>NC_134354.1:71513663-72151163 GCF_048569485.1 Anomaloglossus baeobatrachus
CTGGCCCCCACAATTATAACAATGCAGACCATAAGGTGCCCGTGTAATCCATTAATACATTAGTATATTGCCAAAATTAGTTAAGCCCACATCCCCCAATTGCGCATGGTATGCAAGTCCCAACAAAAAAGCAGGTCACATGAATGGCAGTTTGCAACAGTTATAAATATAAACAATCTTATGCAACATAAAATTCTATGCCTGGACACCCACGTGCCCTGCCATGGTCTGCTCCCCTTGGTCTATAGCCATTTAGGTTTAGCCTCCCCCTCTCTCTCCCTCCCCCCCTCCCCTGGGGGTGATATAACTCATTGGTGCATTATTGCTGCTATTTGTGTTTGGGATTGAGCAGCCCACGCTGTATTATTGTATGCATTCATTTTTGTGGCCACGGGCTTAGGTCTTATATTAGCCTTATAGCCATAGACCCCTTCTAAGTACTTTTGGGGTTACACTTTATATGTGGCATCATATATGTGTATGTGGTTTCCTTGTGTCCAGGCATAGAATTTTATGTTGCATAAGATTGTTTATATTTATAACTGTTGCAAACTGCCATTCATGTGACCTGCTTTTTTGTTGGGACTTGCATACCATGCGCAATTGGGGGATGTGGGCTTAACTAATTTTGGCAATATACTAATGTATTAATGGATTACACGGGCACCTTATGGTCTGCATTGTTATAATTGTGGGGGCCAGGTTGTTTGTTTTATGGTTCACGGTTTTAATGGTGTTTTATTGCAATTAAGTGTACGAATAAAGATTTTTGATAATATACTTAGGTTGTGCGGATATGTGCAATGTCTTTTTCTCCTTGTGGCTACTGTTTTCTAGCCAATGAACACATATGATGTTGCTTGCTCTCACAGTAACGTTGCAGCCATCTTTGTTGTGGTGTTACTGTGATTGGTTTGGCCACACAGCGTCATCTACATACATGTTGGTGCAGCTTCCGGGAATGATAAATATATAGTCCTCGCTGCTCCGGCTTCCAGCTCCACACGGAAGGGGGAGAGAGAGAGAGAGGAGAGAGAAATAGAGAGAGAGAGAAAGAGAGAGACTGCCTTTTTCCATCCATTTCGCCCATTTCCTTTGTCACCACAGCTCGCCATTAGTGAAATTACTCATGTTTCCCATAGACGACTTGCATTGCGCGTCGAATTTTCGCGAATAGTTGAATAACAGTGAGCTATTCGTCGGATATTCGCGAAGTCGGATATTTTGGTTTTCGATTATCCCTATTAAATATCATTATACGGGAAGTAAATGAGGACAGTAGTTTTAGTCTACATCTTAATTCCATGTTGAAATGAATGGCGTACCCAGAAAATGAATTAGGCTAATAAACACCAGAAATCCTTTTCATTTTATTAGGTTAGATATTGGAATATACAAACAGAGATGCCTATCGTAAATATCGTTTGAGGATCACTGACTGTACACCTTGACAAAACAAGTCTATTAATTCAAAAAGTAATAATTTGACTTTCAACAATTTGACATGCAAATTAACTTTTGTAAATTTAATGTAGATTTGCACAAATCTGAGTTTCATTTACTTCTTTACAATGTCTAAGAAAGGAGTCAATTTCTAAAATCTGTTTTAAGCTACATTTCTTAATTAGTTAGCATAATGCAAAGCCAGGCTATTAATCCTTGTCCCCAATGAATGTTTGTGAAATCGATTGCGGTCTGGATGTGTCTCTTTCACATAACATTCTTTGCAGTAATGGCCAACAGAGTTACACAAGGTTACAAAGAAAGTGTTTTTCAAAGGTCAAGAAGTAAGTTGATAAAGACCTTGCAGGTTTTTACTGATTAATTTACAAAATGAACATTGTATTTCATTACATAAGACATTTAATTACTTTAAGGACCACTCAACATTAAAGAGATTGTACAAGTTGTTACTTAACGTCTTTTATACTTTATGTTAAAAACACACAGCACTTACTAAGAAGTAGATATTCACGAATTAGACAGAATTCAAATTCACTCGTCTGCAAAGTATTTCCCCAAGAAAGTTAATTTGCGGAGAAGTTATTCTCAACTAAATAAATGTCCCTTGTTATGCCCTTGGGTCTCTCTAAACTCAAATGATGATCAACACAGATGTGAACTATAAAAAAAATATGCATTTTCGTGAATACGCATTTTAATAAAGCTCAAATTTATTCACTAAACTCTACTTGAAAGTCTCAAATTATAGATGACCTGCTACTCATGGCTACGTTTTTTCTTTTAGAATAAGGTTTATGGCACACTTGGAATTTTGGGTGTTTAACCCTAGAACGCTTACCTGGGGCCTCGCAGGCCTGCTAGGTTACATGTCTTCTATTGTAGATTTCTATGGTTGCGCGTTCTAGGGTTAAGAAGAGTTGAAACCCATTATTCGATACAGAAAAAACGTGGCACACCATGGTGTGCCAAATTTTTTCTGTATCTAAGTTTTTCCATTACAAAATAGTGTCAACATTAAGATATACTACATCAAGTACCGAACATACATTTGGTGTGCTCCTTCTATTTAGTGTACTTTGGGTAGCTAGTTATGCTGACAAAATTTAGGTTACTCTTTTGCTGTAATTCACAGCACTAGTGATGAGCAAATCTGCCGAAATTCAAATATGTTCAAATTTGACAAAGGATATTCCATTTGCAAAAAATTATTTTATGTAAATTGATGCCACGTATTATGCTCCAGCATCTCCAGACCCCAGGGTTAGAAAAAAAATACTCACCTATCTAGTTACCCCTGCTCCTTCCCTATGTCTTGTACTCCTCAATGTACCATTTGAACATAGTTCTTTCCATCAACTTACGATAATGTGACATCAAACACATAATGTTTGAGATGTTGCCACAACATGTGCCGATGAGGCCCCTGACAGCACAATGTACATAGTTTGATCACAATCTCACATAATTTTATTCCCGAGGCACAGACTATGTCTCAGTAGATGCTTGTCATGACGTCACAGGCTTACTCAGCACCAGACACCCTAGTGTAGAGTAAAGATGCTAGTATAGGATGTCTCACTGAAGGAAATTAAGGGCAGACAGAGCTTTGTGGAGGAGTGGATGGGAGGTTTCAGCATCAGTACTGGTGTGCTGTGAGGCGATATTGTTTTAACCACTTTCCAAGCTAGCTACAAATGAGCAAATATGAGGCTGTCTCGCCACTATTTTGCTAAATTTACATGAAGTAAATCACAAAACATTTGGTTTCAACATCAAAATGTATTCCTCAAACCGATATGCTCATCTCTACACAGCTTTAATATTGTTGGTGCTTGCTACATTTGTATAATTGTTAAACAATTTATTTTTGAAATTTATATACATTGTTTTCTCTTTCAGCTGTATTACCATCATCTACTCCTGATAATCCTTCTTGTGTGCTTGTTCACTTATTATATGGACTTTGCTTAAATCCAATTCATAATCTACTTAAATATCAATTTTAAAATATCATTTTATCTCTCCTAAAAATGCCCTTCAGTGAAAATGAATTCTTTTAATAAGCCCGTGTAAAAGTGTATATAGTGTAATGAGTGTATGTTATTATACTAATCTACTGTCAATTTTGATGTGATCCAAAGCTGTTATGTTCCTTTTCTCAGATGTCACCGCTCTTCAGACTTTCCTGGTTATGCTGTGCTCTTTGTAACACCCAAAGACGCTTGTAAGTCTTTGAAGCTTCAGAATGAGGTCCATTGGGATTTATTGTAAAAAGGACTTCCAGCTCACACATGGAGTGAGCCAAATTGTATGAATAGTTTCGATGTCCTTCAGAAGAGGAGCAGAACAGAGCTGGATCCTGGAGAAGGCAGTAGTAGGTGAGTATATTAACACACATTATAGTATATACAAAGCAGTTAGTTGTGGAAAATTTTGGGCAGTTTTAGCATTTTAGCTGTTTACTAAAACATAACTAGTTTTATTCAATATGGGCTTAAAGTGCAGATGCTTAGCTTTATTTGAGGGTATTAGCATCTCAATTTAAGTAAGTGTTTAGCAATTACAGCTCTTTAATATGTACACTGATGAAAAAAGGATAGCAATAGTTTGAACTTTTGAATTTCAGGCACCATATCTCACCATCAACTACAGCTTCGAAAGTGAGACCATCTTTATTTTATAGACAATCATTTTGCAGTGGTTCTTTAAATAAAGACACTTATTTCAAAAAGTTTCTGCAAACTGATGATGATGATGTCTATTCCACTGGAATATACTGAGAGCAATGATAAGATAGAGATCAACATAATTTTAACAGTTTTCAGGACAGGAAATCCTCTGTTGGATCTAAGGGTGACTGTCCACCACACGTAATGAGTCATAATTGTTTTTTTTATTCAAGTGGATGTCCACTACTTAGACAGCTCCAACTGATTCCCCTTGTTCACGGTTGTGATGGTGGAATATTGTGGATTGTGTACCATTTTGTGTGGGTTAATGTTTGGGCGTGATTCACTGTCTTATTTGTACTGCTTCTGTGTACATTGTCCCATTTGCAGGTTTAATTCTTCCCCTGCCAGCCTTTTGTTCCTAAGTCGGGGGAGGGGGCGTGAGATCCACCTACTGTAAACTCTTTGCTTACCTGGGAGATTCAGTCAGTCTGCTTAGAGAACTTGAAGAAGAAGGATTGAACCTTTGGGAGAAGCTGTGACTTCTCAGAGAGAAACTGGACATTTTATTTATCGCTTATTGGATTATATTCATATTTTTGGACAAATTTTTCCCTGTTTTTTGTGGATTATGTTATGAACCATTTGATTTGCTTGGAATAAATGTTTATTGGATTAAACAGTCATCGCTCGCTCTGTTGATCGTGTGATATGGGAGAAGGACCCCGTGATAACTGGTGGCAGCAGCGGGATCAACAAAGCGCAGCCTAATTGAGATCCACCAACAGAGTGAGTACAGAAACTGGACTGCTTCCAGTCTAAAGGAGAGAGCCAAGGATCTGGGCCTGAGCTACCAGGGACTGAGTAAAGAAGCCTTAATTGATCTACTTGTGGGTGAGAGCCAGTCCACCTCGTCCCAGATGTCTGACAGACAAACACTGGGGATCCCTACCCCAAAAAGCCAGTGGGTGGTGTGGTTCGAAGAAGAGATGGTAGCTCTTGGCCCCGGTGTATCTCAGGAATATAAGGAGTAGGCTGCTCGCCGAGCACAGAGGAGACAAGAAGCAATGGAGTCCGACAGAGTGAGTAATGTGAGTTGGAGTGTAAACCCAGCGATCAGGGACCCTGTGCGGATCACCCGGGCGGACTTCAAGCCATTTGATGAGGCTTCCGGAGATGTGGATGGGTTCTTCAAGGACTTTGAGCAACAGTGTGTCATGATGGAGGTTCCCCACTCTGGCTGGATGCGTTTGTTAGTGGGACTCCTGAATGGAAGCCTGGCAGAGGCTTATTGCACCATTGACTTACAGCAGAACCGGGATTACAACATTGTAAAGCAGACTATCTTGGATTACCATGCCATCACCCCAGACTCACATAGGGCAGAGTTCCGAGACCTCCCATGCATCACGGGGTGATCGTTTAGGATGTATGCTCATAAGATGTCCCAGGCATGTCAGAGATGGCTGGAAGCGGAAGACGCCTTCACTGTGGAAAACATTATACAGGTATTTCTTATAGAACAATTTCTGTACAAGTGTCCCTCAGAAATATAGGAATGGGTCAGAGAGCACACGCCGTGCAACTTGGATGGCGCTGCAGCCCTGGCTGATGAGGCCCTTACTATCCGACCGCAATGGAGGGAGCTTCTGGACAATAAGTCACAGCCTGCTCCTGCTCCCCGGCCCTCTGTAGTTATATCTTCCCCTCCAACCAGCCACAGGCCGATGACAACCATGGCTCACAATCCTGGGCCCCAACAATTCTGATCACGCCCTGGGGGGATCACAGAGAGGAGATGTTATGGGTGCGGACAACCTGGGCAGTTGTCCCACAAGGACTCGGAGGGAGCCCCATGCACCTCCATCTCGTCCAGTACATTTTGTGCATTCCATACCGCCTGAGGAGGAGTTACCACCACCTCCACCGGAGTGTAACGCTGACCCCTGCACCATAGATGCCCCTGTTGGAGTGTATGGCCTCCGGCCTTTGTCACCAGGTTCTCCTACTGCCTTCTCCAGAATGCACACTGGAAGGAGTACGACGCAGAGATGTTATCGATGTGGACAGCCTGGGCATTTACAAAACACTTGCCCTGTTGGTCGATTGAGGAATGACCTTGCACCAAATTGACCTGTTCATTCTCTACAGCCGAACACAATGGGGGAAGAGTTCTCACCCCTTCAAGTTGACTTGCCTAATGATTCAGACACTCATGGTCGGCCACTAGGGGTTCATGGGGTGCGAGCCACAGCCCCGAGTTCCTCTTACCATCAAAGCAAGCACTTACAGGAGGTTGCGCTGGATAGACAGAGAGTCATTGGATTTTGTGATTCTGGGGCATTTCTCACAATAGCTGATCCCCGGGTGGTTCAACCAGAGGCGATACATCATGGACCAGGGATTGTTATTGAATTGGCTGGAGGACAAAAAAGAAATATCCCAAAGGTGACTGTAGATGTGGACTTTGGCTGTGGGATCAAGCAATGTGTGATTGGGTAATGAGCGGCCTGCCTGCAGATATTCTTCTTGGAAATGATGTGGGAGATCTAAAATGTCGATTTGTGGGTGCAGGAAACACAGCTTGAGTGAAGGAGGACACAAAGGGAAGCTTGTCTTTCCAACTCTATTGCTGTACAAGGGACTATCTACAGCTTTTTAATCCAAAACAAACGTGAAAGTCAACACCAGAACGCTGATGGACTGTCCCGGCAAGAAGAACCATAGACTATCCACAGCTGAGCAACCTGGACTTAAGGCGGGCTTTGCACGTTGCAACATCGGTAACAATGTGTTACCGATGCTGCAGCGATAGTCCCGCCCCCGTCGCACGTTCGATATATAGTGAAAGCTGCCGTAGCGATTATTATCGCTACGGCAGCTTTACACGCACATACCTGCCGTGCGACGTCCCTCTGGCCGGCGACCCGCCTCCTTCCTAAGGGGGCGGGTCGTGCGGCGTCACAGTGACGTCATACGGCAGGCGGCCAATTGAAGTGGAGGGGCGGAGATGAGCAGGATGTAAACATCCCGCCCACCTCCGTCCTTCTCATTGCAGCCGGGAGGCAGGTAAGGTGAAGTTCCTCGCTCCTGCGGCTTCACACACAGCGATGTGTGCGGCCGCAGGAACGAGGAACTATATTGTACCTGTCGCTCCCCCGGCATTATGGAAATGTCGGAGGCTGCAGCGATGATACGATGACGACGATTTTGCGCTCGTTCATCGTATCATCTAGGATTTACACACTACGACATCGCAAGTGACGCCGGATGTGCGTCACTTTCGATTTGACCCCACCGACATCGCACCTGCGATGTCGTAGTGTGCAAAGCCCGCCTAAGTGAGATGGCAAGAGGTCTGTGTAGACCTCATGGCATACTCACTTATTCAGAAGGGAAGGAGAGATTGTGATGGTGGAATATTGTGGATTGTGTACAATTTTGTGTGGGTTAATATTTGGGCATGGTTCACTGTCTTATTTTTACTGCTTCTGTGTACATTGTCCCATTTGCAGGTTTAATTCTTCCCCTGCCAGCCTTTTGTTCCTAAGTTGGGGGAGGGGGCGTGAGATCAACCTACTGTAAAATCTCTGCTTACCTGGGAGATTCAGTCAGTCTGCTTAGAGAACTTGAAGAAGAAGGATTGAACCTTTGGGAGAAGCTGTGACTTCTCAGAGAGAAACTGGACATTTTATTTATCGCTTATTGGATTATATTCATATTTTTGGACAAATTTTTCCCTGTGTTTTGTGGATTATGTTATGAACCATTTGATTTGCTTGGAATAAATGTTTATTGGATTAAACAGTCATCGCTCGCTCTGTTGATCGTGTGATATGGGAGAAGGACCCCGTGACAACTGGTGGCAGCAGCGGGATCAACAAAGCGCAGCCTAATGGAGATCCACCAACAGAGTGAGTACAGAAACTGGACTGCTTCCAGTCTAAAGGAGTGAGCCAAGGATCTGGGCCTGCACTACCAGGGACTGAGTAAAGAATCCTTAAC
This sequence comes from Anomaloglossus baeobatrachus, assembly GCF_048569485.1. Taxonomy (NCBI): domain Eukaryota; kingdom Metazoa; phylum Chordata; class Amphibia; order Anura; family Aromobatidae; genus Anomaloglossus; species Anomaloglossus baeobatrachus. The sequence goes on from NC_134354.1 coordinate 71,521,802, forward strand.
TGATCTACTTGCTGAGTCTTGTAGTTCTGCAGCTGCTGTCTGCTCTCCTGCATACAGACAGATAGCAGCTGCAGAACTACAAGGCTCAGCATACTCCATCCAGGACTGTATGCAGCAGTTTTTTGCCCCCCCAAAAAATGACGTGGGCTTTGCCATGTTTTTGTTTGCTAGCCAGGTACAGCAGGCAGGTACGCGCTGCCCCCAAGCCCCAGCTGCCTATTTGTACCCAGCTGGAAACCAAAAACATAGGGAAGCCCTTTTTTTTTTTAATTATTTCATGAATTTCATGAAAGAATTTTTAAAAAAAATGACGTGGGTCTAATTTTTGTGTCCAGCCAGGTACAACTAGGTAGCTGGGGATTGGAATCCGCAGCTCAGGGTGCCCAAGCTTTCTGGGCGCCCCTGCTGAGAATTGCAGTCCGCAGCCGCCCCAGAAAAGGGCGCTTTCATAGAAGCGCCATCTTCTGGCGCTGTATCCAACTCTTCCAGCTGCCCTGGTGACGGGTGGCTCGCTGGGTAATAATAGGGTTAGGGCTAGCTGTATATTATCAACTGGCCCTAAGCCCGAAATTCATGGTGTCACGCCAATATTAGACATGGCCACCATGAATTCCTAGTACAGAAAAAAAAAACACAACACACAGAAAAATATTTTTATTAGAAATAAAACACAACACAATTACTGACTCCATCTTTATTGAAATAAAGAACCCCCCCTCCACAGTAATCCTGGGTCAAGGGTCCCGCGCCATCCAATCCGGATCCAATATCATCTGACCAGTTCGCTGGAGGGCAAGAGAGAAGAGAAAGAGGAGAGAAGAGGAGAGAAGAGGAGAGAGAGAGAGAGAGAAGAGAGAGGAGAGAGAGAAGAGAGAGAAGAGAGGAGAGAGAGAGACTGACTGAGACTGACTGAGACTGACTGAGGCTGACTGAGACTGACTGAGACTGACTGACTGAGAGAAAGAGATAGAGCAATGCAGTCTTATTCCATGAACTTCTCCGATTTTAGAGGTGTGGCTCACAGCTGATGTCCGGCTCCTCCCCTCAGTGTATAATTAAATTAAATTAGAATTATAAATAAATAATTCTAATTTAAAATAAATAAATTTTTTTAACGGGACGGCCAGGGGGCTAGAACTCGTGAAGTAATGCTTCTGAGTGGAGGGCTCTAACCATTGAGCTACTGGCTCTAATGATATAATAATTGCAGACTGAAGTCTCAGATTACAGCGTGATTCTCTTCATGTGCTACGTGGAGAGGACACACAATGCTCCCTGTCATCTTCATGTAGCAGAGCTAGCAGAGCTGACAGTGTCGTGGGGATTACTTCGGACCTGGATTGTTGTTTTGGGATTAATACAATGCTGAAAGAGGATTTTTTTTGTCTTTTATTCCAAATAAAGGATTTTTCGCTGTGTGTGTGTTTCTTTACTTTCACTTACAGTTTAATCATGGAATGTATCTCGGGGAGATGCCTGGCATGATTAAACTCATTATTACCCCGATTGCCACTGCACCAGGACAATTCGGGATGAGCTGGGTGGAGTCCTGGGACTGTCGCATCTAATGGATGCAGCAATTCTGGGCAGCTGCTGGGTGATATTGTTAGGGTGGTGGGCTCCCCATAATGTGGTGCTCTCCATCCTGACAATACCAGCCTTCAGCTGTGTGGCTTTATCCTGGCTAGTATAAAATATGGGGGAACCACTTTTTTTTTTTTATTATTATTTATTTATTTATTTTGCTGCACGATATAGACCTGCCCGCCGGCGGCTGTGATTGGTTGCAGTGAGACAGCTGTCACTCATTGTGGGGGCGTGTCTGACTGCAACCAATCATGTGCGCCGGTGGGCGGGGAAGCACAGAATACCTGATTGAATAATGAAGCTGCAGCCATTTTCTAAAGAGGAAAAGACACCGCAGATTTCTGACAGCCGTGCAGCGAGACGCCCATGATCGGTGAGTGGAAAGAGAAGAGGGATTGCACTGGGGACGCAGGACGCATGCAGATAGCAACGTGTGTACATAGCCTTACTGTGAAAAGCCACGTTTTTGTTGATTGAACCGTTCTCAAACCTAACTCGAACTGTCGAGCTTTTAGCAAGAAGGTCGAGTTCGAGCTCGAGCTCGAACACCCCCCAAAATCACTCAAACATGAAATTGGAGAACCTCGAACATCGCTCAACTCTAATCTGGAATATTATTTTTATCTGGCTTTGTTATAGAGTGAAATGTAACATATGCATAGATCTTAACAGTCTTAGATCAGTCTCAATCTGGGAAAGTTGTTCCACTGTCCCGGGAGGTAAGGACTATCTCCCAGACTTTTATCTCTTACTCCGCCTGTAATTCCACATTTTTGGCCTTGAGTGTGTTACTGTGTCAATTGCTCAGTAGTTTGCCCTCCTTTCCAGTCTTCAGAGGAGGGGCTGACATATACTGTACTTGTGCTCTGTACATATTTACAGTTATTTAAATAACTCATTCTTTTATTTTCATGAAGTCTGATCTTCACCAGAATTTCAATTCTCAAACTGTAACACTTGAGGTAGCCGCAACAGCTGTCAACCACAGGCTGCTATGCTAGGGTCTCATCTGTCTAAGGGTATGTGCACACGTTGCTTTTTTTTCAGCGCGGAAAAAAACGCACCCTCTGGCAGAGGGGAGAATTGTAAACAATGCTTTTTTGAGAAAAAGGCATCGAAAACGCATGCGTTTTTCATGCGTTTTTCATGCGTTTTTTTAGGTGCGTTTTTTAAGACTTGTCAGTGTTAATAAAGTTGGTTGAACACAGACCTTTGGAAAAAAAAACCTGTGATGTCATTTCCTTCTCCACATTCTGTTTGGATAAATGGGAGGGCTTGGAATGGAAGGAGCACCATTTGAATTTTGGAAAAGTTGAAATAAACTTTGCGCACCATGTCACATTAGCAGAGCCCCTTGGGTACCTATACGTCAGAAAACCCCCACAAGTGACCCCATTTTGGAATCTGCACCCCTCAAGGATTTTATTCAGGAGTATATTAAGCATTTTGAATCCACAGCTACTTCACCCAAAATGTTGCTGTAGCAACAATATTCTCACTTTTAGGCCCGTTTCACACGTCAGTGAAAAACAGTGACGTTTTTCACTGGCGTGTAAAACATGCACATGTCCCTCCGTGTGCCGTGAATCACGGCACACATGGGTTGTCTAAGTGCAATCCGGGCTCCGTTCTCCGTGGCCCGTGATTGCACTTAGAGATTAACTCACCTGTGCCCGCTCCCGCTCTCCATGGTGCTGATCGCTCCCGCGGTGCAGCATCCGGCTGGCGCTGACCCCCGCAGCAGCTGCTTCCGGGTCGGTTGTGTCGCACATCATGAATATGCGCGACAATAATGAGCCGGCTCAGAAGCAGCAAGCAGAACGGACTGCAGAGGACATCGCTGGACGCCGGGTGAGTAAAAATGATTTTTATTTTAAAAGCACTTTTTTTCTGGCACGTGTTTCACGGACCACACCACTGCGTGGTCCGTGGAACATCAGTGATGCCAGAAAAAAATGGACATGTCTCCGTGCCGCAATCACGCACACGCGGGTACGCTGCACGGAGACACGTGCAGTGAAAAATCACTGATGTGTGAGCAGACCCATTCATTATAATGGGTCTGCGTATGTCAGTGATTCTGGTACGTTTAAAAAAAAGCACAAACGTACCAGAATCACTGACGTGTGAAACAGGCCTAAGGCTATGTGGCCATGATCCAGCGACACGGCGTCCAGTACACAGTGTCAGCCTCCTGCAGAGATGTGAGTGTTGTCCACGGGAGAACGCAGCTGGCCATGCCCACGATTTGGGTTCAGGCTGCTGTGGAGCTCTATGCTACCTGCAGAGAACACTCTCGTCTCCGCAGCATAAATTGACATGCTGAGGCTCAGGAAGCCACGCCACCGGTCAGTTTATGCTGCGGAGAAAAGAAGCACAGTGGGCATGGGATCTCCAAAAATCCTTCCACTGTGCTTCTACTGCACAACGCAGCGTTATGGACGCAGGGAAAACACTCAGCGCCCATAACGCTGCAAACCCTGATTGTGGGCACACAACCTAAAAAGCGTCAATGGATGAATGGATGTCAAATATATATAACGTCCCACCCCCGCCTGCATATTCTAAGCTGGCACCTTTAGTACCTTTCATGTGGCACTAAAGGGTGCCTAGCTTAGTATTTATCCAATAAAAAAAAAAAAAAAACAATGAAAAAAATGGCGTGGGGTCCCCCCTATTTTTGATAGCCAGTCAGGGTAAAGCAGACAGCTGTAGCCTGCAAACCACAGCTGGCAGCTTCATCTTGGCTGGTAATCAATTTGGAGGGCTCCCCAGGCTTTTTTTTTTATTTATAAATAAAGAATTAAAAAAAAAATAACGTGGGGTCCCCCCAAATTAGATTACCAGCCAAGGTGAAGCTGACAGCTGGGGTCTGGTATTCTCAGGGTGGGAAGAGCCATGGTTATTGGACTCTTCCCAGCCTAAAAATAGCAGGCCGCAGCCGCCCCAGAAGTGGCGCATCCATTAGATGCGCCAATCCTGGCGCTTCGCCCCAACTCATCCCGCGCCCTGGTGCGTTGGCAAACGGGGTAATAAATGGGGTTGATACCAGATGTGTAATGTCACCTGGCATCAAGCCCAGCAATTAGTGATGTCACGGCGTCTATTAGATACCCGACATAACTAATTGACAGTAAACAAAAGCAAAAAAAAATGACAAAAAATTTTTTATTAGAAAAAACACTCCCCAAATCCCCTTGTTCTCCAATTTAATCAAAAAATTTGAAAAAAATGGGTCCGCAGAAATCCATATGGACGTCCCACGTCGCCTCTGGACCTTCTGGAATATGGGGGCACGTTCAGGGAACATGAAGTAAATCACAAAACATTTGGTTTCAACATCAAAATGTATTCCTCAAACCGATATGCTCATCTCTACACAGCTTTAATATTGTTGGTGCTTGCTACATTTGTATAATTGTTAAACAATTTATTTTTGAAATTTATATACATTGTTTTCTCTTTCAGCTGTATTACCATCATCTACTCCTGATAATCCTTCTTGTGTGCTTGTTCACTTATTATATGGACTTTGCTTAAATCCAATTCATAATCTACTTAAATATCAATTTTAAAATATCATTTTATCTCTCCTAAAAATGCCCTTCAGTGAAAATGAATTCTTTTAATAAGCCCGTGTAAAAGTGTATATAGTGTAATGAGTGTATGTTATTATACTAATCTACTGTCAATTTTGATGTGATCCAAAGCTGTTATGTTCCTTTTCTCAGATGTCACCGCTCTTCAGACTTTCCTGGTTATGCTGTGCTCTTTGTAACACCCAAAGACGCTTGTAAGTCTTTGAAGCTTCAGAATGAGGTCCATTGGGATTTATTGTAAAAAGGACTTCCAGCTCACACATGGAGTGAGCCAAATTGTATGAATAGTTTCGATGTCCTTCAGAAGAGGAGCAGAACAGAGCTGGATCCTGGAGAAGGCAGTAGTAGGTGAGTATATTAACACACATTATAGTATATACAAAGCAGTTAGTTGTGGAAAATTTTGGGCAGTTTTAGCATTTTAGCTGTTTACTAAAACATAACTAGTTTTATTCAATATGGGCTTAAAGTGCAGATGCTTAGCTTTATTTGAGGGTATTAGCATCTCAATTTAAGTAAGTGTTTAGCAATTACAGCTCTTTAATATGTACACTGATGAAAAAAGGATAGCAATAGTTTGAACTTTTGAATTTCAGGCACCATATCTCACCATCAACTACAGCTTCGAAAGTGAGACCATCTTTATTTTATAGACAATCATTTTGCAGTGGTTCTTTAAATAAAGACACTTATTTCAAAAAGTTTCTGCAAACTGATGATGATGATGTCTATTCCACTGGAATATACTGAGAGCAATGATAAGATAGAGATCAACATAATTTTAACAGTTTTCAGGACAGGAAATCCTCTGTTGGATCTAAGGGTGACTGTCCACCACACGTAATGAGTCATAATTGTTTTTTTTATTCAAGTGGATGTCCACTACTTAGACAGCTCCAACTGATTCCCCTTGTTCACGGTTGTGATGGTGGAATATTGTGGATTGTGTACCATTTTGTGTGGGTTAATGTTTGGGCGTGATTCACTGTCTTATTTGTACTGCTTCTGTGTACATTGTCCCATTTGCAGGTTTAATTCTTCCCCTGCCAGCCTTTTGTTCCTAAGTCGGGGGAGGGGGCGTGAGATCCACCTACTGTAAACTCTTTGCTTACCTGGGAGATTCAGTCAGTCTGCTTAGAGAACTTGAAGAAGAAGGATTGAACCTTTGGGAGAAGCTGTGACTTCTCAGAGAGAAACTGGACATTTTATTTATCGCTTATTGGATTATATTCATATTTTTGGACAAATTTTTCCCTGTTTTTTGTGGATTATGTTATGAACCATTTGATTTGCTTGGAATAAATGTTTATTGGATTAAACAGTCATCGCTCGCTCTGTTGATCGTGTGATATGGGAGAAGGACCCCGTGATAACTGGTGGCAGCAGCGGGATCAACAAAGCGCAGCCTAATTGAGATCCACCAACAGAGTGAGTACAGAAACTGGACTGCTTCCAGTCTAAAGGAGAGAGCCAAGGATCTGGGCCTGAGCTACCAGGGACTGAGTAAAGAAGCCTTAATTGATCTACTTGTGGGTGAGAGCCAGTCCACCTCGTCCCAGATGTCTGACAGACAAACACTGGGGATCCCTACCCCAAAAAGCCAGTGGGTGGTGTGGTTCGAAGAAGAGATGGTAGCTCTTGGCCCCGGTGTATCTCAGGAATATAAGGAGTAGGCTGCTCGCCGAGCACAGAGGAGACAAGAAGCAATGGAGTCCGACAGAGTGAGTAATGTGAGTTGGAGTGTAAACCCAGCGATCAGGGACCCTGTGCGGATCACCCGGGCGGACTTCAAGCCATTTGATGAGGCTTCCGGAGATGTGGATGGGTTCTTCAAGGACTTTGAGCAACAGTGTGTCATGATGGAGGTTCCCCACTCTGGCTGGATGCGTTTGTTAGTGGGACTCCTGAATGGAAGCCTGGCAGAGGCTTATTGCACCATTGACTTACAGCAGAACCGGGATTACAACATTGTAAAGCAGACTATCTTGGATTACCATGCCATCACCCCAGACTCACATAGGGCAGAGTTCCGAGACCTCCCATGCATCACGGGGTGATCGTTTAGGATGTATGCTCATAAGATGTCCCAGGCATGTCAGAGATGGCTGGAAGCGGAAGACGCCTTCACTGTGGAAAACATTATACAGGTATTTCTTATAGAACAATTTCTGTACAAGTGTCCCTCAGAAATATAGGAATGGGTCAGAGAGCACACGCCGTGCAACTTGGATGGCGCTGCAGCCCTGGCTGATGAGGCCCTTACTATCCGACCGCAATGGAGGGAGCTTCTGGACAATAAGTCACAGCCTGCTCCTGCTCCCCGGCCCTCTGTAGTTATATCTTCCCCTCCAACCAGCCACAGGCCGATGACAACCATGGCTCACAATCCTGGGCCCCAACAATTCTGATCACGCCCTGGGGGGATCACAGAGAGGAGATGTTATGGGTGCGGACAACCTGGGCAGTTGTCCCACAAGGACTCGGAGGGAGCCCCATGCACCTCCATCTCGTCCAGTACATTTTGTGCATTCCATACCGCCTGAGGAGGAGTTACCACCACCTCCACCGGAGTGTAACGCTGACCCCTGCACCATAGATGCCCCTGTTGGAGTGTATGGCCGCCGGCCTTTGTCACCAGGTTCTCCTACTGCCTTCTCCAGAATGCACACTGGAAGGAGTACGACGCAGAGATGTTATCGATGTGGACAGCCTGGGCATTTACAAAACACTTGCCCTGTTGGTCGATTGAGGAATGACCTTGCACCAAATTGACCTGTTCATTCTCTACAGCCGAACACAATGGGGGAAGAGTTCTCACCCCTTCAAGTTGACTTGCCTAATGATTCAGACACTCATGGTCGGCCACTAGGGGTTCATGGGGTGCGAGCCACAGCCCCGAGTTCCTCTTACCATCAAAGCAAGCACTTACAGGAGGTTGCGCTGGATAGACAGAGAGTCATTGGATTTTGTGATTCTGGGGCATTTCTCACAATAGCTGATCCCCGGGTGGTTCAACCAGAGGCGATACATCATGGACCAGGGATTGTTATTGAATTGGCTGGAGGACAAAAAAGAAATATCCCAAAGGTGACTGTAGATGTGGACTTTGGCTGTGGGATCAAGCAATGTGTGATTGGGTAATGAGCGGCCTGCCTGCAGATATTCTTCTTGGAAATGATGTGGGAGATCTAAAATGTCGATTTGTGGGTGCAGGAAACACAGCTTGAGTGAAGGAGGACACAAAGGGAAGCTTGTCTTTCCAACTCTATTGCTGTACAAGGGACTATCTACAGCTTTTTAATCCAAAACAAACGTGAAAGTCAACACCAGAACGCTGATGGACTGTCCCGGCAAGAAGAACCATAGACTATCCACAGCTGAGCAACCTGGACTTAAGGCGGGCTTTGCACGTTGCAACATCGGTAACAATGTGTTACCGATGCTGCAGCGATAGTCCCGCCCCCGTCGCACGTTCGATATATAGTGAAAGCTGCCGTAGCGATTATTATCGCTACGGCAGCTTTACACGCACATACCTGCCGTGCGACGTCCCTCTGGCCGGCGACCCGCCTCCTTCCTAAGGGGGCGGGTCGTGCGGCGTCACAGTGACGTCATACGGCAGGCGGCCAATTGAAGTGGAGGGGCGGAGATGAGCAGGATGTAAACATCCCGCCCACCTCCGTCCTTCTCATTGCAGCCGGGAGGCAGGTAAGGTGAAGTTCCTCGCTCCTGCGGCTTCACACACAGCGATGTGTGCGGCCGCAGGAACGAGGAACTACATTGTACCTGTCGCTCCCCCGGCATTATGGAAATGTCGGAGGCTGCAGCGATGATACGATGACGACGATTTTGCGCTCGTTCATCGTATCATCTAGGATTTACACACTACGACATCGCAAGTGACGCCGGATGTGCGTCACTTTCGATTTGACCCCACCGACATCGCACCTGCGATGTCGTAGTGTGCAAAGCCCGCCTAAGTGAGATGGCAAGAGGTCTGTGTAGACCTCATGGCATACTCACTTATTCAGAAGGGAAGGAGAGATTGTGATGGTGGAATATTGTGGATTGTGTACAATTTTGTGTGGGTTAATATTTGGGCATGGTTCACTGTCTTATTTGTACTGCTTCTGTGTACATTGTCCCATTTGCAGGTTTAATTCTTCCCCTGCCAGCCTTTTGTTCCTAAGTTGGGGGAGGGGGCGTGAGATCAACCTACTGTAAAATCTCTGCTTACCTGGGAGATTCAGTCAGTCTGCTTAGAGAACTTGAAGAAGAAGGATTGAACCTTTGGGAGAAGCTGTGACTTCTCAGAGAGAAACTGGACATTTTATTTATCGCTTATTGGATTATATTCATATTTTTGGACAAATTTTTCCCTGTGTTTTGTGGATTATGTTATGAACCATTTGATTTGCTTGGAATAAATGTTTATTGGATTAAACAGTCATCGCTCGCTCTGTTGATCGTGTGATATGGGAGAAGGACCCCGTGACAACTGGTGGCAGCAGCGGGATCAACAAAGCGCAGCCTAATGGAGATCCACCAACAGAGTGAGTACAGAAACTGGACTGCTTCCAGTCTAAAGGAGTGAGCCAAGGATCTGGGCCTGCACTACCAGGGACTGAGTAAAGAATCCTTAACTGATCTACTTGCTGAGTCTTGTAGTTCTGCAGCTGCTGTCTGCTCTCCTGCATACAGACAGATAGCAGCTGCAGAACTACAAGGCTCAGCATACTCCATCCAGGACTGTATGCAGCAGTTTTTTGCCCCCCCAAAAAATGACGTGGGCTTTGCCATGTTTTTGTTTGCTAGCCAGGTACAGCAGGCAGGTACGCGCTGCCCCCAAGCCCCAGCTGCCTATTTGTACCCAGCTGGAAACCAAAAACATAGGGAAGCCCTTTTTTTTTTTAATTATTTCATGAATTTCATGAAAGAATTTTTAAAAAAAATGACGTGGGTCTAATTTTTGTGTCCAGCCAGGTACAACTAGGTAGCTGGGGATTGGAATCCGCAGCTCAGGGTGCCCAAGCTTTCTGGGCGTCCCTGCTGAGAATTGCAGTCCGCAGCCGCCCCAGAAAAGGGCGCTTTCATAGAAGCGCCATCTTCTGGCGCTGTATCCAACTCTTCCAGCTGCCCTGGTGACGGGTGGCTCGCTGGGTAATAATAGGGTTAGGGCTAGCTGTATATTATCAACTGGCCCTAAGCCCGAAATTCATGGTGTTACGCCAATATTAGACATGGCCACCATGAATTCCTAGTACAGAAAAAAAAAACACAACACACAGAAAAATATTTTTATTAGAAATAAAACACAACACAATTACTGACTCCATCTTTATTGAAATAAAGAACCCCCCCTCCACAGTAATCCTGGGTCAAGGGTCCCGCGCCATCCAATCCGGATCCAATATCATCTGACCAGTTCGCTGGAGGGCAAGAGAGAAGAGAAAGAGGAGAGAAGAGGAGAGAAGAGGAGAGAGAGAGAGAGAGAAGAGAGAGGAGAGAGAGAAGAGAGAGAAGAGAGGAGAGAGAGAGACTGACTGAGGCTGACTGAGACTGACTGAGACTGACTGACTGAGAGAAAGAGATAGAGCAATGCAGTCTTATTCCATGAACTTCTCCGATTTTAGAGGTGTGGCTCACAGCTGATGTCCGGCTCCTCCCCTCAGTGTATAATTAAATTAAATTAGAATTATAAATAAATAATTCTAATTTAAAATAAATAAATTTTTTTAACGGGACGGCCAGGGGGCTAGAACTCGTGAAGTAATGCTTCTGAGTGGAGGGCTCTAACCATTGAGCTACTGGCTCTAATGATATAATAATTGCAGACTGAAGTCTCAGATTACAGCGTGATTCTCTTCATGTGCTACGTGGAGAGGACACACAATGCTCCCTGTCATCTTCATGTAGCAGAGCTAGCAGAGCTGACAGTGTCGTGGGGATTACTTCGGACCTGGATTGTTGTTTTGGGATTAATACAATGCTGAAAGAGGATTTTTTTTGTCTTTTATTCCAAATAAAGGATTTTTCGCTGTGTGTGTGTTTCTTTACTTTCACTTACAGTTTAATCATGGAATGTATCTCGGGGAGATGCCTGGCATGATTAAACTCATTATTACCCCGATTGCCACTGCACCAGGACAATTCGGGATGAGCTGGGTGGAGTCCTGGGACTGTCGCATCTAATGGATGCAGCAATTCTGGGCAGCTGCTGGGTGATATTGTTAGGGTGGTGGGCTCCCCATAATGTGGTGCTCTCCATCCTGACAATACCAGCCTTCAGCTGTGTGGCTTTATCCTGGCTAGTATAAAATATGGGGGAACCACTTTTTTTTTTTTATTATTATTTATTTATTTATTTTGCTGCACGATATAGACCTGCCCGCCGGCGGCTGTGATTGGTTGCAGTGAGACAGCTGTCACTCATTGTGGGGGCGTGTCTGACTGCAACCAATCATGTGCGCCGGTGGGCGGGGAAGCACAGAATACCTGATTGAATAATGAAGCTGCAGCCATTTTCTAAAGAGGAAAAGACACCGCAGATTTCTGACAGCCGTGCAGCGAGACGCCCATGATCGGTGAGTGGAAAGAGAAGAGGGATTGCACTGGGGACGCAGGACGCATGCAGATAGCAACGTGTGTACATAGCCTTACTGTGAAAAGCCACGTTTTTGTTGATTGAACCGTTCTCAAACCTAACTCGAACTGTCGAGCTTTTAGCAAGAAGGTCGAGTTCGAGCTCGAGCTCGAACACCCCCCAAAATCACTCAAACATGAAATTGGAGAACCTCGAACATCGCTCAACTCTAATCTGGAATATTATTTTTATCTGGCTTTGTTATAGAGTGAAATGTAACATATGCATAGATCTTAACAGTCTTAGATCAGTCTCAATCTGGGAAAGTTGTTCCACTGTCCCGGGAGGTAAGGACTATCTCCCAGACTTTTATCTCTTACTCCGTCTGTAATTCCACATTTTTGGCCTTGAGTGTGTTACTGTGTCAATTGCTCAGTAGTTTGCCCTCCTTTCCAGTCTTCAGAGGAGGGGCTGACATATACTGTACTTGTGCTCTGTACATATTTACAGTTATTTAAATAACTCATTCTTTTATTTTCATGAAGTCTGATCTTCACCAGAATTTCAATTCTCAAACTGTAACACTTGAGGTAGCCGCAACAGCTGTCAACCACAGGCTGCTATGCTAGGGTCTCATCTGTCTAAGGGTATGTGCACACGTTGCTTTTTTTTCAGCGCGGAAAAAAACGCACCCTCTGGCAGAGGGGAGAATTGTAAACAATGCTTTTTTGAGAAAAAGGCATCGAAAACGCATGCGTTTTTCATGCGTTTTTCATGCGTTTTTTTAGGTGCGTTTTTTAAGACTTGTCAGTGTTAATAAAGTTGGTTGAACACAGACCTTTGGAAAAAAAAACCTGTGATGTCATTTCCTTCTCCACATTCTGTTTGGATAAATGGGAGGGCTTGGAATGGAAGGAGCACCATTTGAATTTTGGAAAAGTTGAAATAAACTTTGCGCACCATGTCACATTAGCAGAGCCCCTTGGGTACCTATACGTCAGAAAACCCCCACAAGTGACCCCATTTTGGAATCTGCACCCCTCAAGGATTTTATTCAGGAGTATATTAAGCATTTTGAATCCACAGCTACTTCACCCAAAATGTTGCTGTAGCAACAATATTCTCACTTTTAGGCCCGTTTCACACGTCAGTGAAAAACAGTGACGTTTTTCACTGGCGTGTAAAACATGCACATGTCCCTCCGTGTGCCGTGAATCACGGCACACATGGGTTGTCTAAGTGCAATCCGGGCTCCGTTCTCCGTGGCCCGTGATTGCACTTAGAGATTAACTCACCTGTGCCCGCTCCCGCTCTCCATGGTGCTGATCGCTCCCGCGGTGCAGCATCCGGCTGGCGCTGACCCCCGCAGCAGCTGCTTCCGGGTCGGTTGTGTCGCACATCATGAATATGCGCGACAATAATGAGCCGGCTCAGAAGCAGCAAGCAGAACGGACTGCAGAGGACATCGCTGGACGCCGGGTGAGTAAAAATGATTTTTATTTTAAAAGCACTTTTTTTCTGGCACGTGTTTCACGGACCACACCACTGCGTGGTCCGTGGAACATCAGTGATGCCAGAAAAAAATGGACATGTCTCCGTGCCGCAATCACGCACACGCGGGTACGCTGCACGGAGACACGTGCAGTGAAAAATCACTGATGTGTGAGCAGACCCATTCATTATAATGGGTCTGCGTATGTCAGTGATTCTGGTACGTTTAAAAAAAAGCACAAACGTACCAGAATCACTGACGTGTGAAACAGGCCTAAGGCTATGTGGCCATGATCCAGCGACACGGCGTCCAGTACACAGTGTCAGCCTCCTGCAGAGATGTGAGTGTTGTCCACGGGAGAACGCAGCTGGCCATGCCCACGATTTGGGTTCAGGCTGCTGTGGAGCTCTATGCTACCTGCAGAGAACACTCTCGTCTCTGCAGCATAAATTGACATGCTGAGGCTCAGGAAGCCACGCCACCGGTCAGTTTATGCTGCGGAGAAAAGAAGCACAGTGGGCATGGGATCTCCAAAAATCCTTCCACTGTGCTTCTACTGCACAACGCAGCGTTATGGACGCAGGGAAAACACTCAGCGCCCATAACGCTGCAAACCCTGATTGTGGGCACACAACCTAAAAAGCGTCAATGGATGAATGGATGTCAAATATATATAACGTCCCACCCCCGCCTGCATATTCTAAGCTGGCACCTTTAGTACCTTTCATGTGGCACTAAAGGGTGCCTAGCTTAGTATTTATCCAATAAAAAAAAAAAAAAAAACAATGAAAAAAATGGCGTGGGGTCCCCCCTATTTTTGATAGCCAGTCAGGGTAAAGCAGACAGCTGTAGCCTGCAAACCACAGCTGGCAGCTTCATCTTGGCTGGTAATCAATTTGGAGGGCTCCCCAGGCTTTTTTTTTTATTTATAAATAAAGAATTAAAAAAAAAATAACGTGGGGTCCCCCCAAATTAGATTACCAGCCAAGGTGAAGCTGACAGCTGGGGTCTGGTATTCTCAGGGTGGGAAGAGCCATGGTTATTGGACTCTTCCCAGCCTAAAAATAGCAGGCCGCAGCCGCCCCAGAAGTGGCGCATCCATTAGATGCGCCAATCCTGGCGCTTCGCCCCAACTCATCCCGCGCCCTGGTGCGTTGGCAAACGGGGTAATAAATGGGGTTGATACCAGATGTGTAATGTCACCTGGCATCAAGCCCAGCAATTAGTGATGTCACGGCGTCTATTAGATACCCGACATAACTAATTGACAGTAAACAAAAGCAAAAAAAAATGACAAAAATTTTTTTATTAGAAAAAACACTCCCCAAATCCCCTTGTTCTCCAATTTAATCAAAAAATTTGAAAAAAATGGGTCCGCAGAAATCCATATGGACGTCCCACGTCGCCTCTGGACCTTCTGGAATATGGGGGCACGTTCAGGGAACGTATCCCCCATTTTCTAGGAGGGCAGACCCTCCATTTGAGGAGAGTGGGTGCCAAAAATCTGCACCCACTCTCCCCGGGTCACAGCTGCAGAGTGCCGAGCAGCCAGCACAGCTCTCTGAACACAGTGCTGGCTGTCAGCTGCTCTGCTCATGTGACCGGCCAGCGTGCACTGTGAAGGAGGAGGGGTCGTGGGGGATCAGCGCTGCGACCGGACAGGTAAGGGGGAATACCGGGGGAATAGGGGGTGACCGGGCAGGGCCTGAGGGGCATTTTTCTGTCGCATGTGTTATTGCACATGCGACAGAAATCATAGGAGCAGGGCGGCTGGTGCGCTACTGTGCGCGCGGCCATGTTGGATTTTCGGGAGGGGGGTCGGGGTCGGGGCGGGCACTTTGGTGACACCGGGGGCTTTCCTGGACTTTGCCAGGAAGTGAGGTCAACAGGAAACCTCTTGACCTCACTTCCAGGTAAATGCCTGCATTCTGGCGTGCCGACAAAGGCCGCGGACCGCAACAAAAAAGCAGCTCACTGCAGTGTAGCTGCGTTCTGACCCCACATCATTGATTCAATGGGGGAGAGAACGCAGCCACAACGCACAAAAGAAGTGACATGCTGCTTTTCTTTCCACACCGATTTTTGGCATCCAAAACGCTGCGGAAAGAAACGCAGCGTGTGCACTAATTTTTCGGCTTTCTCATACACTTTGCTGGGAAAGCTGAAAGCATGCAATTTGCCACTGAAACGCTGCGGTTCAAAATGCAGCGTTTCCGCGGTAAAAAACGCAACGTGTGCACACAGCCTAAGGCTAAAAAGGCTACGTTAGACAGACTTGGCACAAGCCAATATATTTGGCAGATTCTAGAGAAATCCCAACACCCTTTTACTCCTATATAAGGATCTAGTCTTGCAATGGCTTCCATTGGATTGTTACCATGGAAGGGCTACCATGCGGAAGTGTGAACCCATGGAAGGAATAGTCTCCAAGCAGGGTCAAAGCTGAGAAGTAGCATCTTGAACAAAATCTGGAGACAAGCAGGTAGTTAGAGTTTATGCCAGAGTCAGTGCTTGGCAAAAAAGGTGATTTTCTGAAAAGCATACACAGTGGGCATGATGTTCATGAAATCACCTTCACTTTGCTTGGACAGTTAGGGGCACTTTGCACACTACGACATCGCAGGTGTGATGTCGGTGGGGTCAAATCGAAAGTGACGCACATCCGGCCTCGCTGTCGATATCGTATCGTGTGTAAAGCCTTTTTGATACGATTAACGAGCGCAAAAGCGTCGTAATCGTATCATCGGTGTAGCGTCGGTCATTTCCATGATTTGGAAATGACCGATGTTACGATGTTGTTCCTCATTCCAGCGACAGCACACATCGCTGTGTGTGAAGCTGCAGGAGTGAGGAACATCTCCTACCTGCGTCCTGCGGCTCACGCCAGCTATGCGGAAGGAAGGAGGTGGGCGGGATGTTTACGTCCCGCTCATCTCCGCCCCTCCGCTTCTATTGGCCACCTGCCGTGTGACGTCGCTATGATGCCGTACGACCCGCCCCCTTAATAAGGAGGCGGGTCGCCGGCCAGAGCGACGTCGCAGGGCAGGTGAGTGCATGTGAAGCTGGCGTAGCGATAATGTTCGCTACGACAGCTATCACCATGATATCACAGCTGCGACGAGGGTGGGGACTATCGCGCATGGCATCGCAGCATCGGCTTGCGATGTCGTAGTGTGCAAAGGGCTCCTTAGTCTGTGCACATAAATGCTGTGATTTTTTCGGACAAATAAATCTGCTGCATTTAACTGTCCAAGCAAAGTGGACATGATTCTATGACAATTCATGCCCTTTGTTCATCTAAAGGCGCACATATTTTTTTTATAGATTTAGACCCTAGATAAACAGTGTATATATACAGTTAGGTCCAGAAATATTTGGACAGTGACACAATTTTCGCGAGTTGGGCTCTGCATGCCACCACATTGGATTTGAAATGAAACCTCTACAACAGAATTCAAGTGCAGATTGTAACGTTTAATTTGAAGGTTTGAACAAAAATATCTGATAGAAATTGTAGGAATTGTACACATTTCTTTACAAACACTCCACATTTTAGGAGGTCAAAAGTAATTGGACAAATAAACCAAACCCAAACAAAATATTTTTATTTTCAATATTTTGTTGCGAATCCTTTGGAGGCAATCACTGCCTTAAGTCTGGAACCCATGGACATCACCAAACGCTGGGTTTCCTCCTTCTTAATGCTTTGCCAGGCCTTTACAGCCGCAGCCTTCAGGTCTTGCTTGATTGTGGGTCTTTCTGTCTTAAGTCTGGATTTGAGCAAGTGAAATGCATGCTCAATTGGGTTAAGATCTGGTGATTGACTTAGCCATTGCAGAATGTTCCACTTTTTTGCACTCATGAACTCCTGGGTAGTTTTGGCTGTATGCTTGGGGTCATTGTCCATCTGTACTATGAAGCGCCGTCAGATCAACTTTGCGGCATTTGGCTGAATCTGGAAAGTATATCCCGGTACACTTCAGAATTCATCCGGCTACTCTTGTCTGCTGTTATGTCATCAATAAACACAAGTGACCCAGTGCCATTGAAACCCATGCATGCCCATGCCATCACGTTGGCTCCACCATGTTTTACAGAGGATGTGGTGTGCTTTGGATCATGTGCCGTTCCCTTTCTTCTCCGAACTTTTTTCTTCCCATCATTCTGGTACAGGTTGATCTTTGTCTCATCTGTCCATAGAATACTTTTCTAGAACTGAGTTGGCTTCATGAGGTGTTTTTCAGCAAATTTAACTCTGGCCTGTCTATTTTTGGAATTGATGAATGGTTTGCATCTAGATGTAAACCCTTTGTATTTACTTTCATGGAGTCTTCTCTTTACAGTTGACTTAGAGACAGATACACCTACTTCACTGAGAGTGTTCTGGACTTCAGTTGATGTTGTGAATGGGTTCTTCTTCACCAAAGAAAGTATGCGGCGATCATCCACCACTGTTGTCATCCGTGGACGCCCAGGCCTTTTTGAGTTCCCAAGCTCACCAGTCAATTCCTTTTTTCTCAGAATGTACCCGACTGTTGATTTTGCTACTCCAAGCATGTCTGCTATCTCTCTGATGGATTTTTTCTTTTTTTTCAGCCTTTAGGATGTTCTGTTTCTCCTCAATTGAGAGTTCCTTAGACCGCATGTTGTCTGGTCACAGCAACAGCTTCCAAATGCAAAACCACACACCTGTAATCAACCCAGACTTTTTACCTACTTCATTGATTACAGGTTAACGAGGGAGACGCCTTCAGAGTTAATTGCAGCCCTTAGAGTCCCTTGTCCAATTACTTTTGGTCCCTTGAAAAAGAGGAGGCTATGCATTACAGAGCTATGATTCCTAAACCCTTTCTCCGATTTGGATGTGAAAACTCTCATATTGCAGCTGGGAGTGTGCACTTTCAGCCCATATTATATATATAATTGTATTTCTGAACATGTTTTTGTAAACAGCTAAAATAACAAAACTTGTGTCACTGTCCAAATATTTCTGGACCTAACTGTATATATATATATATATATATATATATATATATATATACACACGTGGTCAAAATTGTTGGTACCCCTCGTTTAATGACAGAAAAATCCACAGTGGTCACAGAAATAACTTGAATCTGACAAAAGTAATAATAAATAAAAAAAGTCTATCAATATGAGCAAATGAAAGTCAGACATTGCTGCTTTTCAACCATGCTTCCACAGAATTGTTAAAAAAATAACACTCATGAAATAGGCTTGGATAGAAATGATTGTACCCTTGAAAATAATGGGACAAAAGGGACATGTTAAATCAAGGTGTGTCTACTAATTAGTATCATAGGTGTCTACAATCTTGTAATCAGTCAGTGGGCCTGTATATAGGGTTACAGATACTCACTGTGCTATTTGGTGACATGTCATGTACCACACTCAAGATGGACTAGAGGAAGCGAATAAGTTGTCTCAGGAGATTAGAAAGAAAGTTATAAACAAGCATGTTCAAGGTAAAGATTATAAGACCGTCTTCAAACAGTTTGATGTTCCTGTTACTACAGTTGCACATATTATTCAGAAATGTAAGATCCATTTGTCTGTAGCTAACCTCCCTTTGCGTGGAAATTGAGACGGATAATACGAATGGTAACAAAATAACCCAGAAAAACTTTTAAAGAGATTAAAGGTGAACGTCAAGCTCAAGGAACATCAGTGTCAACTCACACCATCCATTGTAGTTTGAGCCAAAGTGGACTTCATGGGAGACGACCAAGGAGGACAGCATTGTTGAAAAAAAAAAATCATAAAAAAGTCAGATTGGAATTTTCCAAACTACATGTTGACAAGACACAAAGCTTCTTTGAGAATGTCCTATGGACAGATGAGACAAAAATTGAACTTTTTGGAAAGGTACATCAGCTCTATGTTCACAAACGGAAAAATGAAGCATATCAAGAAATGAACACTGTCCCTACTGTGAAACATGGAGGAGGCTCTGTTATGTTCTGGGCTGCTTTTCTGCATCTGGCACAGGGTGTCTTGATTTTGTGCAGGGTACAATGAAATCTCAAGACTATAAAGAGATTCTAGAGAAAAATGTGTTGCCCAATGTCAAAAAAACTTGGTCTCAGTCACAGGTCATGGGTCTTGCAAAAGGATAATGACCCAAGACACCCAGCTAAAACACCCAAGAATGACTAAGAGGAAAACATTGGACTATTTTGAAGTGGCCTTCTATGAGCCCTGACTTAAATCCTATTGAGTATCTTTGAAAAGAGCTGAAAGATGATGTCTGGAAAAGGCAACCTTCAAACAAGAGACAACTGGAGCAGTTTGCTCTTGAGGACCGGCCAAAATACCTGTCGAGAGGTGCAGACGTCTCATTTACAGTTACAGGAATTGTTTGATTGCAGTGATTGCCTCAAAAAGTTGTGCAACAAAATATTAAGTTAAGGAGGAGGAGGAGGGTACCATCATTTCTCTCCAGGCCTATTTCATGAGGTTTTTTTTAAAATTCTGTGGAAGCATGGTTGAAAAGGAATGTGTGACTTTCATTTGTTCGTTTTCAAAGATTTTTTATTTATTATTATTTTTGTCAGATTCAAGTTATTTCTGTGACCAATGTGGGTTTTTCTTTCATTAAACAAGGGGTACCAACAATTTTGACCGTGTGTGTGTGTGTGTGTGTGTGAAAACATTGCAGTTTCATTTTTAATTGTAAAATCAAAGATTTTCTTCACTATAAAAAATATTAAAAATGCAGCTTCAAATCTGTTCCAAAAAATGTATAACATAAAGGGAAAAGGCATAAAAATGCCATGAATGAGAATCGCATAAATACACTGGGTCCAAATTTGTTGGCAATTGTAAGTTTTACCAGGATATTTTGTTTTTAATGTTTCATTTTTTATTTTTGGGATGTATCAATAAACTCTATTGCTCTTAATTTTCATAGTAAATCAGGATTAAAATTTTCTATATTTTTTTTCTCGACTTAAAAAAAACTACAGCTCGTCTCGCAAAAACAGCAAGACATCATTTTGTGAAGTTTATGTAAAATTGTAAACATTTTGGCTGCCAAGTTATACTGTCAATAATAGCATATAATACTCACTAAGTTGTCATGCATGAAAATATGGTTAGCCATGCCTTTTGACAATTAGCCAGTGAAACCAGTAGAAAAAAGTCTACATTTCTTGCCATTGAAGAAATTAATCTCATGAAAGTAACTATTTATTGTACCATGCTGCAATATTCTAGCATGCCTTGGCTAAAGAGACTAGAGATCAACTATTATAGCCATCCATTACATTAATTGGATCCTTATGTGAACCCTGATTTAATTGTGCTATATATTAAAATAATTTGTAACACAAATGGTTCAAAGAAAAAAGGAATCCGTTACATAGTTGACAACACATTACCTACTGCATTCCCATAACATAATATGCTTAATTTGCAGAAAAATGTAATTCAATGAAAGTTAAGGTCAAAAGCACAATATGTGTTAAATATTAAATTAAACCATGTGTGGCAAGAATTTAAATTACTTTTTAATGTTTTACAACAATTTTAAATACAAAACCCATTTAATTAAAAAAAAATCATCAAGACATATGAAAAGATGTTAATGATCGTAGACAGTGGGAGTATATAATATATTACTAATGTTCAGCTGACGGCTCTGTGATCTGCATGGTCTATGCCAATGATTGGGTTGAAGTAGAAACAGCTTAGGAACAGCAATGAAGTATCAGTAGCCCAAGGCAAAGATAGGAATCGTCAGTAGTACTAGGTAGTACTGTAGTGTCAGTAGCCCACGGCAAAGCTATGAAGTGTCAGCAACGCAAGGCAAAGCTATGAAGTGCCAGTAGCAGAAGGCAAAGCTATGAATTGTTTGTAGCACAAGACATAGCACAGAAGTGGCAGTATCACAAAGCATAGCACTGAAGTGTCAATAGCACAAAGCAAAACAATGAAGTGTCAGTAGCATAAGGCAAAGCAATACAGAAATAGTAGCAGTATACATAGCACTGAAGTGGCAGTAGCACTAGGCACAGCACTGAAATGGCAGTTTCACAACGCAAAGCTATGAAGTGTCTGTAGCACAAGTCATGGTTCTGTAATAACTATCGCATCGGGAGTGCGGTGAAATGAACATCTGTGTATGCTTAGTGGTGCTGACAGGAGCAGTGGGCATGTGTCACACTGTTTGCGCTTTCCAATATATCTGTTGTATGTCATCTCTCTGCATTTGTGTATTGTATGTGTTGCGCCATTTGACCTCTTTCATCCCTGTACACTGTCTCTTCCTTGTTGTGTGCTGTATATTGGTATCTGGTGTTGTGTTTCTTGAGCTATGTTTACTATGTGGTGTCTCTCTTGTGTGCTGTGTGTGTGTTTACACTATATGGTCTCTTGTAAGCTGTTGTGACTATAATTGGAGGTGGTACATTGTTTTGTGCAGGTTGATGTGTGTGATTGTCAGTTCCAAAAGTGGACCAAAAAACACCAAGAAAGTTAGAGGATACAATTTGCAACAGTGAAAGGATTTTTTGTTTGCATTAGCTCAGCAGTAATGGTCATTAAAGTAGGATGACATATTTCATTATCTTTACATTGCAGTCGTTTTTCATTAGCGTGAGGGGTATCTAGTATGTTAAGTTGTGCAAATTTAGGTAGTTCTTCGTCAGCTGAATGTCGTGTGCCTGTTCGATGATAGATCTGTACATGAATTCGAAAACAGTATTGGCCATATCCAGGAGATGGTGAAACACTTGCTACCATGGAAGCGAAAAAACTGTTGCGAATATTGTCCATGAAATTTTTGCTGTATTCATGTTCTCCTGTCATCAACATTGTCAACACATGGGGATACTGTATTATGGGTAGATGTACTTTATCCTTCTGACAGCACTGGGTAAACTTTTTATCCAGAGGCATCTCATTTGCAAAATGCAAAGGTTTGAAATTTTCACATACATCGGTCATGTCACCACAACTGTGTTCTTTAATAGGATTTTCATCTTGTGTAAAATGTTGTTGTTGTTGTAGAGGAGTAGTGAAAGAGTCAATGGGTGTTTTTTGTCACCTTGTGATTGTGGTAGAAATGTGGAGACAAAATGTGTATTGTAGCAGCATTATTTTTGGCAAATAGCCATCTAATAGCTTTAGAGCGAGGTGACTCCTGAGTGAGACGTCTACGTTTATATGCATTGTTTTTGTCCAGACGATGGCGTTTTTGTTCAGGAGTTTCATTAGCGTGGCGTTGTTGTTGACATAGTGCCCGAGCCTTATTGTTTTTGTATTTTTTTTTATATTTTTTCAGAGGAGTCATGTTGACACTGCTGCGGGAGTCCAGGAGCAGTGATATGCACTGAAATGTGCAGGCAGGAAGATTCATGAGGGAAGTTAGGAAACCTTAGTGAGGTTTGCGGGCTGACTCAGGAACTCTTGCTGTACTCACAATCTCCTGCGAGACTTCATAAGTGAGAGCGGTACCAGCAGTGAGGGTATCTGAGGTCAGACTCCAGGGTTTCCAATATCACTTTCTCCCGGCCGTGTGACGGCGGGCGGGGGGGCCCCTGGAGTAACCTTAGTTAACCTTAGTCATGGCAGCAGGCTGACTCGGAAACTCTAGCGATTCTCCCTCTCTTCAAGAGGTCATGGCCTGCTCTGGATTATCCACGGATATTTTTTTGGGGCTAATTAAATGTGTTAAAGGCTGTGTGTATTTTTATTGTAAATAAATATAATGGGTATATATTTTTTTTTCTCTCTCTCATCAGTGCCGCCATGTCTCATCATATCTCTTTAGTGCTGCCATGCCTCGATTTTCGCCACAACATTGTTCAAGGCATGGTGATGTCAGGCAAGGGCGGACATATCCAGCCACGCCTCCTTACTGTTCCATGACATCGTAAATGTGTAATTTAAAACCCCAACACTAGTGATGAGCGAGTACCAAAAAGCTCGGGTGCTCGAGGCTCGGGCCGAGCATCCCAAGATACTCATGTACTCGGCCCGAGCACTGAGCCCAATGTTATGCTATGGGAGACCCGAGTATTTTTCTGAAATGACCCCCGGCAGCATGTAGAAACCCTAAAAATGTCACAAAAGTCTCAGAAGAGTGCTCAAATGACATGGCAACAGCATAGGGAAGACCCCTTGAAGCATTTATCACTCAAAAGTCACAGCTGTGAACAATGTTGTCCGAGTTTTACGCCATTTTTACGGACTCACCAGAAAACCTTCCAAAATGACACCAAAATGAATTTTCATGGCGGAAATGTTAAGGGCACATACCCAATAGTGAGATAGAGCTGGTGTATGTTACTTTTTGAGACTATTACATGAAAGATTTTACGTAAAAACAATGTGTTTTTTACTAGCAATGTCGGTCATTTTTATTTTCATTCTATCTCCCGTCGGTCGGTCTCGCTCTGTCGGTCTCTCTCTGTCTTGTCTGTCCCCCTCTCACAGTCTGTCGGTTATTCTCCCCCCTCTCTCTTACTTACCGTTCTCCGATCACTGCCGCGGCGCTGCACAGCTGTTCACTAAACTCCGGCGGCTTTTCCTCTTTTGAAAAAGCCGGCCGCTCATTAAACAATCTTGTAGTCCCTGCTTTCCTGCTTTTCGGCGCCTATGATTGGTTGTAGTGAGACATGCCCCCACGCTGAGTGACAGGTGTCTCACTGCACCCAATCACAGCAGCCGGTGGGCGTGTCTATACTGTGCAGTGAAATAAATAATTAAATAATTTAAAAAAAACGGCATGCGGTCCCCCCAATTTTAATACCAGCCAGATAAAGCCATACGGCTGAAGGCTGGTATTCTCAGGATGGGGAGCTCCACGTTATGGGGAGCCCCCCAGCCTAACAATATCAGTCAGCAGCCGCCCAGAATTGCCGCATACATTAGATGCGACAGTTCTGGGACAGTACCCGGCTCTTCCCGATTTACCCTAGTGCGTTGGCAAATCGGGGTAATAAGGAGTTAATGGCAGCCCATAGCTGCAAATAAGTCCTAGATTAATCATGTCAGGCATCTCCCCGAGATTCCTTCCATGATTAATCTGTAAATTACAGTTAAAAAACACACACACACAAAAAATCCTTTATTAGAAATAAAAAACACTAACAAAATCCCTCATCACCAATTTATTAACCCCGACAAACCCTCCATGTCCGGCGTAATCCACAGTCCTCCAGCGTCGCATCCAGCTGTGCTGCATGAAGGTGACAGGAGCTGCAGAATACACCGCCGCTCCTGTCAGCTTCACACAACAACTGAAGACAGCCGTGCGATCAGCTGAGCTGTCACTGAGGTTACCTGGATCCAGCGGTGGATGCAGCGGTGGCCGCGGGTAACCTCAGTGACAGCTCAGCTGATCGCGCTACTCACCGCTGCTCTGGTCAGCTCCACGCAGCAACTGAGGTGAGTATAGCGATCAGCTGAGCTGTCACTGAGGTTAATCGCGGCCACCGATGGATCCAGCAGCTGATCGCGCTACTCACCTCAGTTGCTGTGTGAAGCTGACAGGAGCGGCGGTGTATTCTGCAGCTCCTGTCACCTGCATGCAGCAGAGCTGGACGCGACGCTGGAGGTCCGTGGATTACGCCGGACATGGAGGGCTTTGTCGGGGTTAATAAATTGGTGATGAGAGACTTTGTTATTGTTTTTTATTTATAATAAAGGATTTTTCGGGTGTGTGTGTTTTTTTAACTGTAATTTACAGATTAATCATGGAAGGTTTCTCGGGGAGACGCCTGACATGATTAATCTAGGACTTATTGGCAGCTATGGGCTGCCATTAACTCCTTATTACCCCGATTTGCCAACGCACTAGGGTAAATCGGGAAGAGCCGGGTACAGTCCCAGAACTGTCGCATATAATGTATGCGGCAATTCTGGGCGGCTGCTGAGTGATATTGTTAGGCTGGGGGGCTCCCCATAACGTGGGGCTCCCCATCCTGAGAATACCAGCCTTCAGCTGTATGGCTTTATCTGGCTGGTATTAAAATTGGGGGGACCGCACGCCGGTTTTTTAAAATGATTTATTTATTTATTTTACTGCACAGTATAGACACGCTCACCGGCTGCTGTGATTGGGTGCAGTGAGACACCTGTCACTCAGCGTGGGGGCGTGTCTCACTGCAACCAATCATAGGCGCCTGTGGGCGGGGAAAGCAGGGAATATGAGATGGCTGTGTGCAGAGCACAGCGCGCCCGCCGGTATAAAGGCTCGGTCACGCTGTGCGGGCCAGCCAATCACTGCAATTCCACAACTAACAGGGCTGTGGCATTGCAGTGGTCTGCCAGACAATCCCTGCATGAGGGATGGCTCTCAAAAGAGCGCCAACATGCAGGGATGAAGACCACGAGTACAGCACAAGTATCGCGAAATTACTCGGTACCCGCCGAGTAGCCCGAGTACAGGGATACTCGTGCGAGTACCGAGTAGTGACAAGCATACTCGCTCATCACTACCCAACACCTCATTATAACTAAATGTGGTATGGGTAGCACGATGTTAGACTGGGAATAGAATTGTGCTTACTCACTCAGCCCACAATTTGGGTTCCGCCTGCACTGTTGTCCCTGATTACCATGGCTATGATGTGGGCCAAAACTGCAGTTGCGCAACTGACAGTGCCACAGTGCATTTTGGGATATGGTTACATCCGCAACTGGCAATTATGTATGTAGACAGTAGCGCAAAGCATAACACTGAATTGCCAGTAACAACAAAGCATGGCACTGAAGTATCAATAACAAAGGGCTTGGTCCAAAGTAACAGTAGCACAAGTCATAGCACAGAAGTGGCAGTAGGACAAAGCAAAACAATGAAATGTATGTAGCACAAGGAAAAGCAATAAAGTGATAGTATCACTATGCATGCACTGAAGTGGCAGTAGCATTAGGCACAGGACTGAAGTGACAGTTGCACAAGGCATATCACCAAAGCGGAAGTGCAAAACAAAAGGAACTGGACTAAAATAGCTGTAGCAGAAGGCAAAGCTATAAAGTGTCTGTAGCAAAAGACATGGTTCTGAAATAACAGTAGCACAAAACATAGCACTGAAGTATCAGTAACAAAGGGCTTGGTCTGAAGTAATAGTAGCACAAGTCATACCACAGAAGTGGCAGTAGCACAATCCATAGCACTGAAGCACCAATAGCACAAAGCAAAGCAATGAAATGTCAGTAGCACAAGGCAAAACAATAGTAGCACGGTGCATAGCACTGAAATAGGTGTAGCATTATGCACAACACTGAAATACCAGTAACACAAGGCATGGCAAGAAAGTAACAGTAGCACAAGGCACTGAAATGGCAGTAAGAATAGGGTCAACATTGAAGTGGCAGTGCACTTGACACTGCACTAAAGTGGCAGTAGCACTTTACATAGCACTGTACGTTGCGTTAGCACAGCACTGCCATTAGCACTATTAACAGCACTGCAATGTCAGGAGCAGTAGACCATGTGCTTTCTTAGTATATCTTCCACTAACTTCTAGTAGTCAATTGAATTCCCAAATACATAATACATTGCAAATGTCTTTCAAGAACCAATTAGGAAATATTGACAAT
Organism: Anomaloglossus baeobatrachus; assembly: GCF_048569485.1. NCBI lineage: Eukaryota > Metazoa > Chordata > Amphibia > Anura > Aromobatidae > Anomaloglossus > Anomaloglossus baeobatrachus. The sequence goes on from NC_134354.1 coordinate 71,548,632, forward strand.
GAAAACAGCATGTGATTCTTTATTGTTCCAGTCTGTATATTTTTAACAAAATGTAGTATTTAGATTTCTTATAATACTACTCAAGTAGTACTATGTCATTCAAATTCCATAGCTCTAATACCGTAGCTGGATATTTATATTCAAGTTCAAGTAGCTTTCATTTCATTTTGTGCTAAGCACAGAGATTTCTTCTTAAAATCCTTTTGATTCGAGGAAATAACTGTTATAAAAACTTGTTATAGCTGAAACTATGATATCAATAGTCAATTGCCTTTTCTAAGCAAGATTACTTGCACAGGCAATGGGTATAATTTTCCCGGTGGCCAATTCTAAAAAAAAGAAATTATGATAATGCATTGATTTAAATAATTTTTGATATTAGTGATGAGCGAATCCATGGTTATTCCATTCCTTGAAAAAACATTGGGATCAGTGAGCGAACATGACGTCACACTTAATCCAAAACAATGAAGCCCATACACGTCAATGGTGACGAGACGTTCAGAGTTGTAAAATGGCCATAATAAGCACAAGGCTACTGTCGTGAAAGTAAAATGGTAGTAAGTGCAGAATAGTTATAAATACCGTGTTTCCCATTTTTTTCCAATAGGATCTTGCTGCAGTCAGTCTCTCTTCTGGGCCCACTAATTAAGGTTCATGAATATCAACTGCTTCCTCCACCCACTCCCTGTGCCAGTGTCTGTGATTGGTTGCAGACTGCTATACACTCCCCCACCCAGTATCCACGTCTGTGATTGTTTTCATTCAGTTTGTTGAATAGTAGTGTATAAATAAATAAGTAATTAAAAAAAAAATAATGTAGGCTCCCACCCTGTTTTGATAGTAAGCACTGGTAAACAATAGCAGCAAGTTGCAGATCCTCACCTGTGAGCTTTACCATAGCTGAATAAAAAAACAGACGGAGAAAAAAATGTAGGTTCCCTCCCACTTTTTCTATCTAGCCATGGTAAAGCAAATTGTTGGGGGCTTGCATTATCATGATGGAAGGAACCATGGATATTGGTCCCCCCAGCCTAAAAATACCAGCCCGCAACTGCCCAAAATTGTCACATCCATTAAATGTGACAATTCTGGGCTTTACCAGGCTCATACCAATTGCCCTGATGTGGTGGCAATTGGGGTATTATAAGGGGTTAATGACAACTCACAGCTACCACTAAGCCCCAGATACAAAAAGTAGTGCAAGGCATCTATGAGCCATCCCCATTACTAATCTTATAAGTGAAAAGAAATAAATCACAAACACCAAAAAAATATTTTATTTAAACTACACACACTCTCACCTTTTTATTAACCCCTAAAACACATTTGAAGATCCGATATAATACATATGAAATCCCACGACGATCCTCAGCTCTGCTACATCTGGAGCTTGAAGAGACGTTAAACATGTCTGCTCTCTTCAGTCTCCAGGAATTACTGACAGCAGCAGGGGGAATGCCACCATTTTGCTCTGACTAGCATAGGGACAGGACACTGGTTGAGGGAGGGACTGTGTTAGGTTATTTCTCTTACTCCTCTTACCCCTCTGTCTGTAATGTTTTTGTCTCACAGCCACACACTTCACTGACAGAGTGACGTCCTTCAGCTGAAGGTAGCAAGAGCTGCCAGAATAGAGGGGATCTGCCGATCCTATGTATTTCGAAGGGGTGCAGTCCTTCTTCCCAGCTACTATCATTTATTTACCCACTATCAATATATGGATATGAAGTGGGAATTCCATTCCTGTCATATAGGATCTAAATATACTTTCAAAAGACAAGCCTCCACTCCATGTAATTATTGAAACATTACCAAGGAGCTTTGTATACCTCTATCCAAGTCTTTATACTTATTACCACATTCTGTTTTCAATAACTTGCAGGCTAATCTTCATACAAATAACCAAGTTTGTTTTATTCCAGCATCACCCTTCTGACAGCTTCAGACTCATTATTAACCCCTGTGCATATCTATCAGGTATGTATCATTTTTGCAGTTCAGTTCCCCCAATTGGTAGCTCGGTAGTACTTATTATTGACTTATTTCCTTGATTGACAGTAGCAGAGTGGATCTGGCCTACTACCTGCATCTCCATCCATTCCCGAGCGGCCCTCCAGTACTTATTTTTTCATCCTATTTTTTACCACATTTTTTATCTCCTTTTAAATATTTTTGTCATCTCATTAACATTGTCCTCTGACTTTTGTTTTATTTTATTTTATGTTATTGATTATTATTTTTTTTTTTAAAAGTCTACTATATTTTTTATAATTATTTTTTTATTACATTTTTTATTCTCCTCGCTTACGGTATATTTTACCCCTTTCCCCAATCCCCTATTTAGTGCCAGTGTCTCTTGATACCAGCTATCTAAATGTATGTTACTCATCAAACAGATAAAATCCCATTTAAAGGTCTCACAATGCATTATATAACCATAAGATCTTCAAGGAACGTGGGCAGCTTTACGGCTCCTTTTTTTCCCCTTTTCACATTTTCGACCTGTAAGACAGTAAAAGCAGCCACACAATACAGCACAATATAATGCATTCTTGAGCTTGGGAGGGTCTGTAACATCTTCTTGCATTAAGGTGCCACAGTCATAAATTAAGCTCCTTAGCAAGGACTCAGGAACAACAACAAACACAGTCCTTTAACTCATTAACAGTCTATAGGATAGAAGTTGTAGAGCTGTAGGGGGAAAAAGCGCAATAGGGTCTTACCCGGTATGAGGGTAGAGAGACAGAAAGAGGTACACTCACCTGGTAGGGTTGTGCAAGTCACAACTCCTTATGATCGCATGTGAGTGCCTTTTTGTGGTTTAGCAGCGGCCCCGGAATGCAGTATATAAAATATAGGTCAGGTAAAGAGAAAACCGGTTTAAATGCCGCGCTAAAAACCACTGATGTTGTAGATGAAAAAGATTTCCTTTATTTCATAATTCTACGCGTTTCAGAGACATCTCCGTCTCCTTCCTCAGGAAAATAAATCATATTACAAAAAAGGGGCAACAGAGCCTATATAAAGGAAGACCAGTAGCCACATATGCATTTGACCACTGCAAAAATGTTTTTATACGTATATATGTATGCATCTTCATGAATGTTTTTATGTATACATATGTTTATTTATTCATATATATATATATATACATATATATGTATATATTTTTCCCTTTTTAATACCCCCCTCTTCATTTATGTGTTGTTTCATTAACACTCATTGTCTTTTATACCATTTTATATCAACCTATAATATTATATATAATTTTAATATCATGACAGCCCTGTATTTATTCATGTTTTTATCATATGCTTCTATTGCGTTTTTATCTATTCCTTTCTCTTTCCTCCAGCTTATTGTCTACACATCCCCAACACCTTCATTTGAATCACTGTAGATTTTACTCTATAGTATTCCAAGTTTTGTTTTTTTTTTCCCTTTTTTCATACTCATTTGTGTGCTTTCGTGCACTATAAGGAAGCAATTATTTTTCTTCGATTGTTTAACGTAGGTGCAGTAAGTTTATTTTTCACGGGTATGAACTCCTGCACTTCTTACTGTTTCGAACTCACATCACCCCATCATGCACACGCTCTAGCAGTCCGCTCTCTTTCACAGGGAACCGCTCCTCTTCTCTACCTGCTGAGCACAGGTGTATTGAGCTTTTTTTCCCACGGTTATGATTTTTCATTACCTTTCAGTCTATTAAACTCTTGTCACCTTCCCCACGCATACGCTTTAACAATTTTCCCTTTCTATAGAACCGCTCCATAGTGGAGTGGATTCTTTGTTGCCCTTAAATATCAATTACTTTTAATCTAGCGATTCCCTATACACCACTAATATTTTTTTGTGTGTATGTATGTATGTATGTATGTATGTATGTATGTATGTATGTATGTATGTATGTATATATATATATATATATATATATATATATATATATATATATAAGTGTGTATATATGTATATATATGTATATAATTTTTTCTTGCAACTCAAGTTTAATAATAAAAAAGTTTTTTTTTTTTTTTTTTTTCTCTTCCTGTCCCTCTCACATGTAAATATGCCGTTTTTATATATTCAAAAGACACATAAGAGAGATTTATTTTAGCAAATATGCACTTTCTATGTATTTTAATTCCACCACCTTGTGCCTGTTCCACATATTATTTATGTTCACTTTCCCCAAGTACAAATCCACAGTAACCATATTCCTGTTTAGTGTAGAGGTTTGGCCTCCGTGCTATCACCTACACTTTCTGGGTTCGCACACCATCTGCTTTTCTTTTACCCTCGTCCCCACTTTTTTCTTTTTATACTCTTTTATTAAATAACACGCAATAATTATTATTTTTATGTTTTTTATTGATCCTTCACTGATCCACTAATTTTCTCCTTGAGATGTTCATGTTATTTCACGGTAATTCCTTCGGTTCATTTGTGCTGATTTAATGTGTGCTTTCCCCTTTTTTTTTTTTTTCTCTTCTCCATGCGGCGCTGAGTCATCGGCTCTGAGTCATATGGGCTGTTCACTTTTCAAATGCATATGTGGCTACTGGTCTTCCTTTATATAGGCTCTGTTGCCCCTTTTTTGTAATATGATTTATTTTCCTGAGGAAGGAGACGGAGATGTCTCTGAAACGCGTAGAATTATGAAATAAAGGAAATCTTTTTCATCTACAACATCAGTGGTTTTTAGCGCGGCATTTAAACCGGTTTTCTCTTTACCTGACCTATATTTTATATAGGATAGAAGCACAGTGCTATGATAGTGCTAGATACGACTAGTTCATAGCTGAGGGTGTAGGATATCCCAGAAGCTAAAGTGCTCTTATTAAAGCACAAAAGGGTACAATAGGCAAAACAGAAAGAGCAAAGTACTTTATCCTTATACCTACTGTAGATAGAGGGCATGCTTGTCCTATTTAAGTGCCTAACACTCATTCTCCATCAACAAGAGATTTAATTAGGATTAGGCTGTAAAGTCCTTTTTCACTTTATGATTCCCATAGTTTTCACAGGACTGTTCCATTGGAATAAGCTGTTTAAAGAGTTTCAAACGCTACGCCTTTTTTAACTAATGGTGCTACAGGTACAACTGAACAGCTTCTCCAGCTTCCGGCTCTATGAGAGTATCATTTAGATGTCTGTAAGAGTTCCTCCATCTTCCTTTTTTGGAGGCTGAGATAATTTCTGCCTTCTTCCTAGGCCCCGTTACCATGGGTTGGTCTGTGAGTCGCTCATACACTGGCTTTGAAGTGGTCCTGTATATAGAGATGTAGGCTACTGTCCTTTGTATTACCTGGACCAACAGACCCCTGCAAAGTTGAAGACAAATCTTGGCTTGACTTAGGAACTATAGATGTGTCACCACATGGAGTAATTTCTGGCAGGGCACACCAGTATCTTATCAATATTTGTTGATCCAACTTCCCAGTTAGGCCTCTTCGCATTGCTCTTCCTCTTGAGGTGTCAGCTCTCTACAACTTCCTCTCCGCTTTCCACCATTCCAAATCTTTCTCTGTACACTCTAATGTCACTCCAATCACACACTGGATCATCGGGGACGAGATTGTGCAGTCTTCGTGGTAAGTAGTCCGTTTCAACCATACTCTTATTGAAGAATACATCATGGCTAAATCCGTGTTTGGGGATAAACCTGAACCCTTTCTGTTGGTTGAAGTTGATAACGTTACCATGAGAACATCAATCCTTAAAACATGCTGCCAAGAAGCCCACCAACAATTCTTAGACCAGTACCTCATATAAAGCTCCCCAGGATCTGATGAAATCTATCCCAATCTCTCTCAGTCCTCAAAGAGTATTAGGTCATGGATTGTCCCCCCATCCCTTACCTAGACATGGAGGTTGAGACAACTGTTTCCAGATCTCTCGGAAACACCTTACTTGCTTTAGCGAACAGGCCAGGTAGGCCTGAGTCTTCTCATCACTCTCTGTTTGCTGACATACGGGTCTAGGTTTCAAGATAACCATAATCTTATCTTGCGCAGCTGCTTACCCTCCAGCTCCATGCAAACTAATGGCACCGACCTTTTCCTTGCAGCGCACTTCCCGTGATAGCGCTACCCTCACATGGTCAGGAATTCATTTTGCTTGTAACATCCTTTCTTTGGTGTCTCCTGCATTATACAACCATAAAATCTTCACGTGGGCAGGGTGTGGGCAATTTTTGCTCTCCTTTACAACTTCATGAGCCAAATAATTATGTAGGAAATCCTTGAATAGGAGTGGGTTTTGTAATTTTTGTGGCTTTTTTGCTATATAAATTTGCTTATTCTTTATTCTTCTGTTATATGAATATTGGCAATGTAATGTATTTTCTTTATAATTTCCTAAGGTCCCAAAGATAAGAAAATGGGCCAAGAAAATTTCACATTGTTCTTTTAAATATCTAGTACAGTGAATATATATTTATGTTCTTTTGCTCTTTTTACCTTTTGAATGCTGAACCTATTGGGACGGAGCTCAGTGTTCTCCTTTTGTAAATTCTTGACACATTTCCAATATTCATCATCAGCATCTTATCTCTTAGTAGCAATGCTTGCTAGTAGAAGGCTCAAAGACTTGTGGGAATGGGACATATGGAATTGTTTATGATTGTTTTTTATTTCTAAACAACACTTGGATGGATGCCTAGAAATATCAACCTGATACTACATTGTCAAGCAGATGTCACATCAATTCAATATAGGGTATATTTACAGGATTTTAACTAAGAAAAATGAAATCAGGACTAAGCTATTTTGTTAAAATTTACAAAACACTTTTTATACATTATTTCTACAAATAGTTTGCTTTTCTCTATTATATACACCTACATTAGATAATATGTGGTGCATGGTATATTGGTTTACAAAAACGTATGTTGAATTTAATAGTAGCTAAAGCAGTAAAACACAATGGGGCACAAAATAAATCCAAAACTGGTAAAATGCCAAATGATTATGTCGCGGGCGGGGAGGATGCCACTGCGCTGAGCTCGCTAACACTTGGGTTCGGCGCTGCTGCGATGGCTGCTCGGTGGCTCGAGCGGTGGGCCGGATCTGGGGACTTGAGCCGCGCTCCTCGCCCGTGAGTGAAAAGGGGTAGTTTGGTTTGGGGATTTGGTCCGTGACACCACCCACGGGTTGTGGTGAGGTTGGGCACCACCGCTGCTGGTGATGGGGATCCCGGGAGCGATCTTAGGGAGCAACTGGGATGTTGTTTCCCCCCTCCGTGGGTAGGGGTTGGTGGTCCCGGGGCCCGGTGAGGTGACGGGGAGGCAGGGTTCGCAATGTGCAGAGTCGCCTGGACTGCGCAGCGTGGTGTCGGACGGCACGGTTGTACTCACTCAGCCACAAATGTACGCAAAGTCTCTGGTAAACCAAACGGCTGGATGGACAGTTCCCGCAGCCAGCTGCTGTGACTTCTCCCGGACGGTTGGTGGTGGCTGCCTTTCCCTGCACCTTTGTGTATGTTCGATCCCGATGGATTCCCACCGTTAACCCACTACCCAGCGTGTATATCTGCCGGAGGAGCCCTTTTGCCCGCAGGCTCTGGCCCTTGGAACTCTAGCTGTGGCGGTAGCTGTATTTCCTTTTGCTGGTCGGAAGGTTGCCTTCAATCGGGTCTTGGCTGTTAGGAAACCCCCTGGGGTTCCGGTCACTGATGGATTTGACCTCTAATGGCGACTCCAAGCCTGGTCGGGGTCCGCAGGCCCTGCCTGTGTGTGCTGGCTTCACTTCACTCTCCGGTTCGGTACCGGCGGGCCAACGCCCATCCCCGGTCCTACGGTTCTGCGTTGATTCGCCTCTCCTGCAGACGGCCACCACCATCTGCCAACCTTGCTCTTAGTGCCCGGGCCACACACCCGGACACGGTCAGTTTGCTCCTTCACTACTACTTCACTCCTTTCACTTGCACTTCCCTAACTGGTCTGACTTCCTTTTCCCGCCTCCAGGACTGTGAACTCCTCAGTGGGTGGGGCCAACCGCCTGGCTCCACCCCACCTGGTGTGGACATCAGCCCCTGGAGGGAGGCAACAATGATTTTGTGTCTGGCTGATGTGCCTGTCTCAGGGTGGGGGTGTGTGTTGCAGTACCTGTGACGACCTGGCTAGTCCAGGGCGCCACAATTACTATAACCTTGCAGCTTTAAAAGTAGTAACATAGCTACCTGGTGTAAGAGTGTGTGGTCACCTCGACGTAACACACAGTGGGGCACACCCAGAGCGACCACCAAACTTAGAGTGAACCTGTGACCAGGTTTTTCCCTTATGAGCTGCGGCCACCACCAGTAAGTCCTTATATACAGCATTCCAAAATACTGTATATAAGAACCCAGGGTGCTCTGTATAATGTAAAAATCACTTTTATAACACTCACCTAAGGGACAGTCCGGTCCGATGAGTGTCACTGCTCTCGGACCGGTGACTCCTTCATCTTTTGCAATCTACGTCCTACTGCCCAGGCCCGTATGCATGACGCATCCTGTGCCATTCACAGTGATGCCTCTATTGTGCTCCTGTGCATATGCACTTTGATCTGCCTGGCTGAGGGCACATCAAAGTACTGTAGTGTGCATGCAGGGGGACTTTGATCTTTCTTAATGCCTGCATATTACAGTAATTTGCTCTACTCTCAGCTGGGCAGATCAAAATGTGCATGTGCAGAAGTGCAATAGAGGCTTCTCTGTGATCGATGCAAGATGCGTCATGCTCACGTGGCTGGGCTGGAGGACGGCGATAGAGGGAAGAGAGGAGGCACCGGATCGAGACCAGCGACATCCATCGGATCCCCTCAGGTGAGTATAATAAACGTATTTATTACATTATATAGAGCAGCCTGGGCTCTTATATACAGTATTCTGGAATGCTGTATAAAAGGGCTCACTAGTGGTGGCCGCAGCTTATAAGGGAAAAACCTGGTGACAGATTCCTTTTAACTTTATTGGCATACACTGTAAGCCATAAAGTTAAATCCAAAATTAGAGCATTGCGCTACAGTCTCCCTGCTCTACTGCTCTCTGTTTCAGCTACAATTTAATTTATGTCTGCAGCAAAGGAAGGGTAACTGCATCAGAGTTTTTGCCTGGGAAGAGTAATGTCTTTAAAGCAGTACAGCAGTACTATTAAACAAGTCCCAATTCTTCTATTTCTACAGCAAGCAAATTAGGGTGGAGGAAATTAGGGCATTATGAAATATTTGGCATATCACTTGTCTCAATTAGAGCAGGGTCACGTTGCCTCTGACAGTGACATGGTCAGATTGAGTTAAGGGTGCTTTATACGCTGCAACATCGCTAACGATATATCGTCAGGGTCACGTCATTAGTGACGCACATCCAGCGCCGTTAGTGACATCGCAGCGTGTGACACCAAGGAGCGATGATCAACAAGCACAAAAACGTGAAAAATTGTTGCTTGTTGACACATCGCTCCTTTTCCAAATATCGTTGCTGCTGCAGGTACGATGTTGTTTGTCGTTCCTGCGGCAGCACATATCGCTATGTGTGACACCGCAGGAACGACGAACATCTCCTTACCTGCGTCCACCGGCAATGAGGAAGGAAGGAGGTGGGCGACATGTTCCAGCCACTCATATCCGCCCCTCCTCAGCTATTGGACGGCTGCCTTGTGACGTCGCTGTGACGCCGCACGACCCGTCCCCTTAGAAAGGAGACGGATCGCCATCCAGAGCGACGTCGCAGGGAAGGTAAGTCTGTGTGACGGCTGTTAGCGATGTTGTGCGCCACGGGCAGCGATTTGCCTATGTCGCACAACCGACGGGGGTGGGTACGCTCGCTAGCGATATCGGTACCGATATCACAGTGTGTAAAGTACCCTTTAGTGTTCTGCACTTTTCCTCCACTCCAGTACCAGTTAATCTTTTACACTGCAGACTTTCAATTCATGAAAGACAACTAGAAATAGGTGGATATTTTAAAATTTGAATTCAACAAATTACCCTTAATATTCAGATTTGTAGCACATAAAATAAAAAAATGATGGTAAGTTTCCTTGCAGCAGCATTACAGTCAAGCAATATAAAACTGTGGAGTGACCTTTGCCTTATTCAATTTAACAAATGTTAGGTTTTCCATGGTTGTTGAAGTTGGCCTAGTTCACTTTGGTGTGACAAATCCAGCGGCTGCACTGGATACCTTCTTTGATATGAATCTGGACAAAACAATACTTCTACAGAAAAGTGGGTCAGTTCTTGCCAAGTGTCCAATTTGTTGATCCAGTTAAACATTGGATTGGGGTTTATGGTATCTGCCTGAGAAAGATCACAGTCTATGTATGACTGAAGCTATAGGTTATATATATAATATAAGTTATAGGGGGTGATCTGGCAGGGCCTGGGGAAGAGTTTTCTGTCGCCTGTGTCATGGCACATGCGACAGAAATCAGAGGAGTAGGGTGAATGCGGCTGGCGCGCTGCTGTGCGCGCGGCCATCTTGGATTTCCGGGAGGGGTTCAGGGGGGGCACTTTGGCGACATCGGGGGACCAGAGGGAACCGGGGAGGAGATTTATTTCCCATCTGACATGTTTGTTCAAGCCAGATGGGAGATAAATAATTTTTTACCGGCGCTGTCATTTACTGTAACGTGATCATCGGTGTACGGTGTATACCGGTGATTAGAGATGAGCGAACCGGTCCCGGTTCGGCTCGAGGCGGTTCGCCGAACGGGGGGTCTGGCTCGAGTTCGGCTCGTCGAACGTTCGACGAACCGAACTCGAGCCCATAGGAAACAATGGCAGGCAATCACAAACACAGTAAAACACCTAGAAAACACCCTCAAAGGTGTCCAAAAGGTGACAAACAACTCACAACACAACACAAACACATGGGAAAGTGACAAGGACATGTACTCATGCGAAAACAAAACAGCTGGACAAGGAAAAAGAGGAGGACACACAGATATAGGCATGGCACGCCCTTCTAAAGTCATGTAAAACACCGCAAGGTGACTCCAAGCGGAGTCTCCCTTTTTTCCAAAAATTGGGCCCCACACACCCACCCCTTCAGTGGCAGCAGTTGTGCCCCAGTTGTACACTTCACAGCTAGATTTGCATCAAGCACATTCAAAAATACGCCATTCTTATCCGTCCCCAGGATGACACCGGGGTAGGTAGCAAAGTCTTTCCTGATCCCAGCTCTGTTCATCTTGGCTTCTTTTAAAAACACAGCAAGCAAGGGTTACTCCAAGCGGAGTCTCCCTTTTTTCCAAAAATTGGGCCCCACACACACCCACCCCTTCAGTGGCAGCAGTTGTGCCCCAGTTGTACACTTCACAGCTAGATTTGCATCAAGCACATTCAAAAATACGCTATTCTTAACCGTCCCCAGGATGACACCGGGGTAGGTAGCAAAGTCTTTCCTGATCCCAGCTCTGTTCATCTTGGCTTCTTTTAAAAACACAGCAAGCAAGGGTTACTCCAAGCGGAGTCTCCCTTTTTTCCAAAAATTGGGCCACACAGACACCCACCCCATCAGTGGCAGCACTTGGGCCCTAGTTGCAAACAGGATGTTTTGATTTGCATCAAGCACATTCAAAAATACGCTATTCTTAGCCGTCCCCAGGATGACACTGGGGTAGGTAGCAAAGTCTTTGCTGACCCATGACTTGTTCATCTTGGCTTCTTTTAAAAACAATGTAAGCAAGGGTTACTCCAAGCGGAGTCTCCCCTTTTTTCCAAAAATTGGGCCCCACACACACCCACCCATTCAGTGGCAGCAGTTGTGCCCCAGTTGTACACTTCACAGCTAGATTTGCATCAAGCACATTCAAAAATACGCCATTCTTATCCGTCCCCAGGATGACACCGGGGTAGGTAGCAAAGTCTTTCCTGATCCCAGCTCTGTTCATCTTGGCTTCTTTTAAAAACACAGCAAGCAAGGGTTACTCCAAGCGGAGTCTCCCTTTTTTCCAAAAATTGGGCCACACAGACACCCACCACATCAGTGGCAGCACTTGGGCCCTAGTTGCAAACAGGATGTTTTGATTTGCATCAAGCACATTCAAAAATACGCTATTCTTAGCCGTCCCCAGGATGACACCGGGGTAGGTAGCAAAGTCTTTGCTGACCCATGACTTGTTCATCTTGGCTTCTTTTAAAAACAATGTAAGCAAGGGTTACTCCAAGCGGAGTCTCCCTTTTTTCCAAAAATTGGGCCACACAGACACCCACCCCATCAGTGGCAGCACTTGGGCCCTAGTTGCAAACAGGATGTTTTGATTTGCATCAAGCACATTCAAAAATACGCTATTCTTAGCCGTCCCCAGGATGACACCGGGGTAGGTAGCAAAGTCTTTCCTGATCCCAGCTCTGTTCATCTTGGCTTCTTTTAAAAACACAGCAAGCAAGGGTTACTCCAAGCGGAGTCTCCCTTTTTTCCAAAAATTGGGCCACACAGACACCCACCCCATCAGTGGCAGCACTTGGGCCCTAGTTGCAAACAGGATGTTTTGATTTGCATCAAGCACATTCAAAAATACGCTATTCTTAGCCGTCCCCAGGATGACACCGGGGTAGGTAGCAAAGTCTTTCCTGATCCCAGCTCTGTTCATCTTGGCTTCTTTTAAAAACACAGCAAGCAAGGGTTACTCCAAGCGGAGTCTCCCTTTTTTCCAAAAATTGGGCCACACAGACACCCACCCCATCAGTGGCAGCACTTGGGCCCTAGTTGCAAACAGGATGTTTTGATTTGCATCAAGCACATTCAAAAATACGCTATTCTTAGCCGTCCCCAGGATGACACCGGGGTAGGTAGCAAAGTCTTTGCTGACCCATGACTTGTTCATCTTGGCTTCTTTTAAAAACAATGTAAGCAAGGGTTACTCCAAGCGGAGTCTCCCTTTTTTCCAAAAATTGGGCCACACAGACACCCACCCCATCAGTGGCAGCACTTGGGCCCTAGTTGCAAACAGGATGTTTTGATTTGCATCAAGCACATTCAAAAATACGCTATTCTTAGCCGTCCACAGGATGACACCGGGGTAGGTAGCAAAGTCTTTCCTGATCCCAGCTCTGTTCATCTTGGCTTCTTTTAAAAACACAGCAAGCAAGGGTTACTCCAAGCGGAGTCTCCCTTTTTTCCAAAAATTGGGCCACACAGACACCCACCCCATCAGTGGCAGCACTTGGGCCCTAGTTGCAAACAGGATGTTTTGATTTGCATCAAGCACATTCAAAAATACGCTATTCTTAGCCGTCCCCAGGATGACACTGGGGTAGGTAGCAAAGTCTTTGCTGACCCATGACTTGTTCATCTTGGCTTCTTTTAAAAACAATGTAAGCAAGGGTTACTCCAAGCGGAGTCTCCCCTTTTTTCCAAAAATTGGGCCCCACACACACCCACCCATTCAGTGGCAGCAGTTGTGCCCCAGTTGTACACTTCACAGCTAGATTTGCATCAAGCACATTCAAAAATACGCCATTCTTATCCGTCCCCAGGATGACACCGGGGTAGGTAGCAAAGTCTTTCCTGATCCCAGCTCTGTTCATCTTGGCTTCTTTTAAAAACACAGCAAGCAAGGGTTACTCCAAGCGGAGTCTCCCTTTTTTCCAAAAATTGGGCCCCACACACACCCACCCCTTCAGTGGCAGCAGTTGTGCCCCAGTTGTACACTTCACAGCTAGATTTGCATCAAGCACATTCAAAAATACGCTATTCTTAACCGTCCCCAGGATGACACCGGGGTAGGTAGCAAAGTCTTTCCTGATCCCAGCTCTGTTCATCTTGGCTTCTTTTAAAAACACAGCAAGCAAGGGTTACTCCAAGCGGAGTCTCCCTTTTTTCCAAAAATTGGGCCACACAGACACCCACCCCATCAGTGGCAGCACTTGGGCCCTAGTTGCAAACAGGATGTTTTGATTTGCATCAAGCACATTCAAAAATACGCTATTCTTAGCCGTCCCCAGGATGACACTGGGGTAGGTAGCAAAGTCTTTGCTGACCCATGACTTGTTCATCTTGGCTTCTTTTAAAAACAATGTAAGCAAGGGTTACTCCAAGCGGAGTCTCCCCTTTTTTCCAAAAATTGGGCCCCACACACACCCACCCATTCAGTGGCAGCAGTTGTGCCCCAGTTGTACACTTCACAGCTAGATTTGCATCAAGCACATTCAAAAATACGCCATTCTTATCCGTCCCCAGGATGACACCGGGGTAGGTAGCAAAGTCTTTCCTGATCCCAGCTCTGTTCATCTTGGCTTCTTTTAAAAACACAGCAAGCAAGGGTTACTCCAAGCGGAGTCTCCCTTTTTTCCAAAAATTGGGCCACACAGACACCCACCCCATCAGTGGCAGCACTTGGGCCCTAGTTGCAAACAGGATGTTTTGATTTGCATCAAGCACATTCAAAAATACGCTATTCTTAGCCGTCCACAGGATGACACCGGGGTAGGTAGCAAAGTCTTTCCTGATCCCAGCTCTGTTCATCTTGGCTTCTTTTAAAAACACAGCAAGCAAGGGTTACTCCAAGCGGAGTCTCCCTTTTTTCCAAAAATTGGGCCACACAGACACCCACCCCATCAGTGGCAGCACTTGGGCCCTAGTTGCAAACAGGATGTTTTGATTTGCATCAAGCACATTCCAAATCCACAAGCATTTACTCTCCCCAGGATGACACAGGGGTAGTAAATTCCTTCTGGATCCATGACTTGTTCATTTTGATGAACGTCAGTCTGTCCACATTGTCACTGGACAGACGCGTGCGCTTATCTGTCAGCACACACCCAGCAGCACTGAATACACGTTCAGAGACAACGCTGGCAGCTGGACACGACAAAATCTCCAAGGCGTAAGTTGCGAGCTCTGGCCATTTTTGTAGGTTTGAAGCCCAAAAGGAGCAAGGCTCCAGTTGCACAGTCATGGCATCGATGTTCATTTGGAGATACTCCTGTATCATCCTCTCCAGCCGTTGACTATGTGTCAGACTTGTTGTCTCTGGTGGCCTTGCAAAAGAGGGTCTAAAAAAATTATGAAAAGATTCCATAAAATTGCTGTTACCGGCACCAGAAAAGGTCCTACTGGTACGGGTAGACTGTTGAAGATGACGAGACCGTCCCATGTTTGTCAAGTTACAACTGGGAGATTCACTCCCTGCACCTGCACGGTTGTTTGGTGGAAAAGCCGAGCTAAGATCTAGTAACAGCTTCTGCTGATACTCCTGCATACGTGCGTCCCTTTCTATGGCTGGAATTATGTCACAAAATTTGGACTTGTACCGGGGATCTAATAGTGTGGCAATCCAGTAGTCATCATCACTTCTAATTTTGACAATACGACTGTCATGTTGGAGGTAGTGCAACAAAAAGGCACTCATGTGTCTTGCGCAGCCATGCGGACCAAGTCCATGCTGTGTTTGTGGCATAGAGGTGCTACCCGTTCTTTCTTCCTCTGACATCTGACCCCAACCTCTTTCAACTGAAATTTGACCAAGGTCTCCCTCATCCGCTGAGTCTTCCATGTCCATGGACAGTTCGTCCTCCATTTCTTCATGTTCTCCTGCACCTTGCTCAACATTTCGCCTGCTACTATGCGCCCTTGTCGATCCCTGTCCCCCATGGTCCCATGCCTGCTGCGTTGGTGATGATGAACGTCTGGACCTTCGTGATGTTGTTGTCCCTTGCGCATATGAATCCTCCTGTAGTTCCTCCCCTTCATGTTGTCCCACCCCCTGACTCCGAATAGTGTTTAGCGTGTGCTCCAGCATGTAAATGACTGGAATCGTCATGCTGATAATGGCATTGTCAGAGCTAAACATATTCGTCGCCATGTCGAAACTGTGCAGAAGGGTGCATAGGTCCTTGATCTGAGACCACTCCATCAGGGTGATCTGCCCCACCTCTGCATCTCGTTGGCCCAGGCTATACGTCATGACGTATTGCACCAGGGCTCTGCGGTGCTGCCACAGTCGCTGTAACATGTGGAGAGTTGAATTCCAGCGTGTCGCCACATCGCATTTCAGGCGATGAACCGGCAGGCCGAAAGACTTCTGGAGCGATGCAAGTCGCTCTGCTGCGGCGCTTGAACGGCGGAAGTGAGCTGACAGTTTTCGTGCCCTGTTCAGAAGGCCATCTAGGCCGGGATAGTGTGTTAAAAATTGCTGCACGACAAGGTTCAACACGTGAGCCATACAAGGTACGTGTGTCACCTTGCCCAGGCGAAGTGCCGCACCCAGGTTTGCAGCATTGTCGCACACGGCCTTACCAGGCTGCAGTTTGAGTGGAGACAACCATTTATTAAACTCGGACCGCAAAGCTGACCACAACTCCTCAGCTGTGTGACTCTTATTACCAAGACATGTCAAGCTAAAGACCGCCTGATGCCGTTGCGCTCTGCTGCCAGCATAGTAATGAGGGGTGCGTGATTCCTTCTGCGCAGTGAGAACGCTGGTGGCCTGACCAGGCAGGCTTGGGGCGGAGGTGGAGGACCCAGATGAGGTGGAGGATGCAGAAGCAGTGGCGGAACTTGGACAGACAGAGGATTGACACACAAGTCGTGGGGACGGCAAGACTTGTGCAGCAGACCCTTCACCATCTATCACCATAGTTACCCAGTGCCCAGTCAGCGACATGTAACGTCCCTGTCCATGCTTACTGGTCCAAGTATCGGTGGTGAAATGCACCCGTTCACACACAGAGTTTCTCAAGGAAGCGGTGATGTTGTGTGCGACATGCTGGTGTAGCGCGGGCACACCTTTCTTAGAGAAGTAGTGGCGACTAGGCATCTGGTACTGGGGCACAGCGACAGACATAAGGTCTCTAAAATCCTGTGTGTCCACTAGGCGGAAAGGCAGCATTTCGGTAGCCAACAGCTTACAGAGGGATAGAGTCAACCTCTTAGCTTTGTCATGGGTCGGAGGAAGTGGCCTTTTATTTGACCACATCTGAGGGACAGAGATCTGGCTGCTGTGTGTAGACGGTGTTGAGTAGGGTGTCCCTTGAAAAATGCAGGTTTGTGAGGAAAGTGCAGGCGGAGACATGATGTTGCCTTCATCCAACGTTGGTGCTATCGATGTCTGAGAGAGCTGTACACACTCACTTGTTTCCCCTTCCAAACCAACTGACGACCTTACAAGCAAACTGCCTGTTGCGGTTACAGTGGTGGAAGTTTTGCGTGGAAAAACAGGTGTGGCAGCTGTCCCCACAGTCCTAGAAGATGAAGAGCGCGCGGATGCAGTGGAAGGGGCGGGCGGTGGATGGTTCGCTCCGCTAGGCCGCATTGCAGCACGGTGAGCTTCCCACCGGGACTTATGATATTTATTCATGTGACGATTCATGGAAGAAGTTGTCAAACTGCTGAGCTTTTGACCTCTACTAAGAGAATCATGACAAATGTTACATATCACATGAGTTGGGCGATCTTTTTCGATGTGAAAAAAGGACCAGGCTAGGCAAGGCTTAGAGGCCATGCGACCTGTTGATCCACCCCGAATAATGCTCATAGGCAGAGTGGGGGCTGAGGATGCAGTTGTAGACGTGCTACCAGTGCTCCGACTCTGTCCAGGAAGGCGCAAGGTAACTTCGTCGTCGGTTGCATCCTCCTCCACCGCCTCTGTTGACCTCCTCGAGTGCCTGACTGGGGGTTGACAGTAGGTGGGATCTAGAACGTCATCATCAATTGTTGTGTTTGCACTCCCCTCCCCCTCAGACCGAGCCTCTTCTTGCCCTGACGGAATATTTAAGTTGTCATCCCAATCGGGTATCTGCGTCTCATCTTCATCAGTATGTTCCTCATTGTCTATAACCACAGGTGTTACAGTTTGTGACAAAGGGTCAACATTATGCTCAGAAACTTGGTCCTCACGGCCTGAATCTGAGTCACAAAGGTTCTGGGCATCACTGCAGACCATTTCCTGTTCTGTACTCACTGTAGCTTGGGAGCAGACCTCTGATTCCCAGGCTATAGTGTGACTGAACAGCTCTGCAGACTCAGCCATCTCAGTTCCACCATACTGTGCAGGGCTGATGGAGACTTCAGAGCTGGGAGAAAGCAAGTTTGATTGGGATGACAACTCAGAGGACTGGTGTTTTTTGGATGCGGTACTTGAAGTGGCAGAGAGGGCACTTGTTGGACCACTTGAGATCCATTCAAGCATTTTCCTTTTTTGCCCATCATCTACCTTTGTTCCTGTTGTTCGTGTCCGTAACAAAGGGAGCACATCGGATTGTCCACGGTAAGTAGTAGACATCTTACTTTTGCTGGTAGATGGTCTATCTTCAGCAGATGATAATGGAGCTTTGCCACCTTCCCCACGGACAAAACCTTTTTTGCCTTTTCCACCACGCCTCTTCCCCTTTCCACCAGCATCTGTCATTTTGCCACTCATGTTGATTGCGACAAGATTGTGGACTGAAAATGTGGTAGTAAAAATTGAGAGGTGGTGAAGATTGCAGTGGTGGTCTAGCTTTATTAACAGCAGAATAATAAAGAATAAATATCCCTGACAATGCAACTTAGTTATAATTAGTTGGAGTGTGCAACGCAGGCAGACGTGCTGCAAATGTCTTTGCACTAGTGGGACTATAGCAAAGTCCAATAGCCACGTATAGGATGCCACTAGGTACACTGAGTGTTTGCTAGTATAATGGCTTGGTTAGAATGAGTTGTAGTGTGCAACGCAGGCAGACGCGCTCTGCAAATGTCTTTGCACTAGTGGGACTATAGCAAAGTCCAATAGCCACGTATAGGATGCCACTAGGTACACTGAGTGTTTGCTAGTATAATGGCTTGGTTAGAATGAGTTGTAGTGTGCAACGCAGGCAGACGCGCTCTGCAAATGTCTTTGCACTAGTGGGACTATAGCAAAGTCCAATAGCCACGTATAGGATGCCACTAGGTACACTGAGTGTTTGCTAGTATAATGGCTTGGTTAGAATGAGTTGTAGTGTGCAACGCAGGCAGACGCGCTCTGCAAATGTCTTTGCACTAGTGGGACTATAGCAAAGTCCAATAGCCACGTATAGGATGCCACTAGGTACACTGAGTGTTTGCTAGTATAATGGCTTGGTTAGAATGAGTTGTAGTGTGCAACGCAGGCAGACGCGCTCTGCAAATGTCTTTGCACTAGTGGGACTATAGCAAAGTCCAATAGCCACGTATAGGATGCCACTAGGTACACTGAGTGTTTGCTAGTATAATGGCTTGGTTAGAATGAGTTGTAGTGTGCAACGCAGGCAGACGCGCTCTGCAAATGTCTTTGCACTAGTGGGACTATAGCAAAGTCCAATAGCCACGTATAGGATGCCACTAGGTACACTGAGTGTTTGCTAGTATAATGGCTTGGTTAGAATGAGTTGTAGTGTGCAACGCAGGCAGACGCGCTCTGCAAATGTCTTTGCACTAGTGGGACTATAGCAAAGTCCAATAGCCACGTATAGGATGCCACTAGGTACACTGAGTGTTTGCTAGTATAATGGCTTGGTTAGAATGAGTTGTAGTGTGCAACGCAGGCAGACGCGCTCTGCAAATGTCTTTGCACTAGTGGGACTATAGCAAAGTCCAATAGCCACGTATAGGATGCCACTAGGTACACTGAGTGTTTGCTAGTATAATGGCTTGGTTAGAATGAGTTGTAGTGTGCAACGCAGGCAGACGCGCTCTGCAAATGTCTTTGCACTAGTGGGACTATAGCAAAGTCCAATAGCCACGTATAGGATGCCACTAGGTACACTGAGTGTTTGCTAGTATAATGGCTTGGTTAGAATGAGTTGTAGTGTGCAACGCAGGCAGACGCGCTCTGCAAATGTCTTTGCACTAGTGGGACTATAGCAAAGTCCAATAGCCACGTATAGGATGCCACTAGGTACACTGAGTGTTTGCTAGTATAATGGCTTGGTTAGAATGAGTTGTAGTGTGCAACGCAGGCAGACGCGCTCTGCAAATGTCTTTGCACTAGTGGGACTATAGCAAAGTCCAATAGCCACGTATAGGATGCCACTAGGTACACTGAGTGTTTGCTAGTATAATGGCTTGGTTAGAATGAGTTGTAGTGTGCAACGCAGGCAGACGCGCTCTGCAAATGTCTTTGCACTAGTGGGACTATAGCAAAGTCCAATAGCCACGTATAGGATGCCACTAGGTACACTGAGTGTTTGCTAGTATAATGGCTTGGTTAGAATGAGTTGTAGTGTGCAACGCAGGCAGACGCGCTCTGCAAATGTCTTTGCACTAGTGGGACTATAGCAAAGTCCAATAGCCACGTATAGGATGCCACTAGGTACACTGAGTGTTTGCTAGTATAATGGCTTGGTTAGAATGAGTTGTAGTGTGCAACGCAGGCAGACGCGCTCTGCAAATGTCTTTGCACTAGTGGGACTATAGCAAAGTCCAATAGCCACGTATAGGATGCCACTAGGTACACTGAGTGTTTGCTAGTATAATGGCTTGGTTAGAATGAGTTGTAGTGTGCAACGCAGGCAGACGCGCTCTGCAAATGTCTTTGCACTAGTGGGACTATAGCAAAGTCCAATAGCCACGTATAGGATGCCACTAGGTACACTGAGTGTTTGCTAGTATAATGGCTTGGTTAGAATGAGTTGTAGTGTGCAACGCAGGCAGACGCGCTCTGCAAATGTCTTTGCACTAGTGGGACTATAGCAAAGTCCAATAGCCACGTATAGGATGCCACTAGGTACACTGAGTGTTTGCTAGTATAATGGCTTGGTTAGAATGAGTTGTAGTGTGCAACGCAGGCAGACGCGCTCTGCAAATGTCTTTGCACTAGTGGGACTATAGCAAAGTCCAATAGCCACGTATAGGATGCCACTAGGTACACTGAGTGTTTGCTAGTATAATGGCTTGGTTAGAATGAGTTGTAGTGTGCAACGCAGGCAGACGCGCTCTGCAAATGTCTTTGCACTAGTGGGACTATAGCAAAGTCCAATAGCCACGTATAGGATGCCACTAGGTACACTGAGTGTTTGCTAGTATAATGGCTTGGTTAGAATGAGTTGTAGTGTGCAACGCAGGCAGACGCGCTCTGCAAATGTCTTTGCACTAGTGGGACTATAGCAAAGTCCAATAGCCACGTATAGGATGCCACTAGGTACACTGAGTGTTTGCTAGTATAATGGCTTGGTTAGAATGAGTTGTAGTGTGCAACGCAGGCAGACGCGCTCTGCAAATGTCTTTGCACTAGTGGGACTATAGCAAAGTCCAATAGCCACGTATAGGATGCCACTAGGTACACTGAGTGTTTGCTAGTATAATGGCTTGGTTAGAATGAGTTGTAGTGTGCAACGCAGGCAGACGCGCTCTGCAAATGTCTTTGCACTAGTGGGACTATAGCAAAGTCCAATAGCCACGTATAGGATGCCACTAGGTACACTGAGTGTTTGCTAGTATAATGGCTTGGTTAGAATGAGTTGTAGTGTGCAACGCAGGCAGACGCGCTCTGCAAATGTCTTTGCACTAGTGGGACTATAGCAAAGTCCAATAGCCACGTATAGGATGCCACTAGGTACACTGAGTGTTTGCTAGTATAATGGCTTGGTTAGAATGAGTTGTAGTGTGCAACGCAGGCAGACGCGCTCTGCAAATGTCTTTGCACTAGTGGGACTATAGCAAAGTCCAATAGCCACGTATAGGATGCCACTAGGTACACTGAGTGTTTGCTAGTATAATGGCTTGGTTAGAATGAGTTGTAGTGTGCAACGCAGGCAGACGCGCTCTGCAAATGTCTTTGCACTAGTGGGACTATAGCAAAGTCCAATAGCCACGTATAGGATGCCACTAGGTACACTGAGTGTTTGCTAGTATAATGGCTTGGTTAGAATGAGTTGTAGTGTGCAACGCAGGCAGACGCGCTCTGCAAATGTCTTTGCACTAGTGGGACTATAGCAAAGTCCAATAGCCACGTATAGGATGCCACTAGGTACACTGAGTGTTTGCTAGTATAATGGCTTGGTTAGAATGAGTTGTAGTGTGCAACGCAGGCAGACGCGCTCTGCAAATGTCTTTGCACTAGTGGGACTATAGCAAAGTCCAATAGCCACGTATAGGATGCCACTAGGTACACTGAGTGTTTGCTAGTATAATGGCTTGGTTAGAATGAGTTGTAGTGTGCAACGCAGGCAGACGCGCTCTGCAAATGTCTTTGCACTAGTGGGACTATAGCAAAGTCCAATAGCCACGTATAGGATGCCACTAGGTACACTGAGTGTTTGCTAGTATAATGGCTTGGTTAGAATGAGTTGTAGTGTGCAACGCAGGCAGACGCGCTCTGCAAATGTCTTTGCACTAGTGGGACTATAGCAAAGTCCAATAGCCACGTATAGGATGCCACTAGGTACACTGAGTGTTTGCTAGTATAATGGCTTGGTTAGAATGAGTTGTAGTGTGCAACGCAGGCAGACGCGCTCTGCAAATGTCTTTGCACTAGTGGGACTATAGCAAAGTCCAATAGCCACGTATAGGATGCCACTAGGTACACTGAGTGTTTGCTAGTATAATGGCTTGGTTAGAATGAGTTGTAGTGTGCAACGCAGGCAGACGCGCTCTGCAAATGTCTTTGCACTAGTGGGACTATAGCAAAGTCCAATAGCCACGTATAGGATGCCACTAGGTACACTGAGTGTTTGCTAGTATAATGGCTTGGTTAGAATGAGTTGTAGTGTGCAACGCAGGCAGACGCGCTCTGCAAATGTCTTTGCACTAGTGGGACTATAGCAAAGTCCAATAGCCACGTATAGGATGCCACTAGGTACACTGAGTGTTTGCTAGTATAATGGCTTGGTTAGAATGAGTTGTAGTGTGCAACGCAGGCAGACGCGCTCTGCAAATGTCTTTGCACTAGTGGGACTATAGCAAAGTCCAATAGCCACGTATAGGATGCCACTAGGTACACTGAGTGTTTGCTAGTATAATGGCTTGGTTAGAATGAGTTGTAGTGTGCAACGCAGGCAGACGCGCTCTGCAAATGTCTTTGCACTAGTGGGACTATAGCAAAGTCCAATAGCCACGTATAGGATGCCACTAGGTACACTGAGTGTTTGCTAGTATAATGGCTTGGTTAGAATGAGTTGTAGTGTGCAACGCAGGCAGACGCGCTCTGCAAATGTCTTTGCACTAGTGGGACTATAGCAAAGTCCAATAGCCACGTATAGGATGCCACTAGGTACACTGAGTGTTTGCTAGTATAATGGCTTGGTTAGAATGAGTTGTAGTGTGCAACGCAGGCAGACGCGCTCTGCAAATGTCTTTGCACTAGTGGGACTATAGCAAAGTCCAATAGCCACGTATAGGATGCCACTAGGTACACTGAGTGTTTGCTAGTATAATGGCTTGGTTAGAATGAGTTGTAGTGTGCAACGCAGGCAGACGCGCTCTGCAAATGTCTTTGCACTAGTGGGACTATAGCAAAGTCCAATAGCCACGTATAGGATGCCACTAGGTACACTGAGTGTTTGCTAGTATAATGGCTTGGTTAGAATGAGTTGTAGTGTGCAACGCAGGCAGACGCGCTCTGCAAATGTCTTTGCACTAGTGGGACTATAGCAAAGTCCAATAGCCACGTATAGGATGCCACTAGGTACACTGAGTGTTTGCTAGTATAATGGCTTGGTTAGAATGAGTTGTAGTGTGCAACGCAGGCAGACGCGCTCTGCAAATGTCTTTGCACTAGTGGGACTATAGCAAAGTCCAATAGCCACGTATAGGATGCCACTAGGTACACTGAGTGTTTGCTAGTATAATGGCTTGGTTAGAATGAGTTGTAGTGTGCAACGCAGGCAGACGCGCTCTGCAAATGTCTTTGCACTAGTGGGACTATAGCAAAGTCCAATAGCCACGTATAGGATGCCACTAGGTACACTGAGTGTTTGCTAGTATAATGGCTTGGTTAGAATGAGTTGTAGTGTGCAACGCAGGCAGACGCGCTCTGCAAATGTCTTTGCACTAGTGGGACTATAGCAAAGTCCAATAGCCACGTATAGGATGCCACTAGGTACACTGAGTGTTTGCTAGTATAATGGCTTGGTTAGAATGAGTTGTAGTGTGCAACGCAGGCAGACGCGCTCTGCAAATGTCTTTGCACTAGTGGGACTATAGCAAAGTCCAATAGCCACGTATAGGATGCCACTAGGTACACTGAGTGTTTGCTAGTATAATGGCTTAGTTATCAGTTGGAGTGTGCAGAGGACAAGAGGGTACAGTGGCAGGATTGTGGTGCTCTGGGTAGAGGAATGGAAGACTGCCTTTCTATTCCCTCCTAATGGTGAAATGCAGGTAGGAAATCCCTGACCTGGGCTACACAGACGCTGTTGCTGTTTGCAGGACCTGTCACCTATGGCTCTCTGACCCTGCCGGTTGGAGCCCTTAAAAGGACTGCTATAAAGTGCTCTCCCTAAGCTGTCTAACGCTGTGTATGCAGCGCATACAGCTGTATCGGCTATAGGACTCAGGAAGACGGAGCTGCGACAGTGATGTCTGACACCAAAGACGCAGAAGGCAGATAATGGCGTCCGTGAAGAAAATGTCCGGTTTTATAATGCAGGGACATGTGACATGCAGATCCTATCACACATGCCGTTGCTTCTCTGGCTCAAAGTCCACTTAGCTGTGTGTGTGTCTGGGATTGGCTGACATGCTGGCCCGCCCCACAAGACGCGCGCGCTTAGGGAAGGAAGACAAGAAAAAAAAAAAAAAAAAATGGCGATCGCCATTATAGAAACAGCAGTGATCTGAAGGCGCTGTTCACGCACACTATACACTGAAATGTGATAATAGTTTGATTCACAGAGTGACTTACACTATTACAGCAGAAACCAAGCTATGATTTAGCTGTTTTTTGGCTGCTAGAACCGTTCTCGAACGTTTCTAGAACTACCGAGCTTTTGCAAAAAGCTCGAGTTCTAGTTCGATCTAGAACATGCCCCAAAATCACTCGAGCCGCGAACTGGAGAACCACGAACCACGAACCGCGCTCAACTCTACCGGTGATCATGTAAGCGGGGACCGGAAAAACCAGCCTGAATCATGATCTCCAGGGTCTCAGCTACCCCCTGAAATCCTGGAGATTTTCTGATGCTGGGAGGCGCTATTCACTTTTTTCTGTCCATTGTTTATAAACGGCAGATCAGAATAAAGCCTGCTTTACACGCTGCAATGTATCTTACTATGTGTCGGCGGGGTCACATCGTAAGTGACGCACATCCGGCATTGTAAAGTACATTGCAGTGTGTGACAGGTACGTGTGATTGCGATTGAACGTTAAAACGTTCATCGCATACACATCGTACCTTTC
Organism: Anomaloglossus baeobatrachus; assembly: GCF_048569485.1. NCBI lineage: Eukaryota > Metazoa > Chordata > Amphibia > Anura > Aromobatidae > Anomaloglossus > Anomaloglossus baeobatrachus. Next base: position 71,573,899 of record NC_134354.1, read on the forward strand.
TCTAGAATTGCACGTCAGATTGTTCATCGTACCCGGGGTAGCACACATCGCCGTGTGTGACACTCCGGGAACGATGTACAGATCTTACCTGCATCCTGCGGCTCCCGACCCACAATGTGGAAGGAAGGTTGTCGGCGGGATGTTTACGTCCCGCTCAGCTCCGCCCCTCCGCTTCTATTGGCCGGCTGCCGCGTGACGTTGATGTGACGCCGAATGTTCCTCCCACTCCAGGAAGTGGACGTTCGCCACCCACATCGAGGTCGTATGGACGGGTAAAAACATGTGACGGGGTTATTCGTTTGTGCGGCACGTTCAACAAATTGAACGTGCCGCACATACGATGGGGGCGTTGCAAATCGCATACCATATCATATGCGAAATTGCAACGTGTAATGCAGGCTTAAGGCTACATTCACACGAACAATCTGTTTTTGCAGTCCGCAAAAAAAGGTCAATTGTTTTCACAGATGCATCCGTGTGGCATCCGTTTCTGTTCCGCATACGGTCCGTATGTCATCCATTTGTCATCCGTGTGCCTTTCGTTTTTTTGTGTACTGCAAAAAAACTGAAGGATGGAAAATACATAAATTTACCCAGGATCCATAGCGTCAACCTACATGAGGCAGTCACATGTTCACTCCAATGCCATTTTCTACTGCTTTTCACAGCATAGAGCGCTCTGGTGATTATCCTGTGCTTGTACACTTAATATCAGTGTTTTCTGTCATTATAATGGCAGAAAGACACATACTGTCCCACTCTCCTGCATTTTGTAATTTTGCACCCTTTGGTGCCTTTCATGTGGTAGTAAGAGGTGCTTAGCCTTGTATTTAGCCAGAAAAAAAATAAATTTAAAAAAAATGACGTGGGGTTCCCCCTTATTTTGATAGCCAGCTAGGGTAAAGCAGACGGCTGCAGCCTGCAGTCCACAGCTGGCAGCTTCACCTTGGCTGGTAATCCAAAACACCCCATGCTGTTATTTTAATTTAAATAAATATTTAAAAAAACAAAACACGTGGGGGTCCCCCCAAAATTGCATCACTAGCCAAGGTAAAGCAGACAGCTGGGGTCTGATATTCTCAGACTAGGAAGGTCAATGGTTATTGGACTCTCCCCAGCCTAAAAATAGCAGGCCGCAGCCGCCCCAGAAGTGGTGCATCCATTAGATGCGCCAATCCTGGTTCTTCGCTCCAGCTCATCCCGTTGCCCTGGTGCGGTGAAAAACGGGGTAATAAATGGGGTTAATACCAGATGTGTAATGTCACCTGGAATCAAGCCCTGGGGTTCATGATGTCAGGCGTCTATCAGATACCCAACATCACCAACCCAGTCAGTAATAAAAAATAATAGATGACAAACACATTTTTATTTGAAAAAAACACTCCCCAAAACATTTCCTCTTTCACCAATTTATTAGAAAGAAAAACAAATCCAGGTCTGGTGTAATCTAAGGGGGTCCCATGACGATCCATACCATAGTCAATGTCCCAGTCAATGAAGAACAGAATGTTCCATATTGGCTGGGAGAGCAATGCAGTGACCTGAACTAACATTAATAGATCAGCCCAGGTCACTGCAGGGCATGACAAGTGCTGCTGTCAGGAGGATAGTGAGGTATATTACCTGTGGTGATCGCTGCACTCCTGATAGCAGAGCTGTCACTGAGTTCAATGACTGCCGCCTTCAAAACCAAGTATCACGAGTGCCTGTGACATCACCGCTAGTGACAGTCTCGGGTCGGCAGCGAGAGGAGATGTGACAAGCAGCGGCCATGGAGGACAGAGACAGCACTGACGTCGGGAGGGCAGGACTTCATCACCGCAAGTAAGGAACTTCTCTAACCTCCTGACGGCAGCGCTTGTCATCCCCGCGGCTGCTCTCACTGCAGTGTGGGCAGCTGCGGACACAGTACAAGTGCGGGCAACTGTGGACACTGCTAAGCGGGCAGCCGCGTGGCTGGGACTGAGGCTGGAGCGGGACACAGACTGCAGCGGCATCCAACGGAAGTCACACGGAAGTGCTTCTGTGTGGCTTTCGGGAATTTTTGCACACGTAGCCAGGGTAAACATCAGGTTACTAAGCAAAGCGCTTTGCTTGGATACCCGATATTTACCCTGTTTACCAGCTTACCGCAGGCTTCCAGCGATGGCTCTCTGCACACGTAGCTGTAAAAAGCAACGCCTTTGGTGAGCAAACCGTTCTCGAACGTATCTCGAACTGCCGAACTTTTAGCAAATCATTCAAGTTCGTCGAATGACTCAAACACCCCTCAAAATCACTCAAACATGAAATTGGCGAACCTCGAATATCACTCATCTCTACCTATGACCCAAAGAACACTGTACCCACTGTAAAGCATGGAGGTGGAAACATTATGCTTTGGGGGTTTCTCTGCTAAGGGCACATGACTACTCTTCCGCATCAATGGGACAATGGATGAAGCCATGTACCATAAACTCCTGAGTGACAACCTCCTTCCTTCCGCCAGTACATTAAAAATGGCTCATGGCTGGGTCTTCCAGCACGACAATAACACAAACATATAGCCAAGGCAACAAAAGAGTGGCTCAAAAAGAAGCACATTAAGGTCATGGAGTGGCCTAGCCCGTCTACAGACCTTGGTCCTATAGAAAACTTATGGAGAGAACTGAAGCTCTAACTTGCCAAGCAACAGCCTCAAAATATTAATGATTTAGAGATGATCTGCAAAGAGGAGTGGATCAAAATTCCTCCTGACATGTGTGCAAACCTCATCATGAACTGCAAAAAACATGTGACTGCTGTGCTTGCCAACAAGGGTTTTGCCACCAAGTATTGTCTTGTTTGCTAGAGGGATCCATTACTTATTTCTCTGCAAAATGCAAATAAATTTATATAACATATGCAATGTGATTTTCTGTATTTTTTTTTTGGATGTTCTATCTCTCACTGTTAAAATTAACCTACCCTAAAACTACAGACTGTTCATGCCTTTGTCAGTTTGGCAAACTTACAAAATCAGCAAAGGATTAAATGATTATTTGCTTCACTGTAAGTGGAGACATGTAACTGTGGAGGTATGTTTTTGCAAACGTATTTAAATTGTCAAATTGGAAAAATATGCTCCACACCGATATTTCGGGAAGGCTGTTGTGGCATGAAATACACAAAGTAAAAGACATGTAGGAGGCACTGACAACAGATGCATTATAGTACTGGCTGTAACCATACCCAAAGAAGTTCCAAGCGCAGGTCACATTTCACTTTCATTGTTGCTAGAAAACATATCAGCGAGGTGGAATTGTAGGGCATCAGAGAATATACTGTGTGTCAAATTACTCAACTCTCGATAATGTAGTCTTAGCATCCCTCATCTGTTACCATAACACTTAAAATGTCCATTCTATCAATGACATATTTCTCTTTTTTCGATAATGTCTTAACCTACAGAAACCTAGGGGCTAAGGTAGATACTACCCTAGAGCAATGTCTTGCAGCTGATTTTTGGAAGAGATATATAGTCATCATTTGTACTCAGAAAATAGGAGCCTCTAGGAGATGGAGCACACAAATTCTAACTCCAAGCTCTGCCATCTGTGGTGGTAGAAGCAGAATGATGAGACTTTGGTGAACAAGATCTGCGAAACATACTGGAGTGCCGAGGAGGTGATGTCTTCAAAGAGTGAATGTTGGCTTTGGTGATACACAGTGAAGGTGATGTGTGTCTAAAAGGGGGGGGGCAGATGAAGAGTAGCCATGGCCCTTGACAGTTTAGATGGTGAGGGCCTCCCCGTAACCCAATGTATCATGTGATATGTCACGTGTCCCGACCCCCTTGATAGATCATGTGATAGGTCATGTGATTAACACACTTGTGCACACCTACAGACAGAAACTGAGAAGACAGCAGAGCACAGTTTTTTCCCTTATTTACAGCACTATATATAACATAGAGCTCTACATAATAGAGCAGTGCTTGGAATTTTTTTTTTCCGAAAGGCCACGTTAGGGAGAACAAAACCAATATTAATATTAACAGATTAATTATAATTATTATTTTATATTACTTGTAAGAACATCCACCATACATGTACAGCGCAAGTTGGAATTGGGTGTATGCAGTGGGCTCATGAAGTGAGCCCACCCCATACTCGACAGGTAATGGCTGTGAAATACAGCCAGTGCCTGCCTCTAACAATTGTGAATGGAGCCGAGCTCTGCTTATGATTATTAACCTATGAAATACTATTGTCAAACTCTGACAGCGGGTTTTATCATGCCCTGGCATGGGGGTGCTCCATTTTAACCATGAATAAACTGCAAGTCACTGAGAGGATGCTTTGACGGCAGGGGTTCTGCTAAAGACCTCTGTGCTTGTCATAGCGGTGCTCCTTTGAAACATGCCTTTGACTGGGCTTCAAATGAGATTGTAATTTTTGCTATATACACCAAAGCTAGGGTATTGTTGTATGTATCTCAAGTTATCAGATGGTCGCAGCTTCAAGTGACTATGAAGTACAGTGAAAAGTAAATAAAAATTGTTTTAAAAAATATGATATAAAAACAAAAACATAAAAGTTCAAATCAGCTACCTGATTTGAAGCTACCCTTGCCCCATTGAAAATAAAGATGATAAAAAAAAAACATAAATGTGGTATAGTCTCATTCAGAAAAGTCCAATCTATCAAAATAATAATTTATCTATTACAAAATTAGGTCAATAAAAACAATGTCTTGCCTCGCAAAAAATAATTCATCATACTGCTCCATAAACTGAAAAATGAAAACATTATGGCCTTGGAACATGGATGAGCAACCACCCAAATCTTTTTGCAACATCTGTTTGGAATATCCACTTACGCAATGGCAATTCGACCCTCTTATTGGGATCAATAATTTTTATCTTTCCTTTGTACACTTTACTCACATTCTGGATTTAAACAATTCTGTAAAAACCTTTAATTTTATTCATGGACCTGGATTTTTATTCTGAATTGGTTTACCACACCACACAGGACAGAATCTGAGCTCCGTATAGAGAACACTAATCAAAGGTGAGCCGGCCATTATTTTCCCTTGAGTTTCACTGTCCATTTTGTGAAACTTTTTTACAGTGCCTGCACAAATGGATAATCAAACTATAAATATAGCCCTGAAAAAACTCAATATTGAGGAGACCCATTACAAAACAGACCTTCATATCAAGTGCAGTAGTGAATTACCAGTACCCACCAGAAACCATTATCATCAATGACTCAATTAATAAACCACTGTACTAGTACTCCTAAAATCAAGACCACACTGCCCAATGAATAAACCAACACTATGCCTTGCTTTTTGTTAGTTTTATGGGGTGTTTTTCATTTAACATTTCGTCTAGCATTTGTGAATATAATTAAAGTTTTTCTATGTTGTATACATTTGGAGTTCTTAGTATCTATTAATTTATGATTTGAAAATTATAGGTTAGAATTAGAGATGAGCGAACCAAAGGGTTGGTGTTTGTACTGAAAACAAACTTTACTTAAACACAGTCTTTTGGTTCGGAGTTTGGGGTTCCTTTCATATGCAAAACACTCCTACAACCATTGCTGTGCTTGGGTACCCTCAGTGCTCAGCCCAGTGTGAGCCCAAGTGTTTGGATTAAAAAATAAATAAAAAAAATAAATCTTTATTTTTATATAGCGCTAACATATTCTGCAGCACTATATATACATCAGGAACACTGTCCCCATTGGGGCTCACAATCTAAAGTCCCTATCAGTATGTCTTTGGAGTGTGGGCGGAAACCGGAGAACCTGCAGGAAACCCACGCAAACACGGGGAGAAATACAAACTCCTTGCAGATGGTGTCTTTGGTGGGATTTGAAACCAAGACCCCAACGCTGCAAGACTGCAGTGCTAACCACTGAGTCACCGTGCCACCGTGCCGCTTCCACTGTGGGTAACAACAGCATGATTGGGTGTGGTGTGCAGAAAACGAAAAAATGGAAAAACAAAAACCCAGCTCCCCCACCCCTTGAAAGTGATCTGTTTATGGCTGGCTGCATGTGGGTGGAAACCTGTATTGCACAATTAGGGACTTCCATTGGTTTTCAGTTCAAGTCTGGGTTTTAAGCTGAACTTTATCAAAAGTCTGGCTGAATCCGCTGAACCGAAGTTTCACGGGCTCTCAAATCTCATGAGAAAACCTGGGGTTAAGTGTTCGTACCAAACCCAGACTTTACAAGAAAACAGAGTTCGCATTTGGAGATCGAGTGCCACTCACATTAGCATCACTGTGCTCAGGTATGCTTGGTACTCAGCCTAATGAAAACGTCTTGCAGTGTTTGATTGGCTCATGCTCGGGGTAACAACAGCATGAAAAAAATGGAATAACCCTGCCCAAGGAAGTGATCTGTTTGTGGCTGGCTGCATGTCGAGGGAGAGAACCGAAATGCACAATTATTGACTTCCATTGGGGTTCAGGTTAAATCCAGGTCCCAAACTGAACTTTCTCAAAAGTCCGGCTGCACCCGCCAAACCAAACTTCCATGGGTCCGCACATCACTAGTCATCTCTAGTTAGAATTAGTGTTTAAAGACTTCAATAAAGTGCTTTTTTTTTGGTAGTTTTTGTATGGGTCTTCGGTTCCTGTTTCGGTTGCCTATCATATTCTATACCCTGCCGTTACTGGAGCTTCCACTTCCACTGCCTTTACTGGTAGAAAGCTTCACATACCCTGCTTGTTCATTGCGTTCCACAGCTGAACTGTGCTTTTACTAGAAATTCTACCTTGTACAGGGTAAATTAGTCTGAAATTGCTTCCACGGCTTTTAAAAAAGCCACTGCTTCCAAGTTTTTCTAACAGTAAAACTATTGCTGCTCTTAAAACAAAGGATACTTTTTGAATGACTTGTTAAAAAGCTATAAATTCTGCTTTTGCAAACCAACAAACCGATTGCTCCCTCCCAAGCAGGGATCATTTTTTCACAAATTATTGTCAAAAAGTTATAACTTCCTTTATGTATACCATCTAGGTACAAAAATTTACACAACAGTTATCTGCACTCAAAAGGGATAATTTTTGGATGGCTTGCTAAAACACTATACCTTTTTTATTCTCCAAATTAAAAACATGTTGCAACTATCGAAACGGTTAATTTTTGAATCACCACTTGTCAACATGCCATTGCTACTTCTGTGTACATTGCCTGTGTATAAACACAAGCATGGCAGGCTACTGCCCCTTATAAAAAAGAGATAAATAGACTTCAGCTTACCATAGGCAATTTTGCTCTAGGACTTGAAGGTGCTCGCAGTCCTTCAGACAGGCCAAGCTGGTATATAACTGAGAAGGAGTGACTAGATTACTCTTCATTTTTTAATATATATTTTTTAAATTTTTTGTACATGTACATGCGCATATATGTGTATATATCTTTCATTATTATAGTTTTCAGCATAATCTATGTTTGCATAATGAAAGGAAATATATGTTTCTATCCAGCCGTCACAATTTGACTTAAAATATTTTCAGCTGATCTGCTTCGCCCTCCCCTCATTGTGGGACATGGGCGTTTCTTGCTTTTCTGTGTTTCATTTGGGAGTTTGTGTTTGGGTATTTAAAATGTGTCTGATGTATGCATATTTACCTATGAATAAGGACTTGTTTTTACTTACTGTCCGAAACGCGCATGGTGCCCTTATGCGCGTTCTCTAAATTTTGCATCCTTTGTATTTTGAAATATCCAATGAATTTTTGATATTTTATGTTTTCAGTGCCGGGTTCAATCTTCACTGCTCCCTATAAAGTCTTACTAAAATGTCTGTTTTAGAAGAAACACTAATAGACCGAAAAACTAATTTCTCTAAAATCAATATTTATTTATAAACATTAAAATGGTTAAATCAAGCCATATCTTATCATATATAGCTATATCGGTCAGTGAGCACACACTCGGTCGTGCAGAGCTAGATGCACTCTGAAAGGGATATTAATCTAGGAGGGTGAGGGATAGCCCAAGGTGATTTTACTCGATGGTTCCAGAGATAGAAATGAGATGTTAAAGTAAGGGCCAGGCTATAAATCCCTAGTCTTTCTCCTTCCTGGCCGGGGAGGTTAATACACCATAAGGTTTTGGGCACCCCCGCTCAGCGTCAGCTATCCCTAAGAAACCCTATACCTGACTGTGTGCCGATAATTGACCCATAGCCCAGAGGGGTGTAAATAGTACTGAAGTCAGAGTGGTTTAGTCACACTAGGTGCATAGTCTGTACACTAGTAAATGTTAGATATGATTGTTGGTCATAGAAAAAATTCCCAGTCGGAATATTTGCACACACACTCCCCTCTGATAATATATGAACAAAAGGGGGGAGCGAGTTCTACAGGTAGCCACTTAGGACTGCTACCAAGTACAGTCGACCAACAAATTATTTTATGGACTCGAAGTTAATTAAATCACAGTTGGGTAAACTTATTTTGCTAGAGAGTGAACTCCTAGAAGAATCCCGAAGCATTTCCCCCACTTTATTTGGGGTTCATCAGGGAATGTTACCACACTGTGAAAATTCACACATTCCAGGTCACCTTTTAGTTTTTAGTGTCCTGCAGACAGATCCCTTTAAGATGTTGTATAAGGTGATCAAATGGTCCTCCTGTCCTGTGCCAGAGGGGACCTCAGCAACCCACCCTGTCAGTACGGGGCTGAATAGGATTTGCCTGAATAAGATCCACCGATATAGCTATATATGATAAGATATGGCTTGATTTAACCATTTTAAAGTTTATAAATAAAAATTGATTTTAGAGAAATTAGTTTTTCGGTCTATTAGAAGTATTTTTCTCTATTTAGTTCATTTAAATTGGTGTTCAATTTAGAAGAAACACCAATTTTTTCCCACAGGCTGTGCCTGCATTTGCAGCTCAGCTCCTGTAACACCATGCGGCATGCCTAACCACAAGGTTTGCTCTTCCTAAGTATTTATTTAGTACAGTACTAAATAAACACTCACTAAAGGCAGATATAGAAATTCTTTTTTGTACATCTGATTTTTAATTGTTGCATTAATTTCCTATTGCCTATTGCTAGTGAATGCAAATAGAATAAACATCTAATTAGCAATCTTAATTAGTAATCTAGAGTAAAAAGACAAATCTATAGAGGTTTCTAGAAAACTCATCCCCTATGCATTGTCTTTCATATAAGACATTTGAACAGTGAACTCCCAGTTAAACAATATACAGATTTGTAAGTATTTTGTAATCTGCAACCTATTATTTTTTATTGTTTTACAATAAATCTCTACAAATAAACTCCACTATAAATTCTGCGCAATATGTCTGGTAATAAGCCTCCTGGGGTACTGTTCAGTTGCCACCAATGTATGATAAATACACGATTATAAGGACAAATTATATGAGCAGCAATAATTTACTATTAATATGATCATTAACAGCCCCTACAAGTGCAATACATCAGTATTAATTGGGGACAGATGATGATTTTAGTAGGGATCTCAAGTCATTATCCATATTTTAGTACTTCATGAATGCCTGAATAGTTTTAATGAAGTGATTATTTTGTACTCTCTTTACTGGGAACCCGACAATTCTCCTTGTATTTAGATTACACAGAGGAGGGTCTAAAACACATATGGTTAGACAATTTTACTGGAGTTTTTTGGCAATAATTACTGGGAAATATTTCCATTTTCTGTTTCATTGTGTTGACTGTTCTCTGATGTATTGCAGCCATTGAATTAATTTATATTTACACAGTCTAACATGGTTACTATAGAGGGATAACAAGAAATAATGAGCATCAAGAAAGTACGCACAAAGTCATCTGAACTTTATGTTATGAGGCGAGTAATCTCCGCTCCTGACGGGAGAAATGAAACAATGAGTTCATTAATTCATACATTAATTAGTAAACAGAATATTGCCTGGGGCCGAAACTGTTTGCTTAATGAGTAGCAGTTGTGGCAGCTGAAGGTATTACATGTGAGATCACAGTAGATTGTGCTCCAACAACATAAGGACATGCTTCTTGTTTCATTAACATTGGAACTAAAAACTGTATTACAAATGTTGATATATACATAGACTAAAGCAGAGAGTTATCGATACTGTGTACAGATGAGCAAATCAACCAACATTGGAATAAGACAAATTTGCTAAAATTTAGCTGGGAAATGCACGTCACACTAAATTAAGAGAGCACCATTTTTAATTATAATAGTGCTATTTGTTATACTCTGTTATTTCCAGAACCCAATGTAATGGATGGGACAGGGAAGAGTTAAAAAAATCATATACACCCACCATCTAGCCTCTTCAAGCAACCACAGCGCTGCCCACTGCTGATTTCCTAGTCCTCCTTGTACTGGCTAGGACTCAATGCATGTCTTGATGTCATGATGTCAGGAAGTTCTTCAGTGTCTAGTCAGAGTAAAGCCTCGGTTCCACTTGTGTATAGCTTCCGATGTGAGAGCGTCAGCCGAGGGTGTGCTGCTGTGAGTGTCAGCCGAGGGTCACCAGACTGTGATCAGATCTTGCGATCGGGTCACAGCTGTGGATAAGAGGGAGGGAGCATTTTCTCCCCATCTCCTTGCCAGGTTGACTCTGCGTATATCGCAATGCAAGAAGGGAGAGCAAAGACAATTATACCCATCAGTGTTAGGACAGAAAAAAAAAGAGCAATTAAACCAGCAGAGAGAAAAATCTACCACGCAGCAACAGGCCACCAATAGAGTTGAGTGAGTACCTAACTATTCGTACTTGCTATACTCATAACAAATACTGTCTAATACTCGCATATTTGTTCCGAAAAGCATGTGCAATGCAAGTCAATGGGGAAAAACTCGCAATGTAATGAGTAACCCGAAAGCCATAATATTCTCTACTCTCAAGAATAGTACAGTATTCAGGTTACTCGTTACATTGCGAGTTTTACCCCACTGTCTTGCATTGCACATGCTATTCAGAATGAATACGCAAGTATTAGACAGTATTCGTTATGAGTATAGCGAGTAGGAATAGTTAGGTGCTCGCTCAACTCTAGTCACGAAATCGAATCCCTATACTGAGCCATTACAGTAATCCCCCTTCTATAAGGGGCCATTGTACCCTCTTAAGTCCCTCACGTCACTGATGGAAGTCGATCACAAGGTGATCTGCATGAAGATGCTCCCGATCAACCTGGTGTTATCTTCAGGATGATAATCTTTCAACTTAATGAGATACTGTAGACAGCGCCCTGTCCACCTGGAACAAAGAACTTTCTCTACCTCATACTCTAGATCCCCTTCAAAATCCATATTATGTCTTGAGGACCAGGTGGCCCCTCAATTTTTTTTAAAAGGGAGGAATGGAAAGAATTATTGATCTTCCAAATAATGGGAAGTTGTGTATTGTCCTGGAGGTGGATTCACTGGACCGTGCACCGGACTCCCCCAGTGAGCTAACCCCTAAACAAAGACTGTCCGATCACCCCACCAGAGGTCCTAGATGCACGGTAGCCGGAAAACTAGAGGTACGGGATCAGAGTCCTTCAGGGTTCTTGTACGGGAATGTCTCAGAGTCCAACGAGGACCGAGGCCGGACGGATGACTGGAACCGGATTCAGGTGCCGGGTAGGAACCGCAGATGGGGTCCGGGTCCAGCGAGACGTGAAGGCTGGTGTTACTAGGTGAAGTCGGGAATCGGTGATGGGTTCAGGCTGACGGTAGATGGCGGGATCCTCAGCAGACAGTCACCGGGAGACTTCCTGGGGAATCAGCAGTCAGGACCAGGTTAAGGTGGCAGGACGGGTTCTGCGGAAGAGACAGAGTTAAACAGAGGCAAGGCACAAGGGGACCTGAACACCTAGCTACGTTGATCAGGCACCGCCCACATGGAAAAGAAGTGCTAATATACCCTGTACCTGTAATTGGCAATATCCTGTTTCCGGGACGCTTTAAGAAGAGGTGAGTGACCACGCGCGCACCCTAATGCGCATGCGCGAGGCTCGTGTGCCGGAGGCCAGAGCAGGAAGCGGGGCAGGAGCTGTATGAGGACTAGACAGTGTGTCCTGGGTCGCAGGGAGACGCCAGGACTGGCGAACAGGAGGCACGGAGGGCGCAGAGGAAGGAGAGTGAGAGGAGCAGCTGCGTGCAGAGGAACCGGGGACCGGAGCTGTGAGTGACAGGCGGTGCCGGGACCCGGGGACGTGACAAGTTGCAACTTAGTCACAGGACTTAAAATTTTAATAATTTTATATGGACCTACAATTTTAGGAACAAAACTTCCTACACGTGACCTTTAAGATTCTTTGAGGTCAACCACACAAAATCCCCCAACTTAAAGACAGGAGCCTTTCCAGTTCCCACATCTGCAGTGAGCACCTTTTTTTCATTGGTTCACCAGCTACAGAAACACTCATTTTACATCCTTCCAGACCCTAATTAATCAGGAAGAAAATTTCTACTTCTGCCTGCAGGACTGTAACCCTTGAAAAGTTCCCAAAAACTTGATGAAAAACCCCACTGCAAAAAAGGTGAGATCCCAGTAGCCATAAAGGTACAGTTCTTAGAGCAAACTCGGCAACAGGCAGAAACTCCACTTACGTCTTCCTCTTCAGAAGAGACAAAACATCTCAAATACTGCTTTAGGCCTCTTTCACACGTCCGTGCATCCGGTACGTGTATGGTCAGTTTTCTCACGTACCGGAGACACGTGCACACGCAGAGCCATTAAAATCAATGGGTCTGCGTTCCCGTGCGTATTCTGCCATGGACCATGTGTACGTGTGGAGCATACGTGTGCCCGTGTGCTCCACACGTAGACATGTCCACGTTTTCTCCGGCATCACGGGTGTCACACGTAACACAAATGGACCACACGGATGTGTTCCATGTGACACGCACTGGAGAACACACATGTATCTGCGAGAAAAAAAAAAACCTTTACTCACCTTCTCCAGCCCTCCTGTCTCTGCCACTGCTGTCACTTGCTGCCGACCGCCGCTCATTATGCTAATTGAATATTCACTTCACTACTAGAGTTGAGCGCCGTTCGCGGTTTGATGTTCTCCAGTTCGTGGTTCGAGTGATTTTGGGGCTGTTCTAGATCGAACTAGAACTCGAGCTTTTTTGCTAAAATTCGATAGTTCTAGATACGTTCGAGAATGGTTCTAGCAGCAAAAAGCAGGGCTTTTTACAGCTACAGTGTGCAGGAGCCATCGCTGGCAGCCTGCCACAAGCTGGTAACCAAGATAAACATCGGGTATCCAACCAAAGCGCTTTGGTTAGTAACCCGATGTTTATCCTAGTTACGTGCAGGAAGCCCACACTTCCCCGCTCAGCTCGCTCCGCCCCCTCCTGTCCGCGGCATGTACACACGTACACACACACACACATACACACACACACACTCTGCCCACATGGTCCCGCTCGGCTTACCTGCGGTGATGAAGTCCCGCCATCCCGACCTCAGCGCTGTCACTGTCCTCCATGGCCGCTGCTTGTCACATCACCTTCTCTCACTTCCGACCCGAGACTGACTAGCGGTGACATCACGGGCCTCTCGCGATACTTGGCTGTGAAGGTGGCGGTCATTGAACTCAGTGACAGGTGCTGTCAGTGTGCTGGAGATCAGCGCAGGTAATGTACCTCGCTGACAGCAGCACTTGTCATGCCCTGCAGTGACCTGGGCTGACCCATTGATGTTAGCTCAGGTCACTGCATTGCTCTCCCAGCCAATGGGGAACATTCTGCTCTTCATTGACTGGGACAGTGTGGATCGTCATGGCAACCCCTTGGATTACACCAGACCTGGATTTGTTTTTCTTTCTAATAAATTGGTTAAAGAGGGAATGTTTTGGGGAGTGTTTTTTCAAATAAAAATGTGTTTGTCGTCTATTTTTTTTTATTACTGACTGGGTTGGTGATGTCGGGTATCTGATAGACGCCTGACCTCACCAACCCCAGGGCTTGATGCCAGGTGACATTACACATCTGGTATTAACCCCATATATTACCCCGTTTGCCACCGCACCAGGGCGCGGGATGAGCTGGGGCGAAGGACCAGGATTGGCGCATCTAATGGATGCACCACTTCTGGGGCGGCTGCGGCCTGCTATTTTTAGGCTGGGGAGAGTCCAATAACCATGGACCTCCCTAGTATGAGAATATCAGACCCCAGCTGTCTGCTTTACCTTGGCTGGTGATCCAATTTTGGGGGGACCCCTACGTGTTTTTTTTTTTAAATTATTTATTTAATTTAAAATAACAGCGTGGGGTGCCCTCAGTTTTGGACTACCAGCCAAGGTGAGGTTGCCAGCTGTGGTCTGCAGGCTGCAGCCGTCTGCTTTACCCTAGCTGGCTACAAAACTAGGGGGAACCCTACGTCATTTTTTTTTTTCATTTTTTGGCTAAATACAAAGCTAAGCACCCCTTAGTGCAACATGAAAGGCACCAAAGAGTGCAAAATTACAAAATGCAGGAGAGTGGGACATTATGTGTCTTTCTGCCATTATAATGACAGAAAAGACTGATATGAAGAGCACAAGCACAAGAAAATCACCAGAGTGCTCTACGCTGTGAAAAGCAGTAGAAAATGGCACTGAAGTGAACATGTGACCGCCTCATGTAGGATGAAGCTATGGATCCTGGGTAAATTTATGCATTTACCCTCCTTCAGTTTTTTTGCAGTACACAAAAAAAACGGAAGGCACACGGATGACAAACAGATGACATACGGACCGTCTACGGAACGGAAACAAATGCCACACGGATGCACCCGTGAAAAAAAACGGACTGTTTTTTGCAGACCGCAAAAATGGATCGGTCGTGTTAATGTAGCCTTATTCTGATCTGCCGTTTATAAACAGCAGGCAGAAATAAGTGAATAACGCCCCCCGGCGTCAGAAAATCTCCGGGGTTTCAGGGCTAGCTGAGACCCTGGAGATCATGATTCAGGACGGTTTTTCCGGTCCCCGCTCACGTGATCACAGGTATACACCGTACACCGATGATCACGTTACAGTAAATGTCAGCGCCGGTAAAAAATTATTTATCTCCCATCTGGCATGAACAAACACTTCTTCTCCACTTCTTCTCCACTTCTTCTCCACTTCTTCTCCACTTCTCCACTTCTTCTCCACTTTTTCTCCACTTTTTCTCCACTTTTTCTCCACTTTTTCTCCTTTTTTTCTCCACTTTTTCTCCACTTTTTCTCCACTTTTTCTCCACTTTTTCTCCACTTCTTCTCCACTTCTTCTCCACATTTTCTCCACTTTTTCTCCATTTTTTCTCCACTTTTTCTCCACTTCTTCTCCACTTTTTCTCCACTTTTTCTCCACTTTTTCTCCGTTCTTTTTCTATGGTCAGTCTACCCATTAGCTCTGCCATGCGTAGTGTAGCTCTACACCTACTGCACATGTTACTTTATGATCGACATCTCTTTCGTACCAGAGCTGTCTAAGCCTACTCTGACCCCATATTTGTCATTACTATATTGTCCTTGTACTGTATTATGACATTTGTATCATGTGTTTCATTTCTTGCTGTGTTGCAATTTTTTTGCTGCATCCCAATTGTTTGAGTTTATGTTATTGTTCTCTCACTCTTATGTGATACTGATTATTGTCATTTTTCATGATTACATGCAGATAAGTCCAATCTGATGAAGGCTCAGGCCGAAACGTCATTTGTAACTTGTTTTGGACAAAAACATATATGCTTATGAAAAAAAAAAAATTTCTTAATACAGACCAATAAAGAGTGATTTTGCATTACTATCCGTTGTGACTTACTGACTTAGTCTGGGAGATTTAGAGTGCCGAGGTTACTTACTAATTTTATCTTTTATTACCTCTGAGCACCTATATACCAGTGAGCAGAGCTTCCTCTACAGTAGTTCTCCTGATTAGGCATGCCCTTACCTCAATAGCAGGGCATTGCAGCTTTGGTAGCAACCATTACGACATGGACATGCTGCTGTGGACCCGGGGAGAGTGAGTGCAGATTCATTGCACCCACACTCCTCACATGAAGGGTCCGCACTCCTAGAAAATGGGGGATACGTTCCCTGAGTGTCTCCCCCCCATATTCTAGACAGTCCAGAGTCGTCGTGGGACCCCTTTATTTTTTTTCTTACAATAAATTGGTGAAAGAGGAAATGTTTTGGGGACTGTTTTTTCAAATAAATTTCTTTTGTCTATTTTTTTTTTTTTGTTAGTACGGACAGTTTATGATGTTGGGTATCTAATAGATGCCATGACATCACAAACTGCTGGGCTTGATCTCAGGTTACTTTACAGCTAGAACCCGATTTATTACCCCGTTTGCCACTGCACCAGGCCACGGGATGAGCTGGGGTGAAGCGCCAGGATTGGCGCATCTAGTGGATGCGCCACGTCTGGGGTGCCTGCGGCCTGCTATTTTTAGGCTGTGAAGGCCCAATAACTATGGACCTTCCCACTCTGAGAATACCAGACCACAGCTGTCCGCTTTACCTTGGCTGGTGATCCAATTTGGGGGGACCCTACTTTTATTGTGTAATTATTAATATTTATAAAATAATTATAAAAAAGAGCCTGAGGGGACCTCCACATTGGATCCCCAGCCACGGTAAAGCTGACAGCTGTGGTTTTCAGGCTACAGCCGTCTGCTTTACCCTAGCTGGCTATCAAAAATGGGGGGACCCAACGTCATTTTTTTTTTAACTATTTTTTAAATAGAAAAAATTAATGGGCTTCCCTGTATTTTGATTGCCAACCAAGATAACGGCAGGCAGATGGGGGTGGCAACCCATTTACAAAAAAGAGACTCCGGCACACTGAGTGAAGGGATGAGAAAATTTAATTGCGTGCTCAAAAGAATTTATTTATTTTCATAATTTTCATGCAAAAATGTTGACATTGTCCTGTCCGACGTTTCAACCCAGTGGGTTTTTCTCAAGGACTTTGTCTATTGTTATAGAGAAATGTTCGTAACGAGCACCAAAAGATAGTGGTTCACAGATAATCAAGATGTTATCTTGTGTCAGAAAATAGTTCGTATTCCCATACATGAAATGTTGCTTTAAAAGGTACAAAGCACCTCTGTATTTAAACTATCATGGATAAGATTCGGATTACTTAAAGAAAGGACTGGATGAGGAAAGTCCCATAATTATGTGGCTCCCAATGTTAAAGCAGACAAGGACAATCTATGAGGTAATGATAAGAGGCCAAAATAGGCGCATTGGTGGTGCCGGGGGTGACCTGGAGCCGGGGAGCGGGGTGGCAACCCATAGCTGTCTGCTTTATCTGCGCTGAGAATCAAAAATACCGCGGAGCGCTACATCATTTTTTTAAAGATGTATTTTTACAGCACTGTGATGTCCAGCAATCAAAATACAGGAAAGCCCATTTTGTTTTTAGTTATTTAAATAAATAATTAAAAAAAATATATATGGGCTCTCGCTGCATTTTTTGTATTGCTAGCTAAGGGTAATCCAAGCAGCTACTTGCTGCTAACCCCCACTGCTTGGTGTTACCTTCACTGGCAATGGAAAATCCAGGGAAGCATTTTTTATTTTTTTTGCCAAAAAACTACAAAAAAAGGACGTGAGCTTCGCCATATTTTCGTATGCTAGCCAGGTATAGCAGACAGGTGCTGGAAGAGTTGGATACAGCGCCAGAAGATGGCGCTTCTATGAAAATGCCATTTTCTGAGGCGGCTGCAGACTGCAATTTGCAGCAGTGGGGCCCAGAAAGCTCAGGCCAACCTGTGCTGCGGATTCCAATCCCCAGCTGCCTAGTTGTACCTGGCTGGACACAAAAATTTGGCGAAGCCTACGTCATTTGTTTTCTAATTATTTCATGAAATTCATGAAATAATAAAAAAAGGGCTTCCCTTTATTTTTGGTTCCCAGCCGGGTACAAATAGGCAACTGGGGGTTGGGGGCAGCCGTACCTGCCTGCTGTACCTGGCTAGCATACAAAAATATGGCGAAGCCCACATAATTTTTTCAGGGGGCAAAAAACTTCTGCATACAGTCCTGGATGGAGTATGCTGAGCCTTGTAGTTCTGCAGCTGCTGTCTGTCTGTATGGAGAAGAGCAGACAGCAGCTGCAGAACTACAAGGCTCAGCATACTCCATCCAGGACTGTATGCAGAAGTTTTTTTCCCACCAAAAAAATGACGTGGGCTTCGCCATATTTTTGTATGCTAGCCAGGTACAGCAGGCAGCCACGGGCTGCCTCCAACCCCCAGTTGCCTATTTGTACCCGGCTGGGAACCAAAAATATAGGGAAGCCCGTTTTTTTTTAATTATTTCACTTATTTCATGAAATAATTAAAAAACAAATGACGTGGGCTTCGCCCCATTTTTGTGTCCAGCCAGGTACAACTAGGCAGCTGGGGATTGGAATCCGCAGCACAGGTTAGCCCGAGGTTTCTGGGCGCCTCTGCTGCGAATTTCAGTCCGCAGCCGTACCAGAAAATGGCGCTCTCATAGAAGCGCCATCATCTGGCGCTGTATCCAACTCTCCAACAGCCCTGGAGCCGGGTGGCTTGTTGGGTAATCATGAGTTAATACTGGCTTTGTTTTACTAGCCAGTATTAAGCCAGAGATTCTTAATGTCAGGCACGTTTGACCCGGCCATTAAGAATCTCCAATAAAGGGTTAAAAAAAAGACACCACACAGAGAAAAAATACTTTAATAGAAATAAATACACAGACACATTAGAGACTCCATCTTCATTACCCCCTGTCAGCCCTCCACTATCCTGCTCTTCTGTCTTTCTCGTTCAACAAATGCAGCTCTGCTACATCACTGCTGCATGGGGGAAGACGCTGCTTCTCGTGGAGCATTCACTCCGTGAAAGCTGCACGAGAAGCAGCGTGCAGCCTTCACTCTGTGAGTGATCAGTGCTGCTAGCGGTAACGCTGACAGACGCGTTACCATAGCAACGGTGCTCCCGGAGCCGCGGTTAGCGGTGACGTCACCGCTAACTGCGTTGCTATGGCAACGGTGATCTCCGTTAATGACCGGCTGTGTCAGCCGGTCCCTAACGGAACGGGGAGTCGACCGTGTGCTAGAGCATGTCGCCGGTACAACGCGATACACAAATGTGCACCGTGTACCGGAGAGATGCACTCGCATGTCCTACATGACGCGTCATAGTCATGTGACCAGTCTGTAGCCAATGAGATAATAGCCACGTGACTGGTCACATGGCTATTTTGACGTCACGATAGATCCTGCATCTCTGCTGGCAGTGCCGGTCACCGGGAGGATTCAGCGATCATCGGATGGAATAGCGGCAGGAAGCAGAGTGCAGGAGGGATCGCGGGGACCGTTAAGTGTTATGGCAATGTTTATTAACTGTATGTGTACATTTAAAGTGCATTTTTATGTGTTTGTGATTGCCTCCCATTATAGCCTATTGGTTCGAGTTCGGTTCGTCGAACGTTTGACGAACCGAACTCGAACGGGAGCTCCGTTCGGCGAACCGACCTCGAGCCGAACTGCGACCGCTTCGCTCATCTCTATTCACTACGGCAGGAAGCAGCAGCAGTGGGGAGTCGAAAAAGCATGTGACCAGTCACATGCCTATTATCTCATTGGCTACAGACTGGTCACATGGCTAGACGTCATTGCTACGTCCTGTCAGTGCATCTCTCCAGTGCACGGTGGTTGTTTTTGCATCCCCGTGTACCAGCGAGATGCTCTGACACATGGTCGGCTCCCCGTTCTGCTTCCCCGTTCCATTATTCACCGGCTGTGGAGATCACCGATGCTATAGCAACCCGCCTGTCAGCGGTGACGGCACCGCTTACAGCACGCAGCTTTTGATCACTCACGGAGCAGCAGCATCACCCTCCCATGCTGTGCTGTTTGATGTAGCAGAGCTTCATGGCTTAATACTAGCTAGTAAAACAAAGCTAGTATTAACCCATTATTACCCAGCTAGCCACCGTCACCAGGGCTGCTGGAAGAGTTGGATACAGCGCCAGATGATGACGCTTCTATGAAAGCCCAATTTTCTGGGGCGGCCGCGGACTGCAATTCGCAGCAGAGGGGCCCAGAAAGCTCAGGCCAATCTGTGCTGCGGATTCCAACCCCAGCTGCCTAGTTGTACCTGGCTGGACACAAAAATCGGGCAAAGCTCATGTCGTTTTTTTTTTTAATTATTTCATGAAATTTATGAAATAATTAAAAAAAGGGCTTCCCTATTTTTTTTGCTCCCAGCCGGGTATAAATAGGCAGCTGGGGGTTGGGGACAGCCATAGCTGCCTGCTGTACCTGGCTAGCATACAAAAATATGGCGAAGCCCACGTCATTTGTTTTTTAATTATTTCATGAAATTTATGAAATAGATAAAAAAAGGGCTTCCCTATATTTTTGGTTCCCAGCCGGATACAAATAGGCAGCTGGGGGTTGGGGGCAGCCTGTAGGTGCCTGCTGTACCTGGCTAGCATACACAAATATGGTGAAGTCCACGTCATTTTTTGGGTGGGCAAAAATCTCCTGCATACAGTCCTGGATGGAGTATGCTGAGCCTTGTAGTTCTGCAGCTGCTGTCTGCTCTCCTGCATACACTAGTGAATGGAGCATGCTGAGCCTTGTCGTTCTGCAGCTGCTGTCTGCTCTCCTCCATACAGACAGACAGTAGCTGCAGAACTACAAGGCTTCATATACTCCATCCAGGACTGTATGCAGGAGTTTTTTGCCCCCCAAAAAAATTACATGGGCTTCGCCGTGTTTTTGCATGCTAGCCAAATACAGTAAGCAGCTACGAGCTGCCCCCAACCCCCAGCTGCCTATTTGTACCCTGCTGGGAACCAAAAATATAGGGAAGCCTTTTTTTAATTATTTCATGAATTTCATGAAATAATTTAAAAAAAAAACGACGTAGGCTTCGCCCAATTTTTGTGTCCAGCCAGGTACAACTTAGGCGGCTGGGGATTGGAATCCGCAGCTCAGGGTGCCGAAGCTTTCTGGGCACCCCTGATGTGAATTGCAGTCCGCAGTCGCCCCAGAAAATGGCGCTTTCATAGAAGCGCCATTTTCTGGCGCTGTATCCAACTCTTCCAGCTGCCCTGGTGACGGGTGCATTGCTGGGTAATAATGGGGTTAGGGCTAGCTGTATATTATCAACTGGCCCTAAGCTCGAAATTCATGGTGTTATGCTAATATTAGACATGGCCACCATGAATTTCTAGTACAGATAAAAAAAAAAACAACACACAGAAAAATATTTTTATTACAAAGAAAACAACACAATTAGTGACTCCATCTTTATTGAAATAAAGAACCCCCCTCCGCAGTAATCCTGGGTCAAAGGTCCCGCGCCTTCCAATCCGGATCAAATATCCTCTGTGTTAGGTTCAAGGGCTTGAATCACATGACACAGCAGCTGATTGTATAAACGGCTTTTATACAATCAGCTGATGCTTCAGTGCAAAAAAAAAAACTACACAATTCAGTGCAGACTCCTGTCCGACAGCATCAGCTGATAGTTTAGCCGGCTGCGGTAAAAAGCCAGCCTCACCACTCGACTTATAGTGTCAGCGGAATCTGTCAGGTGACTGCATCAAATGATCATCACCAGGTCTGAGAAAGAGAGAGAGAGAAAGAAGAGAGAGAGAAGATAGAGAAAAGAGAGAGAGATGAGAGAAAGAAGAGAGAAAGGAGAGAGAAGAGAGAGGGAGAGAGAAGAGAGAGAAGAGAGAAGAGAGAGGAGAGAGAAGGGAGAAGAGAGAGGAGAGAGAGAGTGAGAGAGAGAGGGAAAAAGAGAAAAAGAGACTGAGAAAAAGAGAGAGAAAAGGAGAAAAAGAGAGAGAGAGGAGAGAGAGGAGAGAGAGAGAGAGAGAGAGAGAAAGAGAGAAAAAGAGAGAGAGAAAAAGAGACAGAGAAAGAGAGAGAGAGAGAAAGAGAAAGAGAGAAAGAGAGAGAAAGAGAGAGATAAAGATAGAGAGCTAGAAAGAGAGAGAGAAAAATAGAGAGAGAAAAAGAAAGCGAGAGAGAAGAAAGAGAAGAGAGGAGAGAGCAATGCAGCCTCATTCCGTGAACTGCTCCGATTTCAGAGGTGTGGGATTTACAGCTGATGTCCGGCTCCTCCCCTCAGTGCATAATTAAATTAAATTATTATTATAAATATCTAATAATAATAAGTGATGAGCAAGTACTAAAAAGCTCAGGTGCTCGAGGCTCGGCCCGAGCATCCCAAGATACTCGTGTACTCGGCCCGAGCACCGAGCCCAATGTTATCCTATGGGAGACCCGGGTATTTTTATGAAATGACCCCCGGCAGCACGTAGAAACCCTAAAAATGTCACAAAAGTCTCAGAAGAGTGCTCAAATGACATGGCAACAGCATGAAGAAGATCCCTTGAAGCATTTATCACTCAAAAGTCACAGCTGTGAACAATTTTGTCCGCGTTTTACGCCATTTTTATGGACTCACCAGAAAACCTTCCAAAATGACACCAAAATGAATTTTCATGGCGGAAATGTTAAGGGCACATACCCAATAGTGAGATAGAGCTGGTGTATGTTACTTTTGGAGAATTACATGAAAGATTTTACGTGAAAACATTGTGTGGCACTTCGATGTCCCTGAGAAGAGACGTACATGAAGGCCTCTTGAGTCTAATGTGCCCATTTTGAGGAAGTGGGTCTATTGTAGTATAGCCCTTTGGCAGGGCAGCCAAAAATTGGGAGGCTCCACATTGTCCCTGGATAGAGACGTGCATGAGGGCCTGTAAACCTGAAGTGCCCATTGTAAGGAAGTGGGTCTATTGTAGTATAGCCCTTTGGCAGGGCAGCCAAAAATTGGGAGGCTCCACATTGTCCCTGGATAGAGACGTGCATGAGGGCCTGTAAACCTGAAGTGCCCATTGTAAGGAAGTGGGTCTATTGTAGTATAGCCCTTTGGCAGGGCAGCCAAAAATTGGGAGGCTCCACGTTGTCCCTGGATAGAGACGTGCATGAGGGCCTGTAAACCTGAAGTGCCCATTGTAAGGAAGTGGGTCTATTGTAGTATAGCCCTTTGGCAGGGCAGCCAAAAATTGGGAGGCTCCACGT
The DNA here is from genome assembly GCF_048569485.1 of Anomaloglossus baeobatrachus. Lineage (NCBI taxonomy): Eukaryota > Metazoa > Chordata > Amphibia > Anura > Aromobatidae > Anomaloglossus > Anomaloglossus baeobatrachus. Next base: position 71,596,923 of record NC_134354.1, read on the forward strand.
TGTCCCTGGATAGAGACGTGCATGAGGGCCTGTAAACCTGAAGTGCCCATTGTAAGGAAGTGGGTCTATTGTAGTATAGCCCTTTGGCAGGGCAGCCAAAAATTGGGAGGCTCCACATTGTCCCTGGATAGAGACCTGTTAGGTTCTTAGTGCGTCTGTGCTTGCATTTAAAAACCGCACGTGTGTGCCTGCTGGTGGCAGCGTTCAAGTGCACTTGTGTGCGTTTTGCACAAACCTGGATATAACGCACAAGTCTAGGGAATACACATCAGCACAACATTGCAAAATGCGCAAGGGCATTGGCAACGAACAAGGAAGTGGACGTGATGGTGGTGCAGGCAGAGACCGAGGTCGTGTGCAAGCTCTAATTTCGCCACAACAAAGGGCCACATCTACTCGCTCGCATGTCCTGTCCCAAATTCTTGGGGACCGCAGCAGTACACCGCTCTTGAACCAAGACCAGTGTCAACAGGTTGTTAGTTGGATAGCAGATAATGCTTCCAGTCAGATTGGCACCACCACAAACACTCTGTCTTCCACACGGTCAAGTGTCAGTAGCCGTGATACTGCACCGCACATTTCAGAACCTGATCCTCCTTCCTACCACCAGGCCGAGTACACGTCCACGGACATTACTGATCCCACAGTTGGACACTCGGAAGAGCTGTTCACGTTTCCATTCACACATTCTGGCCTCTCGCCAGCTCCTGTTGAAGTGGGCCATGACGAGATTGTATGTACAGATGCCCAAATATTTGAGCAGCCACGTTCTCACGAATTTGGCAACGTGTCTCAACAAGGGGTGGACGATGATGAGACACAATTGTTAGGAAGTCAGGAGGAGGAGCAGGGTGCGGAAGAGGAAGACGACGTGGTGGATGAACCAGTAACTGACCCAACCTGGCAGGAGGATATGCAGAGCGAGGACAGCAGTGCACAGGGGGAGGGAGGCGTAGCATCCCAACAGGCAGTAAGAAGCAGGGTGGTGGCCCCAGGCAGACGTCAGGCAACCGTTCACCGGAACAACAACACGATGCAAGGTGCCTGTACAAATGTTAGGTTTTCCTGAGTCTGGCAGTTTTTTAAGTTGGCTCCAGATGATTCTAAAAAGGCTATTTGCAACACCTGCCATGCCAGCATCAGCAGGGGTACCAAAACTAGCAGCCTGACCACCACCAGCATGATCAGGCACATGTCAGCCAAGCACCCGACTTTGTGGGATGTACAACAGAGTCGAGGAGCAGTGCTTGCTGATGTCACTGCTACGTCTTCGCTTGTTGTGCATGCGAGCCAATCCCCTGTCCATGCTGCCCGCGAACAAGCCTCCTCCGGCCCTGCATCTGCAGTTGCTCACGCAGAAATAACACCATCATCAAGCATGTCCTTGTCCCAGCGCAGCGTTCAGTTATCCATTCAGCAAACCTTTGAACGCAGCCGCAAATACACTGCCAAGGCCCACATGCCACACTTCTAAATGCTAACATTTCGCGACTGCTTGCGCTGGAAATGTTGCCTTTTAGGCTGGTGGAGACAGAAGCATTCCGCGACCTGATGGCGGCAGCTGTCCCACGTTACTCGGTCCCCAGCCGCCACTATTTCTCCCGGTGTGCCGTCCCCGCATTGCATAACCACGTGTCACAACACATCACACGTGCCCTGAACAACGCCGTTTCAGCCAAAGTCCACCTAACCACAGACACGTGGACAAGTGCTGGTGGGCAAGGCCGCTACATCTCGATGACGGCACACTGGGTTAATATTGTGGAAGCTGGGACCAAGTCTGAGCGAGGGACGGAACACGTCCTTCCCACACCAAGTTTTGCAGCCCTACCTCAGTCAGGGTTTCACCCACACTCTACAGCTCCGGAATGTCATGCTCATCAGTCTCCTCCTCCTCCTGCGCATCCTCATCCACTTTACCCTCCACACCAGTCCCAAGCTGGAAGTGTCGCAGGCGGAGGAGGGGACGCTGCGCTCCCCCACTGCTCGGGTCTGGCTGCCACTGCTCTACGGCTACTGCTGCTCGGTGGCTCGAGCGATGGCCAGATCCCGGGGACTCGAGTGGCGCTCCTCGCCCGTGAGTGAAAAAGGGTGGTTTGGGTTTTGGGGATATTGTCCGTGACGCCACCCACGGTTGTGGTGATTGTGTGGACACCACCGCTGCTCTGGACGGGGATCCCGGGAGCCTGTGACAGGGAGCAGCTTTGTTGTTATTTCTCCCCTCCGTGGGTAGGGGGGTTGGTTGTCCCGGGGCCCGGTGATGGGGTAGAGATGCATGACAGGCGGGTTGCGTGGCCTGATGAGGTGCAGGGTCGCAGGGGCAGCGCTGTTCCGCACGGCACGGAGGTACTCACTCAGCCCAATGATGATGGCACAGTTCACGGTAAAACAAGCGGCTGGATGGACGGGTCCTTCGGACGGCTGCGGTTGTTCCTCCCTGCAGGTTAGTGATGACTGTCTCTCCCTGCACCTAAGTTCAGTGTTGGTAGCGATGGGTTCCCACCGGTAACCCGCTCCCCGACCTGGATATGGGCCGGAGGAGCCCCTTTTGCCCACAGGCGCTGGCCCTGGGAGACGGTTGCCCTTGGCGGTGGCGGTGTCTCCCCGTCACGGTTGGACGGTTGCCTTCTATCAGGACTTGGCTGTTTGGAAACCCGGAGGTCCCCTTCACTAACGGATTTGGCAAATTCACGGCGACTCCAAGCCTTGCCGGGATCCGAAAGGCCCCTGCCAATGGTGCTGGCTTCTATTTGTATACCGGTCCGGTACCGCCAGGTCACCACCCGTCCACGGTCCTTACGGCAGACTCCAATCGGCCTCCACTGCAGATGGTCACCACATCCTGCCAACCTTGCTGTCCTGTCCAGGCCACACACCCGGACCAACTTCAGGCTCTTTGCTGTCACTTTTCTCCTCTCTACTACTTTCCTCCTTCCACTTCCTTAGCTTAACTCTCACTGCCTGTGTTTTCCCTCCTCCAGGACTGTGAACTCCTTGGTGGGTGGAGACCAACCGCCTGGCTCCACCCCCTGGTGTGGACAACAGCCCCTGGGGAAGGCAACAAGGATTTTGTGTTTTGACTATGATGTGCCTGCAGGGAGTGTGGGGTGTGTAAGTGTTGTGCTCTGTGGCCCCTGGCTTGTCCAGGGCGACACAGAAGCACTGCAGCACTGCCTCGGCGAAGCGGCAACAGGCTGTGCTGAAGCTAATCTGCATAGGTGACAAACCCCACAATGCAGAAGAGGTGTGGACAGCTCTGAAACAGCATGCAGATCACTGGCTCACACCTCTGAACCTAAAGCCAGGAAAGGTTGTGTGTGACAATGGCCGGAACCTGGTGGCGGCTTTGAGGCGAGGCCAGCTGACACATGGTCCATGCGTGGTCCATGTGCTCAACATCGTGGTTCAGTGGTTTCTAAAGTCATACCCAGAGCTGTCTGATCTGCTGGTAAAAGTTCGCCGCCTGTCTGCACATTTTCGAAAGTCACCTACTGCTTCAGCCGGCCTTGCCAGCTTTCAGCGCCATTTGCATCTTCCGGCTCACAGACTGGTGTGTGATGTCCCCACGTGTTGGAATTCAACTCTGCACATGTTGGTCAGGATATGTGAGCAGAAGAGGGCAGTTGTTGAGTACCTGCATCACCTAAGCCGTAGGGAAATGGGTCAAACTCCACACATAACACCTGAGGAGTGGAGATGGATGTCCGACCTATGTACCATCCGCCAAAACTTTGAGGACTCCACCAAGATGGTGAGCAGTGATGACGACATTATTAGCGTCACCATAACGCTTCTCTGCCTTCTAAAATGGTCTCTGCTCAAAAACAAACATGATGCATTGCAGGCGGAGCGCGATGAGTTGGAGCAAGAAACAGTAGTGGGTGTGGGTGATAACACACAGCCCAGCCTTGTCTCATCACAACGTGCAGTGGAGGACTATGACGAGGAGGAGGATGAAGACATGGAGCAACTCTCTGGCCAAATTGAGGATATGACATGCAGTCATATCCTCGGTTCAGCGTGGCTGGCCAGAGGACAGGGTAGATGATGATGAGGAGGAGGAGGCGGAGGACAGCATGTTCAGTCATCGTGTTGGTCAGGATACTGAAGTGATGGCTGTTAAGAGTCTGGCACACATGGCTGACTTTATGGTAAACTGCCTGTCTCGTGACCCTCGCGTTAAGAACATCTTGGCCGACAATCATTACTGGTTGGTAACACTGTTAGACCCACGCTAAAAGGAGAACTTTATGTATCTTATTCCCGAGGCGGAGAGGTCAGGCAAAATGCAGCAGTTCCAGAAGGCCATAGTCACGGAAGTAGGCAAAGCATTCCCCTCACAAAACGCTAGCGGCATAGGTCAGGAATCAGTGGACAACCAAGGCATACAGCCGAGAGGGGCACAAGTTTAATCCGCCAGAGGTAGGGGAACAGTCTTTAAGATGTGGGACAGTTTTCTCAGCCCCTCACATACCACAGCCCCTGAGGTGCGGGGTAGTGCCACAAGAAATCCTAAGTTTGCCCAGATGCTCAAGGAGTACCTTGCAGATCAAACAACTGTACTCCGACATTCCTCAGTGCCTTACAATTAATAGGTATCCAAGCTGGACACAGTGAGGCCTAATTCAGAGGACCTCACTGGTGATCCCATAAGCTGACTTGTGGCAAAACAGAACAGCTACAACAGTTTTTGGTGCCCAACGTGGAGCCGTGGCCAACCAGCCTATTCGGAAGAAGTTTTGGGGACTCTGGAGACAGTGAAATTTCAGCTGCAGCAAGGTGAGAAGCTTTATTCTTACACTTTATTTCACTCTCTCTGATTTCCCGAATATTCTGGGTAAGGCTGTACACACGGTTCAAGAACTCTGGCATCACCAGTGAGTATTGTTTTTTCATGCATGTCTGAATGAGAGTTGAAATATAGAGTAATAAGATAATCTGTTGTCCGTCCATTAACTGATTGCATAGATTGCATAGCATGGAATTTGGGACAGTCTCTGTATAATTGCATTTGCTGCGTTGCTGTGTTTTGTGTTTTACTTTGGCCATCTTTGCATCTTTGATGGGCAATACACTGGTCTAGGGATTTGTGTTCATAAGTGGTTTCATATTAATGCCTAGATAAAGTAGGCAGGCAATAGGTTGTTGTATATTGATGAGAAGCCTCTGAATAACAAAGTGACAAGTAATTGAGATAAGAGACTTGGTGAAATAATATGTATGTATAAGTTTAATGGTTATAGGTGATATTGTGGACTGTGAAAAGATGTTCCGGTTGTGAAATGTCACAGGGCATAGCCATATAGAGTATTTGAGTGGATACCTGACATATGTATTTTTTTTCCCATCAGTGTCAAGAGCGGTTTAGATAATTTTATTTGCATGTGAGGTTAACCCTTGGAAGGTGTATTGTTACATATGTTTCTGGAATCAATGAATGAGTAAGACAAGTGGTCCTGGGATCTGTCCTTATAGTGAGATATTGTGTGTTTCTTCCCCTCAAAATGGGGATGAAGGTTTTATAGCAAAGTAGAATATTAGTGCTGTGAAGGTATATAAGTAGTCTCAATTTTCTGCTAGGGTTGTGTATTATATCAGTGGGTATTAGGATTGTGTTTTGGAAAGCTGAATCTGGACGAGATAAGACTCTTGCTAAACAAACTGTGCGCTGACATTCTGTTGGGAGGGGTCAAGTGAACAGCTGCGCAGTTTTCTGCCCTCTGTGAGAAGTCAGCTCTGAGGATTGTATTGGTGTATTGGTTTAACTCTAGTTTACGTTCGTTGCTGGAATACTTTGTAAAGGACCAGCATGAAGTACCCAACTGCACATCAGGTCTAAGTGGGTTAGAGAGCATGGTGGCCTTCCCACTTACATGGAGGTGGTCTAGCAGGTGAGAGGACTATCACACCTGGTCCTTCCTGCTTTAGTCATCTGGTCTATTGGGTGAGAGGTGTTTTTTAACCCTTCCCAATACGCCCTACAAGTGTAGCAGGTGAGAGTGAATGCTGATTGAGCCTTCCTGCTACCACTTGAGAGCCCATTCTGACTTGCCAGGAGACGTGTGGCCTGTTAACAAGGTTCAGGGACACTGAGAGGGCATTTGCAGAAAGGTGGGCTGTGTGGGAATAAGTTGAAGCCATGGGCAACTTGTTCAGTGTGCAGCGTGGGGCTCCAGCGGGATCCAAAACAGCCAAACAGATAGTGCAAGAAAGAGAAGGCAAAGAAGCAGTGAAAAATATCAGACCAATACTCAGAAAGGCAGACATGCCAGAGTGTGGGTGTTTGGATGTTGAGAAATGGCACAGATTCAAGGAAGAGGTGCAGCATTGTGGATGTAAAGAAATAACAGTGGGATGTATTATTATATTATTGTTATGTAAAGTGTATTATAAATGTTTTAATGCACCAAGAGCAAAAACTGTGACTGCTACCGCCCCACCTTCACATGATCAGAAACCCAGACCAGATGAATGGACTTGTAAACATTGTAGTCAGAAAAACCCAGACTGGAGAAGTACTTGTGCTACGTGTAATGTTACTCGCCCTAAGCAGATTGCACTAAATCCTGTTCGAACCAGATCACATGTGATTACAGAGGACGCTGACACTGAGACAGAGGTAGTGAAGGAATTGAGTTTGGGGAGGAAGCTGGACATTACTCTGATGGTGAGGAAAGAAAACAGTTATCTGACCCTGAAGACCAACCTTTCCCTCTTTCCCTGACTGACGTAATACAGCAGGAAGGGGAGAGTATAGAGACGTACTTTTGGAGGTTACAGCTGAAGTGGGCAGACGTGGGGTACAAAGTCAGAACCTCCCTTAATGACAAAATACTGATGAGTATATTCGTTAACGGTATGAATAAGGTTTTACGAAAAGCAGTACAGACAGCCAGACCTGAGTTGAGAAACATGGACCCAACAGACCTTCTGCAAGTAGCTAAGGGGGTTGAACTGACAAAATGCAAGCGACCAGTTATGTATGCTAGAGCACAAGGAAGACAGTGGAAGCAGAAAGGGAGGGCACCAGGTGACCGAGCGACCGTACAGTGCTGGAATTGTGGACAGAATGGACATTACGCCAGACAGTGCAAAAACCCCAAATAGGAGAGGGAGCAGACTGACTCTCCTCCTCCCTTCCCTCCTCCTTTGCCTCTGGCCTAGGAAACTGGTGACCATGAAGGGACTGGAGGGATTGGTGTTTGAAATTCCCTTGATAAAACAGTATCCCTTAAGCCCAGCCAAATCAATGGCCCTGACCAGAGAATATGTGCAAGCAGGGGCTCTAGTACAAAGGTCCTCCCCCTGTAACACTCCCTTGTATCCAATCAAGAAAAAAAGGGCCCAAAGGTTCCCCTGACATGTACAGAATGGTGCATGATTTGAGAGCTGTCAATGCTGTCACTGAGAATGTAACACCAATTGTTCCAAACCCACATACCTTACTGTCACAAATCCCAGGGACCTCCAAATGTTTTACAGTAATTGACTGGGCAAATGCATTTTTCTCTGTGCCTCTACACCCTGACTGTCAGTATCTTTTTGCCTTCACACATGAGGGGAAACAGTACATGTGGACAGTCTAGCTGGACTTTACAAGTTGCTCATATGACCTTTAAGTTTTAGCAAAACAAAAATGTAGAGTCATGCATATGAGATAAGAAGAAGATAAGAAGAACATTTAGAGACAATAATAATCCTTGATCTTGTCTCTTATTCCGAAGGCTCTATAATGACTATGAACTACCACCAGATATACTTACTAAGGAAATAAAATATCTTTAATAAAGAAATAGAGAAACCATTTAACCCTTCTATATCAGGGGGAACCGCATTTTTTTTTTATTATTATTTATTTATTTATTTTACTGCACGATATAGACCCGCCCGCCGGCGGCTGTGATTGGTTGCAGTGAGACAGCTGTCACTCAGCTTGGGGACGTGTCTGACTGCAACCAATCACGGGCGCCGGTGGGCAGGGAAAGCATGAAATAACTAATTGACTAATGAAGCGGCAGCCATTTCTAAAGAGGAAAAGACACCGCAGATTTGTGACAGACGTGGAGCGAGGCACCCGTGATCGGTGAGTAGGAAAAGGAGACGGATTGTGCTCGGGATGCAGGACGCATGCAGATAGCAACATGTGCACATAGCCTTACTGTGAAAAGCCACGTTTATGGTGATCGAACCGTTCTCGAACCTAACTCGAACTGTCGAGCTTTTAGCAAAAAAAATGAGTTAACGTTTAAGTGCAAGTTGGAGGTGCCAAGTTGACAGGTGCCAGGGTCGGAGCCCTGACACCTTGGCTAGGTGGCAGATGGTGGTCTCTGTCACCAGGAGACTGGAAGATGGCTCAGCAGATCCGAGGTGGACCGGGACAGGGTTTGAACCCTCCGATACCGACACCGGAGACCCGACCGGAAACCGTGCACAGAGGGGGTACTCGGACCCTGAAGCCAGGACCGGAACCAATGGCCTAGCTAATCAACCAATTGAGGGCAGGATTATAGGTCCTGTCCCAATCAAAGTCCCAAAAGCAGACAACAACCCACAGAGAGGGATAGGGCAACCGCCAGGGCCCATAGATCCCACGGGTCAGCGGGCACGGCTCCTCAGGTACACAAAAAGGCGAGAGCGGACTCCCGTGTTCCATACCGGGAAGTCTAAACAAACATCAGAACTAGTGCAGAGGAAAACACGGCGACCACCAGCCCGGGTGGGGGACCAGAGTACAACCGGCCACGGCGGCCGGCCGCCAGCATCTTGATTTACCAAAAGACCCGTGTGATTCATTTAATTGTGAGTAACCAAATACCTCCTGATACGTCCGGGCGTGCAGGCCCCTGCCATCCCCATACCCTGCACAGAGATACTGGGTCCCGGGGCAACCATCCCTACCCATGGATGGGTTAACATCCAGCTGCCACTACATCTCCCCCGGGTGTCCCACAACAGGAGCGGTGGTGTCCCACCTCACCACACACCATGAGTGGCGTCACAAACTGAATACGGCCAAGCCCGTACAACTACGTCCCACTTTTCATTTGGCGTGTCCGCGTGACCCTCCGGGTCCGGAGGATCCCTCGAGCCACACAGCAGGTCTGGATCTGAGCAGCCCGGCTGCTACAGGCGTGGGGGCAGAACAGATTGATAACTGGGATTTTATTATACTCTTTAAAATCAAAACATAGACAAAGCCCTCTATCTTTTTTTAACCCAATAAAAACCCACAGAGACTGGAGAGGTGGATAGCTGTATATGCCCTTTAGCTAGATTCTTTAGAATATATTATTTTAGGTCCCCGTTCTGGAAGAAAAATGTTAAACAAATATTCTAGGTATTTTAGCTTATGGTATGAAGTCGAAAGCACAATCATGCGACCTGTGTGGCTGTGTGGAGGAAGAACATCAGTCTCAGAAGAAGACATCACAGAAATGTTGAACGGAAGGTGATACTTTATTTTTTATTGCTCGTACACCCCTTCTTAGTCCATATCAACCAGAAAAATAGCAATGGAATGGCTGCCATTTTTGAGCATTCATACAAATAGAATCCACTAAAACAAATTTGTGTGTGTGTAGGACTTATAGCAATGCAAGCTTTACCTTATAGGCACCAGCAAAACTGTTTTGTTTGTTAACTTTAAGAAAGGTAAGTTAAAGCAACATTTATCTCAATGGGCTTGTAAGAAGCAGTCTAAATGCTGTGAAACATCGTAATGTACCTCCAATGTGATTTGCATGCGGCTTCTTCATTAGATCTACCATTGTTGGCATATCTGATCTCTACAAGAAAGGTATCATTTTTATCGGTGGACAATCATCTTTAAAGTTATACCAGTACTTCATATGTAAAAATGTGCTGACTAATTCCCTTTCACAATTTGCACTAATTATGCACCTAGAAATTCTGCAAAGTAGCTTAGTTTATGATTTCCATCTTTGGAAGCTACTCTATTGAAACATTGCACAAGTATTGGAACCTTCTCACCAAGGTACTGCATTACTCCATTGTAAGAAAATAATAAATCTTTTCCTCATATATTTGCAAAGCTGTAAACAAAGCACTGACAATTGCCCTGAAAAACAAACATTCATGCTGTAATGAATCGTCTGACTCTTCGATGATCTTTGCTACTATTATTTGTCATAACTTCAGGCTTTACCAAAGGAGAAAATAATCAGAACATATTCACATTACATAAGGGCAGGGTTTCTGGGGAAAATAACAAAGAGCTCGTTAGTTTATTTGTTGTTTGATATTATCTGCTCACTGGTAACAGCAGTAGATCGTCAATAGTTTACAGTACATCAGCCTTCAGCAAATTTCTGTTCCACCTCTAGCTTAGCTGTCAACAATCAAGTGGCATGCTTCCTGGTCTGTGCATTATTTATGAGTCCAGGGAGGAGGAAAGTGTATGCTATAGCTGATGCAGAGGAAAATTGGTTCAACTTTTTATTTATTTCTGTTAAATCCAACATAATATCAAGTTCCAGGTCCAAACTATTTAGTTTTAACTTCTTATGGTGGTTTATTGATTACGTTGACTTCATTGATCTCATATCTAAAGTACAACTATTGTTACTCACGTAGGTGATTAACATTATACTTAAAGAAACCTGCCAGGTGATTCATGCTGCCCAAGCCATAGGAAGCATGAATCATGAATCACACCTTGGCTGCTGAATTCCAGCCAGGTATATTCTTCTTTGAAACACTCTGGAGTTCCAGAGCAAATATACTTTGAAATTTCACCACTGGAGATGATTGCATGTTTTCTCCCTTGTGTGTGAATAGTGGGGCACCTGTGAATAACTTCTAGTATGGCTGGAAAGAGTCAGCAGGACTAGTCTGGTATCCAGCTATTTTCTCTGAAGAGCTAGATTATTTGAGAAAATAATACATAGTATATCACAAAAATGAGAACACCCCTCATTTTTTTTTAAATATTTTATTACCGTAGTTTTTAGATTATAAGACACACTTTTCCTCCCAAACATTTTGGAGGAAAATAAGGGGTGCGTCTTAAAATCCGAGTATAGCCTACCAGGAGGGCTGTCTGTGCGGCAACCAGGTGCATTCGGGCAGCCAGGTGCCTGTGCCTGCGTGCAGGGAGCCAGGTGCCTGTCAGTGTCGGCTGCCTCTCTGTGCTGGAGGCCGGCTGCCTCTCTGTGTGGGTGGGCGGGCAGCCTGCTGGCTATCATTCTGTGTGTGTGGGCGGGTAGCAGTGAGGACTATGGTGGCTGTGCTGCAGGTGTCCCAGTGAGTCCGCGCTCCCAGTTTCAAATGATGGCACCAGGAGTCAGCGCATGTACAGATGTAGCTCTTGGATGAGAGCTCCATCTGTGCACGTGCCGCTCCGGGAGTCAGCACATACACAGATGGAGCCCTTGGATGAGAGCTCCATCTGCGCATGCGCTGCTTCAGGCGCCATCATTTGAACTGGGACCGTGGACAGACTGGGACACTCACCGCATCGGCCTGCTCCACCACTAACCCGCCGCCGCCATCACTGATCTGCCGCTACTGCTGCCACTACTGACCCTCCGCTGCTGCCGCCACTGACCCACCGCCGCTGCCGCGACTGACCTGCCGCTGTTGCCGCCACTGACCGCCGCTGCCACTATGGACTCGCCATGGCTGCCAGCACAACCTCTGCCTTCTGTGACCTCGATTCACCACCACTGCTGCCCGCCACTGATAAGACAACACTGGAGTATAAGACGGACCCCATTTTAATTTTTTTTCCTTTTTTTATCTCTAAATTTGGGGTGCATCTTATAATCTGGTGTGTCTTATAAAACAAAAAATACGCTATATCTTTTCATGGGACAACATTGAATGTATGACAGTTTGATGCAATATAAAGTACTCAGTGTACAGCTTGTATAACAGTGTAAATTTGGTGCCCTCTAAATAATTCAACACACAGACATTAATGTCTAAACCCCTTAAAACAAAAGTGAGTACACCCTTAAGTGTATACCGCCAAATTATACCCAATTAGCCATTTTACCTTCCTGGTGTCATGTAACTTATTGGTGTTATAAGATCTCAGGCATTAATGGGGAGCATGAAGGAGAAGGAAAAGGAGGGACTCAGCACCAATTCCAGAGTGGAAAAATGTATCCAGTAAGATATAAAATAGAAACTTTATTCAATAATTAAAAATCCAAAATTTCAAGGTTTCAATGATTCCATAAAAACGTCATGGCTTGACGCGTTTCGGACAAGAGAATATGAGTAAAGTCCTTAATCAGCATTAATGGGGAGCAGATGTGTTACATTTGGTGTTATCGCTCACACACTCTGTCATACCGGTCACTGGAAGTTCAACATGGCACAGAATGTTATGACAATCTGGAAAAAATATTGTTGCTCTATTTAAAGATGGCCAAGACTATAAGAAGTTTTTCAAGACCCTTAAACTGAGTTATAACAGGGTGCCCAAGGCTATACTGTGGTATAACAGGATAGGTTCCACTCACAACAGGCCTCACAATGGTTAACCAAAGAAGTTTAGTGCATATACTCTGCGTCACATTCAGATATTGTCTTTTGCAAATAGACATATGAGTGCTGCTAGGATTGCTGCAAAGGTTAAAGGGGTGGGCGGTCAGCCTGTCAGTGCTCAGACCATACATCACACATTGCATCAAATTGGACTATATGGCTGTCATCCCATTTAGAAGTCTCTTCTGAAGATGATGTACAAGAAATCCCAAAAACAGTTTGCTGAAGACAGGCAAACTAAGAACATGGTTTACTGGAACCATGTCCTGTTGTCACGCAACATGTGTGGCGACCAACTGAGGACTGATGCACAATGAAAAACACACCTAAAAAACACCACAAACAAGTGAAAACAAGTGAAAAACACTGGGAACACAATAACAACTTTGGGCTTTATGACTAGTGAGAGGGTAGATGGACACCTCATGCCTTCACTTTTCACTATACCCTACATGCCTTTCCAGACCATATACCATATACAAGCTCCGAACCTGTCACCAAGCAGGAATACCTGAAGTCCTAAAAAACCCTACTGTAGCTCTGACTGAGGAGTGGGGCGGTGAGGCACACTAGGCCCATCACTGCACTAATACAACAAGAGGGGAGATGCAGCAAACAGGGGAATACAACCAAAAATGGAGAAAACGTCAGGATGAATCCTTAGTAGAGTATAGGGAAGACAAGGACAGCTACTGGATAGGGTATACAGATTTGGATGATCAAACTAGCTAGGTAACCCAGCAAAAAGATTAAACACCTAAAATTTAACTTTTAATATTACTTTAACATTTTAATGTCAGCAAAAATTCCCAAAAAAACCAGGGAATAGAATAAAAGGAACGGTCTCAGCATGAATGCTGCATGCATGAGTGCCACGTGTGGGATCTTGCGGCTTGATGCCGGTCCCTCTCTGGACAATGAAGAAAAAACAAAAAGCAGCACCAAATGTGCACTACAGCACTAAACATTCCAAACTGTACTTATTTTAAAAAATTTTGAGATTTTTGGCAAAAAATTGCAATTTCTTGAGCTGCTTCGCCACGTCACGGCAAATCTCATTTGAAGCAGTCCTACACTAAAATATTTTTATAAAATGTGCCATACGGCCTCACATATGAATAGTAGAACTGCTCTTAGCAGCACTCACCTGGTCTATTTCAATCCCGTACCCATGACTGAGTCATGGCTGTGGGCGGGACAGGTCCAAGCAAATGCTGCATGAAGTAAATAGCCTGTGGACAAAGCCTGATGACTTAATGTGAACAGTCAGCAACCGCCAAAATCTCGACAGATGGAATACATCCCAAATTGGGGTGCAAAGCAAGGTGGAGGTCAACCACCGACCAATTCAATGAAGAAAAAACAAAAAGCAGCACCAAATGTGCACTACAGCACTAAACATTCCAAACTGTACTTATTTTAAAAATTTTTGAGATTTTTGGCAAAAAATTGCAATTTCTTGAGCTGCTTCGCCACGTCACGGCAAATCTCATTTGAAGCAGTCCTACACTAAAATATTTTTATAAAATGTGCCATACGGCCTCACATATGAATAGTAGAACTGCTCTTAGCAGCACTCACCTGGTCTATTTCAATCCCGTACCCATGACTGAGTCATGGCTGTGGGCGGGACAGGTCCAAGCAAATGCTGCATGAAGTAAATAGCCTGTGGACAAAGCCTGATGACTTAATGTGAACAGTCACCAACCGCCAAAATCTCGACAGATGGAATACATCCCAAATTGGGGTGCAAAGCAAGGTGGAGGTCAACCACCGACCAATTCAATGAAGAAAAAACAAAAAGCAGCACCAAATGTGCACTACAGCACTAAACATTCCAAACTGTACTTATTTTAAAAATTTTTGAGATTTTTGGCAAAAAATTGCAATTTCTTGAGCTGCTTCGCCACGTCACGGCAAATCTCATTTGAAGCAGTCCTACACTAAAATATTTTTATAAAATGTGCCATACGGCCTCACATATGAATAGTAGAACTGCTCTTAGCAGCACTCACCTGGTCTATTTCAATCCCGTACCCATGACTGAGTCATGGCTGTGGGCGGGACAGGTCCAAGCAAATGCTGCATGAAGTAAATAGCCTGTGGACAAAGCCTGATGACTTAATGTGAACAGTCACCAACCGCCAAAATCTCGACAGATGGAATACATCCCAAATTGGGGTGCAAAGCAAGGTGGAGGTCAACCACCGACCAATTCAATGAAGAAAAAACAAAAAGCAGCACCAAATGTGCACTACAGCACTAAACATTCCAAACTGTACTTATTTTAAAAATTTTTGAGATTTTTGGCAAAAAATTGCAATTTCTTGAGCTGCTTCGCCACGTCACGGCAAATCTCATTTGAAGCAGTCCTACACTAAAATATTTTTATAAAATGTGCCATACGGCCTCACATATGAATAGTAGAACTGCTCTTAGCAGCACTCACCTGGTCTATTTCAATCCCGTACCCATGACTGAGTCATGGCTGTGGGCGGGACAGGTCCAAGCAAATGCTGCATGAAGTAAATAGCCTGTGGACAAAGCCTGATGACTTAATGTGAACAGTCACCAACCGCCAAAATCTCGACAGATGGAATACATCCCAAATTGGGGTGCAAAGCAAGGTGGAGGTCAACCACCGACCAATTCAATGAAGAAAAAACAAAAAGCAGCACCAAATGTGCACTACAGCACTAAACATTCCAAACTGTACTTATTTTAAAAATTTTTGAGATTTTTGGCAAAAAATTGCAATTTCTTGAGCTGCTTCGCCACGTCACGGCAAATCTCATTTGAAGCAGTCCTACACTAAAATATTTTTATAAAATGTGCCATACGGCCTCACATATGAATAGTAGAACTGCTCTTAGCAGCACTCACCTGGTCTATTTCAATCCCGTACCCATGACTGAGTCATGGCTGTGGGCGGGACAGGTCCAAGCAAATGCTGCATGAAGTAAATAGCCTGTGGACAAAGCCTGATGACTTAATGTGAACAGTCACCAACCACCAAAATCTCGACAGATGGAATACATCCCAAATTGGGGTGCAAAGCAAGGTGGAGGTCAACCACCGACCAATTCAATGAAGAAAAAGCAAAAAGCAGCACCAAATGTGCACTACAGCACTAAACATTCCAAACTGTACTTATTTTAAAAATTTTTGAGATTTTTGGCAAAAAATTGCAATTTCTTGAGCTGCTTCGCCACGTCACGGCAAATCTCATTTGAAGCAGTCCTACACTAAAATATTTTTATAAAATGTGCCATACGGCCTCACATATGAATAGTAGAACTGCTCTTAGCAGCACTCACCTGGTCTATTTCAATCCCGTACCCATGACTGAGTCATGGCTGTGGGCGGGACAGGTCCAAGCAAATGCTGCATGAAGTAAATAGCCTGTGGACAAAGCCTGATGACTTAATGTGAACAGTCACCAACCACCAAAATCTCGACAGATGGAATACATCCCAAATTGGGGTGCAAAGCAAGGTGGAGGTCAACCACCGACCAATTCAATGAAGAAAAAACAAAAAGCAGCACCAAATGTGCACTACAGCACTAAACATTCCAAACTGTACTTATTTTAAAAATTTTTGAGATTTTTGGCAAAAAATTGCAATTTCTTGAGCTGCTTCGCCACGTCACGGCAAATCTCATTTGAAGCAGTCCTACACTAAAATATTTTTATAAAATGTGCCATACGGCCTCACATATGAATAGTAGAACTGCTCTTAGCAGCACTCACCTGGTCTATTTCAATCCCGTACCCATGACTGAGTCATGGCTGTGGGCGGGACAGGTCCAAGCAAATGCTGCATGAAGTAAATAGCCTGTGGACAAAGCCTGATGACTTAATGTGAACAGTCACCAACCGCCAAAATCTCGACAGATGGAATACATCCCAAATTGGGGTGCAAAGCAAGGTGGAGGTCAACCACCGACCAATTCAATGAAGAAAAAACAAAAAGCAGCACCAAATGTGCACTACAGCACTAAACATTCCAAACTGTACTTATTTTAAAAATTTTTGAGATTTTTGGCAAAAAATTGCAATTTCTTGAGCTGCTTCGCCACGTCACGGCAAATCTCATTTGAAGCAGTCCTACACTAAAATATTTTTATAAAATGTGCCATACGGCCTCACATATGAATAGTAGAACTGCTCTTAGCAGCACTCACCTGGTCTATTTCAATCCCGTACCCATGACTGAGTCATGGCTGTGGGCGGGACAGGTCCAAGCAAATGCTGCATGAAGTAAATAGCCTGTGGACAAAGCCTGATGACTTAATGTGAACAGTCACCAACCGCCAAAATCTCGACAGATGGAATACATCCCAAATTGGGGTGCAAAGCAAGGTGGAGGTCAACCACCGACCAATTCAATGAAGAAAAAACAAAAAGCAGCACCAAATGTGCACTACAGCACTAAACATTCCAAACTGTACTTATTTTAAAAATTTTTGAGATTTTTGGCAAAAAATTGCAATTTCTTGAGCTGCTTCGCCACGTCACGGCAAATCTCATTTGAAGCAGTCCTACACTAAAATATTTTTATAAAATGTGCCATACGGCCTCACATATGAATAGTAGAACTGCTCTTAGCAGCACTCACCTGGTCTATTTCAATCCCGTACCCATGACTGAGTCATGGCTGTGGGCGGGACAGGTCCAAGCAAATGCTGCATGAAGTAAATAGCCTGTGGACAAAGCCTGATGACTTAATGTGAACAGTCACCAACCACCAAAATCTCGACAGATGGAATACATCCCAAATTGGGGTGCAAAGCAAGGTGGAGGTCAACCACCGACCAATTCAATGAAGAAAAAGCAAAAAGCAGCACCAAATGTGCACTACAGCACTAAACATTCCAAACTGTACTTATTTTAAAAATTTTTGAGATTTTTGGCAAAAAATTGCAATTTCTTGAGCTGCTTCGCCACGTCACGGCAAATCTCATTTAAAGCAGTCCTACACTAAAATATTTTTATAAAATGTGCCATACGGCCTCACATATGAATAGTAGAACTGCTCTTAGCAGCACTCACCTGGTCTATTTCAATCCCGTACCCATGACTGAGTCATGGCTGTGGGCGGGACAGGTCCAAGCAAATGCTGCATGAAGTAAATAGCCTGTGGACAAAGCCTGATGACTTAATGTGAACAGTCACCAACCACCAAAATCTCGACAGATGGAATACATCCCAAATTGGGGTGCAAAGCAAGGTGGAGGTCAACCACCGACCAATTCAATGA
Organism: Anomaloglossus baeobatrachus; assembly: GCF_048569485.1. Taxonomy (NCBI): domain Eukaryota; kingdom Metazoa; phylum Chordata; class Amphibia; order Anura; family Aromobatidae; genus Anomaloglossus; species Anomaloglossus baeobatrachus. The sequence goes on from NC_134354.1 coordinate 71,614,697, forward strand.
AGAAAAAGCAAAAAGCAGCACCAAATGTGCACTACAGCACTAAACATTCCAAACTGTACTTATTTTAAAAATTTTTGAGATTTTTGGCAAAAAATTGCAATTTCTTGAGCTGCTTCGCCACGTCACGGCAAATCTCATTTGAAGCAGTCCTACACTAAAATATTTTTATAAAATGTGCCATACGGCCTCACATATGAATAGTAGAACTGCTCTTAGCAGCACTCACCTGGTCTATTTCAATCCCGTACCCATGACTGAGTCATGGCTGTGGGCTTGACAGGTCCAAGCAAATGCTGCATGAAGTAAATAGCCTGTGGACAAAGCCTGATGACTTAATGTGAACAGTCACCAACCGCCAAAATCTCGACAGATGGAATACATCCCAAATAAGTACAGTTTGGAATGTTTAGTGCTGTAGTGCACATTTGGTGCTGCTTTTTGTTTTTTCTTCATTGAATTGGTCGGTGGTTGACCTCCACCTTGCTTTGCACCCCAATTTGGGATGTATTCCATCTGTCTAGATTTTGGCGGTTGGTGACTGTTCACATTAAGTCATCAGGCTTTGTCCACAGGCTATTTACTTCATGCAGCATTTGCTTGGACCTGTCCCGCCCACAGCCATGACTCAGTCATGGGTACGGGATTGAAATAGACCAGGTGAGTGCTGCTGAGAGCAGTTCTACTATTCATATGTGAGGCCGTATGGCACATTTTATAAAAATATTTTAGTGTAGGACTGCTTCAAATGAGATTTGCCGTGACGTGGCGAAGCAGCTCAAGAAATTGCAATTTTTTGCCAAAAATCTCAAAATTTTTAAAATAAGTACAGTTTGGAATGTTTAGTGCTGTAGTGCACATTTGGTGCTGCTTTTTGTTTTTTCTTCATTGAATTGGTCGGTGGTTGACCTCCACCTTGCTTTGCACCCCAATTTGGGATGTATTCCATCTGTCTAGATTTTGGCGGTTGGTGACTGTTCACATTAAGTCATCAGGCTTTGTCCACAGGCTATTTACTTCATGCAGCATTTGCTTGGACCTGTCCCGCCCACAGCCATGACTCAGTCATGGGTACGGGATTGAAATAGACCAGGTGAGTGCTGCTGAGAGCAGTTCTACTATTCATATGTGAGGCCGTATGGCACATTTTATAAAAATATTTTAGTGTAGGACTGCTTCAAATGAGATTTGCCGTGACGTGGCGAAGCAGCTCAAGAAATTGCAATTTTTTGCCAAAAATCTCAAAATTTTTAAAATAAGTACAGTTTGGAATGTTTAGTGCTGTAGTGCACATTTGGTGCTGCTTTTTGTTTTTTCTTCATTGAATTGGTCGGTGGTTGACCTCCACCTTGCTTTGCACCCCAATTTGGGATGTATTCCATCTGTCTAGATTTTGGCGGTTGGTGACTGTTCACATTAAGTCATCAGGCTTTGTCCACAGGCTATTTACTTCATGCAGCATTTGCTTGGACCTGTCCCGCCCACAGCCATGACTCAGTCATGGGTACGGGATTGAAATAGACCAGGTGAGTGCTGCTGAGTAGAGATGAGCGAACCGGTCGCGGTTCGGCTCGAGGTTGGTTCGCCGAACGGACCTCCCGTTCGAGTTCGGTTCGTCGAACGTTCGACGAACCGAACTCGAACTGCATAGGAAACAATGGCAGGCAATCACAAACACAGAAAAACACCTAGAAAACACCCTCAAAGGTGTCCTAAAGGTGACAAACAACTCAAACACATTGGAAAGTGACAAGGACATATACTCATGCGAAAACAAAACAGCTGGACAAGGAAAAAGAGGAGGACACACAGATATAGGCATGGCACGCCCTTCTAAAATCATGTAAAACACCGCAAGGTGACTCCAAGCGGAGTCTCCCTTTTTTCCAAAAATTGGGCCACACACACACCCACCCCTTCAGTGGCAGCACTTGTGCCCCAGTTGTACACTTCACAGCTACATTTGCATCAAGCACATTCAAAAATACGCCATTCTTATCCGTCCCCAGGATGACACCGGGGTAGGTAGCAAAGTCTTTCCTGATCCCAGCTCTGTTCATCTTGGCTTCTTTTAAAAACACAGCAAGCAAGGGTTACTCCAAGCGGAGTCTCCCTTTTTTCCAAAAATTGGGCCCACACACACCCACCCCTTCAGTGGCAGCAGTTGTGCCCCAGTTGTACACTTCACAGCTAGATTTGCATCAAGCACATTCAAAAATACGCCATTCTTATCCGTCCCCAGGATGACACCGGGGTAGGTAGCAAAGTCTTTCCTGATCCCAGCTCTGTTCATCTTGGCTTCTTTTAAAAACACAGCAAGCAAGGGTTACTCCAAGCAGAGTCTCCCTTTTTTCCAAAAATTGGGCCCACACACACCCACCCCTTCAGTGGCAGCAGTTGTGCCCCAGTTGTACACTTCAAAGCTAGATTTGCATCAAGCACATTCAAAAATACGCCATTCTTATCCGTCCCCAGGATGACACCGGGGTAGGTAGCAACGTCTTTCCTGATCCCAGCTCTGTTCATCTTGGCTTCTTTTAAAAACACAGCAAGCAAGGGTTACTCCAAGCGGAGTCTCCCTTTTTTCCAAAAATTGGGCCACACAGACACCCACCCCATCAGTGGCAGCACTTGGGCCCTAGTTGCAAACAGGATGTTTTGATTTGCATCAAGCACATTCAAAAATACGCCATTCTTATCCGTCCCCAGGATGACACCGGGGTACGTAGATAAAGTCTTTGCTGATCCATGACTTGTTCATCTTGGCTTCTTTTAAAAACAATGTAAGCAAGGGTTACTCCAAGCGGAGTCTCCCTTTTTTTCCAAAAATTGGGCCACACAGACACCCACCCCATCAGTGGCAGCACTTGGGCCCTAGTTGCAAACAGGATGTTTTGATTTGCATCAAGCACATTCAAAAATACGCCATTCTTATCCGTCCCCAGGATGACACCGGGGTAGGTAGCAAAGTCTTTCCTGATCCCAGCTCTGTTCATCTTGGCTTCTTTTAAAAACACAGCAAGCAAGGGTTACTCCAAGCGGAGTCTCCCTTTTTTCCAAAAATTGGGCCCACACACACCCACCCCTTCAGTGGCAGCAGTTGTGCCCCAGTTGTACACTTCACAGCTAGATTTGCATCAAGCACATTCAAAAATACGCCATTCTTATCCGTCCCCAGGATGACACCGGGGTAGGTAGCAAAGTCTTTCCTGATCCCAGCTCTGTTCATCCTGGCTTCTTTTAAAAACACAGCAAGCAAGGGTTACTCCAAGCGGAGTCTCCCTTTTTTCCAAAAATTGGGCCACACAGACACCCACCCCATCAGTGGCAGCACTTGGGCCCTAGTTGCAAACAGGATGTTTTGATTTGCATCAAGCACATTCAAAAATACGCCATTCTTATCCGTCCCCAGGATGACACCGGGGTACGTAGATAAAGTCTTTGCTGATCCATGACTTGTTCATCTTGGCTTCTTTTAAAAACAATGTAAGCAAGGGTTACTCCAAGCGGAGTCTCCCTTTTTTTCCAAAAATTGGGCCACACAGACACCCACCCCATCAGTGGCAGCACTTGGGCCCTAGTTGCAAACAGGATGTTTTGATTTGCATCAAGCACATTCAAAAATACGCCATTCTTATCCGTCCCCAGGATGACACCGGGGTAGGTAGCAAAGTCTTTCCTGATCCCAGCTCTGTTCATCTTGGCTTCTTTTAAAAACACAGCAAGCAAGGGTTACTCCAAGCGGAGTCTCCCTTTTTTCCAAAAATTGGGCCACACAGACACCCACCCCATCAGTGGCAGCACTTGGGCCCTAGTTGCAAACAGGATGTTTTGATTTGCATCAAGCACATTCAAAAATACGCCATTCTTATCCGTCCCCAGGATGACACCGGGGTACGTAGATAAAGTCTTTGCTGATCCATGACTTGTTCATCTTGGCTTCTTTTAAAAACAATGTAAGCAAGGGTTACTCCAAGCGGAGTCTCCCTTTTTTTTCCAAAAATTGGGCCACACAGACACCCACCCCATCAGTGGCAGCACTTGGGCCCTAGTTGCAAACAGGATGTTTTGATTTGCATCAAGCACATTCAAAAATACGCCATTCTTATCCGTCCCCAGGATGACACCGGGGTAGGTAGCAAAGTCTTTCCTGATCCCAGCTCTGTTCATCTTGGCTTCTTTTAAAAACACAGCAAGCAAGGGTTACTCCAAGCGGAGTCTCCCTTTTTTCCAAAAATTGGGCCCACACACATCCACCCCTTCAGTGGCAGCAGTTGTGCCCCAGTTGTACACTTCACAGCTAGATTTGCATCAAGCACATTCAAAAATACGCCATTCTTATCCGTCCCCAGGATGACACCGGGGTAGGTAGCAAAGTCTTTCCTGATCCCAGCTCTGTTCATCTTGGCTTCTTTTAAAAACACAGCAAGCAAGGGTTACTCCAAGCGGAGTCTCCCTTTTTTCCAAAAATTGGGCCACACAGACACCCACCCCATCAGTGGCAGCACTTGGGCCCTAGTTGCAAACAGGATGTTTTGATTTGCATCAAGCACATTCCAAATCCACAAGCATTTACTCTCCCCAGGATGACACAGGGGTAGTAAATTCCTTCTGGATCCATGACTTGTTCATTTTGATGAACGTCAGTCTGTCCACATTGTCACTGGACAGACGCGTGCGCTTATCTGTCAGCACACACCCAGCAGCACTGAATACACGTTCAGAGACAACGCTGGCAGCTGGACACGACAAAATCTCCAAGGCGTAACTGGAGAGCTCTGGCCATTTTTCTATGTTTGAAGCCCAAAAGGAGCAAGGCTCCAGTTGCACAGTCATGGCATCGATGTTCATTTGGAGATACTCCTGTATCATCCTCTCCAGCCGTTGAGTATGTGTCAGACTTGTTGTCTCTGGTGGCCTTGCAAAAGAGGGTCTAAAAAAATTATGAAAAGATTCCATAAAATTGCTGTTACCGGCACCAGATACGGTCCTACTGGTACGGGTAGACTGGTGAAGATGACGAGACCGTCCCATGTTTGTCAAGTTACAACTGGGAGATTCCCTCCCTGCACCTGCACGGTTGTTTGGTGGAAAAGCCGAGCTAAGATCGAGTAACAGCTTCTGCTGATACTCCTGCATACGTGCGTCCCTTTCTATGGCTGGAATTATGTCACAAAATTTGGACTTGTACCGGGGATCTAATAGTGTGGCAATCCAGTAGTCATCATCACTTCTAATTTTGACAATACGACTGTCATGTTGGAGGTAGTGCAACAAGAAGGCACTCATGTGTCTTGCGCAGCCATGCGGACCAAGTCCACGCTGTGTTTGTGGCATAGAGGTGCTAACCGTTCTTTCTTCCTCTGACATCTCCCCCCAACCTCTTTCAACTGAAATTTGACCAAGGTCTCCCTCATCCGCTGAGTCTTCCATGTCCATGGACAGTTCGTCCTCCATTTCTTCATGTTCTCCTGCACCTTGCTCAACATTTCGCCTGCTACTATGCGCCCTTGTCGATCCCTGTTCCCCATGGTCCCATGCCTGCTGCGTTGGTGATGATGAACGTCTGGATCTTGGTGATGTTGTTGTCCCTTGCACATATGAATCCTCCTGTAGTTCCTCCCCTTCATGTTGTCCCACCCCCTGACTCCGAATAGTGTTTAGCGTGTGCTCCAGCATGTAAATGACTGGAATCGTCATGCTGATAATGGCATTGTCAGAGCTAAACATATTCGTCGCCATGTCGAAACTGTGCAGAAGGGTGCATAGGTCCTTGATCTGAGACCACTCCATCAGGGTGATCTGCCCCACCTCTGCATCTCGTTGGCCCAGGCTATACGTCATGACGTATTGCACCAGGGCTCTGCGGTGCTGCCACAGTCGCTGTAACATGTGTAGAGTTGAATTCCAGCGTGTCGCCACATCGCATTTCAGGCGATGAACCGGCAGGCCGAAAGACTTCTGGAGCGATGCAAGTCGCTCAGCTGCGGCGCTTGAACGCCGGAAGTGAGCAGACAGTTTTCGTGCCCTGTTCAGAAGGCCATCTAGGCCGGGATAGTGTGTTAAAAATTGCTGCACGACAAGGTTCAACACGTGAGCCATAAAAGGTACGTGTGTCACCTTGCCCAGGCGAAGGGCCGCACCCAGGTTTGCAGCATTGTCGCACACGGCCTTACCAGGCTGCAGGTTGAGTGGAGACAACCATTTATTAAACTCGGACCGCAGAGCTGACCACAACTCCTCAGCTGTGTGACTCTTATTACCAAGACATGTCAAGCTAAAGACCGCCTGATGCCGTTGCGCTCGGCTGCCAGCATAGTAATGAGGCGTGCGTGATTCCTTCTGCGCAGTGAGAACGCTGGTGGCCTGACCAGGCAGGCTTGGGGCGGAGGTGGAAGACCCAGATGAGGTGGAGGATGCAGAAGCTGTGGCGGAACTTGGACAGACAGAGGATTGACACACAAGTCGTGGGGACGGCAAGACTTGTGCAGCAGACCCTTCACCATCTATCACCATAGTTACCCAGTGCCCAGTCAGCGACATGTAACGTCCCTGTCCATGCTTACTGGTCCAAGTATCGGTGGTGAAATGCACCCGTTCACACACAGAGTTTCTCAAGGAAGCGGTGATGTTGTGTGCGACATGCTGGTGTAGCGCGGGCACACCTTTCTTAGAGAAGTAGTGGCGACTAGGCATCTGGTACTGGGGCACAGCGACAGACATAAGGTCTCTAAAATCCTGTGTGTCCACTAGGCGGAAAGGCAGCATTTCAGTAGCCAACAGCTTACAGAGGGATAGAGTCAACCTCTTAGCTTTGTCATGGGTCGGAGGAAGTGGCCTTTTATTTGACCACATCTGAGGGACAGAGATCTGGCTGCTGTGTGTAGACGGTGTTGAGTAGGGTGTCCCTGGAAAAATGCAGGTTTGTGAGGAAAGTGCAGGCGGAGACATGATGTTGCCTTCATCCAACGTTGGTGCTATCGATGTCTGAGAGAGCTGTACACACTCACTTGTTTCCCCTTCCAAACCAACTGACGACCTTACAAGCAAACTGCCTGTTGCGGTTACAGTGGTGGAAGTTTTGCGTGGAAAAACAGGTGTGACAGCTGTCCCCACAGTCCTAGAAGATGAAGAGCGCGCGGATGCACTGGAAGGGGCGGGCGGTGGATGGTTCGCTCCGCTAGCCGGCATTGCAGCACGGTGAGCTTCCCACCGGGACTTATGATATTTATTCATGTGACGATTCATGGAAGAAGTTGTCAAACTGCTGAGGTTTTGACCTCTACTAACAGAATCATGACAAATGTTACATATCACATGAGTTGGGCGATCTTTTTCGATGTGAAAAAAGGCCCAGGCTAGGCAAGGCTTAGAGGCCATGCGACCTGTTGATCCACCCCGAATAATGCTCATAGGCAGAGTGGTGGCTGAGGATGCAGTTGTAGACGTGCTACCAGTGCTCCGACTCTGTCCAGGAAGGCGCAAGGTAACTTCGTCGTCGGTTGCATCCTCCTCCACCGCCTCTGTTGACCTCCTCGAGTGCCTGACTGGGGGTTGACAGTAGGTGGGATCTAGAACGTCATCATCAATTGTTGTGTTTGCACTCCCCTCCCCCTCAGACCGAGCCTCTTCTTGCCCTGACCGAATATTTAAGTTGTCATCCCAATCGGGTATCTGCGTCTCATCTTCATCAGTATGTTCCTCATTGTCTATAACCACAGGTGTTACAGTTTGTGACAAAGGGTCAACATTATGCTCAGAAACTTGGTCCTCACGGCCTGAATCTGAGTCACAAAGGTTCTGGGCATCACTGCAGACCATTTCCTGTTCTGTACTCACTGTAGCTTGGGAGCAGACCTCTGATTCCCAGGCTATAGTGTGACTGAACAGCTCTGCAGACTCAGCCATCTCAGTTCCACCATACTGTGCAGGGCTGATGGAGACTTCAGAGCAGGGAGAAATCAAGTGTGATTGGGATGACAACTCAGAGGAATGGTGTTTTTTGGATGCGGTACTTGAAGTGGCTGAGAGGGCACTTGTTGGACCACTTGAGATCCATTCAAGCATTTTCCTTTTTTGCCCATCATCTACCTTTGTTCCTCTTGTTCGTGTCCGTAAAAAAGGGAGCACATCGGATTGTCCACAATAAGTAGTAGACATCTTACTTTTGCTAGTAGATGGTCTATCTTCAGCAGATGATAATGGAGCTTTGCCACCTTCCCCACTGACAAAACATTTTTTGCCTTTTCCACCACGCCTCTTCCCCTTTCCACCAGCATCTGTCATTTTGCCACTCATGTTGATTGCGACAAGATTGTGGACTGAAAATGTGGTAGTAAAAATTGAGAGGTGGTGAAGATTGCAGTGGTGGTCTAGCTTTATTAACAGCAGAATAATAAAGAATAAATATCCCTGACAATGTAACTTAGTTATAATTCGTTGGAGTGTGCAACGCAGGCAGATGCGCTCTGCAAATGTCTTGGCACTAGTGGGACTATAGCAAAGTCCAATAGCCACGTATAGGATGCCACTAGGTACACTGTGTGTTTGCTAGTATAATGGCTGAGTTTAAAAAACTTGGAGTGTGCAATGCAGGCAGATGTGCTCTGCTAATGTCTTTGCACTAGTGGGACTATAGCAAAGTCCAATAGCCACGTATAGGATGCCACTAGGTACACTGAGTGTTTGCTAGTATAATGGCTTCGTTATAATTAGTTGGAGTGTGCAACGCAGGCAGATGCGCTCTGCAAATGTCTTGGCACTAGTGGGACTATAGCAAAGTCCAATAGCCACGTATAGGATGCCACTAGGTACACTGTGTGTTTGCTAGTATAATGGCTGAGTTTAAAAAACTTGGAGTGTGCAATGCAGGCAGATGTGCTCTGCTAATGTCTTTGCACTAGTGGGACTATAGCAAAGTCCAATAGCCACGTATAGGATGCCACTAGGTACACTGAGTGTTTGCTAGTAAAATTGCTTAGTTTAAAAAACTTGGAGTGTGCAATGCAGGCAGATGTGCTCTGCAAATGTCTTGGCCCTAGTGGGACTATAGCAAAGTCCAATAGCCACGTATAGGATGCCACTAGGTACACTGAGTGTGTGCTAGTATAATGGCTTCGTTATAATTAGTTGGAGTGTGCAACGCAGGCAGATGCGCTCTGCAAATGTCTTGGCACTAGTGGGACTATAGCAAAGTCCAATAGCCACGTATAGGATGCCACTAGGTACACTGAGTGTTTGCTAGTATAATGGCTTCGTTATAATTTGTTGTAGTGTGCAACGCAGGCAGATGCGCTCTGCAAATGTCTTGGCACTAGTGGGACTATAGCAAAGTCCAATAGCCACGTATAGGATGCCACTAGGTACACTGAGTGTGTGCTAGTATAATGGCTTCGTTATAATTAGTTGGAGTGTGCAACGCAGGCAGATGCGCTCTGCAAATGTCTTGGCACTAGTGGGACTATAGCAAAGTCCAATAGCCATGTATAGGATGCCACTAGGTACACTGAGTGTTTGCTAGTATAATGGCTTCGTTATAATTAGTTGTAGTGTGCAACGCAGGCAGATGCGCTCTGCAAATGTCTTGGCACTAGTGGGACTATAGCAAAGTCCAATAGCCACGTATAGGATGCCACTAGGTACACTGAGTGTTTGCTAGTATAATGGCTTCGTTATAATTTGTTGGAGTGTGCAACGCAGGCAGATGCGCTCTGCAAATGTCTTGGCACTAGTGGGACTATAGCAAAGTCCAATAGCCACGTATAGGATGCCACTAGGTACACTGAGTGTTTGCTAGTATAATGGCTGAGTTTAAAAAACTTGGAGTGTGCAATGCAGGCAGATGTGCTCTGCTAATGTCTTTGCACTAGTGGGACTATAGCAAAGTCCAATAGCCACGTATAGGATGCCACTAGGTACACTGAGTGTTTGCTAGTAAAATTGCTTAGTTTAAAAAACTTGGAGTGTGCAATGCAGGCAGATGTGCTCTGCAAATGTCTTGGCCCTAGTGGGACTATAGCAAAGTCCAATAGCCACGTATAGGATGCCACTAGGTACACTGAGTGTGTGCTAGTATAATGGCTTCGTTATAATTAGTTGGAGTGTGCAACGCAGGCAGATGCGCTCTGCAAATGTCTTGGCACTAGTGGGACTATAGCAAAGTCCAATAGCCACGTATAGGATGCCACTAGGTACACTGAGTGTTTGCTAGTATAATGGCTTAGTTAGAATGAGTTGGAGTGTGCAGAGGACAAGAGGGTACAGTGGCAGGATTGTGGTGCTCTGGGTAGAGGAATGGAAGCCTGCCTTTCTATTCCCTCCTAATGGTGAAATGCAGGGAGGAAATCCCTGACCTGGGCTACACAGACGCTGTTGCTGTTTGCAGGACCTGTCAACTATGGCTCTCTGACCCTGCCGGTACGAGCCCTTAAAAGGACTGCTAGAATGTGCTCTCCCTAAGCTGTCTAACGCTGTGTATGCAGCGCATACAGCTGTATCGGCGATAGGACAAAGGACGGAACTGCGACAGTGATGTCTGACACCAAAGACGCAGAAGGCAGATAATGGCGATCGTGAAGAAAATGTCCGGTTTTATAATGCAGGGACATGTGACATGCAGATCCTATCACACATGCCGTTGCTTCTCTGCCTCAAAGTCCACTTAGGTGTGTGTGTGTCTGTGATTGGCTGACATGCTGGCCAGCCCCACAAGACGCGCGCGCTTAGGGAAGGAAGACAAGAAAAAAAAAAAAAAAATGGCGATCGCCATTATAGAAACAGCAGTGATCTGAAGGCGCTGTTCACGCACACTATACACTGAAATGTGATAATAGTTTGATTCACAGAGTGACTTACACTATTACAGCAGAAACCAAGCTAAGATTTAGCTGTTTTTTGGCTGCTAGAACCGTTCTCGAACGTTTCTAGAACTATCGAGCTTTTGCAAAAAGCTCGAGTTCTAGTTCGATCTAGAACATGCCCCAAAATCACTCGAGCCTAGAACTGGAGAACCACGAACCACGAACCGCGCTCAACTCTACTGCTGAGAGCAGTTCTACTATTCATATGTGAGGCCGTATGGCACATTTTATAAAAATATTTTAGTGTAGGACTGCTTCAAATGAGATTTGCCGTGACGTGGCGAAGCAGCTCAAGAAATTGCAATTTTTTGCCAAAAATCTCAAAATTTTTAAAATAAGTACAGTTTGGAATGTTTAGTGCTGTAGTGCACATTTGGTGCTGCTTTTTGTTTTTTCTTCATTGAATTGGTCGGTGGTTGACCTCCACCTTGCTTTGCACCCCAATTTGGGATGTATTCCATCTGTCTAGATTTTGGCGGTTGGTGACTGTTCACATTAAGTCATCAGGCTTTGTCCACAGGCTATTTACTTCATGCAGCATTTGCTTGGACCTGTCCCGCCCACAGCCATGACTCAGTCATGGGTACGGGATTGAAATAGACCAGGTGAGTGCTGCTGAGAGCAGTTCTACTATTCATATGTGAGGCCGTATGGCACATTTTATAAAAATATTTTAGTGTAGGACTGCTTCAAATGAGATTTGCCGTGACGTGGCGAAGCAGCTCAAGAAATTGCAATTTTTTGCCAAAAATCTCAAAATTTTTAAAATAAGTACAGTTTGGAATGTTTAGTGCTGTAGTGCACATTTGGTGCTGCTTTTTGTTTTTTCCTCTCTGGACAATGACTACTAATTGGACATGCTTTGTACTCTCCTGAGGATGTTGAAACGCGTTGAGAGTGAAGTCCAGATATGAATTGTCTCCTGTGACTATGTTGTTGGATGCTTTCTGAATAACTGGGAGGACAGGGGGATCTAATAGTGGTCACACTGATTGGCAACATGTTAAGGAACGCACACCTATACTGAATTGAAGACTGGTGAGACTGTTCCTTTTTTTCTATTCCTTGGGTATTTTGTATCCTGTATTTGGGAATTTTTGCTGCTGACAAATTCACTAGTGTTTCCTGTGTCTATGATAAAGCTTCACTACTTTAAGAAGCAACACAGAGTGTTACACTTTTATGGCGTTATTTACGCATATATATGTTGTTTGACTTTTTTAACTATACACTTATTAAAAGATAAATTTTAGGCGTTTAATCTTTTTGCTGGGTTACCTAGCTAGTTTGAGTATAGAGAAGATCCAACTTCATAATGAATCCCTAGCAGCTCCTTCACCAAGGGCTTTGTATAGTCAGCAAAGCTTACTGGGACACATAGCTATCTAAGCACAATAAGCACTATAATGTACTGGGCATGACTAGGACTTATTTGCAATTTTTAATTCTGCAACATTCACTTTGTTTGACCCCATGGGTGTTTTCCAGTGATGAAATCATCAGTACACCCAAAGATGAACTCACAGAGAGGTAAATATTTCAAAATGTGGTCACTTGAGGGAACTTCTGTTCTGTTACTCAGGGACCCTGCAAAATGGTTACTGCAAATTATTCTAGGAAAATCTGTGCTCCATAAATCAAATTGGTCTACTTTCCTCCTAAGTATTGTCATGCTGCCAAACTTTACTGTACAGTCACATGTGGGATATTGCCACATTCAGGAGAATGTGCCATAAAAAGTAATATTTGACCACATATGGAGTATTGAAGTACTCAGAAGACATTGCACAACAAACTGTATGGCCTTTTATCAACTGTTAACCTACAGCGTTTTAAAAATTGGGGTTAAAGCAACATGTTTGTGGTAAAAATGTTTTTTTTTTATTTTCATGGCTCATTGTTATAAAATTCTATGAAGCGCCTGGGGCTCAAGGTGCTCACCAAACATTTCAATAAATTCCTACAGGGGTCTACTTTCCAAAATAGAATCTTTTGTGAGGGAGCTCCACTGTTTAGGCACCTCAGGTGTTTTGCCAATGCGACATGGCACGCGATAACCATTCCAGCTAAATTTGAAATCAAATTTGAAATCAAAGCAGTTTTCAACCACATATTGATGAACTCAGGAGAAATAGCACAACAAACTACATGGTATTACATTGCCTCCAGTTACCCTTGTAAAAATGAAAGCTTTTGTGTTAAAGCAACATTTTTGTGGTAAAAATTAATTTTTTCATTTTCATAGCTCAACATTATAATATTCTGCAAAGCACCGGGGGCTTCAAGGTCCCCACCAACCATCTACATAAATTCCTTGAGGGGTTTAGTTTAAAAAAAGGGGTCACTTGTGAGGAAGCTTTTCTGTTTAAGCCAATCAGGAGCTTTCCAATTGTGACATGGCGTCTGGTAACGATTCCAACCAATTTTGTATTCAAAAAGCCAAATGTTGTTCCTTCCCTTTTAAGCCTTGCTGTGCTCTCAAACAGTAGATTTCCACCACAAAGAATGGTATCAACATACTCAAGACAAATTATAGAACAGATTGCATGATAAATTTTCTCCTGTTACCTGTATGAAAATGAAATATTTGGGTTAAAGCAATATTTTTGTGGTAAAAATGTATTTTTCTTATTTTTATGGCTCAATGTTATAACATTCAAAGGGCGCTCCTCCTCTTCCGAGACCTGCCATGAACCCATACAGTAGATTTCCACCACACAAGGGGTATCGTTATACTCAAGAGAAATTTCTCAACAAACTAAGGTGACTTTTCTTTTGTTACTCTTAAAGGCAAAATTTGGGGCTAAATTGACATTTTTGTGGGAAAAAGTAAAATTTTAATTTGTTCCTTCCACATTGCTTTGGTTTCTGTGATGCACAAAAATTACCTTTTTGGATGTGGTTTTGAGCAGTGTTAGGTGTTCAGTTTTTAGAATGGGGTCACTTTTGGGTATTTTCTGTCACCTAGGCCTCTCAAAATTACTTCAAATGTAATGTGGTCCCTAAAAAACTGGCTTTGTAAATTGTTTTGGAAAAAATGCGAAATTGCTGATAAACTTTGAATCCTTCTAATTTCCTAAAAAAAAGTTAGAGTGTCAAAATTGTGCTGATGTAAAGTAGACGTGTGAAATGTTATATGTTAATTATTTTGTCTGATATTTTGTATGGTTTAAGGGCATAAAAATTCATCGTGTGAAAATGGCGAAATTGTTAAAAAATGTTAGTACATTTTTGATATTTTCACAAATAACCTCAAAAAATATCATCCTAAATTTACCACTATCATGAAGTACAATATGTCACCAGGGATACTCCATCATGTATTGAGCAGTGACAAGCACGTTCGCCCATCAAAAATCCTTCCCACTGAGCACTACACCGGAGAGCCATGGGCACCATTAAGGACTTTATCTGAGCAAAAACATCATTAAAGGGTATCGGTCACCAAATTTCAGTTTAAACAGCATAAATTAATATTACTATCTTAGATATGTTTTTAGAATTTTTGAAAATGTATTATGAGGTTATAAAATGCTACTTTTTTCAGGATCATAAAGGCATTTTGACATTGATTTTTAAAGTAAATCTACCAACTTTCAATCAAGTTTAATAGACCTGTGTAATAATTTATGCAGTCTATATTGTGAAAATGTATGACAGATCTGGTTTTTGAGGAAAACATCTGTCATCAATGTTCATCTATTCAATTTGAGTTTATTCAGAGTACTCTCTGTGTTGGCAATAGAAATGGGTGAACTCGTAAGATGTTCGAATTCGGTGGGTCTATCTGGACTTAAAAAATAAAAAAAAGTCCGGTTTGGGACTTGAACTTAAACATCTGCCCGGATGCTGAACCCCATAAGTCTATGGGGACCTGAACATTATACTGTAAAATGTGGTAGAAAGGGCTAGAGAGCAGCAAAACAGAACAGTTATACCTTCTAAGTCTCCCGCTCGGCTGTCACACAGCTTCCTGGTCCACTCATTAGCTTTCATGCATTTTCACTCCTTTCCCACCCACCCTCTGTGACAGCGTCAGTGATTGGTTGCGGTCAGACTATTAATGTGCCGGCATCTGTGATCAGTTGTGGAGTTTGTAAATTGTTTATTTGCCAACTTGGCAAATAATTTTTAACAATGTGTAACTAAAAAGAATATGCAAACAGGCAGCAGCATACAGAGAACAGGAAGATACAGAATAATAGGAAGTAAAAAAGCAGAATTTACCAGGTGGTAAACTAATTGAACACAAAGTGTTAGAACCTGAATGGTGGCAGCCTAGCATTGGTTGCAGGCTGGTGGCCTATAGAGAGGAGCCAAAAGGAAAAGGCAGTAAAGAAAAAAATCAGTGCTGCAAATTTAAAGTGAAATCTAGTTTTTATCTTGGGCCATTTGGCAGAGCTTTGAATTCTATGATAATAAATATGACTAGTGACTGGGAAAAATATCATCAGACAAAGGGTAGTTGATAACACTAAAGTCAATAATGTAGGCACTAATCAAGATGAAGGAGGACATAATTCAGCTACAGCAGATCAAGGATGCAACAAAACAAGATGCAGAAGACTATTAAAATGTAACCTAAATAAGAAGAAGTAATATATCCCCTTTAAAGAAGCATTAATATCAAAGCAAATTTTTATCCTCTTGATATATTGCAGTCATCCTATTATACAGCACTGTGTACTTACAATTGCTCATTTTGAATGTCTACCCAGATAATTATTCTGTAATAATGATTTTGACATCACGTGATTAAAAACCAACACGCTAAATCCATCTGAGCTCTATGTAGAAACAGGAATTTTTTTCCCTGCATGAGTCATCACTGCAATGTCCCTGGTAGGGGAGGAGGCAGCAGCTAGGTCAGAAGTTGAGGAGGGGATAACCTATGCAGCGACAAGTGACTTTTTATTTCTACATAGCGCTAAAAATGAGTTAGCTTGTTTTTTTATAGACCTAATAGAAAAGAGAAGAATTGACTGGGTAAATGGGAAAAATGGGAAATTGTAAGTACACAATGCTATATAAATTGATGACTGCAATATATTAAAAAGATAAAAATAAATGATGGAAGTACTTCTTTAAATATTGTCTCCTAGTGTCACCAAAATTTCTCCTTTAAATATTCTCGGCTGCTGGCATCATCACTGTTATGCTCCAGAGCATCTTGCATCATATGGCTATACATAAGAGGCTGAAACTCTCAAATAGTTTGGTAGTTTCCTCTTAAATATTATTTCAGAAGTATACAAAATATTGTCTATTCACAGCTTGAACTTTTCCTTAACATATTTTGTTATTTTGCTATGATTTCTTATGCTATATGATAAAGATTATACTGTATGCAGAAACAGGCTGTTATTTTGCTTAGTGTTCTGCATCTATTAACCAACATGAGGTTGTTCTGTAAGATAGATGTGCATTTTCCAGACTAACATTATTAAAGGTAATTGGTGGAATAAAGGCTAAAGGGAAGCGTTGTAAAGAATTACAAAACTGTACACCTTACTGTAATTGTGAAATGAAAACACTGTCTGCCATAAAATACATTGTAAGAAAATATTAACTTTAACAAAGTCTTAGGTCTTAGAAAGTATTGAATTTCCTTGAGGTGTAGTGCTGGAATAAGAAGGGCAGGAGAGAGAGAGAAGTTGCAGCTTAGACAATTAGTGAGGGCCTCCATCAACAAAAATTATGACAGCCTCAGTCTTTAAGAGCCAGAAATTGCATTGATAATGTCCTTCGTGTGTGTGTGTGTGTGTATATATGTGTGTGTGTGTGTGTATGTGTGTATATGCATGTGTTTTCGTGTGTGTGTGTGTGTGTGTATATATGTGTTTGTGTGTATTTGTGTTTGTTTTTATGCTTGCGTGTATTTTGTATTTATTTGTGTATGTATGTATGCGAGTGTGTGTATGTGTGTTTTCATATGTGTGTGTGTACGCATATATGTGTATTTGTGTGTATGTATATGCATGTGTGTATTTGTATGTTTGTGTGTGTGGATGCAGGTGTGTGAAAATATTGTGTATTGTAGTATTGAGAATAAGCAACTGGGCAATTGTTTAAGAGGACTACCAGTTTCCTAAAAAATAAAAAAATAAAAAATTTTTGAATCTTTTCCCCTCTTATCAAGCATTACAAATAAAAACATTAAAAGTAAAATAAATAAATATTTGGTATCTCCACATCCATAAAGTCCAGTCTATTAAAATATAAAATTAATCTAATCAGTAAACAGCATATTATCATAAAAGAAAAAAAGAACACCAGAATTGTGATTTGTTTTTGGTGCTAGTACAACACAGTGAAAGTGTGAAAGGCCTAAAGGCGATGTCGCTTGTAAAAGCACCCGACCCCGTCGTTTGTGCATTACGGGCAAATCTCTGCCCGTGGCGCACAAGATCGCTAGGCCCCACGACACAGACATACCTACCCAGCAACGTCGCTGTGGCCGAAGAACCGCCTCTTTTCTAAGGGGACGGTTCGTGCAGCGTCACAGTGACGTCACATGGCAGGCGTCCAATTGAAGCGGAGGGGCGGAGAGCAGCCGAATTATCGACCCACCTCATTGCCGGAGGACAAAGGTAAGCTGTTGTTTGTCGTTCCCGAGGTGTCACACGTAGCGATGTGTGCTGCCTCAGGAACAACGAACAACCTGCGTCCACAACAACCAACGAGATTTTGAAAATAAACGACGTGTCAACGACCAACAATTAGGTGAGTATTTTTGATCGTTAACAGTCGCTCAGAGCTGTTACAAGCAACATCGTTGCTAACGACGCCAGATGTGCATCACGAATTCCGTGACCCGATGACATATCGTAGATATGTCGTTGCGTGTAAAGCCCCCTTTAGAATATGTAGACATAAGCCATTATTTTTTACTGAATTTACGATTTGGTTTTTTTTCTGTCCAAATGAAATAAATAACTCCATAAGTAAATAAATAAATACATGTGTGCTATCACTGTAATTGCACTGTCATAGAGGATGGTGAAGGGGATGGGGGGGGGGTAGCAAATTCATCACATTTGTAATTTTTCCCAATTTCCCAGTACCTTGAATGGTAAAACAAATGCTGTTATTTAAAACTACAAATTGTCCCACAATAAAACAAGCTTTCATGTGGCTATTTGAACTGGAAATAAAAAAGTTATAGCTTTGGAAAAAGAAGACAAAACAAGAATACTGGTCAGGAAAGAATACGTGCGTGTGTGTGTGTGTGTGCGTGCGTGCGTGCGTGTGTGTGCGCGTGCGTGCGTGTGTAACTCCTTCCCGTAACTGGACATTAACTGTTTGTCTGGATGGCAGGTAATACCCGCAATCTAGACAGGCAGGCAAGCATACCTTTACATCTCAGGAATAATATGAGCATGGGAGTTGTTGCCTCGTCATCTGTAGCCAGAGTCGGCTATTAAACAAACTGAGCTCCCGCAATAAAAGCTAGGAATGAACCCAGCTCCACTGTCAGTAGTCAGCCATCTTTGCATTGTGTCTGACAACCAGCTCTAAACTCAAATTACTGAAGTACCTGTTCTACTATTTACTGTTGTGCTTTTGAAGAGACTGGGCTTATCAAGTATTACAATAACTAATAAAGCAGTTTACCAAAAGAAAGAAAACGTTTCCAATGGGAAACCATACTATTAAAATAATGAATATGATATTGAT
Organism: Anomaloglossus baeobatrachus; assembly: GCF_048569485.1. NCBI lineage: Eukaryota > Metazoa > Chordata > Amphibia > Anura > Aromobatidae > Anomaloglossus > Anomaloglossus baeobatrachus. Next base: position 71,633,230 of record NC_134354.1, read on the forward strand.
TTGCTTATTGTAGTCACTTACATAGAACCAGCTTTAAAGATATTATCATTAGAGATGAGCGAACCCGAGGTTTGTTTTTTGAACCGAACACCAACATAAAAATCAGGGTTCGGAGTTCGGATGCTTTACATGCGAACTTAACTTGCACGAGCAATGCTGTTCTCAGGTACGCTTGGTGCTCAGCCCTGTGCAAGGCACTTGCAGTATTTGAACGACTCACAGTGGGGATAAAAACAGCGTGATCACATGTCGTGTGTAACAAAAAACAATTAAAAAAGCCCTCCCACCCTCCCCCGGAAGTATTGTGCTTATGGCTGCCTGTATGTGGACAGAGACTCAAACTGCCAATCAGTGATTCCGAACCTCCTCGGGCCAGGTTCAGACACGTGGAGGTTCGCTTTTTTTTGCTGCCAGCGAACGAAACTACCAAAGGTTCACTCCTTTTTAATCATCATCACTGTTCCCACAATCTAAATCTTCTACCCCCATATCTTTGGAAGGAAACCCAAACAAACATACATTATACAGTTAGGTCCAGAAATATTTGGACAGTGACACAAGTTTTGTTATTTTAGCTGTTTACAAAAACATGTTCAGAAATACAATTATATATATAATATGGGCTGAAAGTGCACACTCCCAGCTGCAATATGAGAGTTTTCACATCCAAATCGTAGAAAGGGTTTAGGAATCATAGCTCTGTAATGCATAGCCTCCTCTTTTTCAAGGGACCAAAAGTAATTGGACAAGGGACTCTAAGGGCTCCAATTAACTCTGAAGGCGTCTCCCTCGTTAACCTGTAATCAATGAAGTAGTTAAAAGGTCTGGGGTTGATTACAGGTGTGTGGTTTTGCATTTGGAAGCTGTTGCTGTGACCAGACAACATGCTGTCTAAGGAACTCTCAATTGAGGTGAAGCAGAACATCCTGAGGCTGAAAAAAAGAAAAAATCCATCAGAGAGATAGCAGACATGCTTGGAGTAGCAAAATCAACAGTCGGGTACATTCTGAGAAAAAAGGAATTGACTGGTGAGCTTGGGAACTCAAAAAGGCCTGGGCGTCCACGGATGACAACAGTGGTGGATGATTGCCGCATACTTTCTTTGGTGAAGAAGAACCCGTTCACAACATCAACTGAAGTCCAGAACACTGTCAGTGAAGTAGGTGTATCTGTCTCTAAGTCAACAGTAAAGAGAAGACTCCATGAAAGTAAATACAAAGGGTTCACATCTAGATGCAAACCATTCATCAATTCCAAAAATAGACAGGCCAGAGTTAAATTTGCTGAAAAACACCTCATGAAGCCAGCTCAGTTCTGGAAAAGTATTCTATGGACAGATGAGACCAAGATCAACCTGTACCAGAATGATGGGAAGAAAAAAGTTTAGAGAAAAAAGAGAACGGCACATGATCCAAGGCACACCACATCCTCTGTAAAACATGGTGGAGGCCACGTGCTGGCATGGGCATGCATGGCTTTCAATGGCACTGGGTCACTTGTGTTTATTGATGACATAACAGCAGACAAGAGTAGCCGGATGAATTCTGAAGTGTACCGGGATATACTTTCAGCCCAGATTCCGCCAAATGCCGCAAAGTTGATCGGACGGCGCTTCATAGTACAGATGGACAATGACCCCAAGCATACAGCCAAAGCTACCCAGGAGTTCATGAGTGCAAAAAAGTGGAACATTCTGTAATGGCCAAGTCAATCACCAGATCTTAACCCAATTGAGCATGCATTTCACTTGCTCAAATCCAGACTTAAGACGGAAAGACCCACAAACAAGCAAGACCTGAAGGCTGCGGCTGTAAAGTCCTGGCAAAGCATTAAGAAGGAGGAAACCCAGCGTTTGGTGATGTCCATGGGTTCCAGACTTAAGGCAGTGATTGCCTCCAAAGGATTCGCAACAAAATATTGAAAATAGAAAATTTTTTTTTGGGTTTGGTTTATTTGTCCAATTACTTTTGACCTCCTAAAATGTGGAGTGTTTGTAAAGAAATGTGTACAATTCCTACAATTTCTATCAGATATTTTTGTTCAAACCTTCAAATTAAATGTTACAATCTGCACTTGAATTCTGTTGTAGAGGTTTCATTTCAAATCCAATGTGGTGGCATGCAGAGCCCAACTCGCAAAAATTGTGTCACTGTCCAAATATTTCTGGACCTAACTGTAGATGTTTTACTTGGTGGGATTTGAACCCAGGACCCCAGCACTGTAAAGCAGCTGTGAAAACCACTGACCCTGCTTTGCTGCTCAATATATTGACTTACCTTTTTACTTCTCTTGGTTCCAATATTTACTATAGTCCCATGTAATTTTCTGTTTATATTGAATACAGAAATCAAAGCTGGTAAACTCACGAGACTTCATCAGCCATTGATTGGCCTCATCAATCTTGTGCCAACTACCATTGAACCCAGTGACTGGCTGAAGTTATGTTGGGCACAGGGGCAATAGAAAAATCATTAGGGTGAATCAGAGATGCGGTATTTGAGTTAAAAAGGATCACTCTATCTTATTAGGGATGATCGAATACCTCAAATATTCGGCTTCGCGACTATCCGACGAATAGGTCGCCGCTATGCGAATATTCGATGTGCAATGACTATGGGAAGCCCAAATAGCTCTGAATAGTTGTTATTCAGGTTTCCATAGACTTACATTGCTCATCGACTATTCGCGAATAGTCGAATAGCGGCGATCTATTCAGCAAATATTCGCGAAGTTGAATATTTGAGGTATTCGATCATCCCTAAATCTTAGCTACTTAGGGCCATTTCACACATATGGCATTTCGCCGGATTGATGGATCTGGCCCACTCCAGTACAGTGTTAATACTGCATAATGGCATCGCGGCAAGCTCCGGTCACATGCTCCGGTCACATGACAGCATGTGACCAGAGGTTGCCGTGATGCCATTGTACTGTATACACTGTATTGGAGTGTGCCGGATCCGTCAATCATGCGAAATGCCGGATGTGTGAAACAGCCCTTAGTTATAAGTATTACTGCATGTGGTCATCATTTTGATTAACTTGAACAATTCCTTTAAGACTTGCACCTCATCTACAAACTGTAGCTATTATGTATAAGTAGCACTTAAAATAGCAGTAAAGTAACCCCTACATTAGTGGATATTGCATGACCCACAATTTAGTCTATTTGCCCATTAAATTATCAATAAGAATACATAGTTGTTTTGTTATTTATTTTATGGCCAAATGCCCGAACATTTGCCCTTCTGTCTCCTTTGCTTACAGAAAACATGAAACACTTTGATACAGTTGACTCATGGCTCAGAACTAATTTAAACTCATAACAACAATTGTGATGTATAAGACAAAATTAAAGATATTATATTAGTAATACACTGTAGCCATGTTCACAGCTATCCACGGCCATCATACGGGCTCGTTATAAAGTGTATTTTCTTCCATTATGTTAATAATGAATAAGTTAAGCACATTGGTGACATGAGGTGTTCTTGGCACAAATGTTGAAAGCACTTTATTTAATTAAATGTCATTTGCAGTAGAAAAGTGCCAAAGGTTACATTTTAAATCGTACTTTGAAAAAGAGAATTTAAGAGGGTAAAATACAATTGTTCCAGTTAATGGAATCCACCAACCAATGTTCTTATTAGATGAGGAAAATTTCCTGTAACCAGTTCTCAAAGTGGTAAATGTTTAATCAAGCAGAGCCGATAAGATGGTCCGAAACCAGACTTATTCTGGAGTTGTCTGAAGGAGAAATAAAGGTTGAGGATTGTTTTAAAGGGAACCAACCAGCAGGATTTTCATATATAAAGTAAAGCCAGTGCTATCCTGGTCCTGGGATGCTGAATGTAAGCATAGCTTTTGTTCTGAGATCGGATGTTTTATTTTAGAATATGTGCAAGTAAAGTTACAGAAATGTACTGCTATTTGATTGGCAGCAGCTACACAATATTTAATAGAATACCAATAAAATAACCAGAGTAGATAGCCAAAATAGAAATATTTTTTTTTTTTTATTGAAGATTTCAATTTTAAAAATAATATTTAAGAGACATTTTAAAGACAAAACAATGAGGGGGATTTTTGCCAATGAACAATCCTTCCATTAACCACTTCACTTTATATACGTGTCTACCACATAGACAATATGGATAGTATATTCAAATATTCCAAAGAAAAACAACAAATGGACACATCCTATAAGGCTTGAAAGTATTGTCAAAAAAACCACAGCTATTCACTTTGTTTATATTTTTCCAAAATGTGCAAGAGAAAAAATTCATTAATTCAAAAAAGGTCAAATAACATGCTAAAAGCAGGAGGACCTTATAGAAGAATATTGCACAACCCAAGGGGGGAGAAAATTGGGGAAAATAGAAGAAAAAGGAGAAAGTGATTTATAGGTAAAGACTCAGAACAAAAAAATTGCACTCTCCCATAGATGTAAATACAATTACAAGCAAGTACATGTCATAAAAAATATTGCCAATATGGCATAAATAGACAGAAGAGTATTTTTGGAATCAGAGATTTGTACTCACTTCCCCATATAAAAGGATAAGAATGCCCAAAGGGGAATAAGAATATATAAGAGGGCAGTGCGACCACAGTTGTTAGGAATAAATATGCTGCCTAGAAAATGGTACAAGCTATAATATACAGGAGAATGCCAGCCAGAAGGTGAATAGAAAGGAAGAGACTGGATACACATGCAGTCAAATAAAGGCAAGTGCCTGGCTGCCAGATTGGAAGTGGATAGAAGGACAATTACCCTGACGGCCGTTTCGCCTAGGGCTTCTTCGTAAGGGCGAAACGTGACCCTCACGAAGAAGCCCTAGGCCTTTTTCTTCCTTTTTCCCCATTTTTTTCCCCCCTTGGGTTGTGAAATATTCTTTTATAAGGTCCTCCTGCTTTTAGCATGTTATTTGACCTTTTTTGAATTAATGTTTTTTTTCTCTTGCACATTTTGGAAAAATATAAACAAAGTGAATATCTGTGTTTTTTTGACAATACTTTCAAACCTTATAGGATGTGTCCATTTGTTGTTTTTCTTTGGAGTATTTGAATATACTATCCGTATTGTCTATGTGGTAGACACGTATATAAAGTGAAGTGGTTAATGGAAGGATTGTTCATTGGCAAAATCCCCCTAATTGTTTTCTCTTTAAATACTATTTTTAAAATTAAAATCTTCAATAAAAAAAATGTTTTATTTCTATTTTGGCTATCTACTCTGGTTATTTTATTGGTATTCATTGATTCTAGAGTTAGCATTACTGTGATTGGGCCATTAATCAGGTTTTCTTTTTTTTTTAGAATATTTAACAGATGGGTCAGGTTTTGCTCTCTATTCCCTCCCCTGTCTGCTACCTGACCTTGGTAGAAGCTAGACTGTATGGGCTCCTTCCAAGTATGAGTCATTTCTGTCACGTGACAGGGATGTGCTCGAAATGCAACCCAAGGCCAAAATGGCAGATAGACAGATAGAAACGAGAATAGATAGGAAAACCTGACCCATCTATTAGATATTCTCAAGAAAATTCTCAAAATCTATCTAACCATATTAGCAGCTGGTATGCCAGGGTAAGGCTTCACCAGTGCAATACACTACTCAAATTACAACATAAATACAAGAGAACCAGAGTATAATGTGCAAAAATAACATTTATTGACAAAAATTTCAATGGATCACAAACAGATTTAACATTAAAATCACCATGTATTAAGAACAGGCATTAAAAAGGGGATATGACGGTAGGTGAAATAAAGATAGGCATACCAGACCAATAAGAGTGCATGTGACAGAAACGGAAAGAAGGGGAAGGGGAAATTGGAAGGGAGAGAGGAAGAACATATAAGCAAAATAGGGTATAGGTATAAAATATGGTTGCCCCCCCCCCTCCTCTCTCCTCCTGTGGCAGATAAGAATAGCTGGAAAATAGAAAAAGATAGGGTATTAGAATAAATTCAATGGTACTTCAAAACATAAAAAATGCATCAGTACAACAAGGAAACAACAAAGAGCCAGCACCAATGTGCACTAAGGCATCAAATATTCCAAACTGCATTATAAAAATTTTTTTTTTTTTTTTTGAGATTTTTGGCAAAAAATTGCAATTTCTTGAGCTGCTTCGCCACGTCACGGCAAATCTCATTTGAAGCAGTCCTACACTAAAATATTTTTATAAAATGTGCCATGCGGCCTCACATATAAATAGCAGAACTGCTCTCAGCAGCACTCACCTGGTCTATTGCAGTCCCGTACCCATGACTGAGTCATGGCTGTGGGCGGGACAGGTCCAAGCAAATGCTGCATGAAGTATATATATAGCCTGTGGACAAAGCCTGATGACCCAATGTGAACAGTCACCAAACGCCAAAATCTATACAGATGGAATACATCCCAAATTGGGGTGCATAGCAAGGTGGAGGTCAACCACCGACCAATTCAACAAAGAAACAACAAAGAGCCAGCACCAATGTGCACTAAGGCATCAAATATTCCAAACTGCATTATAAAAATTTTTTTTTTTGAGATTTTTGGCAAAAAATTGCAATTTCTTGAGCTGCTTCGCCACGTCACGGCAAATCTCATTTGAAGCAGTCCTACACTAAAATATTTTTATAAAATGTGCCATGCGGCCTCACATATAAATAGCAGAACTGCTCTCAGCAGCACTCACCTGGTCTATTGCAGTCCCGTACCCATGACTGAGTCATGGCTGTGGGCGGGACAGGTCCAAGCAAATGCTGCATGAAGTATATATATAGCCTGTGGACAAAGCCTGATGACCCAATGTGAACAGTCACCAAACGCCAAAATCTATACAGATGGAATACATCCCAAATTGGGGTGCATAGCAAGGTGGAGGTCAACCACCGACCAATTCAACAAAGAAACAACAGAGAGCCAGCACCAATGTGCACTAAGGCATCAAATATTCCAAACTGCATTATAAAAATTTTTTTTTTGAGATTTTTGGCAAAAAATTGCAATTTCTTGAGCTGCTTCGCCACGTCACGGCAAATCTCATTTGAAGCAGTCCTACACTAAAATATTTTTATAAAATGTGCCATGCGGCCTCACATATAAATAGCAGAACTGCTCTCAGCAGCACTCACCTGGTCTATTGCAGTCCCGTACCCATGACTGAGTCATGGCTGTGGGCGGGACAGGTCCAAGCAAATGCTGCATGAAGTATATATATAGCCTGTGGACAAAGCCTGATGACCCAATGTGAACAGTCACCAAACGCCAAAATCTATACAGATGGAATACATCCCAAATTGGGGTGCATAGCAAGGTGGAGGTCAACCACCGACCAATTCAACAAAGAAACAACAAAGAGCCAGCACCAATGTGCACTAAGGCATCAAATATTCCAAACTGCATTATAAAAATTTTTTTTTTGAGATTTTTGGCAAAAAATTGCAATTTCTTGAGCTGCTTCGCCACGTCACGGCAAATCTCATTTGAAGCAGTCCTACACTAAAATATTTTTATAAAATGTGCCATGCGGCCTCACATATAAATAGCAGAACTGCTCTCAGCAGCACTCACCTGGTCTATTGCAGTCCCGTACCCATGACTGAGTCATGGCTGTGGGCGGGACAGGTCCAAGCAAATGCTGCATGAAGTATATATATAGCCTGTGGACAAAGCCTGATGACCCAATGTGAACAGTCACCAAACGCCAAAATCTATACAGATGGAATACATCCCAAATTGGGGTGCATAGCAAGGTGGAGGTCAACCACCGACCAATTCAACAAAGAAACAACAAAGAGCCAGCACCAATGTGCACTAAGGCATCAAATATTCCAAACTGCATTATAAAAATTTTTTTTTTGAGATTTTTGGCAAAAAATTGCAATTTCTTGAGCTGCTTCGCCACGTCACGGCAAATCTCATTTGAAGCAGTCCTACACTAAAATATTTTTATAAAATGTGCCATGCGGCCTCACATATAAATAGCAGAACTGCTCTCAGCAGCACTCACCTGGTCTATTGCAGTCCCGTACCCATGACTGAGTCATGGCTGTGGGCGGGACAGGTCCAAGCAAATGCTGCATGAAGTATATATATAGCCTGTGGACAAAGCCTGATGACCCAATGTGAACAGTCACCAAACGCCAAAATCTATACAGATGGAATACATCCCAAATTGGGGTGCATAGCAAGGTGGAGGTCAACCACCGACCAATTCAACAAAGAAACAACAAAGAGCCAGCACCAATGTGCACTAAGGCATCAAATATTCCAAACTGCATTATAAAAATTTTTTTTTGAGATTTTTGGCAAAAAATTGCAATTTCTTGAGCTGCTTCGCCACGTCACGGCAAATCTCATTTGAAGCAGTCCTACACTAAAATATTTTTATAAAATGTGCCATGCGGCCTCACATATAAATAGCAGAACTGCTCTCAGCAGCACTCACCTGGTCTATTGCAGTCCCGTACCCATGACTGAGTCATGGCTGTGGGCGGGACAGGTCCAAGCAAATGCTGCATGAAGTATATATATAGCCTGTGGACAAAGCCTGATGACCCAATGTGAACAGTCACCAAACGCCAAAATCTATACAGATGGAATACATCCCAAATTGGGGTGCATAGCAAGGTGGAGGTCAACCACCGACCAATTCAACAAAGAAACAACAAAGAGCCAGCACCAATGTGCACTAAGGCATCAAATATTCCAAACTGCATTATAAAAATTTTTTTTTTGAGATTTTTGGCAAAAAATTGCAATTTCTTGAGCTGCTTCGCCACGTCACGGCAAATCTCATTTGAAGCAGTCCTACACTAAAATATTTTTATAAAATGTGCCATGCGGCCTCACATATAAATAGCAGAACTGCTCTCAGCAGCACTCACCTGGTCTATTGCAGTCCCGTACCCATGACTGAGTCATGGCTGTGGGCGGGACAGGTCCAAGCAAATGCTGCATGAAGTATATATATAGCCTGTGGACAAAGCCTGATGACCCAATGTGAACAGTCACCAAACGCCAAAATCTATACAGATGGAATACATCCCAAATTGGGGTGCATAGCAAGGTGGAGGTCAACCACCGACCAATTCAACAAAGAAACAACAAAGAGCCAGCACCAATGTGCACTAAGGCATCAAATATTCCAAACTGCATTATAAAAATTTTTTTTTTTGAGATTTTTGGCAAAAAATTGCAATTTCTTGAGCTGCTTCGCCACGTCACGGCAAATCTCATTTGAAGCAGTCCTACACTAAAATATTTTTATAAAATGTGCCATGCGGCCTCACATATAAATAGCAGAACTGCTCTCAGCAGCACTCACCTGGTCTATTGCAGTCCCGTACCCATGACTGAGTCATGGCTGTGGGCGGGACAGGTCCAAGCAAATGCTGCATGAAGTATATATATAGCCTGTGGACAAAGCCTGATGACCCAATGTGAACAGTCACCAAACGCCAAAATCTATACAGATGGAATACATCCCAAATTGGGGTGCATAGCAAGGTGGAGGTCAACCACCGACCAATTCAACAAAGAAACAACAAAGAGCCAGCACCAATGTGCACTAAGGCATCAAATATTCCAAACTGCATTATAAAAATTTTTTTTTTTGAGATTTTTGGCAAAAAATTGCAATTTCTTGAGCTGCTTCGCCACGTCACGGCAAATCTCATTTGAAGCAGTCCTACACTAAAATATTTTTATAAAATGTGCCATGCGGCCTCACATATAAATAGCAGAACTGCTCTCAGCAGCACTCACCTGGTCTATTGCAGTCCCGTACCCATGACTGAGTCATGGCTGTGGGCGGGACAGGTCCAAGCAAATGCTGCATGAAGTATATATATAGCCTGTGGACAAAGCCTGATGACCCAATGTGAACAGTCACCAAACGCCAAAATCTATACAGATGGAATACATCCCAAATTGGGGTGCATAGCAAGGTGGAGGTCAACCACCGACCAATTCAACAAAGAAACAACAAAGAGCCAGCACCAATGTGCACTAAGGCATCAAATATTCCAAACTGCATTATAAAAATTTTTTTTTGAGATTTTTGGCAAAAAATTGCAATTTCTTGAGCTGCTTCGCCACGTCATGGCAAATCTCATTTGAAGCAGTCCTACACTAAAATATTTTTATAAAATGTGCCATGCGGCCTCACATATAAATAGCAGAACTGCTCTCAGCAGCACTCACCTGGTCTATTGCAGTCCCGTACCAATGACTGAGTCATGGCTGTGGGCGGGACAGGTCCAAGCAAATGCTGCATGAAGTATATATATAGCCTGTGGACAAAGCCTGATGACCCAATGTGAACAGTCACCAAACGCCAAAATCTATACAGATGGAATACATCCCAAATTGGGGTGCATAGCAAGGTGGAGGTCAACCACCGACCAATTCAACAAAGAAACAACAAAGAGCCAGCACCAATGTGCACTAAGGCACAGCCCCTTGTTATATAGTACAAAAAGTGACAAAGGACAAGGGGTACGCATTACCTAAAGGGCCTAGTGAAGAGCAGCATGCAGGGTTAATCCCACACTGTCAGGAGATCCCTATCAAAGGACCTAAGGGCCCTCAATGCACGTTTCGCTAGGGTTTTCTTGCTTCATCAGGGAGGAAGGTCCTCAATTCTCAATCCTATTATATATTCTATAGCTGCTATCAATCAAATAGCGTTACATTTCTGTAACTTTACTTGCAGATATTTCTGAAATACAACATCCAATCTCTGAACAAAAGGTATGCTTACATTCAGCATCCTAGCACCAGTATAGCACTGGCTTTATTTTATATATGAAAATCCTGCTGGTTGGTTCTCTTTAAGTAATAAGTAGAATAATAAGCATTAGAAGGTATTGAAATAAGGATATAACAAAAGACAAGCATTATATAAAAAGCACAAAAAACAAAGAGATTTTTATGCAGAGAAGATTTTATTGCTATCATTTCTCATCTTTACAATTTTAGATATTTTAAATTAGAAGAATTTCTTGATGAAATCTTAACATAGCTTATACAGTTGATTTTGTATAAGACTAGATATAGATTGCGCACCAATCAATATTATTAGGCAAACTGTCAACTTTCACCAATTGTTGAATCACATACAGCTCTTTAAAAGGCCCATTTGCACGCTACGGTATTGCTAGGGAGCGTACGCGCCCCCATCATTTGTGTGTCACGGGCAAATCGCTGCCGTGGCGCACAATATCGCTATCACCTGTCACACATACTTACCTTCCTAGTGACGTCGCTGTGGGCGGCGAACAACCTCTTTGTTAAGGGGGAGGTTCGTGCGCTGTCACAGAGACGTCACACAGCGGCCGACCAATAGAAGCGGAGGGGTAGAGACCAGCCGCATTAAGGACATGCCTACCTCGTTGCCGGATGACGCAAGTAAGCCTGTTGTTAGTTGTTCTCGAGGTGTCACACATGTGTGCTGCCTCAGTAATGACGAACAACCTACGTCCACAATGACCAATGAGATTTTGAAAATGAACGACATGTCAATGATCAACGATTAGGTGAGTATTTTTGACTGTTAACTAGAGATGAGCGAACCGGTCCCAGTTCGGCTCGAGGTCAGTTCGCCGAACGGAGCTCCCGTTCGAGTTTGGTTCGTCGAACGTTCGACGAACCGAACTCGAACTGCATAGGAAACAATGGCAGGTAATCACAAACACATAAAAACACCTAGAAAACACCCTCAAAGGTGTCCAAAAGGTGATAAACAACTCACAACACAACACAAACACTTGGGAAAGTGACAAGGACATATACTCATGCGAAAACAAAAGAGCTGGACAAGGAAAAAGAGGAGGAGACACCGTTATATGAGTATATGCAAGGAAACATCGATGCCATTACTGTGCAACTTGAGCCCTGCTCATTTTAAGCTTCCAATCTGGATAAATTGCCTGAGCTCGACACGTACGCCTTGGGGATCTTGTCGTGTCCTGCAGCCAGCGTTCTCTCGGAACCTGTCTTCAGTGCTGCTGGGGGTCTGCTGGCAGATAAGCACATGTGTCTGTCCACTGACAATGTTGACATGTCTCTCAGAGGACTTTTCTTCCCCTGGGTCAGCCAGGGGAGGTGAAAGGCACGCGTATTTTTGAGAGTGCTTCATGCAAAGCATATTTTTCATCTTAAAATTTGGGTCAACTGATGCCAGTCAAGTGGGGTGTGTGTGGCACAATTAGTGGAAACGAGGGAGACTGTGGTTGGAGTCCCCTCGCTGTGTTTCTAAAATAACTAAGATGAACAAGTCATGGCTCTCAGAGGACTTTTCTTCCCCTGGGTCAGCCAGGGGACGGGAAAGGCACGCGTATTTTTGAGAGTGCTTCATGCAAAGCATCTTTTTCATCTTGAAAATTGGGTCAACTGAAGCCAGTCAAGTGGGGTGTGTGTTGCCCAGTTAGTGGAAAAGAGGGAGACTGTGGTTGGAGTCCCCTCGCTGTGTTTCTAAAAGAACCAAGATGAACAAGTCATGGCTCTCAGAGGACTTTTCTTCCCCTGGGTCAGCCAGGGGACGGGAAAGGCACGCGTATTTTTGAGAGTGCTTCATGCAAAGCATCTTTTTCATCTTGAAAATTGGGTCAACTGATGCCAGTCAAGTGGGGTGTGTGTGGCCCAGTTAGTGGAAACGAGGGAGACTGTGGTTGGAGTCCCCTCGCTGTGTTTCTAAAAGAACCAAGATGAACAAGTCATGGCTCTCAGAGGACTTTTCTTTCCCTGGGTCAGCCAGGGGACGGGAAAGGCACGCGTATTTTTGAGAGTGCTTCATGCAAAGCATCTTTTTCATCTTGAAAATTGGGTCAACTGATGCCAGTCAAGTGGGGTGTGTGTGGCCCAGTTAGTGGAAACGAGGGAGACTGTGGTTGGAGTCCCCTCGCTGTGTTTCTAAAAGAACCAAGATGAACAAGTCATGGCTCTCAGAGGACTTTTCTTCCCCTGGGTCAGCCAGGGGACGGGAAAGGCACGCGTATTTTTGATAGTGCTTCATGCAAAGCATCTTTGTAAGCTTGAAAATGGGGGTCAACTGATGCCAGTCAAGTGGGGGGTGTGTGGCCCAATTAGTGGCAACGAGGGAGACTGTGGTTGGAGTCCCCTTACTGTGTTTTACATGCTTTTAGAAGGGCATGACATGGCTTAGAGGTTGACTTTCAGCATCTTGAAACTGTTGGCTACCAAAATGCTGCCTTTCCAACCTTTTTAACCGAGGATTTTCGAGACCTTATGCCCATCGCAGTGCCCCAAGAGCCGATGCCCAGGCGCCACTCCTTCTCCAACAAAGGCGTGCACGCGCTACACCAGCATGTCGCACTAAACATCACTGATTCCTTGAGAAACTCTGTGTGACAGGGTGCATTTCACCACAGATAATTGGCCCAGTAAGCATGGACAGGGGCGTTACATGTCGCTGACCGGGCAATGGGTTACTGTGGGGAGAGATGGAGAAGGGTCTGCTGTACAAGTCTTGCCATCCCCACGAGTTGTGTCAATCCTTCTTCTGTATGTAGAAGTTAATACACTGCTTCTGCCTCTTCAACCTCGTGTGGTTCCTCCACCTTGGCGCAAACCCTGTGTGGTCAGGCCACCCTTCCTTGTAACTGCGCACAAGGAATACCACACACCTTCTTACTATGCTGTCAGCAGAGCTCAATGCCATCAGGCGGTCAAAGGTTTACTTTGAAATGTATGGGAAATGTGAGTCACACCGCTGAGTTGTGGACGGTTAGCTCTGGATACCGAGTTTCCTCAATGGTTGTCTCCACTCAACCAGCAGCCAGGGAAGGCCGGGTGCGACAATGATGCAAACATGGGTGCGGCCCTTCGCTGTGACAATGTGACACATGTGCCTTGTGTGGTTCACGTGTTGAACCTGGTTGTCCAGCAATTTTTAGAGCACTATCCTGGCCCACATGGCCTTCTGCAAAGAGCACGGTGTAACGCCTTCCTTGATCCACACACTCAGATGGGCTGTAAATGATAGGCTAGAGGGAAGCCACTCACCAAGCAGGACCCCTAGAACCCTGAAACCCTTTAACCCCTATACAGGGATTAGGAATTACACAGGGCCCAAGGTGATCAATACCTGTGGAAGGCTGCAGTTCCAGAGAATAGTAGTCAGGCAGGGTCAAAACATTAATTGAGGAACAGGAACAGAATGGGACGGCCAGGACTTAATCAGAAAACAAGCAGAGGTGAAATGCGGATCGGCCAACAAGGTACATAAACAGCAAGCAGGAAAAGTAGTCAGGTAACAAGCACACAAAATCATAAAACTGAACTGGGGGTAAAATTAACCAGAGGTTCATAGCTATGTCTGGCAGTGGTCTGCAGACAGGATGGGCATAAAAAAGGGTGTGGTGTCTTCCCATTGGTTGTAGCTGAATGATGGTATTTCATCTGTGAGATACCCACCAGCTATATTCAGCCAGAGATTCTGCATCTGTCAAGGTAATGCAGCCCAGTGGGTGAGCATAACCTGCGTCCACCTGCGCCGCTGGCATCGACTCCTCTCCCATCATCAGCACTATGCATGAAAGGAACACGTTTTCACCTGGCGACCGGAGTACAAATTGACGGAGCGTACTCCGTTGGGGACTTAACAGCCGTGTGCGGCAATGATGCAAACCTGGCTGCGGGCCATCATCAGGGCAATGTGACACACGTGCCTTGTATGGCTCACGTGTTGAACCTAATTCTCCAGCAATTTTTAAAACACCATCCCGGCCTACATGGCCTTGTGCAGCGGGCACGCTCGCTATGTGCTCACTTCCATCGTGCGCACACAGCAGCTCAACAACTTTCGTCGCTACAGAAGTCTTTAGGTCTGGTGATTAAACGCCTGAAATGCAATGTGCCGACACGCAGGAATTTGAATCTGCACATGTTGCAGCGTTTGTGGCAGCACCGCCGAACCCTTCTGCAATACGTTATGACATATAGCCTGGGATAACTTGATCCAGAGGTGGTGCAGATCACGCTGCTGGAGTGGTGTCAGATCAAGGACCTATGCACCCTGCTACACAGTTTACAAATGTCGACGAAGATGTTTAGCACTGGCAATGTCATTCTCAGCGTGACAATTCTGGTCATCTACATGATGAAGCACACTGTAATTATTATTCGGAGTCAGGTGTTGGGACAAGAGGAAGGGGAGGAAGTACAGGAGGAGTCATATGCGGAAGGGATAACAAGATCTACGAGGTCCAGATGGTCAGCGGCACCTAGGCGGCAGTCATGGTGAGGGAGAGGGATTAACAAGGGCGCATAGTATCAGCAAAAAGTGTTGAGGAAGGTGCAGGAGCCCATGAAGAAATGGAGGACGAACTGCCGATGGGCATGGAAGACTCAGCAGATGAGTGAGAGCTTGCTCACATTTCGGTTGTGCGAGGTTGTGGGGAGAGGGCAGAGGAAGGAGGCACGATTCTCACCTCTCTGCCACTAACACACCAAGGACTTGGTCCTCCTGGATGCACAAGACACATGAGCGCCTTCTTGCTGCACTACCTACAACATGACCCTCGGATTGTACGAATTGAAAGTAATCCTGACTACTGGGTTGCCACACTGTTAGATCCCCGGTACAAGACAAAATTTGGCGAAATAATTCCTGCCATAGAAATGGACGCACGTATACAGGAGTATCTGCAGAATGTGGTGCGCAATCTTAGATCTGCTTTTCCACTAAACACCAGTGCTGCACAGAGTGAATCTCAACGCTTTGTCATGGATAGGAGGAAATGGTCTTTTACTTGTCCACATCTGAGGGACCGAGGGCTGGCTGCTGAGATGGCGTTGAGTACGGTGTCCCTGCAGAGTTGCACTTTTGGTCATATACCAAAATGAGTTGAAAAAGGACAGATGCTGGTGGAAAGGGGAACAGGTGTGTTGGAAAGGGGAAAAAAGTTTTGGTCCGTGGATTTGGTGGTTAAGCAACAGTAACATTTGCTGAAGAAACACCATCTGTTACAGTGGGACTGGCAGATTTGGATAAGGTGGTATATACTATGTTACCGCTATATAACGAAAACTAATAAGAAAAGAAAGAGAAAGGTATATATCCCCATCAGCAGTCAGTGTCCACCGTGCTCCCAGATGGAAAAGGAGAGGTTGGCAACTGGAAGGTTTGGTGGAGGATACAGAGCTGTGTGGCTATGAAACTAATAGTAGCCTGAACTGAGTTAGACGCCATTCGGATCTGGAGACTGGGAGCCCTGTTAGCGTCAAAGGGTCCACGTGCCCACCCAGCCCAGGAACTCCCTGTTAACAACACAGGGGCCATTGAGTACGCTGACCATGTGCGTAGGGGCCACACTTGTGGACAGCAGGCGCATCAGCAGCAGCAGGCCAGTTAATGCCACTGGGCTGCACAAGCAGGACTGGTAGGACAGGAGCTGGTCTTAACCGTTCAGCGTTACCAACTGTGGTGGTGGCCTGCATCGACACCCTATCCCTGCCTACCCCTGGCCTAAAGCCGCAATGGGTTCAACACATGGAGGTGTGCTCTTTCGGAGCATAATAGAAGACTGCGCACCTCCTTGTTGGCTCCAGCCCCTTTTATAACCTGGGTCCGCCCCAAACCAGGGTGAACCACAATGCACCTCCTGGAGACAAAAGCAGAGTGACACGTCATGAGTGGCATAACTAGCGTCCTATTTGGAACCGCAACTTCAATGATGACCTCATGGCTGCCATGACCCAAACACCTCACCAGTCATCGTCTGACCATCAATAATGCGGTGACAAGTCATAGGGGTGGGCCTCTGCAAGCCATTTGGGAGTGGCCTGGCCACATCGTCAGGACACCTGATGCCCTGTGGTCTATATGGGACCCCCACATCAGGGGCAGGGCCAAAGAGTTCATTACCGGACCTAGTCTCTGATGCAGTAAGTGCCTGAGCATGCTCAGTAGCATGAAATACAGTCTCTGAAAAAAGACTATCAGCTTTAGCATGGTGTCTAGGCACAAAACAGGACTTAGTCCCGGACGGAATGCAAGTACCTGTGCAAAGAGGCTTTTCGCACTAAGTGTGGGAGCATGCGCTGTATCCCGAAATGAAGACTTAGCCTTAGCAATGGCACAGTCAGGCAGAGCATACTCACTAGGCGAAACACTGTAGTTAGGCTGCGGCTGGGGTAAATCGGCACACGCATGCGCACTAGCTGCCTCTCCACACTTAGACGTGGAGGAGAAAGTAGCCAGCTGGACAACCCAAGGCACAGCCCTAAATGGCAGCTGACGCCTGGGCGCAAATGAAACCACAGCAGGCTTCAGGTAACAGGTTTTGTAACAACAAATATTATCCAAAAGAACAGGTGTACTTCTTCCCATGGATAATCTGATATGATCCTTTTTTTCACTGACACAACCATCGCTAACAAATGTAGATGAGGCCAAAACAGCAGCTGCTTCAATGGATCTCAAGTGCTCCATAAAGTGGCCTCTCCTCCACCCCAATTTCAAGATCCCAAATACTCCATTCCTCTGTGGTGTCAATCCAATTGCACTTGCTTCCTAACAGCTCTCAAGTTTCTACCAGCCCTGCTGAGTATGGGGTAACAGAGATGGTTGAGTTTGCATAGCTGTTCAGTCGCACTATAGCCTGGGAATCAGAGGTCTGCTCCAAAGCTGCAATGAGTACAGACAAGGAAGTTATTATTATTTTTATTATTATTGATTTATAGAGCACCATTGATTCCATGGTGCTGTACATGAGAAGGGGGTTACATACAGAATACATATACAAGTAACTATAGACAGACTGGTACAGAGGGAAGAGGGCCCTGCCCTTGCGGGATTACATTCTAAAGGATTTTTGGGAGGAGACAGTAGGAGTGGTTTAGGTTGAGCGTCAAGTACGTATGGTGGTGGTGTCATTGAAGGTTATAGTCATTTCTGAACAGATGAGTTTTCAGATTCAGTTTGAAGCTTGCGGGTGTAGCAGATATTCTGACGTGTTGAGGTAGCGAGTTCCATGAGACAGGGGAAATAATCTGCGCAGATGGCCAGAAGCTTTGTGAGTGGGATCCTGCCCCGATGAAGAAGGTGCTGAGCCTAATCTAAACCCTCATTTCCAAAAAGTAAATCCTCCTGGTGGAGACAATGGGGAACATGATGAGGAGCACAGATACCTGATTGGAATGACAACTTTACTATTCAGTCAGGGCAGGAAGAGGTTGTCTCGGAGGACTCAGGACGAGGGGAATGAAAACACACAGGGTTATTGATGAGGTTGGAGACCACACTTACTGTCAAACCAAAGTCAGCCAGTCGATGAGGTCAGCAGAGGAGGTGGAGGAGGATGCTACTGACGACGAGGTTACGTTGCGTCTTCCTGGCCAGAGACAAAGTACTGGAAGCACGTCAACAACTGAATCCTGGACCACAACTTTGACTCTGAGCAGAAGTCGTGTTGGCTATGCAGGTCGCATGGGCTGTAAGCCTTGCCTAGCCTGTGAATTTTTGGACATCGCAAAGGATCACCCAAGTCATGGAATCTGTAAGATTTGTCAACAATCTGTAAGTAGAAGGCAAAAACTCACACCTTTGAGTAGTTCCTCCATGAAGTGTCACATGGATATGAATTGATAGCGTGAAGGTGTATTGCTCAGCTTTAGCCACTGTCAATGCAACATGCTAATTTTTCCATTGCATGCATTGTTGCAGACTACACACAAGGGGCTGCTGTTATTTTCGATCTGCCTTTGTTTGGTCACTATAGCAATATCAAATTGCTCTTCGGGTGTGGACTTGGAGATGCTGTCTATGAACAGAAGGAAAAGCTAAAGGTGTGTGTTACAGCAAGGAGCCACCGCGGAAACACTTCGTTCAATTGTGAGGGGAGTCATGTTGTTCGTTGATGATGAGCCCCGTAATGCCAGTGAGCAGCATCCTGTGCCACAGACCAACATTCTTACAGTGCTGTCTATACTATTTACCGTGAGAGGAGCGTAAAGTCTGTATTTCTGGCAACTGGACATCAGAGTACCCGGGTACGGTAGGCTGTGCCCAGACAATAATGCGGGCACGCAACACTTTGTTTTATTAGCAAAACACATCTGTTCTGGGTAGACCGACTATTTATAGACAATAAGACTTGCTGCCTCTGCACTGTCAAATTGTCACATACAGTTTAAATCATAGAGGGACAGCAACACATGTTTGCATTGACTGTTGCTTTTCAAGATTTCCATGACTGTGTTGCAGAGCTGTGTGGTTTGCATTCACACTGTTATCATCTGCATTATCTGTGAGGCTTCAGCTAACAAGGGTATTCATGGGGGGTAATGTGTTTTGTTTATGTTTAGGTAGGTAACTTGGAAGCTCTTGTGATGCGCCACTGGTAAGTCGTGTTCGCACACACACACACACACGCACAAACACACAATTACTGCTACACAGAGGGATTAGCAGGTAGTAGGCAACAGAATAGATTGTTCAATTATTTAAATTGTATGCATGGTTCTTATTGTTTGTTTTGGTAAAGTTAAACAATCATTTATCAACCCAACTGCCTAGAGTCCTTTTCCTGTTGCCTGGTTTTGCTGCATACTGGGGAGCCCACCCTGTACACGACTTAAAATGAAGCATAAGTCGCAATGTGAATTTCACTGTGCTACAATGCAGCCTAGCGTGCCTGTGCAACCACCGCCTGCCCCATCAAGTGCATCTGCGTGCTCTTCATCCTCTGTGACTGTGGGGACAGCAGTTACACATGGTTTTTCACACTGAACTTCCACTCCTTTACCCGCAACAGGGAGTGTGATTGGCAGGTCATCACTTGTTTTGGAAGTGGAAACAGAAGGTATTGTTGAGCTGTCAGACATCGAGAGAACCATCATTGGATGCAGGCTACATTATATCCACGCCTGCACCTTCATCACAGATTGGCTGGACTACCTGCAGTTAATAATTGCATTCCAGAAATGGAAAGGAGTGTAGAATGCACATGTGTTGTACCTTGCTTGGCAGCAAAGGAACACTAACTTAGTATTCCAGACAATTTTAGGATGGCAGAAAAAGAGTCAGCTCTTTGGGCAAAATAAATAGCGTGGCAAAAGTGGACAGATGGGTACAGGGGCCGTGTTCTGTGGGTACCAGGATAGTAAAAGAAGCCTCACTTTCTATCCCTCCTAATGATCAAATGCAGCAAGGAATTCCCTGAGTTTGCTATAAAATTAGCATAGCTAAATGTGCATGAGGGTAGAATGCAGAGGTGCTTGAGATTGCTTGGCACAAGTGGCACAATAAAGGAGTCCAACAGCCAGTTCTATGATGCCACTAAATGGCAGTATTTTTTGCTATCATTATAGCTTATTAAAAACAGAGCAGGAGGGTGTCCTGCACAGGTGCTAGAAATAGCTTGGCACCAGTGGGGCACTAATGGAATACAACAGCCAGTTCTATGATGCCACTAAATGGCAGTATTTTTTGCTATCATTATAGCTTATTAAAAACAGAGCAGGAGGGTGTCATGCAGAGGTGCTAGAAATAGCTTGTCACCAGTGGGGCACTAATGGAATACAACAGCCAGTTCTTGTATGCCACTAAGTTTACTCAATTTTTGGTATTATAATGTCTTAGTAAGTAACAATGAGTTTGAGTGTGCAATGCAGGCAGACGTGCTGCAAATATCTTTGCACTAGTGGGACTAGACAAAAGTCCAATAGCCACATTTAGGATGCCACTAGGCACACTGAGTGTTTGCTAGTATAATGGCTTAGTTATGAGTTGGAGTGTGCAATGCAGGCAGACGTGCTGCAAATATCTTTGCACTAGTGGGACTAGACAAAAGTCCAATAGCCACGTTTAGGATGCCACTAGGTACACTGAGTGTTTGCTAGTATAATGGCTTAGTTATAATGAGTTGGAGTGTGCAATGCAGGCAGACGTGCTGCAAATGTCTTTGCACTAGTGGGACTAGACAAAAGTCCAATAGCCACGTTTAGGATGCCACTAGGTACACTGAGTGTTTGCTAGTATAATGGCTTAGTTATGAGTTGGAGTGTGCAATGCAGGCAGACATGCTGCAAATAAAATATCTTTGCATTAGTGGGACTAGACAAAAGTCCAATAGCCACGTTTAGGATGCCACTAGGTACACTGAGTGTTTGCTAGTATAATGGCTTAGTTATAATGAGTTGGAGTGTGCAATGCAGGTAGACGTGCTGCAAATGTCTTTGCACTAGTGGGACTAGACAAAAGTCCAATAGCCACGTTTAGGATGCCACTAGGTACACTGAGTGTTTGCTAGTATAATGGCTTAGTTATAATGAGTTGGAGTGTGCAGAGGACAGGAGGGTACAGTGCCAGGGTTGTGGGGCTCTGGGTAGAGGAAAGGAAGCCTGCCTTTCTATTCCCTCCTAATGGGGAAATGCAGCGACGAAATCCCTGACCTTAGCTACACAGACGCTGTCTCTGTTTTCAGGACCTGTCACCTATGGCTCTGACCCTGCCGGTACGAGCCCTTAAAAGGACTTATAGAAAGTGCTATCCCTAAGCTGTCCAGCGCTGTGTATGGAGCGCATACAGCAGTATCGGCGATAGGACAAAGGACGGAGCTGCGCCAGTGATGTCTGACACCAAGGACGCAGAAGGCAGATAATGGCGTGCTGGAGGAAAATGTCCGGTTTTATAATGCAGGGACATGTGACATGGACATCCTATCACACATGCCGTTGCTTCTCTGGCTAAAAGTCCACTTAGCTGTGTGACTTACACTATTACAGCGGAAAGCCAGCTTGGAATTATCTGGTTTTTTTGCTGCTAGAACCATTATCGAACGTTTCTAGAACTATCGAGCTTTTACAAAAAGCTCGAGTTCTAGTTCGATCTAGAACAGGCCCCAAAATCACTCGAGCCTAGAACTGGAGAACCTCGAACCTAGAACCGCGCTCAACTCTACTGTTAACACTCGCTCGGAGCTGTTACACGCAACAACATCGCTAACGACGCCGGATGTGTATCACGAATTTTGTGACCCCGACGACATATCGTTAGCGATATCGTTGTGTGTAAATGGGCCTTTAGTGTTATGGTCAACCCTTATATTTATTTCCTTATTAATATATAGATGTAAAAGCTAGCAACATGGTGGCTGCAATATGCGATAGCATAGAAAGCTTATGCTTTTTGTATAGACCACCACTGATTCAGCATGAATAAGAATGGTTACTCTACACAAAAAAATAGAGCTTTTGGACATGCTACACAGTTAATAAACAATACCAATACCAATGTTAGCAGCTGCTACATCTGTATTGTATATTGTAGTTTAAAATAAAATTATGTTTGACAAAAGTCTTTTTGTGGGATAAAATGTGGAAAAAAAATAGACAAAGCACCATAGGCTTTCCCAAGCTGATACTACCAGCCCCTAGCTGTCTGCTTTATCTTTACCGGTTATCAACAATAGAGTGGAGGCTGTGGTATTTTTTTAATTATTTATCCCTTCTATTTTTGATAATCAGTCAAGGCAAAGTTTATGGGTACTTTTCCACTTGCACATACTGTAGCTTCCGATGCGAGAGCATCGTAAGCGATATGCTAATGACCATCTGCTGCGAGTGTCAGCCAAGGGTCATGCTTTCTCCTTGCTTCCAGGTTACCCTCCTGCATCACCATAGAGCCTTTGGCCTATTACAAAACTATATCCCACAGCCTTGCCTTATACTTCCTCATATTGGGAGCCATTCATTTATGGGATTCCCCACATCATTTTTGTCCCTCAAGTAATCTGAGCCTCATCTCTGATTGTTCAAACACAGGTATCACGTATCTCCAGAGTGATATATCATATACGATATTGCAAGTAATTACTTATAACACAAGGTGTCCACACACCTGACCTCTGTACACAAAACGTACTACTGTCGGATTGACAATTATACATTCAACCATAGGCATTCACAGAAACCCCATGATTTATCCGAGAATCATTACCTTTCGGTGCTCCTTGTGACATTTTTCCTATAGTAATAGACAACAGTCCTTGACAAAAACCCACCGGGTTGAAACATTGGACAGTGTCAATGTCTTCCATGAAAACACCAAAATAAAATATAATTTTTGAGCACCAACTCGCCTTTCTCTCATCAATTTACTCAGTCTGCCGGAGTTATTTTTTTGTGAAGTGTCATGCGACTGTGATGCGATCGCACGATCGTATCACAGCTCGGGAAGAAAGAGAGAGCCCTTTCTCCCATCTCCTCTGCTGTCTGTCTCTTCGTATATCGCACTGCAGTCGCATAACATATGAGTGCAGTGCGATGTTTCACACACTCCCATAGTTTTGCATGGGGGTGCGTGAGCCGAGACTCGCTGAAAAACTCAGCATGTTGCGATTGCACTGAAAGCATGATTTGTGTTGATAAATAAAAGGAAAGAGAATACTGCCTCATTAACACTCGTGCGAGTGCAATTCGATGTTTTATCGGATCACACTCGCACATGAAAATCGCAAGTAGAAAAGAGCGCTCTATAGCTGAGAGTTGCAGCCTGCAGTTACTCCTTTATCAGTGCTGGTTATCAAAAATAGGTGGGACTGCATATTTTTTTTTTTAATTTATTCCCAAACCACATTTGTTTTCAGGGCAATTGCCCCCATTTTGACATAGGCTAAAAATTACAGACCTCTGCATTCTTTGTAGATGGGAAAACATGCAGAATTGGCAGCTTATCAAATACTGTACTTATTTTCCCCACCGGAAATCTTGAAACATATCATCTTGGGAATCCATCTTTAATTCCTATTGCTCAAGATGAGACTTTCTGCCAAAAATAACTGTGGAACAATGATAAAGAATTCACTGATCATTCCAGAAGCATAACTTAGTATGATATTGACAAGACTTCAAACAGTTCTCCTTTTTATAATCAGATGGGAGGCAGATCATGGACACAGATTATACCAGGTACAATAGAGGATGCCAACCAGGTACAAGAGACGATGCCACTCACATCCTCAAACACACCGGATACAACACCTTTGATACTGTCTCTCATAATGTCTCTTTGAAAAGCTCATTACTTGCTATATACTGTTAATTTATGATGTGTGGTTTGCATTTTGACCTTTGCTGTCATTTAAATATTCATTTGCTGTAATCATTCAGGCCAATTTAGCAATTAATAACATTTTATACATAGAAGTTCATCTATCATTATAATCTTTTCTCTACCATGTTATTTGCAACATGAAACTATAAAAAGGATAAATACAGTACCATGGGATGTTCACAGAGAGACAAAAAGCTAATAAACTAAAATTGCCTTCTTCTCCTTTCTGCTACTAATTGTGGTCTATAGAACAATCCCTACTAGAGTGTGATACCTTTAATTTTGGTCACATAGAGAAATCTGATGTTGCCCTGGCATTGGCATCTGGGCATTGGCCCAGAGCACACATGGCTTGTCCGGCATCCCCGGCAATGTACCCAAAGCATAAAAATAGTAGCTACAATGAAGGTGGTCAGAGTGACAGACAAGACATAGGCAGTTTCATCAGTCTGTAAATTCATGCCAGCAAGGATACTTTCCTTATGGCAGAGTATGTGAATGTTTGCTGACAGTTCAGTGCCTTGGTGCTTTCTTTGACTTGACTTCAAATAAAAAAATAAGTTTAATTTATACCAAAGCTAAATTAAGGAATGAAAACTGCTGAAAACAGAGGAAATTGTATAGATAGAAACAACCTGCACCTGAACCCCTATATTCAGTGTCAAAAGCAACCCAAGGTTTTTTTGTTTTGTATATAAACTATTTTCAAGTTTGTAAAACGTACTTTTGCTCCTCAAAACTGGGGGAAAAAAGTGGGGGTGCATCCTACAAACCGCACATGGCTTACTGGGCGGCAGTGGTGGTGTAGGGTTGGCGATACGGAGGGCTCGGTGGGGGTTTTGCGGTGGCGGATGTCATTGATCTGCCTGCGGACTGCAGTATGCTTTGAATTGCCTGCAGTTGATGAGATGGACTTTAAAAAAGTGGCAGTGGAGGCAGTGCATGCGCAGATAGGACTCCGTGGCCATTATCTTGAAGTCCATGCATTAACGGCCGGCGAATCAATGAAGCCCGCAGTAAGCCGGCAGATCAATGGTGCTCGCTGCTGCAACACCACACGAGCCCGCAGTATAGCCGACCCTCCATTGCCACACACTGATCCTCTTGAGCCAGAACACTGCCTCCTCCAAGCCCGCAGGCAGACCAATGTTGCCCGCAACCATGACACCCCACGAGCCCGCAGTATTGCTGACCCACAGCACACTGACCCTCTTGAGCCATGACACCCCCTCTTCTGAGCCCACAACATCCCCGACCCTTATGAGCCATGAGGCGCAACACCCACTCCTCCAAGCCCGCAGCATCACCTACCCTATCCCCTGTGACTTTCCTGAGCCACTCCACCACCGCCACTCCCCCCTGGTGAGCTAATATAAAAGACACTAGGATTATTAGACAGACCCTCATTTTAACATTAAACATTATTTTTTTCCTAATTTCCTCCATCAAATTTGGGTTGCGTCTTATAATCCGATGAACAAAACGAAAAATATGGTATTTACTTTAGACAGTCAGGAATCTAGACTACTAAGTTAAAACTCATAGGATAAAAATGTAATACAGTATTGATCTTTAATAGGCTTTAATAGGCTTTAATAGTACTGTCTTTAATAGGCTTAAATGGGTTTTCCCACAAAGTACATTTTCATCAAAAGATCCTGAAATAATAAGTTCCACAAGCTGGTCTGATCATACCACATCTCCTTACAAAAATATAAATTCTGGTACTGCATTACTGCTATAGGAATATTTGAAAAATGAGATACATTGCTTATATATTGGCCATTGCATGTGAGTCTGATACTCACGACAAGAAGAACATTTTACTGGACTCTAAATAAAATGACTCTATCTGAATTAAAAAATCTACAAGTTTGGGCAGCTAAATTCTAGCTAACAGAAATATGGCAACGCCCTGGCTATAGGGCACGGGGCTCAGTCAGACAGGAATGTAATCCAAATATATAGAAATCTGTAGAATGTAACCCTAATCCCTTTTTTGCTATATAGTTGCATACCACATTTCCCAGGAAGGGGCGGGGGGGACACAAAAGAAACATGACATCACTACATGCACTGTGAAGTTTCATGTGCATGCGCAGAACTCTTCCGGGTATCCAAGACACCTGAAGTCCAGCACAGTGCGAGATGCCAGAAGATTCCATCATAAGTGGTGGAGCATCAGCTGATGCATAGAAGACAGGACAATTGATGGTAAGTAAGTAGCAAAGGAGCCAGGTTCAGTATAATGATTTTTTTTTATTTTTTAAACCTTTTGATGGCCCAATATGGTTCAGAAAAATTGTGGCCATTGTGCTTAAAGTGAACCTGTCAGGATCAATATGCATCCAGAACAATGAGCAGTTCTGGGTGCATATTCCTAATCCCTGCCTAACTGTCCCTGCATCTAGTAGCATAGATAAAGAGATCTTTACAAAATGCATTTCTAAAGATTCTTTATAATATGCTAATGAGGCCAGGGATTAGTTACAAGGGCGTTAGTTCCCTTGGCTAGTTGGCCCCTTAGCATGTTAGAATGCCCACAGGGGTGTCCTTACATGCTAATAAATACACAGTATCAGAGGCATGTATGGCTCACCTCTTCTTCCACTACTGGTTTTCGGCTCAGTGCGCATGATCAGAATATCCCCAAACTTCCAGTCATGCGCACTACACCAGTTTGAAGTCGAAACGCGTACACCCGACTTCATCGTGCGCATGGCTGAAAGTCCGGGACTTCTGATCATGCACAGAGAGCTGAAATCC
This sequence comes from Anomaloglossus baeobatrachus, assembly GCF_048569485.1. Taxonomy (NCBI): domain Eukaryota; kingdom Metazoa; phylum Chordata; class Amphibia; order Anura; family Aromobatidae; genus Anomaloglossus; species Anomaloglossus baeobatrachus. The sequence goes on from NC_134354.1 coordinate 71,660,070, forward strand.
AGCATCTGGTGTGGTGGCAGCAGAGAGCGGTAAGATCGACTATGCCTCTGATGCTGTGCATTAGTTAGCAGGTTAGCACGACCACGGGGTGTGCTTACATGCTAAGGGGGCCAACTAGCCAAGGAAACGAATTTCCTTGTGACTAGTCGCTGGCCTGATTAGCATATGATAAAGGATCTTTAGAAATACTTTTTCTAAAGATCTCTTCATCTATGCTACTAGATACAGGAACGGTTAGGCAGGGATTATCAATTTGCACCCAGAACTGCTCACGGTTCTGGGTGCATATTGCACCTGACATGCTCTCGTCAATCTTCTTGGAAGCAAATAAGAATAAATATATTTTTTTAAATTTGAGTAGAATCCAAAACCCACATAAATTTATTTGCTCACCTCTAGTATTTATGTTAATTTTTGTGGTCAGTGTTTCATCCATGTCTGTGCTTATATCCAAAAACAAGAGCAGATCTCACACTGTGTATGTGTTCCTACTAGAGATGAGCCACCACCCTAGTGTTCGAGTTTGGTTTATCGAACTCGGGGTGTCTTCGTCGAACGTTCGTCGAACACTTTCGAACACCTTCAAACCCCATTGAAAACAATGGCAGGCAAACAAAAACACATGCAAACATGAACAAACACGAACGCACACACATATTATGCTCACCTTACCCTGCGTTCCATCACCAGCCTCCTGGGACTTTCAGTTGCCAATACAAGATGTGTATCGGGTAACCATCGTGACCGATGCCGGAACTTCCGCTGACAGAGCACTGACGTCAAATGCAGGAGCCCTTTGCCTCTGATTGGCCAGCACACTGCCTTTAAGTAGCGTCAGACAGAGGAAGTTCCTCCCTCGTCGCGATGGTTACCCGATACATGTAGTTCGCCGCTACAGGATGTGTATCGGGTAACCATTGCGATGAGGGAGGAACTTCCTCTGTCAGACACTACTCAAAGGCAGCGCGCTGGCCAATCAGAGGCAAGCGGCTCCTGCCTTTGATGTCAGCGCTCTGGCAGTGGAAGTTCCAGCACCCGATACACATCTTGTACCGGCAGACTGCAAGTCCCAGGAGGCCGGCGATGGAATGGAAGGTAAGGTGAGCATAATATGTGTGTGTGCGTGTATGTTTGTGTACGTTTGTGTGCGTTTGTGTGTGTTTGTGCATGTGTGGAATGGCACAATAGGGGACCAGGATTGGACATTTAACAAGTTGTGGAAGGATTTGTCTGCATTGCAATGATTTCCTATGGGAAATCTTACAGTTAGGTCTGGAAATATTTGGACAGTGAAACAAGTTTTGTTATTTTAGCTGTTTACAAAAAATGTTCAGAAATACAATTATATATATAATATGGGCTGAAAGTGCACACTCCCAGCTGCAATATGAGAGTTTTCACATCCAAATCAGAGAAAGGGTTTAGGAATCATAGCTCTGTAATGCATAGCCTCCTCTTTTTCAAGGGACCAAAAGTAATTGGACAAGGGACTCTAAGGGCTGCAATTAACTCTGAAGGCGTCTCCCTCGATAACCTGTAATCAATGAAGTAGTTAATAGGTCTGGGGTTGATTACAGGTGTGTGGTTTTGCATTTGGAAGCTGTTGCTGTGACCAGACAACATGCGGTCTAAGGAACTCTCAATTGAGGTGAAGCAGAACATCCTGAGGCTGAAAAAAAAGAAAAAAGCCATCAGAGAGATAGCAGACATGCTTGGAGTAGCAAAATCAACAGTCGGGTACATTCTGAGAAAAAAGGAATTGACTGGTGAGATTGGAAACTCAAAAAGGCCTGGGCGTCCACGGATGACAACAGTGGTTTATGATCGCCGCATACTTTCTTTGGTGAAGAAGAACCCGTTCACAACATCAACTGAAGTCCAGAACACTCTCAGTGAAGTAGGTGTATCTGTCTCTAAGTCAACTGTAAAGAGAAGACTCCATGAAAGTAAATACAAAGGGTTCCCATCTAGATGCAAACCATTCATCAATTCCAAAAATAGACAGGCCAGAGTTAAATTTGCTGAAAAACACCTCATGAAGCCAGCTCAGTTCTGGAAAAGTATTCTATGGACAGATGAGACAAAGATCAACCTGTACCAGAATGATGGGAAGAAAAAAGTTTGGAGAAGAAAGGGAACGGCACATGATCCAAGGCACACCACATCCTCTGTAAAATATGGTGGAGGCAACGTGATGGCATGGGCATGCATGGCTTTCAATGGCACTGGGTCACTTGTGTTTATTGATGACATAACAGCAGACAAGAGTAGCCGGATGAATTCTGAAGTGTACCGGGATATACTTTCAGCCCAGATTCAGCCAAATGCTGCAAAGTTGATCGGACGGCGCTTCATAGTACAGATGGACAATGACCCCAAGCATACAGCCAAAGCTACCCAGGAGTTCATAAGTGCAAAAAAGTGGAACATTCTGCAATGGCCAAGTCAATCACCAGATCTTAACCCAATTGAGCATGCATTTCACTTGCTCAAATGCAGACTTAAGACGGAAAGACCCACAAACAAGCAAGACCTGAAGGCTGCGGCTGTAAAGGCCTGGCAAAGCATTAAGAAGGAGGAAACCCAGCGTTTGGTGATGTCCATGGGTTCCAGACTTAAGGCAGTGATTGCCTCCAAAGGATTCGCAACAAAATATTGAAAATAAAAATATTTTGTTTGGGTTTGGTTTATTTGTCCAATTACTTTTGACCTCCTAAAATGTGGAGTGTTTGTAAAGAAATGTGTACAATTCCTACAATTTCTATCAGATATTTTTGTTCAAACCTTCAATCTAAACGTTACAATCTGCACTTGAATTCTGTTGTAGAGGTTTTATTTCAAATCCAATGTGGTGGCATGCAGAGCCCAACTCGCGAAAATTGTGTCACTGTCCAAATATTTCTGGACCTAACTGTACTTTGCTAAACAAGTAACTTGGTTAACAAGCACACTCACAGAACGGATTGTTGTCGTTAACCAAGGTTCCACTGTATTAACATTGAATGACAGTATTACTGTGAAAAGCCAGGTACACTTTTGGCGATTGAACTGTTTTCGAACATAACCTAGAACTGTCGAACTTGAAGCTAATTGTTCGGGTTTGTTGAACGTCTCGAGCATCGCCTAAAACAGGTTGAATTTGAGATTGGCGAACAGTTTGATTCGAACACCGCTCATTTCTAGTTCCTACCACTTGACCTAGGCATGACTGAATTGATCAACTCTGTGATGGAGTCAATGACCACATTTGAGGCTTCCATATCATGCCAGGTTGATGTATAATAATCAAACACTGTACCCTGTGCATGATACATATCATTGCAATTTACATATTAGCAGCATGAATATCTTTTCAAGGCTCGAATAAAAGCCACACAATAATAAGTGAGAAAAGTAAGGCTGCAAACAAAAGAATTTTAATCTATAATTCAAAGTGTCAATGTGCATAAGCAATACAGCCCCGAATGTTGGATTCTACTTGGATAAGATTTTTAGATATACTGTAAAGCACATATCCCAATGGGAAAAGCACATAATATTCATAATACATAGCAATAAAAACCCACAAAACATATTTCAGCCTTCATTTGTATATGATAACGTCTTTTACAAGTTATATTCTAAATTATGTGCATTTCATATGCAGCCTATTAAATTATACTAACCAAATTTGGCAGCTTCAGTAATTGGAACTGTAACAAGAACCCTATCCCCGAAACAAGTAAATATTGCTACCCCCTCTGTAATATTGTAAAGCTGTTTCTGTAATGGCTTAATGGGATACAGAATAATTAAAACCAGCGCATACTCCGTCAATTTATTCATCCGACGATTTATTTGTACAGCGGAGAATCTTTTCTCTGTGTCAACAGCTTGTGTAATTAGCTCACAATGCATCACCCTCCGAAAATGAAATGTGCAGGATTGCATTTATGATTTCCATATCTGTGAACTCATTATAAACTTTACAATCTTTCTCTTATTAAGGGGATAAGATGTTACATTGCAACTCAACTCATTCTCTCAACAACAGGAGCTAACATCAACATACTCATTACTATAATGCTCAGGAATATTAATATTTTACAGCCTCCATTGCAAACAGTCTTATGCTTAAAAGCATACTTTAGATTATTTAAGAAATGACACAAAATATATATCAAATATAGTCTACGAAGATGAATAGTAACTACAATTTCTATAAACATGAAGAAAAATGCCCTGAAGAGCCGCAGCTGAAGATTTCTCATTTCGCAAACAAAGGGTTGTAACAAGGGAATATAAAAGGAAAACCAATGGTGTATCACATTTATAGTTTTATTTTTGACTTATCAATTCAGTAGAAAATTGTATGCAATGGTAGACTATGTAACTGTTATTGAGTTCACAATATTATGTGTCCTTTTCGTAAAAGCTTATGTGGATCTTTGTTGAGTTTTCCGATCCAATTGGACATTGATAGCCTACAGATCCCACTTACGCATATTATTATTATTATTATTATTATTATTTTTATTATTATTATTATTTACATTATTTCTTTAGATAACCATTGATTACATGTAAAAATATGGGTTTGCATACAAAATAAAAGTTAAAATAAACAAAGAAACATTTATAGATTGGAATAGAGGGCTTAAGGCTGCTTTACACGCAACGACATCGCTAACGAGATGTCGTTGGGGTCAAGGAATTCGTGATGCACATCCGGCCTCGTTAGCGACGTCGTTGCGTGTGACATGTACAAGCAACCGCTAACGATCAAAAATACTCACCACATCGTTGATCGTTGACACGTGTTTCATTTTCAAAATTTCGTTGATCCTTTGGGACGCAGGTTGTTCTTCGTTCCTGGGGTAGCACACATCTCTACGTGTGACACCCCGGGAACGACGAACAACAGCGCACCTGCATCCTCCGGCAACGAGGTGGGAGTGATCTTCATGTGGCTTCTCTCCATCCCTCCGCTTCTATTGGTTGCCTGCTGTGTGACGTCGCTGTGACGCCGCACGAACCACCCCTTAGAAAAGAGGTTGTTCGCCCGCAACAGCGATGTCATTAGGCAGGTAAGTATGTGTGACGCGTACCTCCAATATTGCCTGCCACGGGCAGCGATTTGCCCATGACGCACAAACGACAGAGGCGGATGCAATCACTAGCGACACCGCTAGCGATGTCGCAGCGTGTAAAGCGCCCTTTACAGTCTACAGGATGATGGGTAAGGAGACAGTAGACTTGAGGCTTGCCGCAGCTCCGGTGATGGTGACTTTGCAGTATGGTGATTGCAGGCTGTAAGCTTTCTTACATAGATGGGTTTTCAAATTCTGTCTGAAACTTCTGAATGTGGTGGATGATCAGACTTGCTGGGGGAGAGAATTCTAGAGGATTGGGGAAACATGAGAGACGTCTTGGAGGCTATTGGTAACTAATGTTCAAGAGTGGAAATAAGAAATTGGTCTTAGGAGGAACTCAATAGATTATGTGTGGGAAGATATCAGAGATTAGTTTGCAGATTTATTGAGGAGGCAGATTATGGACAGCTTTGTAGGTCAATGACAGTAGTTTGAACTAAATACGTTGGGGCATTGGGAGCTACTGAAGGGATTTGCATAGGTGAGATGCGGAAGGGTAGCAAGGAGATGAGTGGATTAGTTGGGTAGCAGAGTTAAAGGGAATCTGTCACCAGGTTTTTACTACCCATCTGAGAGCAAAACCAAAAAAATGAGCCAGACCATGAGTTGGTATATGTGACATAGTAAGAGAACGTTTACAATGTGACCAATTCACAGACAAAAGCCAACAGAAAAACACAAAATAGGCATATATGTTATAGAAATTAAATATGTAAATAGTAGTACATGTAAAAATTATACGGTATTTGGGTAACACTGATTAAAAAGCGTAAAACCAATCCCACTGTGACAAGGTGTACCCAGTCAGGATGGTCCTATCCTGTCTCTAGTATTAAAAACTTACGTTGTGTCAGTTACCTCAATGTGAATAAATGCAGAAGAAAGGGGCAGAATGGAGAATTGTCTGGTAGCTTTGGCTGTACATCATTAGTAATTTTGGTTAGGGCGGTTTAAGTGGAGTGGTGGGATAACACATGATATACCGTATCCTTGTGGTGGCAAAATCAAATCTATTAGTTAGCTCATGAAAAAATGCACAATTTTACCTGTTTGTAGGTAGAAGTGGACCTTGTGTGATGCTAAGTAAGAAATCAATTCTAACATTCAGGCAACTTGTGCTGATCTTTACAAAAGGCCAGCCAGCCGCTAACTTATTCTAGCTAGGTTAGTAGATGGATGAAATACGAGAAGTTGAGTTTTGGAGAGATTCAGTTTCAGATAGAGGGAGGATATGATGTCAGATTCAGCAGATCAAAAATCACTGTGTTACAAATCAGCGCCACCGTAGCTGCAAGCAGCCTGCTGCGGTTCCTGCTATGCTCAGGTGTCAGCTTCCATTTTTGGCCGTGCCTTGGGTCGTCCAGCTGGCTGCTTATTCCTCCACGCCTAAGTGTTGAGTGGCGGCTAGTGCGCATGCGTGTGCCGATTTACCCCAGCCAGTGCCTATGTCCAGTGTTTCGCCTAGTGAGCATGCTCAGCCTGTTATCCTCAGGAATGGAACTAAGTCCTCAGCTCAGGCTACTGAGCATGCTTACACACTTAGTGCGAAAAGCCTCTTTGTTCCTTGTTTTTTTCCTACTGAGCATGCTTAGCCCCATTTCTGATGCTAAGTCTTCAGTTCAGGCGACTGAGCATGCTCACACACTTGGTGCAGTATCTGAGGCTAAGACCGGTGAGGACTCCACTGGGCATGTCTGTGAGGTGGCAGGGCCTGATAGGCTGGATAGTGTAAGGTGTCCTGCTGATGTGGCCACTCCAGACTGGCTCGCGGAAGCCCGCCCCTATTACCTGGCACCCCATCATTAGTCTTTGGACAATGACTGGTAGGGTGTTTGGGGTGGTGCTGCGTTTGTGTCATCAGTGACATGGCAGGTCCGGATAGGTTGCTTGTGACGTCACTGATGATGTGGCACTCCGCCATTGGCTCATGTCGACGCCATCTTGTGTGACATGATGTTTGAGGCAGACCTTAGGTATTAAAAGGTCCTGGAGACCGTACGTCAGGGCGCAGTCATCACACATGAACACACGTATTTGCTTAGAGAGCATTGCAACCTTAGAGCTTTAGTACTGGAAGCCGTGGGTAGGGTTAGGTGGCCGGTGCCTGTCGCACCAAGATCCACAGTGAGGCACGGCAGGACTAGTCATTCCGCTTCCCATCCTACCATTCAAGTCTTGCTGTTCAAGTCCAGTGGTGTTAACTTGGCTGCGTCTTCTGTGCCTATTGTCCAGCACTAGCACAGACTGTAACCCCCAGAACTCCCTGTGGAGTTAACAGGAGAGGTCTTAGTTTGGGTATGTGGGCCCTGTGACATTAACAGGGTTCACAATAGTCCTGGCAAGTAACTTGGGTCAGGCTTATATTATTTTGGAGCCACTTAGCTCTGTCTTATCCGCCTGACCTTTGAGTTGCCAGCAGCAGTTTACCATCACTGCACGGTGGACCCCGACTGGCGATTGGGAGATTTACTACCTTTTTCCAAATCCGCCATTCCCCCCGTAATACACTGCTATTTTGTATTAAGGGGGGTGATGTCAGGAGAAAATTTTGTAGAATTGTCATAATTACATAGATGGTCCTGGAAGCAAATTTTGCTGCCTGATGGTCTATTCAGTAGGGGCAGTATATAGAGCGAAGTGAAGGGGGCATAGGAGTGAACCCTGATAAACTCCAATAGTAAAGGAAAGAGGAGAGGAGGATGAGGCTGCAAATGATATACTGTAGTGAAAGTGTGGTCAGAGAGCTAGGAGAAGAACCAAGAGAAAGCAATTTCTTTGAGGTCGAGTAGAGCAGAGGTCCCCAACTCCAGTCCTCAAGGTCCACCGACAGTGCAGGTTTTTGGGATTTCCTTAGTATTGCATAGGTGTTAATGTAATTACCTGCCCAGGTGCTGGTTCCAACAGCAGTGCAATGCTAAGGAAATCCTGAAAACATGCACTGTTGGTGGGCCTTGAGGACTCGAGTTGGGGAACCCTGGAGTAGAGCATAGTGAGGAGATGCTGATAATCCACAATGTCAAATGCAGCAGAGAGATCCAGGAGAACCAACAGGAAGTAATGAACAATATGTATAGCTGTTAAAAGATAGTAAATGACTGTTTAATCAGCAGCAGATTATCATTAGAGGACTACTTGGCCAGGTGCCAGGTAGTCAAGCATAGTCATACTCTGTAGAACTGCTAGACCTTCAGCAGAGAAAACATTGATTTTATCACAATGACAGTAAACAGCTCACATCACTAGTATCAGGATCTCTGTCTCTACATTATGCTGCTCTCAGATGGGAGAGCAAAAACCTGGTGACAGATTTTTTTTAAAGGGCTTATAATGGCATGTTCAAATGGTTCCGATGGTACATTTGTCACATCCTGTCTTATACATGCATTACAATTTATCAGGTAATAAAAATCTGCATAAAGTAATATTCAAAATGTATACATGCTCACAACCTACATAATATTTTATTTGTAAATATCAGAGAGTATTATCCTGTTTATGCAGTGACATAGCAAACCTGCTTTCAGTCGCCTCTAAATAGCAGTGTACACAAGTACATTCTGTTTACAAGTCTGCTCCAAATGTAGATGGTAATCTGGAGCATTGCGTCCTATAATTTTGCACTGTCAGCGGGCGTTGTTCCTTGTTTAAGCACAAATGTCAGATAAAGTGTCGGGAGAAAATGTTGTGCGGCGTGAAAGATGATTAGATAGAAAGTGTCATTTTGAATTTCAAATAAATTACACACAAAACATGAAATGTGCTGCGCTCAGCAACTTCTCGTGCGCTTACATTTAATGGCTTTTCTTGCTTTGCCATTATTTCATTACTCTCTAATCTACTGATGATAGGTCTCAAAAAGAATCTGGTAAAACCAGTCCATGTTCTCCATCCTTTTCATACAAAATATCCAGTACTGCTCATTTAGCATTGCTGAAGAACATGCATCTATATATTATTTCCTGGATGTGTCCATTGCTGTATATTGAATGCAATCCATATGGAAGGAAACAAATTACATAAAGTATAAGAATATAACTGTGGTTTATTACCAGTGTCAATTGACCATGCCTTTACCATTTTTCTTTAAATGTCTTTCGATACTGAATACATTTAAGCTCTCTCAAATAGAAATAAATTATTTGCAAGTGGCACCTTTTGGAAACTGCTCCCTATATTTATGTGACCGACCCTTCATGGAGCCTTGAAATATGACTAGTGATATCAGTAACAGAGGACACAAATCTACAATTTGGGGCTACTACAGTGTGGAGATGGGTTTTGATTGACTGGATGGGAAGCCCTTCATTCGGCATTAGGCCATGTGTGCACTACACTGTGTGCAGAATTATTAGGCAAATGAGTATTTTGATCACATGACAATTTTTATACATGTCCTACTCCAAGCTGTATAGGCTTGAGAGCCAACTACCAATTAAGTAAATCAGGTGATGTGCATCTCTGTAATGAGGAGGGGTATGGCGTAATGACATCAACACCCTATATAAGGTGTGCTTAATTATTAGGCAACTTCCTTTCCTTTGGCAAAATGGGTCAGAAGACGGGCTCTGAAAAGTCCTAAATTGTGAGATGTCTTGCAGAGTGATGCCGCAGTATTGAAATTGCCAAACTTTTGAAGCGTGATCACCGAACAATCAAGCGTTTCATGGCAAATAGCCAACAGGCTCTCAAGAAGTCTGTTGGGCAAAAAAGGTGCAAAATAACTGCCCATGAATGGAGGAAAATCAAGCAAGAAGCTGCCAAGATGTCATTTGCCACAAGATTGGCCATATTTCAGAACTGCAATGTTACTGGAGTATCAAAAAGCACAAGGTGTGCCATACTCGGGGACATGGCCAAGCTAAGGAAGGGCAGAGAGCTCCACTCCGACTCAGATGCCAGCAAGGTGGAGGTGGGGTACTGGTATGGGCTGGTATCATCAAAGATGAACTTGTGGGACCTTTTCAGGTTGAGGATGGAGTGAAGCTCAACTCCCAGGCCTACTGCCATTTTCTGGAAGACAACATCTTCAATCAGTGGTACAGGAAAAAGTCAATATCGTTCAAGAAAAACATGATTTTCATGCAGGACAATGCTCCATCACATGCATCTAACTACTCCACAGTGTGGCTGGCCAGTAAAGGTCTAAAAGATGAAAAAATAATGACATAATCTGAACCCCATACCTGTGGTCCCTCATAAAATGTAAGATCTACAGGGAGGGAAAACAGTACACCTATTGGAACAGTGTCTGGGAGGCTGTGGTGGCTGCTGCACGCAATGTTGATCGTAAACAGATCAAGCAACTGACAGAATCTATGGATGGTCGGCTGTTGAGTGTCATCATAAAGAAAGGTGACTATATTGGTCACTAATTTTTTGGGTTTTGTTTTTGCATGTCAGAAATGTTGATTTCTAAATTTTGTGCAGTTATATTGGTTTACCTTGTGAAAATATTTGGTTTTTATTAAGTTGCCTAATAATTCTGCACAGTAATAGTTACCTGTATAAACAGATATCCTCCTAGGATAGCTAAATCTTAAAAAACCCACTGCAACTTCCAAAAATATTAAGCTTTCATATTTATGAGTCTTTTGGGTTGATTGAGAACATAGTTGTTAATCAATAATATAAAAAGAATCCTCTAAAGTACAACTTACCTAATAATTCTGCACAAAGTATAAAAAAAGACTTTTTCTTAAGGAAAATCCAGAGCCTCTGAAAGAATCCCGCACCTGCAAAAAAAAAACGGAACAAAATCAGCATGCGGTTTTGCCGCGGTTTGGTGCGGTTTTGGTGCAGATTTATTGCGATTTTTCCGCAGGTTGATCCCTGAGGATTTTTACCATTATCTATAGCAAAAACCATAAGAAGTAACAGGCACATTAATTCATAAAACATGAATAAATAAATAACATGGAAGGTGTGTTTAGTCAATACAGAACTACCCCACACTTTTTGTGAATGGTACAGTGACAAGCCCCTTCTACTTTAAAAACATTATTATTCCAATTATTATGCCTCTGCATGAACAACACAGGCCTAATTTCATCTTCCTGGACAACAGTGCTCTAGTTCATGAAGTCACATCATTAGAGAACAACTGCTAGAACTGGGGTACCTCAAATGGAATGGCCTGCACTTTCTCTATAGAGGCTAGTAACTCTGCAACCGATAGCTGCAATGACCTGGGGGCCGCCCTTCAAGAGGAGCAGGATGCAATGCCTCAGGAGACTAAAAAGTGAGTTGTGAACAGCATAAGATGTTATGGTCAAGCAGTAATTGAAGCTAAAGGCCACATGACAAATTTTTGAGACATTGATATTTGGGGGGGTATATCCACCAATATTGAGAGCTTTTGTTATACTGAATTTCTTGAGATAAGGAAATCACCATTTCATGCTTCTACTTCAAATAATAAAAGAGGGAGAGCCATCACTGCTTGAGAATGGCATGAAACAAATAAAAAGTGTAAATTCACAAGTTATTCCAAATGTACTATAATGCAAAATGAGATTTTTAGCAAATAATTGATCAATTTTTTGAGTCACCCCTGCCACATCATGGCAAATCTCAATAGGGGGTCCTACTCTATATTTTATATTTTCTTTGTGCCATGCGGCCTTGTAATTAAGCGGTTCTGAAATGTTACAGATACATACAGTACAGACCAAAAGTTTGGACATACCTCCTCATTCAATGAGTTTTCTTTATTTTCATGACTCTGAAAATTGTAGAGTCACATTGAAGGCATCAAAAATATGAATTAAAACATGTGGAATGAAATACTTAAAAGTGGAAAATAACTGAAAATATGTCTTATATTCTAGCTTCTTCAAAGTAGCCATCTTTTGCTTTGATTACTGCTTTGCACACTCTTGGCATTCTCTTGATGAGCTTCAAGAGGTAGTCACCGGAAATGGTTTTCCAACAGTCTTGAAGGAGTTCCCAGAGATGCTTAGCACTTGTTGGCCCTTTTGCCTTTACTCTATGGTCCAGCTCACCCCAAACCATCTCGATTGGGTTCAGGTCTGGTGACTGTGGAGGCCAGGTCATCTGACGTAGCACCCCATCACTCTCCTTCTTAGTCAAATAGCCCTTACACAGCCTGGAGGCGTGTTTAGGGTCATTGTCCTGTTGAAAAATAAATTATGGTACAAGTAGACGCAAACCGGATGGAATAGCACGCTGCTGCAAGATGCTGTAGTAGGCATACTGGTTCTGTATGCCTTCAATTTTTAATAAATCACCAACAGTGTCAGCAGCAAAGCACTCCCACACCATCACACCTCCTCCTCCATGCTTTACGGTGGGAACCAGGCATGTAAAGTCCATCCTTTCACCTTTTCTAGAAAGACACGGTGGTTGGATCCAAAGATCTCAAATTTGGACTCATCAGACCAAAGCACAGATATCCACTGGTCTAATGTCCATTCCTTGTGTTCTTTAGCCCAAACAAGTCTCTTCTGCTTGTTGCCTGTCCTTAGCAGTGGTTTCCTAGCAGCTATTTTACCATGAAGGCCTGCTGCACAAAGAGATGAGAAGGTGTGTCCAAACTTTTGGTCTCTACTGTATATTGCTTCAATATGGTATTGCTTTTAATGTAATTAGGAGGCCGCATGACACAATGAAAATATAAAATATAGAGTAGGACCCTCCTATTTTGATTTGCCGTGACATTGCAGGGGTGGCTCAAAAAATTGATCAATTGTTTGCTAAAAATCTCATTTTTCATTATAGTATAGTTGGAATAATTTGTAAATTTACACTTTTAATTTGTTGCATGCCATTCTCAAGCAATGCTGGCTCCCCTCTTTTATTGTTACTTCTACTTGAAAGCTCTACTTTCACGATAAAATATCACTGTAGCATGAACTTTTTTCGATTTGGATAAGTTTCACCCAAAAGCCAAATATTCCTAACATTTTGTGAGTAGTGTCTTTATAGAGATAACCGTACAGCAAGTGTACCAATCAGCCTCTCAATGGTAACATGAGCAGAGTTTAGGAGAACTGCTCAAGCAGTTGATGGCGGAAGACTGATTTTGCAGGACTGACAGCAACTCAAGATCAGGAGCTGACAAGAAGGGGAAGATGAGCAGCACTGTTAAATTTACCTATAAAACTTAATGTACTGGAGAGAGGTGGCTGGGATCTGATCAGCTAGTTTCTCGGATCCCAATATTCAATGTAATTGCTTTGCACATGTTTTACCAACCTCAGGTTGGTCAGTACCTTTTGCAATGACTAAGCTAGAAACAATAAAAAACAAAATCTCTTATAGCAGAGGATGATAGAAAATATAAAAAGCAAAATGACTGCAAACTTGGTTATTTTCATGAGGTCTAAGTATCTATACCCAATTCATTACATTAAAATCTAACTTTAGTAGTGCAAAAAGTCTTTAGTGCCAGTTCGTTTCTACTACCCCTTTCAACACTAATGCTTATTGTGCCTTTACGCAAATTAAAGGGAACCTGTGAGGTGCAATAAGCACCCAGAACCACGAGCAATTCTGGGTACATATTACTAATCCCTGCCTTGCAGTCCCAGCCTATAGTAGCATAGATAAAGAGATCTTTAGAAAAAGTATTTCTAAAGATCCCATATGATATGCTAATGAGGCCAGTGACTAGTCGCAAGGGCATTATTTCTTCTTGCTAGTCAGCCCCCATAGCATGTTAGTAAGATCCTGTAGGTGTGCTAACATGCTAATGAATGCGCCGCATCAGAGGATGGTCACACTCACCTCTCCGCTGCCATCGCATTCGAGTCCTGGATTTCGGCTCAGTGAGCATGATCCCAGACAGGTCATGCACACTATGAAGCCGGGTGTACGAGTTCTGGCTTTAGACTTATGTAGTAAGGATGACCAGAAGACCGGGATCATGTACACTGAGCCAAAATCCAGGACTTGGACGTGATGGCAGCAGAGAGGTGAGCGCGACCATCCTCCGATGCTGCACATTCTGTTGTGAATACGTTTTCCAGTTTGGGGCTCCCTCTTGTGGTCAGTGCTGGTGGTGCAGTTGATTTGTGGAATGAATGCCACACACCTATAGAGGACTGGCAATCACAGTTAGATTGGTACTATATAACTGAGTAGTTTTCTCTTGTTACTTGCAGGTGCTCAATGGTCTCCTGTGTGTTAAGGACATTCTGTAACCAGCTATGCTTACTACCAGAACTGTTGTGAATGTTAGTTATGTCTTGGCTGCTGGGAGGCTCCCTCTGGTGGCCAGGAAGGGTTTGGACAGAGACCAGGTGGGTTGTGCAGTGGGTGTTTCCTTTCCTAATTCTCTGCTTATTTAAGTCCTGGTCTGATTGCAGGCTGTTGCCGGATGTCAGTTGTACTTTGTATTTTCAGCCTGCTTAATCCTGCTCTACACCACATCTTCCCCAGATAAGTGCTTGCTCTTTATTTATTGTCTGGTTCTTTTGTTTATCTGGGTTTGTCATTTGTTGTGGTTGGTTTCAGTTTATTTCCTTCCAGGGATTTTCCCCCTCAGGGGATTGTTGAGGAAGTCCCTGCAGTTCTGTGTGGAGTTTAGCTCCTTTGGGTCCATGTGTTTATGGCTTGTTGAATTTGTTATAATTCTTGTTTTCTGTTCATTGGTATGACAAGGGCACCTGGTATAGGACGGAGTTCAGATCAAGCGATCTGAGGGCCTTTTTGTACTATCAGGAAGTTGGTATTTTGTAGGGTTTTTCTCTGGCTACCATCAGTTCCTTTCCTGTACTTTCCTATTTTAGTCAGGGGGGCCTCACCTTTTGCTAATCCTGTCATCTACCTGTGTATTGTGTTTTTCCTATATCACCGCAGTCTTTGAATGTGGTGGGCTTGCTATTCTTGTCTATTTTCTGAGGCAGAGAGTTATTCATCTTTCCTACCTTTAGGATAGCTAGTTCTCCGGCTGGGTTCGCGGTGCACAGGATGTTAGTTCACCCCTCGGCTACTTCTAGTTGTGTTGGTTAGTAAGGGGATGGCGGCCAGATTAGTTGCCAATGCTCTTGTCACCTTTTTTGCCAATGATTTGTGGTGGTCTTCCATGGTTCCGGATCATAACACAGAACTCCTCTCAGATAAGTGGTGTTTGTACCTCTGCTGTTTGTTTTCCACTTTCTTGTTGTTTTTTCTGCTTTGATACTAATGCTTGATTCCTATTTTGCCTGTGTGGGGTTCCTGGTGGAATTGGATTATTCCAAGATGGGAGTGTCAGTATACTTAGCTCCATGATTCTAAAAAGGTATTGTGTTTGTCATGCTTGCCATTAATTCAGTCCCTCATCTATATTAGTGTTTTTGGATCCCAGTAACATCAGAGTGCTGATAAAGTGGGGGAGAGGTTGTGTAACCTCAGTATTTTTCCATATCATAAGTGCTGGTATATATTAGGGTTTTTACGGTTGCAGACAGTGCTTCTTCCTATCCTTTCCTATAAAGATAGTTTGGGCCTCACCTTTGCTGAATCTGTCTAGCTTTGTATTGTGTATTTCTAAATCACCCTAGCCTTTACATGTGGGGGGACTGCTCCGAGGCAGATTAGCTTTCTTATATCTCTATCTGTGAGAATATTTAGTTCTCCAGCTGTGTCGAGACGACTAGGTCATCGTAGGCTCATCCCACGGCTACTTCTAGTTGTGTGTCAGTATTAGGTCTGCAATCCGTTAAGGTTCCAGCCACTCTGTTACCATTTGGGATTCTGCATTTTTTGATCCGCCTCAGTCCCTGAATCATAACAACATTCATTAGCATGTTAGTACGCCCAAAGGTGCGTGCTAACATGCTAAGGGCGTCGACTAGCCAGGAGAAGTAATGCCCTTGAGACTAGTCGCTGGCCTCATTAGCATATGATAAAAGATCTTTACAAATACTTTTTCTAAAGATCTCTTTATCTATGCTACTATAGGCTGGGACAGTTAGGCAGGGATTATCAATATGTATCCAGAACTGCTTGTGGTACTGAGTACATATTGGACCTGACAGGTTCCCTTTAAACACTGCTAAGCACTGGGCTAAGGATGTAGATTATAAACATTATTGTATAGTGTTTTATTTTGTACTTCATAATGGAATTGCTCCTAGAGTAGAGTAATAGAATTGACAGCTGACAAAATTTTCTTGAAAAATAAATACCTTTATGACTACTTTGGAAGTAAAATGTTGAGTGCAGTACAAGACTATGGGTATATGGGGCCATAGTACAGTGCATGAGCTGTAATTCTTTTAACTTTGTTTATACTTTATGCAATGCTGTGATTACATCACTTAGCTGGGAGTTTAATCAGAAAGCAATAGGAAGTACGGTTCATTATGTAAATGTTGTACCTGAGTAATCACAAGAGAGAAGCTTTAATAAAATCTCATTAAAGTAGTTACAAATAAAGTATGTATCAATAGGCCAAGCTAACAATGTGGAACCCCCTGTTTATTGGTTTATTTTTATTTTGTTTTTAAGAAAAGGAATTGTTTGCAAGGGCTAACAAACTCAAAAAAGCTGCCTTGCTTCAGTCATCTTTTTAAGCAATTTTACTTGATATATAATAATTAGTGATATGCAAGTGTGCTCAACCCCGCTTGATACTTGATTATCACTCGTACCCAAGCGCCATACTTGGGTCCCGCCATGCATATTTTCCTGCTTTTTCATAGCCAATCAACATGCGAGCTTTACCTTCCAAAAAATGGAAATGCCATAGCTATGTTTGCTACTGCCATTACTGTGATTAACTGGCTGTATTGAGTCATCAGGTCTTTTGTAAGACTCGGGGGACTGATGCTCAGCACACTTTAGTTCAGAGACAGTTGATCTAGGAGGGAGAGCATAGAGTAGCACAGACATATAGGCAAGGTTTATTGCAAAACAGTCCTATAATTATACTGCTATGTAAACCTAAAACCAAAAGATATTTTCATGGAGGATTATTGTGCTTTCTTGCATAAAAATCACTGTCACATGCGTTCACTGTAGGGATAGTTTCTGAAGGACAGATTGCTTGGGATTAGAGCAGGCATATTGGTGGGGTTAACTGCAAAACAGTCCTTCTATACTTATACTGCTGCTGCAACCTTGAACAAAAAGTCATTTTCGGGGCTAAATACTGTCCTTTTTGTAGTTTAACTGCTGTTACCTGAACTATAAAGATAGCTGCTGGAGGAGGGATAGTTTGGGATCAGAACAGGAATATTTCATTTTTCCTATTAATACCAGAAAGTTTTGCAGGCATATATAGTATTTTCCTAATTTAAAATGTGCAAAGTGGTAAGGGACCGGGAAGTGGACATGCTGCTCATGATACGAGAACTAGCCTGTCATCAAGGAACATTGTCCTGTCTCACTAGCCAAGAGTCTGGACCGCAGAATCCTCAAATTCTCCTTCCTCTTACCATGGGCGTCACAGGAGACAAGTGCTCCCACACTAGTACTAGTACACTCGGAAGAGGTCTTCACATTTCCATTTATTGATTCTGGCATCTTATCCTGCATGTTTCAAGAGGGACATGAGAAGATTGAAGTTATGCCCAAAAGTTTAATAGGCACAGTCAGAAGACAACAATTAGTGTCTAAAAATGTATATGATGATGAGACACAGTTGCCAACAAGTGATGTTGTTAGTTCAACAAGTCAGGAGCACCAGAGTGTAGAATTGGAATACTGGGTGGTGGACAATGAAGTCACACCCAACCTAGAAAGGTGCCATATAGAACGAGAACAGCAGTACAGAGGGGAAGGGATCTGCAGCAGGAAGAGGCAGTGAAGTGGCTAAAGGTAGAAGATGTATATTGTTGTCCATAGCACTTACATGCAATAAGTTCACAGGCCAATGGTGAATTGTTCCAATGCAGATGATAAAAGAATTGTCATTTGCAAACTATGCCGTAGCAAGATCGGCAAGGACCAAACCACTAAGCCTGACCACCATCAACATGCTCGGGCACATGTCATCACAGCACCTGACTAGGTGGGCAAAACACCTGAGTCCACAATCAGTGTCAGTGGGTGACACCACTGCCTCTCTCACTGCGCTACATGCTTGCTAGTCAAGTGTCCAGATGCCTCCGGCCCTGCACCTGTCATTGCACATTCACAAGCACTATCAGCAACCAGGTCCGCTTTTTTGACCCAGCACAGTGTTCAGCTGTCCCTACTCCAGGCCCTGGAATGCAAAAGTAAATACCAAGACATCAACGCAAAGCCCCAAACACTAAACAGGCACATTTCCAGACTGCTTGCCCACATTGTTTTTTTTTTTTCTTTTTTTTGCCTTTCTCTGGATCAACATGTTAGGCTACGGGTTGAACTAGATGGACTTAGAGTCTCCCTTCAACCTTAAAAACTATGATACTATGATACTATGAAATGTTGGAGTTTAGGCTTGTGGGCTCTGATGCTTTCTGCAAACTCATGATGGCAGCTATCACTCAGTACTTCATCCCCACTCGCTACTATTTTTCCCTGTGTGCCATCCATGGCTTAAGCAAGCACCTGTTCCATAACATCACTCGTGCCCTGACCAACACAGTTACTGGGCTAGGTGTAGCTAGATGGCTACAAATGGAAGTTAAATGGTAGTAAAAGCAGGATATCTATGCATACCATGGTTCCCGGAGGATCACACTACAGTCAGACTTTTTTCTGTGCCCGTTTATTAAGGTTCATCAGTATTCACTGTTTCCTCCACCCTCTGTGCCAGTGTCTGTGATTGATTGCAGACTGCTATACACGCCCCTTGCTGATTGGCTGCTCTGCAATCGTTCAACAAGATTTATTCGGATGACAAACCTGAACATGAACCGGACATACAGGTAAAAGTCTGACTTCTGGTCTAGGAATCGGACACCTTCTGTTCAGGATGGGCCCGAAACTTTACTATTAGAGTTCATTGAACCCTAATTATGAGTCTAAAATTGCCCCAAGATTTCTGTATTTTTTATACAGTTTTGTGACATTACAACAACTATTGCTAAAAATCTTGAAAAATTACTTTTGACACAAAAAAATATTTAAACAATAAATAATTTTCTGATTATATATGCCATTTATGTAAAAAAAGGAGTAAATATCTTAAATCTGATTTATTTTAATTTCATTTAGTTTCAATGATCATGAACACATTCTTAAGCAAGGGAACGTGACCCCTGAAAAAGTTGCAGAGACACTAATTGCACCTTGCTTTCATCTTCTGGATTCGATTCTAATGTCACATGATTACTATTATTGAGTTCTGTACCGCCCCGGAGGCCTCTGATGTCACAACGGTGGCTCTGATCGGTTATGTGGCCAAACCATGCGCGGGTGACAGTTTTTTTTGTAACGGGGAGTAAAAATAATACTTAAAAAGGGGAAGAAATAAAAATATAATAAATAAAGGTTCCTGACGTCAGTTGGGATGTTCGGCTTCGTATGGCCGGGCACTGCTGGTGGGACCCAGGAGTTAGGTGGTGATGTGCAGTGCCAGAGGGCTGTGCTCTTGCCCCCCCAACTAGGGTTTGCTCCTGGGGGATGTGTTGAGGTAGGTGTGGTGCAGCAGGGAAATAATTCAGTCAGAGACAGGACCCGGAGCTTTTATCTTTTACTGGAGCTCAGCAGAATGTTAATACAGCATCCAATGATGGGTGTCCTCCCTGCCCTGATGGTGGTTTGGCTTCTCTGCTGTATGGTTATAGTGTACTCGTCCTCTGCTGCTGTTTCTCTGTCTGGGAATAGCTATCTTGGCATCCTTGGAATTCCAAGACAAGAGTAATCCAGATTTGTAATCTCTTCTGGTGACTGGAATCCTGAAGGAAGACCCTCTAGTTATTCTAAAAGTTTCCAGACTCTCAAGTGCCACTGTACTCCCTGGCAAATGTCACTGCCCCTTATAAAAAGGCTGTATTTTCTCAGTTTTGTCACCAACCTTGAAGGCACCGATGACCTAGGGGCTGATACCCTGACAAGTGTAGTTGGCCCTTCCAGAGGTTTCTAGAAATCACCTCAGGACTTGACCTCTCCTCAGTACACTCCTCACTTCACCTCACACGACGACTAACTGCTCCTGACTGAAAATTACCTCACAGCTAAGCGCCTCCCCTTTCTCCTTTTAGGGCTCATCACTAGAGATGAGCAAACCTGTCGCGGTTCGGCTCGAGTTAGGTTCGCCGAACGGAGGTCTCGTTCGAGTTCGGTTCGGCAAACCGGTTCGGCGAACCACTCGAACCGCATAGGAAACAATGGGAGGCAATCACAAACACGTAAAAACACCTAGAAAACACCCTCAAAGGTGTCCAAAAGGTGAAAAACAACTCACAACACAAACACATGGGAAAGTGACAAGAACAAATTCTCATGTAAAAACAAAACAGCGTTACAAGGAAAAGAGGATGAGACACAGATATAGGCATGGCATGCCCTTCTAAAATCATGTAAAACACCGCAAGGTTACTCCAAGCGTAGTCTCCCTTTTTTCCAAAAATTGGGCCACACACCCACCCCTTCAGTGGCAGCACTTGTGACCCAGTTGTACACTTCACAGGTAGATTTGCATCAAGCACATTCAAAAATACGCCATCCTTAACCGTCCCCAGGATGACACCGGGGTAGGTAGCTAAGTCTTTCCTGATCCCAGCTCTGTTCATCTTGGATCATTTTTAAAAACACTGTAAGCAAGGGTTACTCCAAGCGGAGTCTCCCTTTTTTCCAAAAATTGGGCCACACACACACCCACCCCTTCAGTGGCAGCACTTGTGCCCCAGTTGTACACTTCACAGGTAGGTTTGCATCAAGCACATTCAAAAATACGCCATACTTAACCATCCCAAGGATGACCCCGGGGTAGGTAGCAAAGTCTTTGCTGAACCATGACTTGTATATCTTGGCTCCTTTTAAAAAACACAGCAAGCAAGGGTTACTCCAAGTCGAGTCTCCCTTTACTCCAAAAATTGGGCGTAAGTGGAGAGCTCTGGCCATTTTTCAAGATTTGAAGCCCAAAATGAGCAAGGCTCCATTTGCAAAGTAATGGCATCGATGTTCATTTGGAGATACTCCTGTATCATCCTCTCCAGCCGTTGACTATGTGTCAGACTTGTTGTCTCTGGTGGCCTTGCAAAGGATGGTCTAAAAAATTATGAAAAGATTCAATAAAATTCCTGTTACCAGCATCAGATACGGTGCTACTGGTACAGGTAGACTGTTGAAAATGACGAGACCGTCCCATGTTTGTCTAGTTACAACTGGGAGATTCACTCCCTGCACCATGGTTGTTTGGTGGAAAAGCTGAGCTAAGATCGAGAAACAGCTTCTGCTGATACTCCTGCATACGTGCGTCCCTTTCTATGGCTGGAATTATGTCACAAAATTTGGACTTGTAATCGAATAGGGATCTAATAGTGTGGCAAGCCAGTAGTCATTATCACTTCTAATTTTGACAATACGAGGGTCATGTTGGAGGTAGTGCAGCAAGAAGGCACTCATGTGTCTTGCGCAGCCATGCGGACCAAGTCCACGCTGTGTTTGTGGCATAGAGGTGCTAACCGTTCTTTCTTCCTCTGACATCTCCCCCCAACCTCTTTCAACAGAAATTTGACCAAGGTCTCCCTCATCCGCTGAGTCTTCCATGTCCATGGACAGTTCGTCCTCCATTTCTTCATGTTCTCCTGCACTTTCTTCAACATTTCGCCTGCTACTATGCGCCCTTGTTGATTCCTGTCCCCCATGGTCCCATGCCTGCCGCGTTGGTGATGATTAACGTCTGGACTTTGGATGTTGTTGTGTCTTGCGCATATGAATCCTCCTGTAGTTCCTCCCCTTCCTGTTGTCCCACTCCCTGACTCCGAATAGTGTTTAGCGTGTGCTCCAGCATGTAAATGACTGGAATTGTCATGCTGATAATGGCATTGTCAGCGCTAAACATATTCGTCGCCATGTCGAAACTGTGCAGAAGGGTGCATAGGTCCTTGATCTGAGACCACTCCATCAGGGAGATCTGCCCCACCTCTGCATCTCGTTGGCCCAGGCTATATGTCATGACGTATTGCACCAGGGCTCGACAGTGCTGCCACAGTCGCTGTAACATGTGGAGAGTCGAATTCCAGCGTGTCGGCACATTGCATTTCAGGCGATGAACCGGCAGGCCGAAAGACTTCTGGAGCGATGCAAGTCGCTCAGCAGCGGTGGTTGAACGGCGGAAGTGAGCAGACAGTTTTCGTGACCTGTTCAGAAGGTCATCTAGGCCGGGATAGTGTGTTAAAAATTGCTGGACAACAAGGTTCAACACGTGAGCCATACAAGGCACGTGTGTCACCTTGCCCAGGCGAAGGGCCGCACCCAGGTTTGCAGCATTGTTGCACACGGCCTTACCAGGCTGCAGGTTGAGTGGAGACAACCATTTATTAAACTCAGTCTTCAGAGCTGCCCACAACTCAGCCGCTGTGTGACTCTTATTTCCAAGACATTTCAAGCTAAAGACTGCCTGATGCCGTTGCGCTCTGCTGCCAGCATAGTAATGAGGGGTGCGTGATTCCTTCTGCGCAGTTACAACGCTGGTGGCCTGACCAGGCAGGCTTGGGGCGGAGGTGGAGGACCCAGATGAGGTGGAGGAGGCAGAAGCAGTGGCGAAACTTGGACAGACAGAGGATTGACAAACAAGTCATGGGGACGGCAAGACTTGTGCAGCAGACCCTTCACCATCTATCACCGTAGTTACCCAGTGCTCACTCAGCGACATGTAACGTCCCTGTCCATGCTTACTGGTCCAAGTATCGGTGGTGAAATGCACCCGTTCACACACAGAGTTTCTCAAGGAAGCGGTGATGTTGTGTGCAACATGCTGGTGTAGCGCAGGCACACCTTTCATAGAGAAGTAGTGGCGACTGGGCATCTGGTACTGGGGCACAGCAACAGTCATAAGGTCTCTAAAATCCTGTGTGTCCACCAGGCGGAAAGGCAGCATTTCGGTAGCCAAGAGCTTACAGAGGGATAAAGTCAACCTCTTAGCTTTGTCATGAGTCGCAGGAAATGGCTTTTTATTTGTCCACATCTGAGGTACAGAGATCTGGCTGCTGTGTGTAGATGGTGTTGAGTAGGGTGTCCCTGAAAAAATGCAGGTTTGTGAGGAAAGTGCAGGCATAGACATGATGTTGCCTTCATCCAACGTTGATGCTATCGATGTCTGAGAGAGCTAGACACATGCACTTGTTTCCCCTTCCAAACCAAATGACGACCTACAAAGCAAACTGCCTGTTGCGGTTACAGTGGTGAAAGTTGTGCGTGGAAAAAAAGGTGTGACAGCTGTCCCCACAGTCCTAGAAGATGAAGAGCGCGCGGATGCACTTGAAGGGGCAGGCGGTGGCTGGTTCGCTCCGCTAGACCGCATTGCAGCACGGTGAGCTTCCCACTGGGACTTATGATATTTATTCATGTGATGATTCATGGAAGAAGTTGTCAAACTCCTGAGGTTTTGCCCTCTACTAACAGAATCATGACAAATTTTACATATCACATGATTTGGGCGATCTTTTTCTATGTCAAAAAAGGTCCAGGCTAGGCAAGGCTTAGAGGGCATGCGACCTGCTGAGCCCCCCCGACTAGTGCTCAGAGGCAGAGTGGTGGCTTAGGATGCAGTTGAAGACGTGCTACCAGTACTACTCCTCTGTCCAGGAAGGTGCAAGGTAACTTTGTTGTCAGTAGCATCCTCCTCCACCTCCTCTGTTGACCTCCTCGAGTGCCTGACTGTGGGTTGACAGTAGGTGGGATCTAGAACTTCTTCATCAAGCGTTGTGATTGCATTCCCCTCACCCTTTAGACTGAGCCTCTTCCTGACGTGAACCAATATTTAAGTTGCCATCCCAATCTGGTATCTGCGTCTCATCGTCATCAGTATGTTCCTCATTGTCTCTAACAACAGGTGTTACAGTTTGTAAATAAGGGTCAACATTATGCTCAGAAACTTTGTCCTCACGGCCTGAATCAGAGTCACAAAGGTTCTGGGCATCACTGCAGACCATTTCCTGGTCTGTACTCACTGTAGCTTGAGAGCAGACCTCTGATTCCCAGGCTATAGTGTGACTGAACAGCTCTGCAGACTCAGCCATCTCAGTTCCACCATACTGTGCAGGGCGGATGGAGACTTCAGAGCTGGGAGAAAGCAAGTGTGATTGGGATGACAACTCAAAGGACTGGTGTTTTTTGATGCGGTAGTTGAGGTGGCGGAGAGGGGACTTGTTGTACAACTTGAGATCCATTCAAGCATTTTCTTTTTTTGGCCATCATCTACCTTTGTTCCAGTTGTTCGTGTCCGTAAAAAAGGGAGCACATCGGATTGTCCACCGTAAGTAGTAGACATCTTACTTTTGCTGGAAGATGGTCTATTTTCAGCAGATGTTAATGGAGCTTTGCCACCTTCCCCACGGACAAACCCTTTTTTTCCTTTTCCAACATGCCTCTTCCCCTTTCCACCAGCATCTGTCATTTTGCCACTCATTTTGATTGCGACAAGATTGTGCACTTAAAATTTGGTAGTAAAAATTGAGAGGTGGTATAGATTGCAGCGATGGTCTATCTTTATTAACAGCAGAATAAACAACAATAACTATCCCTGACAATGCAACTACAGCCCTTAAACTGGCAGCATAGTTTGCTAGTATAATGGCTTAGTAACAATGAGCTTGAGTGTGCTATGCAGAGGTGCTGCAAATATATTTGCACTAGTGGGACACTAATGGAAGTCCAACAGCCACTCTTAGGATGCCACTAAGTTTACTCAGTGGTTGCTAGTATAATGGCTTAGTAACAATGAGTTTGAGTGTGCAATGCAGTGGTGCTACAAATAGCTTTGCACCAGTGGGACAATAATGGAAGTCCAACAGCCACTTTTAGGATGCCACTAAGTTTACTCAGTGTTTGCTAGTATAATGGCTTAGTAACAATGAGTTTGAGTGTGCAATGCAGTGGTGCTGCAAATAGCTTTGCACCAGTGGGACAATAATGGAAGTCCAACAGCCACTTTTAGGATGCCACTAAGTTTACTCAGTGTTTGCTAGTATAATGGCTTAGTAACAATGAGTTTGAGTGTGCAATGCAGTGGTGCTGCAAATAGCTTTGCACCAGTGGGACAATAATGGAAGTCCAACAGCCACTTTTAGGATGCCACTAAGTTTACTCAGTGTTTGCTAGTATAATGGCTTAGTAGCAATGAGTTTTAGTGTGCAAAGGGTAGTAGGGTACAGTGGCAGGGTTGTGGGTCAGTGTACAGGAAAGGAAGCCTCACTTTCTATCCCTCCTAATGGGGAAATGCAGAGAGAAAGTCCCTGACCTTAGCTACACAGACGCTGTTATCTGTAGCTGTTAAAATCTGTTTCCACGGACCTGACTGTCACCTATGGCTCTGAGCCTGCTGTTATTAGCCCTTGCAAGGGCTAATAGAAACTTCTATCCCTATTCTGTATAGCACTGTGTGTAGAGCGTACACAGCAGTATCGGAGACAGGAGCTACGCCAGCTGTGACTGACACCCAGACGCAGAAGAGATAATGGCGTCCGGACGGGCAGATACCCGTTTTTATAATGCAGGGACATGTGACATGGACATCCTATCACACATGCCATTGCTTCTCTGGCTAAAAGTCCACTTAGCTGTGTGTGTGTCTGGGATTGGCTGACATGCTAGCCCACCCCACTACACGCGCGCGCTTAGGGAAGGAAGACAAGGAAAAAAAAAAATGGAGATCGCCATTATCCATACAGCAGTGATCTGAATGCGCTTTTCCCACACACTATACGGTGAAATTTGATAATAGTGTGAGTCACAGAGTGACTTACACTATTACAGCGGAAAGCCAGCTAGTAATTAACTTGGCTTTTTGCTGCTAGAACCGTTCTCGAACGTAACTAGAACTATCGAGCTTTAGCAAAAAGCTTGATTTCTAGTTCGATCTAGAACAACCCCCAAAATCACTCGAACCGTGAACTGGAGAACCACGAACCGCGAACCGCGCTCAACTCTACTCATCACTCAAGATTTTTTTTTCTCTCAAGTGACAACCCTAGTAAGGGAGGGTATGAAAATGTGTTTTTTGTTGTGAGCAGCAGAGTTAACCAAATCCTCATCAAGGCTTACAATACATGTTAAACAGATAGACATACATGTAGCTATCTGTGGCGACTAGGCACAGGGCGCCACAGAACAACATAGTATAAAAAGTTATTTTTCTATCTGTGTACCTACCGATTTTTCTTGGCAAGATACATATCTGAAAACTACTGGGTGTCAATGTAAAATCCCAGCTAGCAAAAGACAGCTATATGGGTGCTTTCCTTATTAAGCATGATGGCTACACCAATTCCCTAATACAGCTGGGCTTCAGTGAAACTTCTATATCTGTACCCATGATAGCTACTGTACACGCCTGGTGTTGACTTGTTCGTGGTCCTTGTGACAAAAAGATTTGATGATCTATCATAAATCCTATACTCTGGATTTTTTGGGATTGTGGCAATAGTCATTGACTTGCATTTCCTGACCATTTTGACTAATTCCACAAATTTTGATTTGTTCTTTCAAATTTGAACATCCTACATGGGTTTATCGTCTATCAGTAACTAAAGATGTGCTCTAAAGAGTCTCTGGCAAGTTCATTATAAAATTAACTTTGTTAATAGATGAGATCAATTACCATAATAATGAAGTGCTTAGTTATATTACTGTTATGGTAATTTTCTGCGCAATTTTAATAGACAGTTTTATAATGAACTCCTAAGATTACTCTGCACGTTCTTGATATGTCTTCATAGGTAAATTGGCTTTTGTGTTGCTCATAACCTTGTACCAATATATAGAAGTAAAGCGATTTCTGACCACAGTCTAACAGGAAGAATACATAGATCAAGGTAAATATGGAATGATCTGAATGATATTAACCAATTCATAACCTACAGACAGGTTTTCGTGGGCACAGGGTGAGAGATTCTCAGTTGGCCCCATGCATACCAGGACACATATACACAGATATATACACATACAGGTATACAGTACCTACATATAATTATTTAAAGACAAATTCGCAAAAATACATATAAACAGACAGAACTATATACACAGTCACACACACTGACATACATAGATATATGTCGCGGGCGGGAGAGCAGGCTACGGCCAGTGGGGAGCTACTCGAGACGCTCGGATCCGTGATCATGGCGTGTGGCTTGAGTGGTAGCCGGATCCGGGGCTCTTGCAGCATCCCATCGCCCACAACAATATAAAGGGGTTATTTACAGGGGAGAGTTTATCAGTGATGCCACCAGTGGGTTGCGGTGATAGTTTGGTGACACCGCCGCTGCCTTTGTATGGGACACCCGGGGCTGATGGAGTGGGGCACCAGGATGGTATCCCCTCCACAGGTAAGGGAGGTGTTGTCCCGGGGCCCAGGTGTAGGTGGTGTGCAGTGTCACTTTAAAAGACATGGCCTCACACAGTGCACTGTTTGGTAGCAGTGATGCTGCCAGTTTGGCACTGTGCCTTTAATTCTGTTTTTGTGCCCGTAGAAAGGTGGCAGAGCCCCCCCGCAATGTAAAGTGTATGGTTATGTAAAGTGTAATGTGTTGCGTGATGTATATGTGTTAACAATGTGTAGTGAAGTGTATTTGTCATATAAGCTTTATATTAAGACATAGGTTTTAACAGATATAGCAGAGTAGGTAATGTTAAGTGGTCTGTATTGTGAGATAAAGGTTTTGGATGTCATTTATAGGAGGTAATTTAAAGTATAGGAATATTATGTAGATGGATTTGTTAGTAATAGAAACAGTTAATATTAAGTCCAGCTCATTGTTGAGTGGGACTAATGTTGAGGAGAGAGCAAGAGAGACTTCCTGGTTAAGATAGTGAAAGGAGGTTGGACAGATGGCAAGAGGTTTGGTTAGGAGAGGGTGCTTCAAAGGAAGTCAGGCTAAGAAGTGGGTCCAAAGAGAGAAGACATGGCCTCGGTGATAGGGCCAGTCAGGGAAACCTGAGATAACCTCTGGAGGTCTGGAGCCTGCAGCTCACCCCCAGGCGCTTAGAGAGTCATCGGACTAGAGAGCCATCAGGGTCCAGAAGCGGACAAATGTGTGCATTGTTAGGAGGCACAGATCCCGAAGAATTGAGGATGAGGTCCAAGATAGCATGAAACACAAAGAGTAGTACTCCACAGAGAGAGGAAGGAAGGTCATGTCTGTCACCATTGGTGTGAAAAATAAAAGAAAATAGAAATTGTTTGACCAAGTGAACTTTAATGTTGCATGTTTAACTACCCGACGGCATTGACAACTGGCAGAAGGGGTGTAATGTCGGCATTGGTGCACTGCTATGGTTCTCCCCAGCAGGGATGCCAACTCACCCACCAGCGTGGCTGACCTGCACCCCCCTACCTCACCTCCTCGCAGTCCTCCATGTGTGACCCTCCTTCCTACTGTTCCCAGGGCTTGTGTACACTACAGTGTCTTAGGGGCCACGCACACTTACACTCACTCTCTCAAAGGGCCAGCACACCTATTCCTGGACGTTCCTCTCAGTCTATGGTTAAGGGGCACAAGGTACTTAAGGCACCTTCCCACTAGCGGAGGTGCCTGAGAAACATTGTCAGTTAGATAGTGCATGTCCATCTAGCTAGCTAGTTGTCAGGTCCATTGCCTACTGTCCACCTACCTGCACTTGTCACCCTGTCCCAGCTGTGCCCTCTGTACCTGTCTGTCCAGCTAGCTGTCCTGTCTGCCTCAGCTGTCTTGGCTGCACCTGTTAGTACTAGAGGCTATGCCAGTCCCAGCCATACCCTCTGCACCTGTCTGCCTCAGGTATCCTGGTTAAACTGTCGCGGGCGGAGGAGGGGACGCTGCGCTCTCCCACTGCTCGGGTCCGGCCGCTGCTGCTGCGGCTGCTCGGTGGTGGCTCGAGCAGTAGGCTGGATCCCGGGGACTCGAGCGGCGTTCCTCGCCCGTGAGTGAAAAGGGGGTTTTGATTGTGTGGATTTGATTATTGTCCGTGACGCTACCCACGGTTGTGGTGATAATAGTGACACCACCGCTGCTCTGGACGGGGATCCCGGGAGCGGTGACAGGGAGCAGCTTTGTTGTTAATTCTCCCCTCCGTGGGTAGGGGGTTGGTTGTCCCGGGGCCCGGTGATGAGGTAGGGATGGATGGCAGGCGGGTTACGGGGCCTGGTGAGGTGCAGGGTCGCAGGGGCAGCGCTGTGCCGCACGGCACGGTGGTACTCACTCAGCCCAATGATGAGGACACAGTTCTCGGTAAAACACTCGGCTGGATGGACGGGTCCCACAGACGGCTGCGGTGTTATTTCTCCCGGCAGGTTAATGGTGACTGCCTTTCCCTGCACCTATGTACGGTTGATGGTTCCGATGGGTTCCCACCGGTAACCCGCTCCCCAGCTTGGATGTGGGCTGGAGGAGCCCCTTTTTGCCCGCAGGCTCTGGCCCTGAGAAACGGTTGCCTTGGCGGTGGCGGTGTCTCCCTCTGTTGGTTGAACTGTTGCCTTCTGTCGGGACTTGGCTGTTTGGAAACCCAGGAGGTCCCCTTCACTAACGGATTCGGCAAATTCACGGCGACTCCTAGCCTTGCCGGGGTCCGCAAGCCCCTGCCAGATGGTGCTGACTTCTCTTCGTGTACCGGTCTGGTGCCGCCGGGCCACCGCCCATCCACGGTCCTTACGGTAACTCTGATAGGCCACTCCTGCAGACGGTCACCACCATCTGCCAACCTTGCTGTACCGCCCGGGCCACACACCCGGACGCTGTCAGTCAGTTGCTCCACTACTACACTTTCCTCCTTCCACTTTCACCTCCAAAACTAAACTAAACTAAACTGTCTGCTTTTCCTGCCTCCAGGACTGTGAACTCCTCGGTGGGCGGGACCAACCACCTGGCCCACCCCCTGGTGTGACCATCAGCCCCTGGAGGAAGGCAACAAGGGTTTTGTGTCTGACTTCGGTGTGCCTGACCGGGAGTGTGGGATGTGTAGGTGTTGTGCTCTGTGGCCCCTGGCTTGTCCAGTGCGCCACATTCCCCCTTAGTTAAATGCAGACCGTCCGCGCGCTGCCCGTCCATCACCGGTTTAATTTTCACCAACTGGAAAAGATGAAAACGGTTAAACGGTAACACACATACAAGTATAATAACATCTTCCCACATCGGGAGGTACTCTTACTTAAACGTTACGGTTACGGCTTCCACTCTCTCCCACCCAAGCAACCTGACCCTGATGCTGCCCCTAAACAAACAGACAGCACCCCTTGACCCCAGTCCTGCACAAGTTGCCCGAGCGGGTTCTGTCTTTTTCAGGGGACCCACGTCCATGGGGAACCCCTGAAACCCCCAGAGGATCGCCACCGGTTCCGGTGGTGGCTGGGCCCCAGCCTGCTCCACTGCGGGCTCTTCCTCCAATCTGCCTCTCCGGAGGCGGTAATGGTAGAAGCCATAACACAACATTATTTACAAGCCACTAAGTTTGTGGTTGCCCTGCAAGTTCTCGGGCCTGTTCATAAAGAGTTCCTTATGCAAAAACTTTTCAAACGGTCCCCACGGGGACAACGGTGCCGGCAACAACCGGTTTCAATTAAGCAGTAATCAGGTGGCAAATCAGATGACTTCATCGGTAGATTATTCTTATCATTTTCAAACTTTTTAACTTTAAACAGTGGTGGTCCCAACGGGGATGGTGACAACGGCATTCCGCTGCCCTTAATCTGAGTCCTTGGTATCGGCTGGGGGGAGGGGCGCGATGCACACTCGGGCCTCATTGCTGCCCCTCAGCTTGGCGTCCAACGCAAACCACCCCCTCTCCCCGCAGTGCCGGGTGTATTGCACCAGGCCTCCTGGCATCAGGTTGTGGCCTGGGTGTTCTTCTGGCAGGTGGGCATTAACATCCCGTCGGGCTATAAAGACTTCGGCCTCCAGACCCGGTTCATAGATGAAACCATAGCCCCGGCGGACATCAAACCACCTCACCTGCCCTTCATACAGCGGGCCCCGGACGCGGAAGGTTGCCTGGCGGAGGCTCTCTTTCTCCCGGATCGTACGGGCCACCATCTCCGTCTTCTTCCTTTCCCTTTCCTCGATTTCTGGGCCCAACGGTACCGGCTCCCTATCCCAGTACGGTGCTGCTGCGAGCTCCGGCGCACGGGTCGGGCCCCGCGAGACCTTTTGGACACTGCCCACTGCTGGTGATCTGGGTAGAAGGTCCCGCGGTGACTTGGCCTTGGACGCCGCCTTGCAGCGACAACCCGGCGCAACCTCAGCCGAGGTGTGGGGGATGGGCACAGGGGTTTTCCTCTGCTGGGCCTTTTTCATGGAGCGGTCTATCGGCTCCGGCTCGGGGAATCTCTCGGGGGATGCCTCCGGTTCAGGCTTCGGGGCTTTCCATGGTAGCACCTCCGGTCGGCTACGGGCTCCGGCTACAGGTCGGTCCGCCTGGGCAGACATGCAGGGTATCGCTACCGGTTGCGGTGGTAGCGGGCCTAGTGGCGGGGTCACGGCAGCCGGGACGGGTAGCGAGGGAGGCAGTAGGGTGAGCGGGTTCAGACCGGACTCCACAGCCGCGATGACCGACCCACTAGGGGTATCGGGGCGTGGATCACTCACCCTCCCTTCCGCAACTTCCTCCTCGCGTCTCCGCACGGTCGCTATGACCTCCGTCATGTCGGTCTCCCACTCCTCCAAGAGGAGCTGTATTTTGACCTGCAGCCTCTGATAGAGCTGCGCGGTCCGGATCTCCACCCACACCGCGGTTCGAGGCGCGGGGGCTACGGTGCTACGGGACGGCATATACATCTTGCTGGCGGCCTCTTCCAGGAACAAGATGGCCGCAGGGTCCTGGCGTCTCTGCTTTTATAGCCGCGCTCACATGAGACCAGCCGCCATTTCATCCCCCTTTGTCTCTTTCCGGCTCCTCCTCTATAGGGGCGGGGTTTTGGCCTTCGCGCCTCCACTACTCGAGGAGACGCTCGAGCGGGAATTTTTCGCGCCAAAGATGGCGGCTTCGGCAAATTTTCAGCCGGACACCTCCGGCAATAACAAGGCGCACCTCTACCCAACGGCAGAGCGGTAGGATCCTGTTCGTGATGCCAAGTTGTCGCGGGCGGAGGAGGGGATGCTGCGCTCTACCACTGATCGGGTCCGGCCGCTGCTGCTGCGGCTGCTCGGTGGTGGCTCAAGCGATGGGCCGGATCCCGGGGACTCGAGCGGCGTTCCTCGCCCGTGAGTGAAAAGGGGGTTTTGATTGTGGGGATTTGATTATTGTCCGTGACGCCACCCACGGTTGTGGTGATAATAGTGACACCACCGCTGCTCTGGACGGGGATCCCGGGAGCGGTGACAGGGAGCAGCTTTGTTGTTAATTTTCCCCTCCGTGGGTAGGAGGTTGGTTGTCCCGGGGCCCGGTGATGGGGTAGGGATGGATGGCAGGCGGGTTACGGGGCCTGGTGAGGTGCAGGGTCACAGGGGCAGCGCTTTGCCGCACGGCACGGTGGTACTCACTCAGCCCAATGATGAGGACACAATTCTCGGTAAAACACTCGGCTGGATGGACGGGTCCCACAGACGGCTGCGGTGTTGTTGCTCCCGGCAGGTTAATGGTGACTGCCTTTCCCTGCACCTATGTACGGTTGATGGTTCCGATGGGTTCCCACTGGTAACCCGCTCCCCAGCTTGGATGTGAGCTGGAGGAGCCCCTTTTTGCCCGCAGGGTGGCCCTGAGAAACGGTTGCCTTGGCGGTGGCGGTGTCTCCCTCTGTTGGTTGGACTGTTGCCTTCTGTCGGGACTTGGCTGTTTGGAAACCCAGGAGGTCCCCTTCACTAACGGATTTGGCAAATTCACGGCGACTCCTAGCCTTGCCGGGGTCCGCAAGCCCCTGCCAGATGGTTCTGACTTCTCTTCGTGTACCGGTCCGGTACCGCCGGGCCACCGCCCGTCCACGGTCCTTACGGTAACTCTGATAGGCCACTCCTGCAGACGGTCACCACCGTCTGCCAACCTTGCTGTACTGCCCGGGCCACACACCCGGACGCTGTCAGTCAGTTGCTCCACTACTACACTTTCCTCCTTCCACTTTCACCTCCAAAACTAAACTAAACTAAACTGTCTGCTTTTCCCGCCTCCAGGACTGTGAACTCCTCGGTGGGCGGGACCAACTGCCTGGCCCACCCCCTGGTGTGAACATCAGCCCCTGGAGGAAGGCAACAAGGGTTTTGTGTCTGACTTCGGTGTGCCTGACCGGGAGTGTGGGGTGTGTAGGTGTTGTGCTCTGTGGCCCCTGGCTTGTCCAGGGCACCACAAAAGCAGTCTATACTAGAGACTCTGCCTGTCCACCTAGTGATCCTGTCAGCCTCAGCCATTCGAGCTGCACCTGTCAGCACTAAAGACTCTGCCAACCTGTAACTGAGCCTGTCCATACCTGAGCTTGTTGCTGTCCTGAGGATCAGCTTCCACAGTCCTGGTCACTGCCTTGGGAGTGGCACCTGGTGTCTGTTTTGATTGGCGGTTCATCAAGCCCTTAGAAGTGCACTTATGGGGCTTGCACACTCCCAATTGCTCTCTTAAGCGGTCAACACACCTATTCCCGGAAGTGCCTCTTAGCCTATGGCTGAGAGGCACTAAGTACTTAAGGCGCCCCTCCCCAGTAGGGAAGGTGCCTGAGCAACATTGTCAGTTACTTAGTGCATGTATGTCTAGCTAGCTAGTTGTAAGGTCCCATTGTCTCCTGTCCACCTACCCGTACCTGTCATCCTATCTGGCCAAGGAACCTGCACTCGTCTGTCCTCCTAGCGGTCTTGTCTACCTTAGCCATCCCAACTGCGCTTTTCGGTGCTAGAGAGTCTGCCGGTTTGGCCACATCCTCCGTACCTCTCTGCCTCAGCCACCCAGATTGTTTTGTTTGTCCATAGGGGCACTTTTCTACTCTTGTATGCCAGCAAGGTAAATATTCCTATATTTTGTACTGAGATTCTGTAAGAGAGAGTCTCCTAACCACTGTGTATATGAATAGCCAATTGTATGTAGGAATTTATGCCATTTTTTTCTCTATGTAGATTTTGCATGCACTTTAGTTTAAGACTATGGTAATTAAAGGTTGTATTTTCTTCTGTCTGCCCATTACTACTAGAATGTCTTTCTATGAGCCTCACTTTTTATGCTGCCATTTCTTCTCTTTTGTTTCCTTACATGAATTTTTAAAGTTATCCAGCACCTTGTAGTATATGCTTGTCAATAAAACATATTATTTTAAGCATCTGGGTTCTTGTGTTCTCCACTCATACATATGCACACAAGAATAAATACAGTCTGCAGTTGCTCAGATACCAGAAGATTTATTTTGTTTTCACTTTTTAAATACCAGAACTTTTTTGTTTATACAGTGTATAAATTTGAATATATGAGATCTTGTTTTTTCTTGCTAAATGAATTGTAGTTTTTAGATGTTGTTTTGCCACATGAACATGTCGGCTTTACATTTATATTTTTATGGCGTAAATAGAGAAAAATATAATTGTACCATTTACCTATCTTCATAAAAAACATTATTAACTGTATTGCACATATTATGATTACAGAGGTGTCAAATTATTTACATTTTTTTTTACATTTAAAGCACTACTCCAATGTTTATTTTATTTTACTGGACTGGTACTTTAAATGTAAGTCACCTGCCCCCTGTGTTATACTCACTTGCCGCCATCTCCACCTTTTTCCATCATCCATTTCCAGCTATTTGTCACCTGCCAACAGCTGCAGTGATTCATGTAGCGCCCCTGAGGTCACAAGTCAATATGTCTATGAGAGCCTTATTCTGGCTCTCATAAACTTGTATTGAGAGTTTGTAACTAGTGATGGGCAAGTACTAATAGGCGTTGGTGCTCTTTACTCAAGTCAAGCAATTTCTAATGCTCAAGTGCTCGAGTTGTGATGCCCCTGGACTATCAGGTCATCACAGGGTACTGCACAAGCTGCCCTTCCATGCAGTATTCCACCTCCCTCTTGGTTCTAGTTCCCTACCTAATAGTGTTGCCTCCAACAGCAAATCAAATCCTAGATACCCCCTGCACCATACGCACCAGGCACACCAGTGGACGGCTTGAGTGGAATAGAGTCAACCACCTGAGGGGTCAGGGAGGTGAGGAGTGTAGTGAATAGAAAGTTAGGAAGTAGCTTTTGAGCCGTGAGGAGCTCAGAGGAGGTCGGGAGCAGTGGTTCCTAGAGAAGCTGTCTAGGTTGCAGACGATGGTTTGGGCCTAGAGGAGTTGGACCCCCGGTCGCAGGGGATTGTGGCAAGGTGCCAGGACTTGTCGAGGAGGACAGCCGGCAGCCTAGCAATGTAACCGGTCCGGGACCTAGGTCGGGGAGTAGCTTCAGGAAACCCGACAATTCACCTGAGGAGAACAGAGCCTTTATGATCTGTTCCCACCCGCTCCAGAATCGGGGCATTAGCGCAACGAGGTGGATAGGACTTTCCAATCCAAAACGGTCCAGAAAATCCCAAGCGTGAGCCCTGAGAGCAAGCTCCCACACTTAGCCAGAGTGGGGAGCGGGGCCCAACAAGTTCCATAGTACTGGGCCACCACGTTGAAGTCAAACTTAGTGCCAGGAGGCAGGTCACGGATCTCAGGCAACACTATAGGGAATGGGACCCGGGTGAGCTCCCCTCAGCGGCAGTGGTACCCAGAGAATTGGTTTACCCGGTTGTCAGTGTGATGCCCTGGCCTATCAGGTCGTCACAGGGTATTGTGCAATCTGCCCTTCTGCACAGTATTCGCATCCTCCTTGCTTACGTATCCTTGTCCTTTGGTGTTGTTAAGAGCTTAGCCAGTCAAAACCCTAGGAACACTTTACTCCACACCCACCAGACACACCATTGGGGGTCCTGAAGGGAATAGGGCCACCCACTTGGGGGCATGGTAGGGGAAAGTGCAAAAGTGAAAAGAGTTGAGTGGTGACTCTCGAAGGGAGAGGTCACAGGTCAGGAGCAGGGCTCCTTGAGTCTACTAGGTGGCAGACATTGGTCTGGGCCTGGTAGGAGCTGGAACCTCGGTCGCAGGGGATCGTGTCAAGGGGCATGGATTGCTGAGGACGGCAGCCGGAGGCCTTGAGCCATCTCCGGGCAGGGGCCAGGGCACGACGGGGTATGCTGACCCTAGGCCGGGAAGTAGCTTCAAGCGTCCTGGTAATTTACCCGATGGGGGTGAAGCCTTCAAGATTCATCCCTCACCCACTCCAAAATCGGGATACTAGAGCGCCAATGGGATAGGACTTTCCCTACACACACAGTCCATCAAATCCCAAGCGTCAGCCCTGAGAGCAGGCTCACACCATTAGCCATATGGGTGAGCGGGACCCGATTAGTTCCACACTATTGGGTCCAAACAGTGAACAAGGTGCCATGGAAAAGGTCACAGGCTAACAAACAACACCAAGGGCACGGATCTAAGCGTGCTCCCTCTGAATTCTGGTTTACAAGCTGTTGGTGTCAGTATTCTTGGACTGAGTGAGTATGCAGAAACCCTTTCTTTTCCCAACGGCACCCCACTCCTGTACCAACCCTGGGGCACAAATCCCCTACCCACGGAGAGGTTAAACACCTTGCCGCCGTACCATCGCCACCAGGCTACCCCAACAGCAGCGGTGGTACTCCACCTTACCACGCACCGTGGGTGGCATCACGAACTTTCAAATCCCCTGTACATAATCCCCCTTTTCAAACTTGAGTATCCGCATGAACCCCCGGGTCCAGAGACCCATCTAGCCACCACAGTTCCAGATCCTAGCGGCTCGGCCGCTGGCACGGGGGCGGGACATCAGCGTCTGCTTATGAACTGAGTGAGTATGAGAGTGACCTCTGCACTCCACGTCACCCTTCATCGAGTCTCGGGGCATCCCCCCTACCCGTGGAGGACTACAACACCTTGCTGCTCCACTTCATAACCCCGGGTACTCCCAACTCCAGCGGCGGTACTCCCCAAATTACGGTACACCACGGGTGGTGTCACGAACTATACATCAACTCTCCTGTAAATACCCTCTTTCATTTGAGTTGCCACACGACCCCTGGGTTAGGAGACCCTCGAGCCACAGTGAACCCGGATCAAGGCAGCTCGGCTGCTTCCACGGGGGCGGCACAGAGTCAAGTAACAATCATAATAGAAGACCATGGGAAACTTGAGCATTTATTTGGGAGACCCCCAGGGGGGACCTGTAAATCACTGAATTGATGGAAACAGAGCTGACATGGAATAGGAACAACATGGGGAAGATGCCTGGACATATCTCTGACTCCCAAGTCACTGGTGAAAACAATGTTGTCATAGTATTATGCCCCTTTAATTCACTGACAAGAAAACATTCAATACCAATGATAAAATAAATGTTAAAAAACAAAATGTTAGGAAACATTCTTTCCAGTGTAATGACATGTCTCTAGGGCAAATTTAAATAGGGAACAAACATGCCTGTGTGGTGCCCTGGACAAGCCAGGGGCCACAGAGAACAACACCAACACACCCCACACTCCCAGCAGGCACACCGAAGTCAGACAAAAACCCTTGTTGCCTTCCTCCAGGGGCTGATGTTCACACCAGGGGGTGGGCCAGGCGGTTGGTCCCGCCCACCAAGGAGTTCACAGTCCTTGAGGCGGGAAAAGAGCGCAGTTAAGCTAGGGAGGTGAAAGTGAGAGGAAGGAAAGTAGTAGTGGAGCAACTAACTGACAGCGTCCGGGTGTGTGGCCCAGGCGAGACAGCAAGGTTGGCAGACGGTGGTGATCGTCTGCAGGAGTGGTCTATCCGAGTTTACCGTAAGGACCGTGGACGGGCGCTTGCCCGGCGGTACCGGACCGGTACACAGAGAGAAGTCAGCACCATCTGGCAGAGGCTTACGGACACCGGAAAGGCTAGGAGTCGCCATGAATTTGCCGAATCCGTTAGTGAAGGGAACCTCCTGGGTTTCCAAACAGCCAAGTCCCGACAGAAGGCAACAGTCCAACCACCAGAGAGAGACACCGCCACCGCCGAGGCAACCGTTTCTCAGGGACAGAGCCTGTGGGCAAGAAAGGGGCTCCTCCAGCCCACATCCAAGCTGGGGAGCGGGTTACCGGTGGGAACCCATCGGAACCAACAACTGTACACAGGTGCAGGGAAAGGCAGTCACCACCAACCTGCCGGGAGCAACAACACCGCAGCCGTCTGTGGGACCCGTCCATCCAGGCGAGTGTTTTACCGAGAACTGTGTCTTCATCATTGGGCTGAGTGAGTACCACCGTGCCGTGCGGCACAGCGCTGCCCCTGCGACCCTGCACCTCACCAGGCCCCGTAACCCGCCTGCCATCCATACCTACCCCATCACCTGGCCCTGGGACAACCAACCCCCTACCCACGGAGGGGAGAATTAACAACAAAGCTGCTCCCTGTCACCGCTCCCGGGATCCCCGTACAGGGCAGCGGTGGTGTCACCAAAATCACCACAACCGTGGGGGGCGTCACAGGCAATAAATCCCCACAATCCATCCCCTTTTCACTCACGGGTGAGGAGCGCCGCTCGAGTCCCCGGGATCTGGCCCACCGCTCGAGCAACCACCGAGCAGCGGCAGCCGCAGCAGCACCGGCTGCCGGACCCGAGCAGTGGGAGAGCGTGGCGTCCCCTCCTCCGCCCGCGACACCTTCTCCACCCCTTTAGCTATATTCACATTAAGAGTATGTGCATATATTGAGAACATGGTTGCAGAAATTTTCGCACCATTTCTGCATCTCTTGGAAGAAAAAAATGCAGCTCAAAAATGCACGGTTTTGTCACTTTTTGATGTGGTGTTATGCTTTTTTTGCATGCGGTTTTTAATGCTTTCAATGGGGAAAATATTTTCTGCACAAATTCTGCAAGGAAACAAATCTCATCATGTGCACTACACCAGATTTCTCATTTGGTGGCATAAGGATTTTCTTACAGTTTTGTAACCAAACTGCATTAAAAAATTGCATCAAAGAAAGAAAAATTGCACAATGTGCACAAAGCCTTAAGCCTTCTTTACACGTTGCAATTTCGCATATGATATCGTATGCGATTTGCAACGCCCCCATCGTATGTGTGGCACATTCAATTTGTTGAACGTGCCGCACAAACGATTAACCCCCGTCACACATACTTACCTTCCATACGACCTCGATGTGGGCGGCGAATGTCCACTTTCTGGAGTGGTATGGACGTTCGGCGTCACATCGATGTCACGCGGCAGCCGGCCAATAGAAGCGGAGGGGCGGAGCTGAACGGGACGTAAACATCCCGTCCACCTCCTTCCTTCCGCATTGTGGGCCGGGAACCGCAGGACGCTGGTAAGATCTGTTCTTCGTTCCCGGGGTGTCACACACTGCAATGTGTGCTACCCCGGGTACGATGAACAATGTGACGTGCAATTCTAGAGAAAGGTACGATGTGTATGCGATGAACGTTTTACCGTTCAATCACAATCGCACGTACCTGTCACACACTGCAATGTACCTTATGATCCCGGATGTGCGTCACTTATGACGTGACCCCGCCGACCCATTGTAAGATACATTGCAGCGTGTAAAGCGGGCTTTAGTGTTGTTGCAAAAACGTAGCAGTTTATCCTGTCTGTCAGGCAAAGCAAACAATCGTGTTTATTAGCTTTATCAAATCTCATGGCTAGAGTGTAAGATCAGGTTTTAATTTGCATCAAACTTATTAAAAATGCTGCCAAAGAATACTGCATGCAACATATAGGCATATCCTTCATAGCTGACCCACTGCTCACCGTATTTCCCTGTCGCCTATCACTACAGTAGATGACAACTCAAATACACAGAGGGACAAAATTAAAAAATTGGACAAAGTCGAGGGCCAACCTAGCCGCAGGCTCCACATAGTCTTTTATACAGAATAATGTGCCCCACATGGCCATCTAAACAGAATAATGTGCCCCACATAGTCCTCCATTCATAATAGGCTTGCGGGACAAATAAAGTCTGCCTGAAGGTCAGTTTTGGTCCACAGGCCAGAGTTTGATATACTATATGCCTTTTTGTTGTGTTTATGCAGCAGGCACAGTTTCACCTGCCCGCCTATCTTGAACTGTGAGTGTGACATCAGCCGCACATCTGTGACGCCCTGGGCAAGCCAGGGGTAACAGGTCATAACACCACACGCACCCCACATTCCCTGCAGGAACACCAAGGTCAGAACACAAATCCTTGTTGCCTTCCTCCAGGGGCTGATGTCCACACCAGGGGGTGGGCCAGGCGGTTGACTCCGCCCACCGAGGAGTTCACAGCCCTGGAGGCGGGAAAACCAGGCAGTTAGCTCAGGGAAGAGCTTGAGTAAACAGTGGAGTTGTAGTGAGAGAAGGAGAAAGAGAAAAGTGACAGCAAGAAGCCTGAAGTTGGTCCGGGTGTGTGCCCCGGACTGAGACAGCAAGGTTGGCAGACGGCGGTGACCGTCTGCAGGAGAGATTGCTCGGAGGTTGCCGAAAGGACCGTGGACGGGTGGTGACCGGGCGGTACCGGAGCGGTATACAAAGAACAGTCAGCACCAGGGCAGGGGCCTTTCGGATCCCGGCAAGGCTAGGAGTCGCCATAATTTGCCAAATCCGTCAGTGAAGGGGACCACTGGGTCTCCCAACAACCAAGTCCCGATTGAAGGCAACAGTCCGACCGTTAAGGGGAGACACCGCCACCGCCAAGGCACCAGTTTCCCAGGGCCAGCGCCTGCGGGCAAGAGAGGGGCTCCTCCGGCTCATATCCAGGTCGGGGAGCGGGTTACCGGTGGGAATCCATCGCTAGCAAAGGACTATACATAGGTGCAGGGAAGAGACCGTCACCACTAACTGCAGGGAACATCAGCACCGTAGCCGTCCGAGGGACCCGTCCAACCAGCCTCTTGTTTACCGAGAACTTTGTCATCATCCTTTGGCTAAGTGAGTACCTCCGTGCCGTGCGACACAGCACTGCCCCTGCGCCCCTGCACCTCCACAGGCCCCATAACCCGCCTGTCCACCATCCCAACCCCATCACTGGGCCCCGGGACCACCAAACCCCCTACCCACGGAGGGGCAAATCAACAACTGGCTGCTCCATACCACCACTCCCGGGATCCCCAGACAGAGCAGCGGTGGTGTCCACACAATCACCACAACCGTGGGTGGCGTCACGGACAATAAACTATCCCCACAACCAAACCCCTTTCACTCACGGGCGAGGAGCGCCGCTCGAGTCCCCGGGATCCGGCCCATCGCTCGAGCCACCGAGCAGCAGCAGGCCGCAGCAGCAGCTGCAGCCGGACCCAAGCAGTGGGAGAGTGCAGCGTCCCCTCCTCCGCCCGCGACACATCCATTTCTCTGTCCCTTACCAGATGCCTGGCATATATTAAGTTACGGAGGCAGCTAAAAGAGGTATTGAACTATAATTCAGTAAGGATCTGCAGTCTGGGCGAGACCTAGGCAAAATTACTATGAGGTACAGGTGATGGGACACAAGGTTGTGTAAGGCAGGGACCCCACACCTGGAGAAATAGCGAAGGCTGGGGATCAAGTACTGAGGGACTGCTGCCGCCATGAAGTTCTGGAAATCATCAGTGGCCACAAATCTAAATGCCAATATTTGCAGGGAAAGCAGTCTGGAAATGTGGACGGTTATTGTTTTGGTCTGTGAATGGGTGGTAGCATATTACCGATTAAACTACAAGGCCAGGGGTAGAGACTTCTGGACGCTGAGCTTGGACAAGAAAGAGGACATGGTTGCTGATGGTATTTGTGAATGTGCAAAGGCAGAATTAGGGTGCATCCTGGACAGAGGTTTGACCAGCACATAGCAGAGTGGAGGAGGCAGTTGGGTCACCTGAAGAGAAAGACTGTGGATTGTGGACCATATAGTCGACGAGGAGGCATGGCAACAGACGTACATTGGACACTCTGATCCCAGTTTAGAATCAATTTTTAAAACACTCTTAATTCTTGACTACAAAACTGCCAAAATAGATGCAGGCAGGGCGAGGCTAAGCTAAAGTGGGCAGAAAGAATGGCATTACAGCCAGCAATAGACATACAGAAGAAACTAAGATCCCAGTTTAGAATCAATTTTTAAAACACTTAATTCCTGACTCAAAAACTGGGCAAGTCTATGCATTCACTAGACATATATAATTATCTGTATGGAAGAGATTCCTTGTGGTAGACCTCTATAATGTACCTTTTACGCCATCATACACAACCTTGGAAAAATTATAACAAAAGTGGTATCATGAACATGTTAATATGACGAATGAGGACAAAGAGGACACAAAAAAATAAGAAAACAATGACTGTCTACCCTTGTTTGGGTGTGAAGCTGTGCAATGGATTATACCACAATAAAAGTAAGAATTAGACCTACTGGTAATGATATTTCCAGGAGTCCATCATGACAGCACCATAGGAGGTTGCTCTCTACCCTCTGTAGGAACAGGAACACACGCAAGAGGTTAAAACCCCCTCCCACCCTATCCACACCAGTGCTTTAACAATTACTACACCAGTATGGGTACAATGCTATTTTATTATGCCTAGTAAACACATGTTAACTTCACACATTCGCTTTTTTAACGGACATGTGAAGAAGGCCTTAGACAGCAAAAAATCCAGACATCTGGAATCTAGTCCTCCAGTTGTCTTATAATGGCTATATTATATAATCCGTTGTTACAGGAGGCCTGTGGTAGCATTTCTTCTGTGGTATTGTTCTCGGTGTATCAAGAGTGAGAGAAGAGAATCGCGTTGACAATTCAACACAATGGGCAGCACTTTGAGCACATCCTTTAGTGGATTACTGTTGTTGCTCCATGTTACAAACGTGTCAATAACTCGATAATGAATGAAACTACGTTAAAAATGAGCAAACCATTGTTTTTCTTGTGCAATTCTCTATGTGTTTGATGTATCACATAACCCCCTCCCATTAAAGAAAGTAAAGTGGAATTCAAAATGGCGGCTTTGCAGATGGCCGCCATAGGCGTCACCTGGCCTGAAATGTCTTGCCCCTCCCATGTACTAATATGCCACAGACAGTAACTTGATATCAGCAACCACTTTCATTTTATCAGGGTGTATCTATACTTATGGCCTACCCTGTATATATATAGATATATATATATTGCTCAGAAAAATAAAGGGAACACAAACAAAAAAATGGTATTTTAGTGCTCCCTTTATTTTTTGAGCAGTAGATTATATATATATATATATATATATATATATACTGCTCAAAAAAAAAAGTTAAAGGGAACACTTAGATAACACATCCGAATCTGAATTAATTAAATATTCTCATTGACTGCTTTGTTCTGTACAAAGAGTTGAATGTGCTGACAACAAAATAACACAAAAATCATCAATGGAAATCAAATGTTTTAACCAATTTAGGCCTGGATTTGAAGACACTCAAAATGAAAGTGGAAACAAGTCAAAATGAGGCTCAGTATTGTATGTTGCCTCCACGTGCCTTTATGACCTCCCTACAACATCTGGGCATGCTCCTAATGAGGTTGTGGATGGTCTCCTTAGAGATCTCCTCCCAGACCTGGACAAAAGCATCTGCCAACTCCTGGACAGTCTGTGATGCAACATGACGTTGGTGGATGGAGCGAGACATGATGTCCCAGTTGTGCTCAATTGGATTCAGGTCTGGGGAATGGGCGGGCCAGTCCATAGATTCAATGCCTTCATCTTGCAGGAACTGCTGACACACTATAGCCACATGAGGTCTGGCATTCTCCTGCATTAGGAGGAACCCAGGGCTAACCGCACCAGCATTTGGTCTTACAAGGGGTCTGAGGATCTTATCTTGGAAGCTAATGGCAGTCAGGCTACCTCTAACGAGCACATGGAGGGCTCTGCGGCCCTCCAAAGAAATGCCACCCCACGCCATTCCTGACCCACTGCCAAACCAGTCATGCTGAAGGATGTTGCAGGCAGCAGATCGCTCTCCATGGCGTCTCCAGATTCTGTCACGTGCTCAGCGTGATCCTGCTTTCATCTGTGAAGAGCACAGGGTTCCAGTGGTGAGTTTGCCAATCCTGGTGTTCTGTGGCAAATGCCAAGCGTCCTGCATGGTGTTGGGCAGTGAGCACAACCCCCATCTGTGGACGTCTGGCCCTCATGCCATACTCATGGAGTCAGTTTCTAATCGTTTGTGCAGACACATGCACATTTGTGGCCTGCTGGAGGTCATTTTGCAGGGCTCTAGCAGTGCACCTCCTGTTCCTCCTTGCACCAAGGTGGATGTCGCAGTCCTGCTGCTGGGCTGTTGCCCTCCTACGGCCCCCTCCACGTCTCTTGGTGTTCTGGTCTTTCTCCTGGTAGAACCTCCATCCTCTAGACACTACGCTGACAGACATAGCAAACCTTCTTGCACAGCTTGCATTGATTGTCATCCTGGATGAGCTGCACTACCTGTGCCACTTGTGTGGGTTTTAGAGTCTGTCTCCTGCTACCATGAGTGTGAGAGCACAACCAACATTCAATAGTGACCAAAACATCAGCCAAAAAGCATTGGTACTGAGATGTGGTCTGTGGTCCGCACCTGCAGAAACACTCCTTTATTGAGATAGTGTGTCTTGATAATTGCCAATAATTTCCATATG
This sequence comes from Anomaloglossus baeobatrachus, assembly GCF_048569485.1. Taxonomy (NCBI): domain Eukaryota; kingdom Metazoa; phylum Chordata; class Amphibia; order Anura; family Aromobatidae; genus Anomaloglossus; species Anomaloglossus baeobatrachus. The sequence goes on from NC_134354.1 coordinate 71,704,823, forward strand.
ATGTCTATTCCATTTACCCAACAGCATGTGAAATTGATTGTCAATCAGTGTTGCTTCCTAAGTGGACAGTTTGATTTCACAGAAGTTTGATTAACTTGGAGTTGTATTCAGTTGGTTAAGTGTTCCCTTTAATGTTTTGAGTAGTGTATATATATATATATATATATATATATATATATATATATATATATATATATATATATATATATATATATATATATAATACTTTACAATATTCACACATTCTTTTTTCACTTTCTTCCGAGATATTTCCAGGAGGAGAATCAATAGGACTGCTCAAAGCTGATTTCTCAGATACTATCCTCCTCAAGGGCTTGAAGTATATACTAAAGCAGAGATATGAGGAGAGATGACAGGTCCTCTGTAGGTGGGTGGTGTCATAAAAGACCATGTGACAGTTGGATGGAGTTGACAGGTCCTAATCTATAGACATCTACTATGGTGACTGGTTTTCTTTAACATCTGAATCTGTGTCGATCCACATAACAGTGTGAATTTTTTTTTTAAATGCCGTCATTTTTGAGTATTTCTTTCCTCAAAGGCATCTAAAACAAATGTGGCACAAGATTATCCTTCATTGTTCAAAACCTTTTTGCTTCAAAGAGAGATCATGGTGTGCTAGGACGGCCATGAAGCAGTGCTTTATTTACAACCAAGACTGACAGAAATAAAAAATTGAAATCTCTTGTCATCGGAAATTCATTGAAGTTTTATGGTTTTGAAACCATGCGGAGGTCTGGGCAATGGCGACGATGTCGATAAATAAAACATATAGGAGAAAGAAGCAGTTACTTCATGAAAGAATCCTGACACATCTACGCAGCGTGCATCTGTGCAGCATCAAGTGTGCTGCTAAACTAAAGACCCATGATTGCTCATGTCTCCGCGAGTCACTGCAGAAGAATACAGGTGAAGAAGGCTTTGATCGAGCTGCTGCTAGAAACTTGGTTTCATGTAGGGGATGTAAAGCGAGAGCAAAGAGAATCTACACAAGAAGAAAAGGAACGATGATGTGATTTCTGGATACAACCACAGACCAGTGTGCTTTGTACTGCTACTGACAGAGGCGTATCTCCTAGGACCAGATGCACAAACTGTAACAAGCCCCCTGCCAACGAGGTGCCAGTTACAATACTCCCATCTTGTTACTGGCATCACGGGACTTGGCCTCCTTCTCGTAGCAGAGCAAGGGGTGTCGGCCACCTTTGTAACTCCAGTAGCTATGCCTATGCTTTTTTTTTTGTTTTGTACTTCAAGCTTTTACTAAAAACTTGCACGTTATCTGTATAATTACACAAGTCTCAGATATGTTTCCACTTTTCTTAAAACGTTACTGTAGCAGACACATACCTTCCAATATTTCAAGATCAGAAGGAGGAACAAATTATGTGGCACAAATTTTAACCACACCCCTCAGCAACACCCATTAACCATTTCTTTTTACAGTGGAGATGTCAGAGGAGGTTGAGTAGTGATGGGCAGTCCGGCTCTTTTTGGTGATCCGGATCCCATGGCTCCGCTCACCAAAAAGAGCCGGCTCATTCGGATCGTTCTCGGCTCCTTATTATATGTGTTCACTCAAGGTGAACACATATTTAAGATTATAATGACGCCGCTGAAACCACGCCCACCAGCGGCTAAACCCCGCACATTTACAAGGGACCAATTCGATCATGGAGTGGTCGGGGTTTAGACGCGGGTTTAGCAATTTTAGTGGCTCACTTTGGTGATCTGGCTCCTGTCGTTCACAGCAGGGAGCCGGATCTTTGTGTTGGATCGTTCGCGACCGACACATTACTAAGGTGGAGGCATGCAGGGACTTTCATCAAACACATTTAGACTGGAGGGTGTAGACCAGTGTTCATCAACTGCAGTCCTCAAGACCCACTAACAGTGCATGTTTTCAAGATTTCCTTAGTATGGCACAGGTGATAATTTAATCACCTGCACAAGTTCCATCACCTGTGCAATACTAAAGAAAGCCTGAGAATATGCCCTGAGGATTGGAGTTGGATGCTCTTGAGGATTGGAGTTGGAGAACACTGGCGTAGACCCAAATTTGAGACTTCCCTGTTGTATCCGGGATGGTGGGGATGAAAGATTTTTTGCCTTATATACAAGTCATTATAGTACAGAGAATGTTTCTTTACATTTTTTTCCTGTAAAATAAATTTTATCTTCAGGTTGGTATGTTTTATTGCTAGTCCGTAAAAATGGCATAATTCTCTGACAACATTGCTCCCAGCGGCGATCTGGGAGTCAGAGATCCTTTCAGGCATTTTCCGCATGTGACTCCCATTCAATAGCGTGGTTTCCATCTATTTCTGCAATTTTAGAGCCTCCCCAGCCCTACAGCTGGGGGTCTTCCATAGAAAAGCTTGCATTTCCCTTTGGCCTCCATAAAGCGGGCTTTACACGCTACGACATCGCTAAAGTGATCTCGTTGGGGTCACGGAATTTGTGACGCACATCCGGCCGCTGTAGCGATGCCGTTGCGTGTGACACCTATGAGCGATTTTGCATTGTCGCAAAAACGTGCAAAATCGCTCATCGGTGACATGGGGCTCCATTCTCAAATATCGTTACTGCAGCAGTAACGAAGTTGTTCCTCGTTCCTGCGGCAGCAAACATCGCTCCGTGTGACACCGCTGGAACGAGGAACCTCTCCTTACCTGCCTCCCGGCCACAATGCGGAAGGAAGGAGGTGGGCGGGATGTTCATTCCGCTCATCTCCACCCCTCTATTGGGTGGCAGTTTAGTGATGCAGCTGTGACGCTGAACGAACCGCCCCCTTAGAAAGGAGGTGGTTCGCTGGTCACAGCGACATCGCAGGGAAGGTAAGTATGTGTGACAGGTCTGGGTGATGTTGTGGGACATGGGCAGAGATTTGCCCGTGTCGCACAACTGATGGGGGCAGGTACGCACGATGGCAATATCGGTACCGATAGTGTGTAAAGCGGCCTTTACATTTGTTATTCAAATCATACCCATTCAAGTGTTCAACCTGCTTGCTTAAAGTACCAAACACTCGAGCATTTTAGTACTTTCTCATCACTACTGATAACAACTCCCAGTATCTCCTTACCATTGTTAAGGATGTACTGGAAGTTTAAGGTTAATGCGATACAAATGTATATACTGTATTCCTGTCCTGACATTACAATTGATGTACCATGTACTGATGATGGTTGTGGTGATGGGTTCCTGCACGAAAGAGTGGTTTTGATGTTGTGTTCTGTACTAATTGGAGGTTGTATGGATGTATTTCTGTACTGCTGATAGTTCTGATAACATGTTTCCGTACTGAAGGATGTTCTAGTGATGTATTTCGATAGTGCTGGTGATGTACTTCTGTACTGAGGAGGGTTCTGATGCTGTGTTTCTGTACTGCTGGTAGTTCTGATTATGTATTTTTGTGCTGTTATTGGTTCTAGTCCTCTTCACATGTAACAATCCATAACTTGTAGAAATACATGATACATGGCTATATTAATAAAGTGTTGAGTCATCTGATAAGTTAAGGGTTATTATGATTTTTTTTTTGTTAGTAGCATGAAAGGGGGTGTCCAAGATTGTTATGAGTCTTCTGTCACTCTACGTGACCGCAGAGTTCTGAATTCTAACAGCGTGTGCGCACACTGCATGCTAGCCAAGGAGATCTCCAGACCTAAACGCTATTGAAAATCTGTGAGGCATCCTTAAATGGAATGTGGAGGTCTGCAAAGTCTCTAACATCCACCAGTTCTATGATGTCATCATGGAGAAATGGAAGAAACGACTTCACGAAAATGGTGGATGTTAGAGATTTTGCAGACCTCCACAGCTTCATAATATTTCCTACTGCTCCATTATGTCCCCTGGAAATTAACAAAAATCGTGAAACACATTTAACATTCGGCTCCTAATAGAGCACCTACAAGTTCTTGCTGCATCTCTGTGACACCAGCAGCGATGAAGACCAGTAATTCTTTTTTGCAGATCCTGAGAGAATTCTTTACCATGAGGAACCATGTTGAACTTCCAGTAACCAGTATGAGAGAGTGTGTGAGGGATAACACCAAATGTAACACATTTGCTCCCCATTTACACCTGAAACCTTGTAACACCAATGAATCACATGACACCGAGGAGGGAAAATTACTAATTCTGCGCAATTTGGCCATTTTCACTTAGGGGTGTACTCACTTTTTTTACATTAATGACTGTGTGTTTAATTATTTTTAGGGCACCAAATTTAAACTGTTATACAAGCTATACACTGACATACATTGTATCAAAGTGTCATATCTTCAGTGTTGTCCCATGAAAATATATCACAAAATAATTACAAAAATATGAAGGGGTGTACTCATTTTTGTGATATACTCTTTCTCCAGGAAGGTTTGCACTTGCCCAATAGAGAATAGGTGAATCCCCCAGTACGCACCTTCCCACCTTATGTGAGCAGTAGTTGCTACAAGTTAATACTTGATTAACAATGTACAGATCTAGTCAGCATCTCACTATTTAATCAAAAAACTACTCAATTTATATAGAAGAACAGGTACATTTGTGAAAGAGGGTAATGACTGACATCCCAGTTGGCAACTTTCCCCAATAGTGGCTGCTGCATAGAAAATGTATTCCTAAGGACAGCTACCAGATAATTAAGTGTGCCGCCCCCGTGCCAGCAGCCGAGACTGCTGCTTGGATTCGGATCCGCAGTGGCGCGAGGGGTTTTCAGACCCGGGGGGTCGTACGGCCACACAAAACAAAAGGGGGTATTTACAGGGGAGTGGTATATATAATGTCCGTGACGCCACCCACGGTGTGTGGTAAGGTAGAGTACCACCGCTGCCGTTGGGAGCACCCGGTGGTGATGGGATGGCAGCCAGGTGTCAGCCTCCGTGGATAGGGGGAATGCCCCGGGGTTCGGTGATGGTGGCGAAGGGATATCGTTGGGGAGGTAAGGGGCACTGCGTACTCACTCAGTCCAATAATGTTGACACTGACAACTTGTAAACCAAAGTTCTGAGCACTGCTGCAGCAGGGAGGGAGCACGCCTGGATCCTGTGCCCAATGGTGTTGATTGTTAGCCTGTGACCTTGTCACCTTTCTACTGTTTGGCCCCTGTAATGTAGAACTAGTCGGGTCCCGCTCACCTATATGGATAACAGAGTGAGCTTGCTCTGAGGGTTCACGCTTGGGATTTTCTGGACTGTGTATTGGGAAAGCCCTATCCCCCTCATTGCGCTAGTACCCCAATTTTGGAGCGGGTGGAGAATGAATCTTGAAGGTTCCGTCCTCCTCAGGTGAATTACCAGGACACTTGAAGCTACTCCCCGCCTAGGGTCCACGTACCTCATTGTGCCCTGGCCCCTGCCCGGAGATTGCAAAAGGCCACCGGCTGCCCTCCTCGGCTGTTTCATGCCCCTTGTCACGATCCCCTGCCACCGGGGTTCCAGCTCCTACCAGGCCCAGACCAACGTCTGCCACTTAGTAGTCTCAAGGAGCCCAGCTCCTGACCTCTCCTCTCGAGAGTCACTTCTACTCTGACTGTCTCCTGACCGGTCCTTAACCAACCCCCCAAGTGGGCGACCCTATTCCCTTCAGGTCATCCACTGGTGTGTCTGGTGGGTGTGGTGCAGGGTGTATCTAGGATTTGATTAGCTTGTCCTTAGCAACACCAAAGGTCAGGGACCCATAACCAAGGAGGATGTGGATACTGTGCAGAAGGGCAGATTGCACAATACACTGTGACGACCTGATAGGCCAGGGCGTCACATAAGTCTACCTCTTTCATATCCATGTATCATAGTATATAGTACTGGCAATACGAAAACAGACAAGTCCCACAATACAGCAATTGGTGTATAATTCTTTCTTCACAATCTCGGTAAGATGCATTTACTGTAAATTATTCTTAACTTTTGTTGCACTGCACTAAGATTTTCTAAGATCTGTCATATATTCTGGAAAAAATACAGCAATAGTTCTACACAAAATATTTGTTCAAGGCATTTATGTCTCATCAATAGGCATATCAGGCTGTGGCTATATGGGATTTGTCTATTACAGAACAGTTAATAATTCTATATAAAAGACTTAATGTGGCAGATATTTTGGGCAGTTCACTGATTCTGTACTAATGCTGCCATCTAGTGGACAAATGCTAGAATGCACCTCATGTTTCATCTTTCCATCATATTGTGTTCATTAGTGTATTTTATCTATAGTGTCCACAATGCACTAAGAAGCAAAAACATTTTCTCAAAGAAACCAAATTTTCCTGTATTTTCTAGATAAAATGTTCTGTACTTAATGACCTTTTAAAATGTGATGCTAAAGATAGAAAGAGCAGATAGGGTTTTACCAGGTATAGGGAATTAGTCTTAAAACAAAAACTCACCTATTAGGGTTGTATCAGTCAGAACCCCTGAGAAAGCCTGGGAGATAGCAGCTGCCGCAGGCCCAGGTGGGTTAATTTTAGTACTGGAGAGAGGAACAGGGTTAATGCCGCGCTGTCACCAATTTAACAAAACTTTTGATTATATCAATTTTCCTTTTTTTATTTGGGTTTACGCATTTTAGATAAACTTCAATCTCCATCAGGACAAGAGGAAAATCAAGTCTTCAATATTTAAGATTTTCCTCTTCTCCTGATGAAGGAGACTGATGTTTCTCCAGTACCGAAGATAGTGACTTTTTGTGTTTTGTACCAAACCTTTACTATTCACAACCAAAGTAAGGAAGCTTATTCTTATAACCAATAAGATATGTATAAGCAAACCCTAGAGTAAAGGGTGCTTTACACACTGGCACATCGCTAGCGATTGCTAGCGATATCGTGAGCGATAGCACCCGCCCCATCGTTCATGCGATATGTGGTGATCGCTGCCGTAGCGAACAATATCGCTACAGCAGCGTCACACGCACATACCTGTTCAGCGACGTCGCTGTTGCTGCCGAACAATCCCTCCTTCAAGGGTGAGGTGTGTTTGACATCACAGCGACATCACAGCGGCGTCACAAAACAGCCGCCCAATAGAAGAGGAGGGGACGAGATGAGCGTCCGGAACATGCCGACCACCTCCTTCCTTCCTCCTTTCCAGTGGACGCAGGTAGGATGATGTTCGTCGTTCCTGCGGTGTCACACAGCAATGTGTAGTGCCGCAGGAATGCCGAACAACCAGCGGCATGCACCACCAATGATATTATGAAAAGGAGTGACGTGTCAACGGTCAACGATTTTTGATGTTTTTGCGATCGTTGATCATCGCTCCTTTTAGTCACACACAACGATATCGCTAACGGCGCCAAATATGTGTCACGAACACCGTGACCCCGACGATATATATCGTTAGCGATATCGTTTTGTGTAAAGTACCCTTAAGGTTCTGGCAAAATCTGTTGGTAGATGCAACAAAGCTAGAGCTACTGACTCTCATTGAAGATGGATTGCAAGCAATGAATGATTCAATGTCATTGGAGTTTATGGACACAAGTAAAAAATGTACTAACACCTACGGATTAAAGAAATATCTATCATTAACGGAACCCCAAGGGTCCAAAAATTAAACTTACAGTAGTGGATGTTTTGAAATTCGAAGTTCCTGGTTTTGCCGAATTTTCTAAGAAAATGTGATTTATAGTGAATAAACCTGAATGAATTGCACAATTAAAAAGCCTCTATTTTCTTGGAAAATATACAATGAGTTGCCCTTAGGGGCCCTTTGCACACTACGACATCGCAACCCGATGCTGCGATGCCGAGCGCGATAGTCCCAGCCCCCGTCGCAGCAGCGATATCTTGTGATAGCTGCCGTAGCGAACATTATCGCTACGGCAGCTTCACATGCACATACCTGCCCTGCGACGTTGCTCTTTCCAGCGACCCGCCTCCTTTCTAAGAGGGCGGGTCGTGCAGCGTCACAGTGACGTCACATGGCAGGCGGCCAATAGAAGCGGAGGGGTGGAACATCCCGCCCACCTCCATCCTTCCGCATAGCCGGCGTGAGCTGCAGAACGCAGGTATGCTGGTGTTCCTCGCTCCTGAGGCTTCTCCCACAGTGATGTGTGCTGCCGCAGAGGAACGAGGAACAACATCGTACCGTCGCTGCAGCAAAATTTTGAAAATGTCGGACACTACACCGATGATACGATTACGACGCTTTTGCGCTCGGTAATCGTATCAAAAAGGATTTACACACTCTGATATCGACAGCAACGCCGGATGTGTGTCTCATTCGATTTGACCCCACCGACATCGCACCTGCGATTTCGTAGTGTACAAAGTACCCCTAAGAGTCAATTAAACATATTTTGAATTCTGTAATGCAAAATATATACCACTGATGTGTTTGGTTGCTTGCACGGTTCCCTGCTCTGTTGCACTGCCTCCATGTGTTGTTTGGTTCTCTGCTGTCCCATATGACTATTCACATTTGTTTAGTTCCTAGGTCCCAGGCCCTGAGCCTGTCCTGCTGGGTGCCTGGTTAAAGTATAGTGTCTACATGCCTCAATAGTAGAGTTGAGCGCGGTTCGCGGTTCGAGGTTCTCCAGTTCTAGGCTCGAGTGATTTTGCGGGCTGTTCGAGATCGAACTAGAACTCGAGCTTTTTGCAAAAGCTCGATAGTTCTAGATACGTTCGAGAACGGTTCTAGCAGCAAAAAGCAGGGCTTTTTACAGTGTACAGGAGCCATCGCTGGCAGCCTGCCAGAAGCTCGTAACCAAGATAAACATCGGGTATCCAACCAAAGCGCTTTGGTTAGTAACCCGATGTTTATCTTAGTTACGTGCAGGAAGCCGACACTTCCCCGCTCAGCTCGCTCTGCCCCCTCCTGCCTGCGGCATGTACACATACATACATACACACACACACACACACACACACACACACACACACACACATGGACCCGCTCGGCTTACCTGCGGTGATGAAGTCCCGCCATCCCGACCTCAGCGCTGTCACTGTCCTCCATGGCCGCCGCTTGTCACATCACCTTCTCTCGCTTCTGACCCGAGACTGACTAGCGGTGACGTCACGGGCCTCTCGCGATACTTGGCTGTGAAGGCGCCGGTCATTGAACTCAGTGACAGGGGCTGTCAGTGTGCTGGAGATCAGCGCAGGTAATGTACCTCGGCAGCAGCACTTGTCATCCCCTGCAGTGACCTGGGCTGACCCATTGATGTTAGCTCAGGTCACTACACTGCTCTCCCAGCCAATGGGGAACATCCTGCTCTTCATTGACTGGGACAGTGTGGATCGTCATGGCAACCCCTTGGATTACACCAGACCTGGATTTGTTTTTCATTCTAATAAATTGGTTAAAGAGGGAATGTATTGGGCAGTGTTTTTTCAAATAAAAATGTGGTTGTTGTCTATTTTTTTTTATTACTGACTGGGTTGGTGATGTCGGGTATCTGATAGACGCCTGACCTCACCAACCCCAGGGCTTGATGCCAGGTGACATTACACATCTGGTATTAACCCCATATATTACCCCGTTTGCCACCACACCAGGGCGCGGGATGAGCTGGGGCGAAGCACCAGGATTGGCGCATCTAATGGATGCGCCACTTCTGGGGCGGCTGCGGCCTGCTATTTTTAGGCTGGGGAGAGTCCAATAACCATGGACCTCCCTAGTCTGAGAATATCAGACCCCAGCTGTCTGCTTTACCTTGGCTGGTGATCCAATTTTGGGGGACCCTACGTATTTTTTTTTTAATTATTTATTTAATTTAAAATAACAGCGTGGGGTGCCCTCAGTTTTGGATTACCAGCCAAGGTGAGGTTGCCAGATGTGGTCTGCAGGCTGCAGCCGTCTGCTTTACCCTAGCTGGCTACAAAACTAGGGGGAACCCTACGTCATTTTTTTTTTCATTTTTTTAGCTAAATACAAAGCTAAGCACCCCTTAGTGCCACATGAAAGGCACCAAAGGGTGCTCCACTTTTTCTCCACTTTTTCTCCATTTTTTCTCCACTTTTTCTACATTTTTTTCTCCATTTTTTCTCCACTTTTTCTCCACTTTTTCTCCATTTTTTCTCCACTTTTCATCCATTTTTTTTTTCTCCACTTTTTCTCCACTTTTTCTCGACTTTTTCTCCACTTTTTCTCCATTTTTTCTCCACTTTTTCTCCACTTTTTCTCCATTTTTTTCTCCACTTTTTCTCCACTTTTTCTCCACTTTTTCTCCACTTTTTCTCCATTTTTTTCTCCATTTTTTCTCCACTCTTTCTCCACTTTTTCTCCACTTTTTCTCCACTTTTTCTCCATTTTTTTCTCCACTTTTTCTCCACTTTTTCTCCACTTTTTCTCCACTTTTTCTCCATTTTTTCTCCATTTTTTTGTCCACTTTTTGTCCACTTTTTGTCCACTTTTTCTCCACTTTTTCTCCACTTTTTCTCCACTTTTTCTCCACTTTTTCTCCATTTTTTCTCCACTTTTTCTCCACTTTTTCTCCATTTTTTCTCCACTTTTCCTCCACTTATTCTCCACTTTTTCTCCACTTTTTCTCCACTTTTTCTCCATTTTTTTCTCCATTTTTTCTCCACTTTTTCTCCGTTCTTTTTCTATGGTCGGTCTACCCATTAGCTCTGCCATGCATACTGTAGCTCTACACCTACTGCACATGTTACTTTATGATTGACATCTCTTTCGTACCAGAGCTGTCTAAGTCTACTCTGACCCCATATTTGTCATTACTATATTGTCCTTGTACTGTATTATGACATTTGTATCATGTGTTTCATTTCTTGCTGTGTTGCAATTTTTTTGCTGCATCCCAATTGTACCTCTACATTGTTCGAGTTTATGTTATTGTTCTCTCACTCTTATGTGATACTGATTATTGTCATTTTTCATGATTATATGCAGATAAGTCCAATCTGACGAAGGCTCAGGCTGAAACGTCATTTGTAACTTGTTTTGGACAAAAACATATATGCTTATGAAAAAAATTTTTTTCTTAATATGGACCAATAAAGAGTGATTTTGCATTACTATCCGTTGTGACTTACTGACTTAGTCTGGGAGATTTAGAGTGCCGAGGTTACTCACTAATTTTATCTATTATTACCTCTGAGCACCTATATACCAGTGAGCAGAGCTTCCTCTACAGTAGTTCTCCTGATTAGGCATGCCCTTACCTCATGAGCAGGGCATTGCAGCTTTGGTAGCAACCATTACGACATGGACTCTGCTGCTGTGGACCCGAGAAGAGTTAGTGCAGATTCATTGCACCCACACTCCTCACATGAAGGGTCCGCACTCCTAGAAAATGGGGGATACGTTCCCTGAGTGTCTCCCCCCCATATTCTAGACGGTCCAGAGTCGTCGTGGGACCCCTTTATTTTTTTTCTTACAATAAATTGGTGAAAGAGGAAATGTTTTGGGGACTGTTTTTTCAAATAAATTTCTTTTGTCGATTTTTTTTTTGTTAGTACTGACAGTTTATGATGTTGAGTATCTAATAGACGCCATGACATCACAAACTGCTGGGCTTGATCTCAGGTTACTTTACAGCTAGTATCAACCCGATTTATTACCCCGTTTGCCACTGCACCAGGGCACGGGATGAGCTGGGGTGAAGCGCCGGGATTGGCGCATCTAGTGGATGCGCCACGTCTGGGGTGCCTGCAGCCTGCTATTTTTAGGCTGTGAAGGCCCAATAACTATGGACCTTCCCACCCTGAGAATACCAGACCACAGCTGTCCGCTTTACCTTGGCTGGTGATCCAATTTGGGGGGGACCCTACTTTTATTGTGTAATTATTTATATTTATAAAATAATTATAAAAAAGAGCCTCAGGGGACCTCCACATTGGATCCCCAACCACGGTAAAGCTGCCAGCTGTGGTTTTCAGGCTACAGCCGTATGCTTTACCCTAGCTGGCTATCAAAAATGGGGGGACCCAACGTCATTTTTTTTTTTAACTATTTTTTAAATAGAAAAAATTAATGGGCTTCCCTGTATTTTGATTGCCAACCAAGGTAACAGCAGGCAGATGGGGGTGGCAACCCATAGCTGTCTGCTTTATCTGCGCTGAGATTCAAAAATACCGCGGAGCGCTACGTCATTTTTTTAAAGATTTATTTTTACAGCACTGTGATGTCCAGCAATCAAAATACAGGGAAGCCCATTTTATTTTTAGTTATTTAAATAAATAATTAAAAAAAATATATATGGGCTCCCGCTGCATTTTTTGTATTGCTAGCTAAGGGTAATCCAAGGAGCTACTGGCTGCTAACCCCCACTGCTTGGTGTTAACTTCACTGGCAATGGAAAATCCAGGGAAGCATTTTTTATTTTTTTTGCCAAAAAACTACAAAAAAAGGACGTGAGCTTCGCCATATTTTTGTATGCTAGCCAGGTATAGCAGGCAGGTGCTGTAAGAGTTGGATACAGCGCCAGAAGATGGCGCTTCTATGAAAATGCCATTTTCTGAGGCGGCTGCAGACTGCAATTCGCAGCAGTGAGGCCCAGAAAGCTCAGGCCAACCTGTGCTGCGGATTCCAATCCCCAGCTGCCTAGTTGTACCTGGCTGGACACAAAAATGGGGCGAAGCCTATGTCATTTGTTTTCTAATTATTTCATGAAATTCATGAAATAATAAAAAAAGGGCTTCCCTTTATTTTTGGTTCCCAGCCGGGTACAAATAGGCAACTGGGGGTTGGGGGCAGCCGTACCTGCCTGCTGTACCTGGCTAGCATACAAAAATATGGCGAAGCCCACATAATTTTTTCAGGGGGCAAATAACTTCTGCATACAGTCCTGGATGGAGTATGCTGAGCCTTGTAGTTCTGCAGCTGCTGTCTGTCTGTATGGAGAAGAGCAGACAGCAGCTGCAGAACTACAAGGCTCAGCATACTCCATCCAGGACTGTATGCAGAATTTTTTTGCCCACCAAAAAAATGACGTGGGCTTCGCCATATTTTTGTATGCTAGCCAGGTACAGCAGGCAGCCACGGGCTGCCTCCAACTCCCAGTTACCTATTTGTACCCGGCTGGGAACCAAAAATATAGGGAAGCCCGTTTTTTTTTAATTATTTCACTTATTTCATGAAATAATTAAAAAACAAATGACGTGGGCTTCGCCCCATTTTTGTGTCCAGCCGGGTTCAACTAGGCAGCTGGGGATTGGAATCCGCAGCACAGTTTAGCCCGAGGTTTCTGGGCGCCTCTGCTGCGGATTTCAGTCCGCAGCCGTCCCAGAAAATGGCGCTCTCATAGAAGCGCCATCATCTGGCGCTGTATCCAACTCTTCCAACAGCCCTGGAGCTGGGTGGCTTGTTGGGTAATCATGAGTTAATACTGGCTTTGTTTTACTAGCCAGTATTAAGCCAGAGATTCTTAATGTCAGGCACGTCTGACCCAGCCATGAAGAATCTCCAATAAAGGGTTAAAAAAAACACCACACAGAGAAAAAATACTTTAATATGAAATAAATACACAGACACATTAGAGACTCCATCTTTATTACCCCCTGTCAGCCCTCCACGATCCTGCTCTTCTGTCTTCTTTCTTTCTAGTGTAGTAGTAGTGACGATTGTAGTGAGGATGAGGTTCACCAGCTCATCACTTGGGGCTGGGGAACCTCATCCTCACTACAATCCTCACTAGTGTAGTAGTAGTGACGATTGTAGTGAGGATGAGGTGCACCAGCTCATCACTTGGGGCTGGGGAACCTCATCCTCACTACAATCCTCACTTCAATCGGGAAGCAGCGTGCAGCCTTCACTCCATGAGTGATCAGTGCTGGCTGTCAGCGGTAACGCTGACAGACGCGTTACCATAGCAACGGTGCTCTCGGAGCCGCGGTTAGCGTGACGTCACCGCTAACTGCGTTGCTATGGCAACGGTGATCTCCATTAATGACCGGCTGTGTCAGCCGGTCCCTAACGGAATGGGGAGTCGACCGTGTGCTAGAGCATGTCGCCGGTACACGGCGATACGCATATGTGCACCGTGTACCGGAGAGATGCACTCGCAGGTCCTACATGACGCGTCATAGTCATGTGACCAGTCTGTAGCCAATGAGATAATAGCCACGTGACTGGTCACATGGCTATTTTGACGTCACGATAGGTCCTGCATCTCTGCTGGCAGTGCCGTCCCCGGGAGGATTCAGCGATCATCGGATGGAATAGCGGCAGGAGACAGAGTGCAGAAGGGATCGCGAGGACCGGTACGTGTTATGGCAATGTTTATTAACTGTTTGTGTACATTTATAATGCATTTTTATGTGTTTGTGATTGCCTCCCATTATAGCCTATAGGTTCGAGTTTGGTTCGTCGAACGTTCGACGAACCGAACTCGAACGGGACCCCCGTTCGGCGAACCGACCTCGAGCCGAACCGCGACCGGTTCGCTTATCTCTACTCAATAGCTACCAATATCGGATCCCAAAGTAACCCACACTCCATTTTGACTGCTGTGTCATGAAGTCTGTCAACGCTTTTTGTGTTTGTACAAATGCTGCAGCTTATGCAGTGCCGAAATCCAAAATATTGCAATAGTGCAAACCAGGTGGTCTTCTGGAAGCACTTTTTCTCTTTTTTTTTCCATGGACAGGAGGATGTCCTTTGCCACCTAAGAGCTACTGAAAGAGCTGACAGTTTTCTGTACATAGACACCACCATTCTCAAGCATATTTGCAAAAGAAATCTTGCATTATTAAATTTAGAATGTGAGTCTTGCATTGAGCAAGGATTATTTTGCATGACTGTAGTGCAGCCCCAACATTCAGAAGAAAAAAAAAAAAAGGCCATATGCATTTACAAGACTGAATGAGACCAAAAAATTCAGGTACAATGACTTGCCACAAGCACACATTTGCAACTGACAGCTGTAGCCAGGTGGCGTGTATACATGTATAATATTAACCTAACTGGAACAATGAAGAGGGCTCAAAAATTAATTTTCAAGTTTTATGTTTAAGTTTCAAAATTATTTTCTGTATGAAAAATCTAATATATAAAGCTGAGTGTATGTATGTATGTGTGTGTGTGTGTGTGTCTGTGTGTGTGTGTGTGTGTGTATGTACATATGTCCGCTAAGTGAAACCAAACCGTTGCATTTACAATCATGCAGTTTTGCACAGCCACCTCATTTGACCCCGCACCTTACAGTTATTCACCAAAAAAACTGCCTCCATTAAAGTCAATAGAGCTGGGAACAGACCTGTTATTATAGACTCCTAGAAAGAGACACACACAGAAAGAGACACATAGAAAGAGACACACACAGAAAGACACACAGAAAGAGACAGACACATGCACCAAACTAGACAGACACACATACAGAAAGAGACAGACACAGACAAAAAGAGACACACCAAAAGAGACACACACACAAACCGCAACACACCCCAAAAGACACACACACACCAAAAGAGACACACACCCCAAAAGAGACATACACACCACAAAAGAGACACACACACACAGAAAGACACACACAGAAAGACACACACAGAAAGACACACACACACATGCAGAAAGACACACACACAGAAAGACACACACACAGAAAGAGACACATACAGAAAGACACACACACAGAAAGACACACACACAGAAAGAGACACACACAGAAAGAGACACATACAGAAAGAGACACACGCAGAAAGAGACAAAGAGAGAAAGAGACACAGAGAGAAAGACACACACACAGAAAAATACACACAGAAACTGTTTGGATGTTTGAGGTAAAATATTGGCTGCTTTCACAGTTACCCTGGCTATTTATCAGGCAGCCTTTAGCAACCAATCATAGCTCTGCTTCTATTTTGCTACAGGTCATTAATAGGAGCTCTGATTGGTTGCTATAGGCAACAAAGGACATTCTTAGTATAAAACAGCTTATGTGTGAGGGAATATGATTTCAGTCAAGAGAGGGACAGAGAGAGACAGAAAAAGAGACAGACAGAGACAGACAGACAAACAGAAAGCCAGAGAGAGACAGACAGAGAGGAAACGAGGAAGAATGGGAGTGTGGAAGAGAGACAGAGAGACACTTAGTTACTATCCAGGCAACGCGGGTCCTACAGCTAGTAAAAAATAAAATTCCAAATGCGTTTACCAAGTAGGATAAGGCCATAAAATGACAGTAAAATCACATCCCAGTAGCAAGCACATGCAACTTGCCACTATACACATGTGGTGTGTGTAATATTAGCTTAGTATTGAAGGAATGAAGCAGGCCCTAAATATTGTAAACCACGTGCATAGTTTACCAAGTAAACACTTGCCTTTTACCAAATTTTTCATGATGAACAAGATACATCATATAATAGTGGCTGCAGAGCTCTGTTGCAGAGATATTAGCAATCAAATATATTTGGCATCTAATATGTTAACATTGGTTATGTCCAAGTGTTTGTTATTAGATAGTTTTTACTGTGGGTGTGTCCTTATGCCTCCTGTATGATGCTGGCCAATCATAGGAAGGCAGCAACATAGAAGTGCTGAAGGACCTGTGATCATGTCATAAGGGTCACATGACCAGAGTCAACAGGTTTTGCCATTGCCAGCTATAGTCAGAAGCCTAAATAAGCATTGAATATATCCTACACAGCACAGAAGTGTGTAGCTATTAACTCCTTTAAATATTTCCACACTTGTGAGCTGTGTAAGATATATTCAATACTTATTTAGGCTGCACACTCTAGCAGGCACTATTTCAATACTTCATGATACTGCTGCTCCTGCAATTATAAACATCTTTCCATTGTTCAACATAGTTTGTCATCCTCTTAAGGCCCCCTTCACATGTACGTATCAAAAAACGTAAGTGACAGACTGTCCATTTTGCTATCTGTGCGTACAGTTTTTCAATCCATGTGCCCACTGTGTTCCATATGTGTGACACTTACCGGAATAAAATGCATTCATAAATTTGTTATTTGTATGTGTTACATACTACATCGAACCTGCATGGGATTTTCTTTTTAACCCCTTCACGACCCTGGACGGATCTATCCGTCAAGGATCGTGTCCCGTTAAGCCCCGCCCCCTGCCGCGGGCAGGCGGCGTGGATCGGCACACATATCAGCTGTTTTCAACAGCTGACATGTGTGCCTGCTAGCCGCGGGTGGAATCGCTTCCACCCGCGGCCATTAACCCCTTAAATCTTGCTGCCAAAGTCTGGCAGCAAGATTTAAATGCGCGCGGCCATGTTTGTTACTCACCGCCGCCCCCACCGGAAGTCACGTGTGTTATCACGTGACTATCGGTGGTTGCCATCGTAGCACAGGGTCATGTGATGACGCCTGCTGCTACGATGTTTCACTTTCATTTTCCCTCGGCCGAGAGCAGAGGGAAAACCAAAGTGACTGAATCTGCTGATTACAGAGGTATAGCTGTGATCAGCAGATAGCGATCAGCAATCGGATTGCTGATCGCTATAGCCCCCTAGGGGGACTAGTAAAATAAAAAAAAAAAGTAAAAAAAAAAGTTTTAAAAAATAAAAAAAAAAAAAAAAACCTAAAAGTTCAAATCACCCCCCTTTCCCCCCATTGAAAATTAAAGGGTTAAAAAATAAATAAATATACACATATTTGGTATCGCCGCGTTCAGAAATGCCCGATCTATCAAAATATAAAATCAATTAATCTGATTGGTAAACGGCGTAGTCGCAAAAAAATTCCAAACGCCAAAATTACGTTTTTTGGTCGCCGCAAGTTTTACGCAAAATGCAATAACAGGCGATCAAAACGTAGCATCTGCGCAAAGATGGTACCATTATAAACGTCAGCTCGAGACGCAAAAAATAAGCCATCACTGAGCCATAGATCCTTAAAAATAAGAACGCTACGTGTTTCGGAAAATGGCGCAAAACGTGCGCCACTTTTATTGGACAAACTTGTGAATTTTTTTTAACCCCTTAGATACAAGTAAACCTATACATGTTTGGTGTCTACAAACTCGCACCGACCTGAGGCATCACATAGATACCTCAGTTTTACCATATAGTGAACACAGTGAATAAAATATCCCAAAAACTATTGTACGATCACACTTTTTTTGCAATTTTTCCGCACTTGGAATTTTTTTGCCGTTTTCCAGTACACTATATGGTAAAACTTATGGTTTCATTTAAAAGTACAACTCGTCCCGCAAAAAACAAGCCCTCATATGGCAAGATTGATGGAAAAATAAAAATATTACGCCTCTCAGAAGAAGGGGAGCAAAAAACAAAAACGCAAAAACGGAAAGTGCCCGGGGGCTGAAGGGGTTAAATAAAGTGGTGAATGAGGGATCTATCGGGGGAGTTTTTTTTATACGTAAAGTATTCTTATTTATGTTTTTCCTTTTTATTAATGGGCTATTAATGGGGGTGTCTGATAGACACTTCTATATTATTAACTCCAGGGCTTGATGCCAGCTGTGTTTTTTGACATTTCTCAGCTGACATAAACCCAAAGCATCATTACACTGATTGCCAATACTAATTGCCAATATCATGAGAAGCCAAGTCACAGTGCCAGAACTGGGGAATCTCATGTGATGCTCTACTTCTGGGGAAGTTGAGGGCTGAAATTGTTAGGCTATAAAGGGCCCTTTCCAGCCTGATAATATCAGCTGCCAGCTGTCTGCTTTACCTTTAGTGGTTACTAAAAATGGGGGGACCCCACATCGGTTTTTTTTTTTCATTCAAATATTTATTTGGTAAATAGAGAACTGTACAATCTATCTATCTATCTATCTATCTATCTATCACCTTTGCACATCTTTAACACGGCAAAAAGATGTCACATTTGAATACACGGATATGTAAGCAGCACCATGGATTATAATGGGTACACGTGTAAAAATGTCTCTGGTACGTGTGAAAATGGATCCCACACGTACTGAAAACATGATTTGTAAAATGTGTCTAACACTGTGTGTACTAGTTATTAGGGGACTGAATTAGAACATCCTATAATATGTTTTCATCTACTTATTTGTGCACTGTATATTTCTATGATTACTGTCAGCACTATTTATCGTGAACTGGTATATTCTTGGCACTGTACATAACGTTGTATAAACATGTTTCCACTTGTAAACGTGCCCGGGGTGGTAGTCATGGGCAAGTGCTAACTGTCCTACTCCACGACCCGCTACAGAAACTTTTGGTTTCTGGGTGAGTGTGTTTGATAGCGCTGATACTTTTATACCTTCAGGCTGGTTCCATTTTCCTCTTCACTATGTAAACGGGACTTCCAGATTAGAATGACAGATAAGTTGCTAACAATCAACACCTGAGCACAGAATACAGTAGGCGGCACACTTTATGGTATCTTCTGTATTACACACAGGCACAATCAACGGTTTCTAGCAACGGCATCCAACTTGTGAAATGTATTTCAGTCAAAGAAGTCAAATTAGCTCTCCTTTCTTATGGCTCCACAACCCATGGGTCAATATGTTTCACTCAGTATTCTGCACCCACAGCCACAGTCAGTGATCCTTTATGAGGTCCACTGTAGAGCTGCATTACTCTTCCTTGTGTTTTGGGCAGCACCCTCACTTTATTGGGTCACGCACTACTGGCATACACTGGGCTCACTACATTCTTGGCTTCTTTTTCACACGTGTCCTCCAACTTACCTGCCAATGTGGCCACTATTGCTCCAACAGGTTCCCTTTAATGGCTTCCTGATGTTTCTGTGCTATTTGCTTCACACCAGATTCACTAGAACAACCTTTTCCTTCACCAGTAGTCTCAACACACTCATTCCTAAACCATTAACTTCCTTTCCTTTTGTGCTTTTCCCCACTTCCCCTGTGAGCTGGTCTTAAAGTAAATCCTGTCTTGCCTGAACATAGGATCCTGCAGAAATCTAAACATATTAACTGGCAGACAATGACCTCTTGTGAACAGCATTCGCACTACAGTCCACATAACATTATCCATCCTAAACACTATACTTTGTATCTTATATCACACTATTTTATCATCTAGCTACTAACAGCTTATAGGACACACTTTTTTAAAACCATTGATGTCTTAAGGGGGTACGTGATCACAGGGCTTCCTTCCTACAAACTAAAGCAATTTGTAGACAAAGAAACTTACAAGATTGCAATGGTTTGCACATGACTAATTTCTACTTCAAAACAATTAATTTTCATCAACTGTTCCACATTATTTATACATTTTTTCACTTTACACCCCAACCTGAAATGGCATATTGTGTGATATATACACTGTGTGCAGAATTATTAGGCAAGTTGTATTTTAGAGGATTTTTTTTTATTATTGATCAACAACTACAGTGCCTACAACTAGTATTCAACCCCCTGCAGCTTTAGCAGGTTTACACATTCGGAATTAACTTGGCATTGTGACATTTGGACTGTAGATCAGCCTGGAAGTGTGAAATGCACTGCAGCAAAAGAGAATGTTTTTTCTTTTTTTATTTTTTTTTTTAAATTGTGAAAAGTTTATTCAGAGGGTCATTTATTATTCAACCCCTCAAACCACAAGAATTCTGTTTGGTTCCCCTAAAGTATTAAGAAGTATTTCAGGCACAAAGAACAATGAGCTTCACATGTTTGGATTAATTATCTCTTTTTCCAGCCTTTTCTGCCTAATTAAGACTCTCCCCAAACTTGTGAACAGCACTCGTACTTGGTCAACATGGGAAAGACAAAGGAGCATTCCAAGGCCATCAGAGACAAGATCGTGGAGGGTCACAAGGCTGGCAAGGGGTACAAAACCCTTTCCAAGGAGTTGGGCCTACATGTCTCCACTGTTGGGAGCATCATCCAGAAGTGGATGGCTTATGGAACTACTGTTAGCCTTCCACGGCCTGGACAGCCTTTGAAAGTTTCCACCTGTGCCGAGGCCAGGCTTGTCCGAAGAGTCAAGGCTAACCCAAGGACAACAAGGAAGGAGCTCCGGGAAGATCTCATGGCAGTGGGGACATTAGTTTCAGTCAATACCATAAGTAACGTACTCCACCTCAATGGTCTCCGTTCCAGACGAGCCCGTAAGGTACCTTTACTTTCAAAGCGTCATGTCAAGGCTCGTCTACAGTTTGCTCATGATCACTTGGAGGACTCTGAGACAGACTGGTTCAAGGTTCTCTGGTCTGATGAGACCAAGATCGAGATCTTTGGTGCCAACCACACACGTGACGTTTGGAGACTGGATGGCACTGCATACGACCCCAAGACTACCATCCCTACAGTCAAGCATGGTGGTGGCAGCATCATGCTGTGGGGCTGTTTCTCAGCCAAGGGGCCTGGCCATCTGGTCCGCATCCATGGGAAGATGGATAGCACGGCCTACCTGGAGATTTTGGCCAAGAACCTCCACTCCTCCATCAAGGATCTTAAGATGGGTCGTCATTTCATCTTCCAACAAGACAACGACCCAAAGCACACAGCCAAGAAAACCAAGGCCTGGTTCAAGAGGGAAAAAATCAAGGTGTTGCAGTGGCCTAGTCAGTCTCCTGACCTTAACCCAATTGAAAACTTGTGGAAGGAGCTCAAGATTAAAGTCCACATGAGACACCCAAAGAACCTAGATAACTTGGAGAAGATCTGCATGGAGGAGTGGGCCAAGATAACTCCAGAGACCTGTGCCGGCCTGATCAGGTCTTATAAAAGACGATTATTAGCTGTAATTGCAAACAAGGGTTATTCCACAAAATATTAAACCTAGGGGTTGAATAATAATTGACCCACACTTTTATGTTGAAAATTTATTAAAATTTAACTGAGCAACATAACTTGTTGGTTTGTAAGATTTATGCATCTGTTAATAAATCCTGCTCTTGTTTGAAGTTTGCAGGCTCTAATTTATTTGCATCTTATCAAACCTGCTAAATCTGCAGGGGGTTGAATACTACTTGTAGGCACTGTATGTTCTCAATCAACCCAAAAGACTCATAAATATCAAAGCTTATTATTTTATATTCTGTTTGTGCAGGTAAGTATTACTGTGCAGAATTATTAGGCAACTCAATAAAAACCAAATATATTTCCATCTCACTTGTTAATTTTCACCAGGTAAACCAATATAACTGCACAAAAATTAGAAATAAACATTTCTGAAATGCAAAAACAAAACTCAAAAAAATTAGTGACCAATATAGCCACCTTTCTTTATGATGACACACAACAGTCTACCATCCATAGATTCTGTCAGTTGCTTGATCTGTTTACGATCAACATTGCATGCAGCAGCCACCACAGCCTCCCAGACACTGTTCCGAGAGGTGTACTGTTTTCCCTCCCTGTAGATCTTACATTTTATGAGGGACCACAGGTTCTCTATGGGGTTCAGATCAGGTGAACAAGGAGGCCATGTCATTATTTTTTCATCTTTTTGACGTTTACTGGCCAGCCACGCTGTGGAGTAGTTAGATGCATGTGATGGAGCATTGTCCTGCATGAAAATCATGTTTTTCTTGAACGACTTCTTCCTGTACTACTGCTTGAAGAAGTTGTCTTCCAGAAACTGGCAGTAGGTCTGGGAGTTGAGCGTCACTCCATCCTCAACACGAAAAGGTCCCACAAGTTCATCTTTGATGATACCAGCCCATACCAGTACCCCACCTCCACCTTGCTGGTGTCTGAGTCGGAGGGGAGCTCTCTGCCCTTTACTGATCCAGCCTCTGGCCCATCCATCTGGCCCATCAAGAGTCACTCTCATTTCATCAGTCCTTAAAACCTTTGAAAAATCAGTCTTAATATATTTCTTGGCCCAGTCTTGACGTTTTATCTTATGTTTCTTGTTCAAAGGTGGTAGTTTTTCAGCCTTCCTTACCTTGGCCATGTCCCTGAGTATAGCACACCTTGTGCTTTTTGATACTCCAGTAACATTGCAGCTCTGAAATATGGCCAAACTGGTGGCAAATGGCATCTTGGCAGGTTCATGCTTGATTTTCCTCAATTCATGGGCAGTTATTTTGCGCCTTTTTTGCCCAACACGCTTCTTGCGGCCCTGTTGGCTATTTGCCAAGAAGTGTTTGATTGTTTAGTGATCACACTTCAAATGTTTGGCAATTTCAAGACTGCTGCATCCCTCTGCAAGACATCTCACAATTTTGGACTTTTCAGAGCCCATCAAATCTCTCTTCTGACCCATTTTGCCAAAGGAAAGGACGTTGCCTAATAATTAAGTGCACCTTTTATAGGGTATTGATGTCATTGCACCACACCCCTCCTCATTACAGATATGCACATCACCTGATTTACTTACCTGGTAGTTGGCTCTCAAGCCTATACAGCTTGGATATATAATATATATATAAAAATTATCATGTGATGAAAATACTAATTTGCCTGATAATTCTTCACACAGCACAGTGTAGGGATGAGCAAGCATGCTCAGCACTGCTCTAAACTCAATCAAATATCAGCTGAGTATCACAGTGCTCTAGCTCAATTCTCGATTCCCCACTCCGCATGTTTTGCGGCTGTTCTTTAGCCACTAAATAAGCAGGGATTGCCTGCCAATCATGGTAATGCCGTAGCCATGTTGGCTACTGGTATTACTGTGATTGGTGGGCTGCATTGAATCATATGGTCTTATATGAGACCCAGGGAAGCAATACTCGGCACTGTCTAGTTCAGGGAGAATAGATGTAGAAGGGACAGATTAGATTAGAGCAGGCATAAAGGCATGGTTTTACACTTGCACCCTTTAGTGCATTTCATCTGGAATAAGGGGTGTTTTCAAGTTTCTTTAATTTAGTGAATAAATATATAAATTAACAAAAACGGTGGAGGGGTCCATCCTATTTTTGATAACTAACCAAGGTAAAGCACAGACAGCTGTGGGCTGGTATTATAAGGCTGGGAAGACCCAAGGTTACTTGGTCCTTCCTAGCCTAAAAATAGCAGCCTGCAGCCACCCCAGGATGGCGCATTCTTTAGTTGTACCAACTCTGGTGCTTTGCATCGGTTCTTCCTGATTGGCCTTGTGCATTGTCAATTGGTGTAATATTTTTTGGGTTTGAAGTCACCTGTGAAATGCCAGTTGACATCAAACCTAGTGATTAGTAATATAGATGGGTCAATTAGCCACCCCAATTACTAATTCAGTAAGTGTAAAGTTAAAAAAAACACACATGCACAGGGAAAAATAGTTTATTTGAATAAGGATTCCCCCACACTATCCCTCATTCACAAATTTATTAAAAAAAATAATATGAAGATCTGAAGTAATATATTGTACTACAACATATAGAGTCTCATACAGAAAATGAGGCTCCACGGGTCAACCCCGGTGTACGACAGACCCTGATATATTCAAATGCGGTGACATCACCGAGTTTATGACGTCTGCTGGCAAATTAAAAAATAATAAGAAAAAAACTTGGGGTCCCCTCATTTTTGATAACCAGAAAAGGTAAAGCAGACCGGTCTGTTTTACCTTGGCTGGTTATCAAAAATATTGAGAACCCCATAATGTTTTCTATTTGTTTAAATAATTTTAAAAAATGCCATAGGGTCCCCCAATTTTTGATAACTAGCCGGGTTAAAGCAGACACTCAGTGAGACCTGTCAGATTTGATGAGCATTATAGTCTACCAGTGTTTGTAAATAGCTGGATTTTACAGCTAATCTCAGTTGCTGGAGTTGCAGTCCTGGATCGTGGATTACATCAGAGCTTCATGTGAATTTTTTTTAATAAATTGATAAATAAGGGAAAGTGTGGGGTAGTCTTTATTCAAATAAACAATATTTTGCCTGTGTTTTTTCAACTTTACACTTACAGGGTTAGTAATAGAGGTGTCTGATAGATGCCTATCCATTATTAAACCCTGGGCTTGATGCCAGCTGACATTACACAGCTGACACAGTTGACATCAACCCCATTAACCATTACCTCAATTGTCACCACACCATGGCAATAGGGAAGAGCTGGTACAAAGTGGCAGAATTGCCACATCTAATGTGGTGCCCCAATTCTGGGGCAACTGAAGGCTGCTATTTTTAGTCAGGGAAGGACGTAATAACCATGAACCTACCCAGCCTGATATCAGCTTGCAACTGTCTGCTTTAACTATGCTCATTTTAATAAATGGGGGGAAGCTACGCTTTTTTTTAAAAATATTTATTATTAAATAAATTTAAAAAATGGCATGGGATCCTATCTAATTTTGACAGCCAGCCGAGATAAAGCAGCTTTTTTAACTTCACAGCAGCAATCTGGGAGTCAGAGATGCATCCAGGCATCTTTCTATGCTGTTCCCATTCCTTTTGAGCACTGTTTCCATATATTTCAGCTATTTTCTTCTCCCCAGACCACCTAGGGCGGTCTGCTTAAAAAATGCTTGAGTTCCCAATAGACTTCAAATTTACTCATTACTCAAATTGAGCATGTCCAGGTAGTGATATATCAACACTTAGTAGCCAGTATTAGTGAAGTGTAAAGAACATTGTAAGCAGGTGAACAGGTTGTCACATTCCCCCTGAAGGCTATATTTTTATTTGTGTAATGTTTGTATTTCTGCAATTTGTTCCTGTGATGACGAGTGTTAATTCCTTGTGGGCTGCAGTATTAGCCACGGGCCACAAGAGGTCCGTGTCTTCGTTTTTACTCTTATATACACTTGGCTGGTTATCAAAAAAAAAGGGAAACCTATGCTATTTTCTAATATTAATTAAATAAATAATTTTAAAAATAGTGTGGGCTTTATCTTATTTTTGATAACCAGGCAATGTAAACCAGATAGCTTGGGGCTGTTATTATCAGGGTGAAAAGGTCTATGGTTATTTGACCCCTCCAAGCTTGAGAATAGCAGCTAGCAGCCATGCCAGAAATGACACATCGATTACATGTACCAATTCTAGTGCTTTGCCCAGCTCTTCCTAGTGCGGTGGCAATCAGGGTAATAGTTTTCCTGATTTACGTTGGCTGGTTATCAAAAGTAAAACAAAGCTCATGCCATTTCTTTAAATTATCTATGTAAATAATTTTAAAAAATTGCATGGGATCCCCTCTATTTTGATAACCAGCCACAGTAACGCTGACAGCTGATGGTTGCACCCGTAGTTGTCTCCTTCACTGTACTGGTTATCAAACATAGGGGAGCCAGTGTTAATTTTTTTTAGTTATTGTTCACAACAGCATACAGACAACTTACGGATGCAATAAATCTTGTTGATTGGCTGCGCTGCAGCCTTTCAACAAACATTTTTAGTATGTAAACAGTACCCAGAATATGAACAGTACTTTTAAAGATCGTGTTCAAGTCGTAGACCTGAATGTACAGTTCAGGTTTGCTCAACCTTAAATATGAATGAAACATTTTTAGTTTCCCATATTCAGGGAAACATTTTTCCCAACATTCTCTCAAAGAAAATCTTAGTTCCTCTAAAAAAAAGTTCCCTAGTTGGACGAACTCTAGACCTAATGACCAGTAACAAGAAACATAACATAGTCTATTCTATTTCTTTTCTTAATGATGGCTCCCAATGGCTGACCATCTCTTTCTGGGGCTTAGTACACATCTCACGTAGACTGCACTCAGGCATATCATACACACATCAGCATTGGGGTGCTCAGATATGTTCGTTATTCAATCATATATCGCAGGTGCTCGAGTGCAATGCTCATGTCCCCGACCAGCATATAGTGCAGTTGTTAGACAGCAAATAAACATGACGGTGAGTTTGGCACATATAGGAGAGGAGCAGGAAGAGGAGATGTATAGTCGTCCAGGAAGTCTTGCATGTTGGGTGTCTGGGTTTAGCAGCCAGTAACTGCATGGGTTACCCTTAGATAGCAATAGAAAATGCAGCGGGAGGGTTAGAGTTATGTGTTTGGGTTTGTTTTTTTTAATGAATTTAAAAAAAAAATCAACATGGGCTTCACCATATTTTTGTGCGCCAGCCAGGTACAGCAGGCAGGTACGGGCTGCCCCAAACCCCCAGCTGCCTATTTGTACCCAGCTGAGAACCAAAAATATATCAAAGCCCTTTTTTAATTATTTCATGAGTTTCAGGAAAGAATTTTTAAAAAAAACACATGGGCTTCGCCCAATTTCTTTGTCCAATCAGGTACAACTAGGCAGCTGGGGACTGGAATTCAAGCTTACTGGGCCCCCCGCTCAAATTGCATTCTGCAGCTGCCGCAGAAAATGGTGCGTTCATAGAAGCGCCATCTTCTGGCGCTCTATCCAACTCTTCTAGCCGCCCTGGTGCTGGGTGGCTCGTTGAGTAATAATGGGGTTAGGGCCAGCTGTGCATTATCAGCTGGCCCTAAGCCCGAAGTTCATGGTGTCTTGCCAATATCAGACATGGCCACGATTAATTTCTTTTAAAGATAAAAAAACACAACACAGAGAAACATTTTTTTTTTAGAAATAAAACGCAACACAATTAGTGACTCCATCTTTATTGAACTAAATTACCCACCAAGCTCCACTATAGTCCTAGGTCGAGGTTCCCGCAATGTCCAATCTGAATCCAATATCATCTGATCGGTTTGCTGGAAGGCAAACCGATTCGATGATGTGTAAGGTTCAAGGACCTGAATCAGATGACATATCAGCTGATTGTTTAAAAGCCGTTTAAACAATCAGCTGATACATCAGTAAAAAAAAAAAATTATACTCACCTCTCTGCAGACTCCCAGGACACATCCGATCGGATCCAGAACCCACTGGTAAGCAGCTGATGTGGTCACTTGAAAGCATCATCTGATAATTTAAAAAGGCTGGGTGGTAAAAAGCCGGATGGCTTTTATAAATGCTGGCCAGCTTTTCACCACTGGACTTAAACGATCAGATGATGCTATCAGGTGACAGCATCAGTTGATTACCGGGAGGTCCTGGAGCCGATCGGACGTGTCCCGGGAGTGTGCAAAGAGGTGAGCATGCTATTTTTTTTCTACTGTTCACTTTTGATTTTGCTTAGCAGCGACTGTACAGGCAGAGAGAAGCTGCCACACATACGCTACTAAGCGAAAGTGCATGTCACACATGTCACACTGGAGGAGGAACACAGGATTTTCCTTCCCCTAATACTCAGACAATATTGTTCACAGCAGTGACCTGGGAGTCAGAAATGCTTACAGGGGTCTTCACTATGCTGTTCCCATGTCATTTGAGCACTGTTCTCATACATTTGTGACATTTTTAGGCTTTCTGCAGACGCTGGGGGTGCCACCGGAAAAATGCTTGAGTTTCCCATAGGTTAACATTGGGCTCAGTGTTATGATCCAGAACCATGGAAGATCACAATAGTCATTGACAAAAAGTGATAAGAGCATTGGCAACTAATCTGGCCACCATCCCCTTACTAACTATCAACACTAGAAGTAGCTGAGGGGTAAACTAACATCCTATGCACCGCAAACCCAGCCGGAGAACTAGCTATCCTAAAGGAAGGAAGGATGAATAACTCTCTGCCTCAGAAATAGACCGCAAAAGGTATAGCAAGCCCCCCACATTCAAAGACTACTGTGATATAGGAAAATACAATACACAGGTGGATGATAGGATGAGCAAAGGTGAGGCCCCACTGACTAAATAGGAAAGGAAAAGAATAGAGGAAAGGATAGGAAAGGGGCTGATGGTGGCCAGTGAAAAACCCTACAAAAACCCAAATACCTGATAGTACAAAAAGGTGCTCAGATCGCATGATCTGCACTCCATCCTATATCAGGCACTTTTGTCAAACCAATGAACAGAAAACAGGAACAATTACAAATTCAAGAAGCAACAAACACATGGACTTATAGGAGCAAAACTCCAAACATAGCTGCAGAGAGCTTCCCAGCAAAGTAACAGAGAGGGAAGATTCCTGCATGCAAATAAACTGAAAACAACCACAATAATAGACAACCCAGATAAGAACAAAAGAACAAAAATAACATAAGAAAGAACCAAGCACTTATCTGGGGTAGATGTTATCAGAAGCAAGATGAAAAGGCTGGAGAGTTACAAGACAATGATAACCGGCTCAGCCTGCCAGGAGTCCAGGGTTTAAATAGGCAGAGAGTTAGCAATGGAAACGCCCATTGCTCCAGCACACCTGGTCTCTGTCCAAACCATTCCTGGCCACAAGAGGGAGCCTCACAGCAGCAAAAGCATAACTCACATTCACAACAGTACCCCCCCTTGAGGAGGGGTCATCGAACCCTCACCAACACCACCGGATCGCTCAGGATGAGCATGATGGAAGGCACAAACCAACCTGTCCGCATGAATGTCAGAAGCCACAACCCAAGAGTTATCCTCCTGCCCATAACCCTTCCATTTAACAAGGTACTGAAGCTTCTGTCTACAGCGACGGGAATGCAGAATTTTTTCAACCTCATACTCCAGATCCCCTTATGCCAAAACAGGGTCAGGAGGCGTTGCTGTAGGAACTGTTGGCTCCACATGTCTCTTCAGCAAGGACTTATGGAAGACATTGTGAATCTCAAATGATGCATGCAGAGCCAAACGGAACGATACAGGGTTGATAATCTCTGAAATCTTATAAGGTCCAATAAATGTGGGTTTAAATTTAGGAGACGGAACTCTCATAGGAATATTTCTAGAGGACAACCACACCATCTCCCCCACTTTGAACCAGGGACCAACAGTGCGACGCCGGTTGGCAAATTTTTGGGCAGTTTCTTGGGATTGAAACAATTTATCCACTACTTGCCCCCAAATCTGCTGCATTCTGGTTACCACTGAATCCACCCCAGGACAGTCAGACGCCTCAAGCTGGCCCGAGAAGAACCTGGGTTGATACCCAAAATTGCAGAAAAATGGAGACACCAATGTGGTAGAGCTAGCCCTATTGTTAAGGGCAAATTCAGCCAAAGGCAAAAATGAAACCCAATCATCCTGATCCACAGAAACAAAACACCGTAAATTGGTCTCCAGGGTCTGGTTAGCTCTTTCAGTCTGACCGTTGGTCTGAGGATGAAATGCTGAGGAGAAAGACAGCTAAACACCCAATTTGGAACAAAAAATCCTCCAAAATCTGGATACGAACTGCAATCCTCTGTCAGAAATAATGTTTTCGGGAATACCATGCAAACGAACAAAATGTTGGAAAAACAAAGGCACCAACTCTGATGAAGACGGCAACTTAGATAATGGGATTAAGTGGACCATCTTGGAGAATCTATCACAGATTACCCAAATCACAGTCATTTTCTGAGAGACAGGAAGCTCTGAAATAAAATCCATAGAGATGTGCGTCCAAGGTCTCTTAGGTACCGGCAAAGGCAATAATGGCCCACTAGAACGTGAACAACAGGGCTTGGACCTAGAACAAACTCCACACGACTGCACAAAACTACGGACATCCTGGGATAGGGAAGGCCACCAAAAAGAGCGTCTCATAAGATAAGATCCTGAGTACCAAAAATGCCATGATGACCCGCCAAAACAGAGCAATGAACCTCAGAGACAACTCGGTTTCTCCATTGGTCCGGGACAAACAGTTTCCCGCAGGATATCTCTCAGGTTTATCCCCCTGAAATCCCACCAGTGCCAACCGCAGATAAGGCGAAATGGCCGAGAGAACTACACCATCATTCAGGATAGTAGATGGCTTGGCAACCTCCAAAGAGTCAGCACAGAAACTCCTAGAAAGGGCATCGGCCTTAACATTCTTGGTGCCCGGCAGAAAAGAGACCACAAAATTAAACGAGTAAAAAACAAAGCCCACCTGGCCTGCCGAGGATTCAACCTCTTGGCAGATTCCAGATAGGTGAGATTCTTGTAGTCCGTAAGCACCACAACTTGATGTCTAGCCCCTTCCAACCAATGTCTCCATTCTTCAGACACAAACTTCATAGCCACTAATTCCCGGTTGCCCACATCATAATTCCTATCAGAAGGAGCAAACGCCCGAGAGAGAAAAAGGCACAGGGCTTAAGTTTACCCGAAATAGAGTCTCATTGAGACAGAACAGCTCCTGCTCCGATCTCTGAGGCATCTATCTCAACTTGAAATGTGTGAGATACATCAGGTTGCTGCAGCACCGGGGCAGAAGTGAACTGCCTTTTAAGCTACTGGAAGGCCACTATTGCCTCTGGGGTCTAATTTTCAGCATCAGTTCCCTTCTTGGTCAAATCTGTCAGAGGTTTTACAATGCTAGAAAAATTGGCTATAAATTTACGATAAAAATTCGCAAGCCCCAAAAATTGCTGCAGGGATTTTAGAGAAGTCGGTTGCACCCAGTCGTAAATAGCCTGAACCTTAACCGGGTTCATTTCGAAAGCAGAGGGAGACAAAATGAACCCCAAAAATGAAATCTATTGCACCTCAAAGAGGCACTTTGACCCCTTAACGTACAGTGCATTATCCTTGAGTATCTGAAAAACAGCCCGTAATTGCTCAACATAAGGGTCCCAATCATCAGAAAAAATCAAGATGTCATCCAAATAGACAATCAAAAATTTACCAATAAGGTCCCGGAAAATGTCATTCATGAAGGCCTGGAAGATGGAGTGGGCATTAGTGAGCCCAAAAGGCATCAATAGGTACTCAAAATGCCCCTCAGGAGTATTAAAAGCCGTCTTCCATTCATCACCCTCCTTAATACTGATATTTGATCGTGATTTTATTAAGAAGGCGGTAATCAATACAAGGTCTCATCAACCCATCTTTCTTAGCAACAAAGAAAAAGCCAGCACCCAAAGGATAAGATGAGGGCCAAATGTGCCCCTTCTCCAATGATTCCCTGATATATGATCGCATGGCAACATGTTCGGGCACAGACAAGTTGACAATCCGGCTCTTGGGAAATTTACAACCGGGCACCAACTCAATGGCACCATCATAGTCCCGGTGTGGGGCAGAGAATCAGATTCCTGGTCATTAAATACATCACGGAAATCAGACAAGAAAGCCGGAACATCAACTGTCTGAGCAGACATGGACGATACAGAAAGGTCCGGATGCACACCTTGACAAACCCAACTAGACACCGTCAAGAACCTCCAGTAAAGGACTGGATTATGGGTCTGCAACCACGGAAATCCTAGTACCAAAATATCATGTAAATTATGCAATACTAAAAATTTACAAATTTTCTGATGCGCTGGTGCTACTCTCATAGTCACCTGGGTCCAAAATTGGGGTTTATTTTCTGTCAAAGGGATAGCATCAATTCCTCTTAAAGGAATAGGCGTTTGCAAATAAACCATGGGGAAACCACAATACCTATCAAACCCAAAATCCATCAAATTGAGTGCTGCCCCTGAGTCCACAAAGGCCAGTGCAGAAAATGAAGACAATGAGCAAATCAATGTGACAGACAAAAGAAACTTTGGTTGCAAAGAACCCACAGTAACAGAACTAGCCAATCTCCTTTCACGTTTAGGGCAGAATGAGATATTATGAGAAGTGTCTCCACAATAAAAGAACAGTCTATTCTTCCATCTGAACCCCTGCCGACCAGCATTAGAGAGGATCCTATCACATTCCATAGGCTCCAAAGGCTTTTTCACAGGCACAAAATCAGCAGGTATCTTCCTGCGCTCACGTAACCACCTATCGATCTGAATAGCTAAGGTCATAGTGGCATCAAGACCAGAAGGGACGGGGAATCCCACCATTACATCCTTCACATTATCAGCAATACCCTTCCGAAAAAGAGCCGCAAGCGCGTCATCATTCCATTTGATAAGGACCGCCCACTTTCAAAATTTCTGACAAAAAGTTTCTGCAGAATCCAGACCCTGAGATAAGAACAACAAGGCCTTTTCTGCTTGGTCCACAATATTGGATTTGTCATATAATAATCCTAATGAATGAAAAAAGTAGTCCACATCACTGAGAATTGGATCATCAGACGCCAAAGAGAAGGCAAAATCCTGAGGGTCACCACGCAGTAAGGAGATGACAATCTTGACTTGCTGTACGGGATTCCCTGAGGACTTAGGGCGCAGGTCAAAAAATAATTTACAATTATTTTAGAAGCGCAAAAATCTCGACCTATCTACCAAAAAAAATTCAGGAATGGAAATCTTAAGGCCCCGTCACACTAACCAACATCGCTAGCAACATCGCTGCTAACGAACAACTTTTGTGACGTTGCTAGCGATGTTGCTGTGTGTGACATCCAGCAACAACCTGGCCCCTGCTGTGAGGTCGTTGGTTGTTGCTGAATGTCCTGTGCCATTTTTTAATTGTTGCTGTCCTGCTGTGAAGCACAGATCGCTGTGTGTGACAGCGAGACAGCAACAACTAAATGTGCAGGCAGCAGGAGCCGGCTTCTGTGGAGGCTGGTAACCAATGTAAACATCGGGTAACCAAGAAGCCCTGTCCTCGGTTACCCGATATTTACCTTTGTTACCAGTTTCCGCCGCTCTCACTGTCAGTGCCGGCTCCTGCTCTGTGCACATGTAGCTGCAGGACACATCGGGTTAATTAACCCGATGTGTGCTGTAGCTAAGAGAGCAAGGAGCCAGCGCTAAGCTTTGTGCGCTGCTCCCTGCTCTGTGCACATTTAGCTGCAGCACACATCGGGTAATTAACCCGATGTGTGCTGTAACTAGGAGAGCAGGGAGCCAGCGCTCAGTGTGCGCTGCTCCCTGTTCTCTGCACGTGTAGCTCCGTGCACTGGTAACCAAAGTAAATATCGGGTTGGTTACCCGATATTTACCTTAGTTACCAAGCGCAGCATCTTCCACGCGGCGCTGGGGGCTGGTCACTGGTTGCTGGTGAGCTCACCAGCAACTCGTGTAGCGACGTTCCAGCGATCCCTGCCAGGTCAGGTTGCTGGTGGGATCACTGGAGCGTCGCAGTGTGACATCTCACCAGCAACCTCCTAGCAACTTACCAGCGATCCCTATCATTGTTGGGATCGCTGGTAAGTTGCTTAGTGTGACTGGACCTTTAGGCTCTGCAAGGGGAATCTGTGCAAGATAAGACTCTATACGACGAACCTTAGCATCATGATCAGCAACACGCTCAGCCAATTCATCCATGCTAGAAAAAGATCTTCCACG
This sequence comes from Anomaloglossus baeobatrachus, assembly GCF_048569485.1. NCBI lineage: Eukaryota > Metazoa > Chordata > Amphibia > Anura > Aromobatidae > Anomaloglossus > Anomaloglossus baeobatrachus. Next base: position 71,738,738 of record NC_134354.1, read on the forward strand.
GAACCCAAAGAAAAAGAGGAAAACATACTAAAAAAAAAATTCAGCAGACTTTTTTTTTTCCTTCCCTTTTTAATTATTTATTTTTATTTTTTTATACCTTCTTAAGAGTACCCTTTAAATTGTAGGCCGGTTATACTGTTATGTTCCGCAACCATGGAAGATCACAATAGATCATTGGCAAAAGGTGACAAGAGAATTGGCAACTAATCTGGCCGCCATCCCCTTACTAACCATCAACACTAGAAGTAGCTGAGAGGTGAACTAACATCCTATGCACTGCGAACCCAGCCGGAGAACTAGCTATCCTAAAGGAAGGAAGGATGAATAACTCTCTGCCTCAGAAATAGACCTTAAAAGGTATAGCAAGCCCCCCACATTCAAAGACTACTGTGATATAGGAAAATACAATACACAGATGGATGATAGGATCAGCAAAGGTGAGGCCCCACTGACTAAATAGGAAAGGATAGGAATGGGGCTGATGGTGGCCAGAGAAAAGCCCTACAAAACCCAAATACCTGATAGTACAAAAAGGTCCTCAGATCGCACGATCTGCACTCCATCCTATATCAGGTGCTCTTGTCAAACTAATGAACAGAAAACAGGAACAATTACAAATTTAAAAAGCAATAAACACATGGACTTATAGGAGCAAAACTCCAAACATAGCTGCAGGGATCTTCCCAGCTAAGCAACAGAGAGGGAAGATTCCTGCACGTAAATAAACTGAAAACGACCACAATAATAGACAACCCAGATAAGAACAAAAGAACAAAAACAACATAAGAAAGAACCAAGCACTTATCTGGGGTAGATGTGGTCAGAAGCAAGATGAAAAGGCTGGAGAGCTACAGGACAGTGATAACCGGCTCAGCCTGCCAGGAGGACAGGGTTTAAATAGGCAGAGAGTTAGCAATGGAAACGCCCATTGCTCCAGAACACCTTGTCTCTGTCCAAACTATTCCTGGCCACAAGAGGGAGCCTCACAGCAGCAAAAGCATAACTGACATTCACAACAGCTCAGTGCTCGGGTCGAGCACCTGAGCATTTCAATGTGCTTGATCCGAGCATCGAGCACCCGAGCATTCTACTGCACATTCATCCCTACTCAAATGTAACGAGTAACCTGAATTCCACAAAATTCACTACTTGCACGAATGGTATGGCATGCGGGTTACTCGTTACTTTGCGAGTTTTACCCCATTAACTTGCATTGCACATGCTATTCAGAATGAATATGCGAGTATTAGACAGTACTCATTATGAGTATAGCAAGTACGAATAGTTAGGTACTCACTCAACTCTAATACCTATCCCTAAAGCCTGCTTTACACGAGTCGATCTATCATGCGATAGCACGAGCGGCCGTACTCGCCTCCGTCGTTTTTGCGTCACGGGCAAATCGCTGCCCATGGCGCACAAACTCGTTTAATCCCAGTCACACGCATTTACCTTCTGGACGACCTTGCTGTGGGCGACAAATGTCCACTTCCTGAAGTGGGAGGGACGTTCGGCGTCACAGTGACGACACATGGCAGCCGGCCAATAGAAGCGGAGGTGCGGAGATGAGCGGGATGTAAACATCCCGCCCACCTCCTTCCTTCTATTAAGCCGGCGAGTGCCGTGGGACGCAGGTACGCTGTGTTCATCGTTCCCGTGGTGTCACACGGAGCAACGTGTGATGCCACGGAAACGATGAACAACCTGCACCCATGAAAATAAACGATATTATGAAAGTTAACGACGAGTACACGACTCACGATTTGTGAGCGATACTGCGTCACTCAGAGGTGTCACACGAGACAACATCGTGCGCTATGTCGGATGTGCGTCACGAAAACCGTGACCCCCGACGACATATCGCACAATATATCGTCTCGTGTAAAGCTTGCATAAGTTTCTGCTTTACCTTGACTAGTTATCAAAAATATGGCACAGCCCATGCTGTTTTTTAAACACTCTGCCTCCTCCACTCCTAAGTTGCTGGACCATCTCCAGCCATATTTTCCCGTCAGCTATTACTACAGTAGATGACAGAGTAAAGGGGGAAATAAAACTACAGCCACTGGTAGTCACCTTAAATGTAATTTTACCACCTTTTAACTGGGCATGTGATGTGTGTCAAATCGTCAGAAACGTGCTGTTTAATTTATGAAGAAAGAACTCTGAAACTCACAAAGTCTAAGCGGATAATGCAAAAACTGCCAAAAATTAGAAAGAAAATATACATTTATTAAATATAAAGGAGGGCTTCATAGATTCTCTTAAAATAGTTATATAGTTAGACTCCGAGACTCATATAGCCTATGCAATAAGTGCAAGGGCTGCCAAAAAATAGAAGGATGAATTGCAATACACCCTGGAAGACATGTTGAGGAAGGCCTCAAAACATTTTTTCCCAATTTTTAAAGAGTGGGACTCCTAGACTGGTATAGTTTATGCACTAAGTGCAAGGGCTGATAAACATTTACCCCTGGGGGCTAGACATCTATATATGTAAGAAAATTGTAGAGCTAGGCCTCATTCACATCCTTGACATGACACACTAACATTTTTTGAGGGATGATGACCCTGTTAATATGGAAGAGGAGAAGGACAACAAAAAAGAAAACATGAACCATCTATCATTTGTTGGGTGAAAAGAGGTGCCTGGGAATACGCCAGAAAAAAAGGAACATTTGATTTGGCTTAAGATTCCACTGTTGTCATCTGGTGCATTTGAAAAGTGTAGGCTAATCGAGGCTTTGTTCATTTTGATAAGTCAGCTTTTCAGCATTTTCAGTTGACAGGCAGATGCGCCTATGAGATTTTATGCCTCCAGTGGTACTAAAATTCTGCTCTAACAAAATACTAGTGACAGTTCAGACCAGCATCTCCAAGGCGTGGAAGGAGAGTTCATGCCCCATGTCCTGCTTGGATACCCAACAGTTGTAAGGCACAGAGGAATTACAGATGACACTGCTACAGATGGCTACTACTTCACCATCTTCCTAAACTTTTTCCTGATTCTCAGACTACACAGCTGAGGATCAGCACGGGGAGGGTCTAATGAAACTGTGCCAGACTTTTAATAGTATTCCCCTGCTTCTGCTGGACCTGGTGTGTGTCTCCCTGCTTACTTTTCCTTGTTTGCCCAACGAACTATGACTTCTGCCTCCAGCGTTATCAGATGGAAAATTTTTGTACTATTAGTTCAATTAGGGCCTTCTGGTATTGCACAATTTTACTAGCCCTCTCCTCCGCAGGAAGGAGAGATGTAAAGTTTTCCTTGCAGCATGGGTCAAGAAGGGTGAACAAACAGTAATCAGTGATGGCCAAAATGTGTAGAATGTGAGGGTTATAGGAAAGGCAGTGTGGCATAAAGTCCGCCTAAAAAAATAAAAAAATAAAAAAAAGGCTTGCGTTTTGCCATATTTTTGTATGCTAGTCAGGTACAGCAGGCAGGTACGGGCTGCTCCCAACCCCCAGCAACCTATTTGTACCCGGTTGGGAACCAAAAATATAGGGAAGCCCTTTTTTTTAATTATTTCATGAATTTCATGAAATAATTTAAAAAAAAAATGATGTGGGCTTCGCCAAATTTTTGTGTCCAACCAGGTACAACTAGGCAGCTGGGTACTGGAATCCACAGCGCAGGGTGGCCCAAGATTTCTGGGCCCCGCCACTGCAAATTGCAGTATGCAGCTGCCCCAGAAAATGACGCTTTCATAGAAGCGCCATCTTCTGGCGATGTATCCAACTTTTCCAGTGGCTCTGGTGCTGGGTGGCACGCTGGGTAATAATGGGGTTAATACCAGCTTTGTTTTACCAGCTGGTATTAAGCCCGAGATTCCTAATGTCAGGCCAAGTTTGACCCGTCCATTAAGAATCTCCAATAAGGGGTTAAAAGAAAGACACCGTAGAGAGAAAAAATACTTTATTAGAAATTAATACACAGGCACACTTAGGGACTCTATCTTTATTACTCCCTCTCACCCCTCCACAATCCTGGTCCTCGGTCTTCTGTCATCTTTCTTTTTCATCCGATGCAGCTCTGCTATATCACAAAGCATGGGGGAAGGAAGAATGCTTCTGCTCCCAATGCGGTCTAATCACTCAATGAGTGAGCGGAGACTGCGGGTTGGTAAGCAATGATGTCACCGCTGCTACCGTTGCCATAGTAACCTAACGAGCTGGTTACGATAGCAATGGTGATCTTCGATAACCTTATTCCCAGTGTCGCTCCGATCACCTAATTCCTGGTAAATATGGTGCAGGTAATCAGGTGATTGGAGATCACCGTTGCTACAGTAACTCGTTTGTTAGATTACTATGGCAACGGTGGCAGCAGTGACATCCCGTCACCTAGTACCTACACTACCTAAGACACACACTAAATCTGTCCCTAGCTCAGCAGCACCTTTCCCTACACTAGCTGACTGTGGATCAGAGTGACGAGCACAGCGCCATTAGGTCTTATACAGACCTGATGATGCTGTGCAGCCAGCCAATCACTGTAATGCCCCAACCAACATGACTGTGGCTGACAGTGTGTGGCAGTCAATACCTGCATGTGGGCTGACTCTGTAAAGAGCGCCAACATGCAGTGATGAGGAGCCGAGCATGTGCCCGAGCATCTCGCCACTTGCCGAGGATCGCGAGTACTGAGATGCTCGGGCAAGCACCGATTACCGGCAAGCATGCTCGCCCTTCCCTAATTGCGAGTATTGCCCATTAACTTGCATTGCACATGCTATTTCGAATAAATACGCGAGTAGTAGGCAGTACTCATTATGAGTATAGTATAATTAGTTAGGTACTTGCTCATCTCTATTAGGTATTATCTGGGTGGGAAAACCTATGATCAATAAAATATCCCAAAAACTATTATGTAATTGCACTTTTTTTTGCAACTTTTCTGCACTTGGAAATTTTTTTTACAACTCTTCCTGCAAAAAACAAGCCCTTATATGGCAAGATTGATGGGAAAATAAAAAGGGTCCGGCTTTCGGAAGAAGGGAATCAAAAAACAAAAACGAAAAATGGAAAATCGCCTGGGGGTTAAAAGGTTAAGGATAGCCGCTCTCAGCTGCCCCACAAGATGAAGATGAGAGACACCAGACCCAACAATTCAGACGATCTGAAGGCTGCTATCAAAGCAACCTGGGCTTCCATAACACCTCAGCAGTGCCACAGGCTGATCGATTTCATGCCACACCGCATTGATGCAGTAAATCATACAAAAAGAGCCTATGCTTGGACAGTTCCACTGAATCCAGGATGGTTGGGAGCTATTTATATGAATTAACTGTGTTGAAATGTAATTTTTTTTTACCTTTTGACTCTTTCTGAAGTCCTCATTTGCATGTACCTCTCATTCCCAACAGCAGTGTTGAAGAAGACAATGCCTTTAGAGGGCATTAGGTGACCCCTCAGTAGTACATATCTCTATGGATAATGTGGTCACATGGTTCCATATGTATAAGACATTATGAAAGGCTGCTGATAGAAATTGGAGGGAGGTAATAGAGGAAGAAGTAGCAAGTCTGACAGGAGAAAGCAAATGTAAAGGGAGTGTATTAAAATAGTTTAGATTAGGGTTAAGTTGATCCTTCGAAAATTTTATTTTGCTGCTTTACCAATATTTCCTCAAAAATTTAATGCATGAATAAACTAATATGTCGTTGTCCAGATCAACAGAGTAGGTAAGAGATTAACTCCAGCACTCATATGTTGTTGAAGTAAGGTATCAACTTATGACAACATCTAGTCTTTTTGGGTAGGAATCTGTTGGTATTGCACATCTAGAATTGGCAATCATTGCCCCCTCTTCCTTGCAGTAGTGCTCCAAATTGTCAGACTGAGGGGACATCGCTTGTATACAGTGCGTCTTCAGATTAACCCACAGATTTTCAATTGGATTCAGATATAGGCTCTGGCAGGACCATTCCAAAACTGTTCATATTTATGCAATTACATTATTTTAGCGCTCTAGCTTTCTTTTTTTTACTCAAAAAGATTTTAATTTATTCTTTCCTTGAATTCTATGGCATATGGGTGGCATTAAAGGTGTAAAAAGTTCTGAAATTATTCTTCTTGGCACGGTTTTTGTTACATGAGAAAAACCTGATATTTTAACAAGATGGTGTAAAAGAAAACTATTAGAGGCATCAAGCAGAAGAGTTTGAACAAGCTACAAAATAAAGGAAACAGCGTTCTACTTTTTCCATAATTTCCCCACATTCTCATTCACTATGCAGAAAGGCAACTTTTAAAATTGCATGTTAAAACACGGCACCAAAAAGTCAGTAAATGAGAGTCACAAAATATATATACTGTATATATATATATATATATATATATATATACATATATATATATATATATATATCCTAATAAGAAAGGATTGCACAAGTGGTAAGTAATGATGAGCGAAAGTGCTTGCAACAACTTTATACTTGATCGAGCATCAGGGTGTTCGGGTACTCTCAGTTATTGGTCGATTATCGCGGCTGCTTGTATGTGTCATTCAAGAATTATCGACAGAAAGAGACAACTCCCTTTAGTGAATGATGGGAGTCGGCACCCTATTGAGAGCAGCCTAAAGCCAGCTTTACACCTTACAATTAGGTGTGCGATATCGTATGCGATGTGACACGCCCAGGTCGCATATGCGATTGAATGAGATTGCACTTAGGCGGGCTTTGCACACTACGACATCGCAGCCCGATGCTGCGATGCCGAGTGCGATAGTGCCCGCCCCCGTCGCAGCAGCGATATGTGGTGATAGCTGGCGTAGCGAAAGTTATCGCTACGCCAGCTTCACACACACACTCACCTGCCGTGCGACGTCCCTGTGGCCGGCGACCCGCCTCCTTGTTAAGGGGGCGGGTCGTGCGGCGTCACTGCGACGTCACATGGCAGGCGGCCAATCAGAGCGGAGGGGCGGAGATGAGCAGGATGTAAACATCCTGCCCACCTCCTTCCTTCCGCATATCCTACGGAAGCCGCAGTGAGGCCGGTAGGAGACGTTCCTCGCTCCTGCGACTTCACACACAGCGATGTGTGCTGCCGCAGGAGCGAGGAACAACATCGGACCGTTGCGTCAGCGTAATCATGGATTACGCCGACGCTGTACCGGTGATACGATTACGACGCTTTTGCGCTCGTTAATCGTATCATCCAGCCTTTACACACTGCGATGTCGCATGCGATGCCGGAAGTGCGTCATTTTCAATTTGACCCCACCGACATCGCACCTGCGATGTCGCAGTGTGCAAAGTGCCCCTTAGGTCGTTCATTTGCTGTCACACGTGCGTTAGTAGTCTATGTTAAATTGATCAATGTTATGTGCGATCCTTTAGATCATGTGTTCTGTGACGTATGCATTGGGCACCCTTTTTTTTTTTTTATTTATTGACTTGCCAAGCGTGTGTAATGTGTAGGGATGCGTTTTTACTATGTCATCTGCCATACAGCTCTGCTACATGGCCGCTGACAGCAGCCACAGACAGCCATGTAGCAGAGCTGAATGGCAGATGACAGCAGACACAGACAGAGCCGCACTGTCAGAATGAACTCGGGTGAACCTCACCCGACTTCATTGTCATGCTGCGGCTCTGTCTGTGTCGCGTCCTGATTAGCGGTCACCAGTGAAGGGCTCACCGGTGACCGCTAAACTCCTGAGTAAGTGAATTGAGCAGCCCTCTCTCATATACTCACCGATCCCCGATCCCCGGCGCTGCACGGCATTCACACTGCTCTGGCGGCTTTTACTGTTTTGAAAAAGCCGGCCGCCCATTAAACAATCTCGTATTCCCTGCTTTCCCCGCCACCGGCGCCTATGATTGGTTACAGTGAGACACGCCCCCACGCTGAGTGACAGGTGTCACACTGCACCCAATCACAGCAGCCGGTGGGCGTGTCTATACTGTGCAGTGAAATAAATAATTAAATAATTAAAAAAAACGGCGTGCTGTCCCCCCCAATTTTAAAACCAGCCAGATAAAGCCATACGGCTGAAGGCTGGTATTCTCAGGATGGGGAGCTCCACGTTATGGGGAGCCCCCCAGCCTAACAATATCAGTCAGCAGCCGCCCAGAATTGCCGCATACATTAGATGCGACAGTTCTGGGACTGTACCCGGCTCTTCCCGATTTGCCCTGGTGCGTTGGCAAATCGGGGTAATAAGGAGTTATTGGCAGCCCATAGCTGCCAATAAGTCCTAGATTAATCATGTCAGGCGTCTATGAGACACCTTCCATGATTAATCTGTAAATTACAGTAAATAAACACACACACGCCCGAAAAAATCCTTTATTAGAAATAAAAAACACAAACATATACCCTGGTTAACCACTTTAATCAGCCCCAAAAAGCCCTCCTTGTCCGGCGTACTCCAGGATGCTCCAGCGTCGCTTCCAGCGCTGCTGCATGGAGGTGACCGGAGCTGCAGCAGCCACAGCCGCTCCTGTCACCTCCACACAGCTAATGAAGACAGCCGCGCGATCAGCTGAGCTGTCACTGAGGTTACCCGCTGTCACTGGATCCAGCGGTGGATGCAGCGGTGGCCGCGGGTAACCTCAGTGACAGCTCAGCTCATCGCGCTACTCACCGCTGCTCCTCTCACCTCCACGCAGGAACTGAGGTGAGTAGCGCGATCAGATGAGCTGTCACTGAGGTTACCCGCGGCCACCGCTGCATCCACCGCTGGATCCAGTGACAGCGGGTAACCTCAGTGACAGCTCAGCTGATCGTGCGGCTGTCTTCATTTGCTGTGTGGAGGTGATCGGAGCGGCTGTGTCTGCTGCAGCTCCGGTCACCTCCATGCAAAATTCTTTTCCCTGAAGAAGGAGGCAGTTGTGGTCTCCGAAACGCGTAGGAACGAAGTAAAATAAAAGAATTGTGTGTTCAACACTGATGTCCGTGGTCTTCAAGCGCGGTGTTAAACCTGTTTTTCTCCAGTCCCGGATTTGATGTCTTGCTTGTACAACAGGGCTGCTGCTGGACCACCTTAGCACTTGCCTATGCCATTAAAGGGGTTGTGACTGGCACAACCCGACCAGGTGAGTGCACCATTTCCTTATATCTCTTACCCAGTAAATCGGGTAATACCCTATTGCGCCTTCTCTCTCCCATCTTTAGTTTGTAACCAATCATAGGCGCCGGTGGGCGGGAAAAGCAGGGAATACGAGATTGTTTAATGGGCGGCCGGCTTTTTCAAAACAGTAAAAGCCGCCGGAGCAGTGTGAATGCCGTGCAGAGCAGGGCCGGGGATCGGAGATCGGTGAGTATGAGAGAGGGGGTAAGAGGGATAGACTGACATGGACAGAGAGAGAGGGACAGAGATAGTGACGGACTGACAGAGATTAGTGAATGACAGACATCGTGAGGCGCTTCAGAACGCAGCTTTTCAGCTGCGCTCTGAAGCAGACCTTTTTTAAGCTGCGGTGCAGAGCGCACACCTGCGCACATAGCATCAGACACCAAAATCGTATGAGGGATGTCACACGTTTCAATTGACTAGGTTCATACAACAAAACATCCAATGTATGAGGAATAAACGACGTGTATGCGATCCCCGTATTTTGGTTCAATCTTGATTGCACGTAGGTGTCACACGCAAATACGTCACGAACGATGCAGGATGTGCGTCACTTACAACTTGACCCCGACGACGGATTGAAAGATTTATTGAAGCATGTAAAGCAGGCATTACAGTCTCTGAATAGTTCTCACTGGGGGTAATAACCTGTTTGAATGCTGTGTTTAAAGAAAAAAATCTCAGCTCACCCTCTCCTGGAAATGCTCTGTTTATGGCTGGCTGTATATGAGTGGAGAGCCTAATCCTTGACTTCCATTATGCTCATTACTCAAGTCGAGCTCAACAGAATAGGTAAGACATTAGTTCCATCACCCAGAAGGACACATGAAAACAAGGGGATCATATAAATGTTTTTTTAATGATTTTCTGCAAAAAATAGTGTATCTCAACCAAAGCAAAGCCAACTTTTCGGCTTTTACAAGCCATTACTAAGGTTTTGGGACTCAAATAGTTAAGGAAAGGGTTGGACAGGTTTGGCGCCTCAGGCAATGTCTTTGATAAGGAAAAGGTACCTGTGGTTTCAGAGATAATGCATAAAACAGCAGGTTGGAGGGATAGGAGGCTATTGGGATGAGGTAGGGAGTAGCACCAACAAGGAATAGGATGGGGTCCTAGGGGTCAGTGGTGGCAATGACTGCAGTGGCGGTGAGCTAATCTCTTACCTTTAGAGCTTTTTATTTCCAAGCACCAAATTTATGACAGTTTTGCCAAGCTTTATGCATTCCCGAGCTCAGCAGAGTGTCCAACCTGCTCAACTCGAGTAAACAGCACTCAAATATTTTAGTGCTCACTCATCATTAGCACTAACCTCATCTATTGATCATTTTTGGCCTTTCTAACAAATATGCCATACGTGTTCTATAAAACAAATACATGTAACGTGGATTTTTTTTTAAGCATACATGAAATACAACATTCACAATTTGCTGGAGTAAATGTTAAAGTTCTCGATCCTAAAGAAGGCGCTGATCTACCATCTAGGGGCCAAATAGTGCAAAGTAAGAAGGAAAATTAAAAATTGTTTATTTTTATCTTCTTCAACTTATAAAATAATTAGTATAACTGAATAATGTATTGTCTACATAAGATTTAGACAGTTGTTTCAGGCAATATTCAGGTGAAGTATTATTGCAAATTTTAGAGATTTTATTATATTTACAATAAGATTTTGTCTGTTTTTGAATAATTGTTTGCAATCAAAGAAACATCTTGGTAAGAAAACATAACTTAATTAAAAAGAATAGGCCCTTCAGCAATACAGGAAATTGCATAGAAATACAGTAATATTGTACATGCAAACCTTCAGAATAAAATCCTCTGGAGGGAGACACAGGCCATGAAACAAGCATGTATTCATACTTTCTCCACCGCAGAAATATATATTTTTCTATTTTTATTGTACCTTAAATTTTGTTTTAAACAAAATGAACCACTCTATGTATTGGGGATTTATTTTCTTTTGTTTTGTCTTTTTAGTTTTTATATTATTTTGATTTCCGTAAGAAATCTGAGGAAATGTATGAACATTTTTATAAATTAATTTGGTGCTTATATCTGACGAGCACCATATTCAACATTCACAAAAGGCGTACATTAATCTGATGAGCGTAATATATATTGTCATTCCAACACCAAAAACCTATCTTTGAGGAACTGAAACATAACTTTTATGAAATATAATGCTATCAAATTATGCTAGCGCAGATCTGCAACCAGATATCACAAAAAAGTGTATACAGACCTTAAATTGACCTTAGTACTTATGTGGTGTGTTTATTTTAAAAACCCATGTCAGAATAACTGTACAATCTTTTATGAAAGTTAAGGTCAATCTCCTCCTACGTAGCCCAGCTGGCAGCACCTCCAGCAGAGATCTCACACTGCTCAATAGAAGCTGAAGCTGTCAGATTGAATGGGTGGATTCTAAATACACTTAGGGGCACTTTGCACACTACGACATCGCAGCTGCGATGTCGGTGGGGTCAAATAGAAAGTGACGCACTTTCCGGCATCGCAGGCGACATCGTAGTGTGTAAAGCCTAGCTGATACGATTAACGAGCACAAAAGCGTCGTAATCGTATCATCGGTATAGCGTCGGCGTAATCCATAATTACGCTGACGCGACGGTCCGATGTTGTTCCTCGCTCCTGCGGCAGCACACATCACTGTGTGTGAAGCCGCAGTAGCGAGGAACATCTCCTACCGGTGTCACGGCGGCTCCCGTAGGATATGCGGAAGGAAGGAGGTGGGCGGGATGTTTACATCCCACTCATCTCCGCCCCTCCGCTCCTATTAGCCACCTGCCGTGTGACGTCGCAGTGATGCCACACGACCCGCCTCCTTAATAAGGAGGCGAGTCGCCGGCCAGAGCAACATCGCAGGACAGGTGAGTCCATGTGAAGCTGCCGTAGCGATAATGTTCGCTACGGCAGCTATCACAAGGATATCGCAGCTGCGACGGGGGCGGGGACTATCGCGCTCGGCATCGCAGCATCGGCTTGCGATGTCGCAGCGTGCAAAGTACCCCTTAGACTCATGAGTTCTTTCACTCTTAAGATGAACTCATAAAATGCTCTGTTTAATATTCATTAAAAATCATTCTAACAAGTATCTTCAAGTTGAGTCTATCATTGTCACAGATGAGGGCGAGGTACTCATCTCCTACGTCCCGCCACACTTTATCAAAACAGGGTTCCTTACTAGGTGTGTGTGCCTTTATTGTGCTTGATACTTGGACAATACGCCTCCGCAGACTTTACTTTTCCAGTGGATACGGCAAGCCAGGACCAGAGGGTTTGCAATGAGTTGAGGGAGACCAAAGTCCTAGAATACAATACGGAAATCTATCTTGCAGACATGGGCACTTCTCAGTTACATACAATAGCACATCATTTTCTTGACAATTCATACTCTTTTATCTCATAACTGTCTAGTCCACAATCCTGGAAGAACTCTCCTTGCTTGAGGTGTAAGGGCCATTTCACACATCCGGCATTTCGCCAGATTGCCGGATCCGGCGCACTCCAGTACAGTGTATACAGTATAATGGCATTGCGGCAACCTCCAGTCACATTCTGTTATGTGACCGAAGCATGTGACTGGAGATTTCCGCAATGACATTGTACAGTACTAACACTGTACTGGAGTGTGTCAGATCCATAAATCTGGCGAAATGCCAGATATGTCAAACGGCCCTAACACTAAGGCCGCTCACAGTCACTTTAAGTTACCAATTAAGTTGTGAGGTCTCCCCTAAGATCATGTTGGTATGACTCCTCATTGCTGCTTACAAAGTCCATTCTTGGAGAGTCACAGACTCCTGGTTGTAATGCACCATCAGCTCCCCATAATGGAACCCATGTCCCAAAATGGCGACCATAACTTCTTTATGATATATACAATTGGGGTACTCTTCACCGTAGTCAACTGTTCACTCGAGTCCTATATAAGTTCCTCTCTTTTTTTCCCCACTTACACAGGCCTTCTTTGTCTCCTTAGTCTGTCTTTCCATATACGGTTTCAGGGCTGCCATCAAGGCATTACAACCATGACTTGTGTACTGGGCCCGGTAAAGAGGGAGAGGCCTGGCCGGGCCGGGGTAATAATTTAGCTTTATTAAACCCAGCCTGGCACCCTCTTCACCAGACCCAAAGGTGGCACTGTACCTTTAAATTTTCCTGTCTGCTGCTTCAGACATAACTATGCAGCACTCTGTGTGTGGTCAAGTCCTGGCGCACAGATCATCTACGTCAAGAGGATTCTTGGCATCTTCTCTACTTCACACCAGGACCTGCGGAACTCAGTGCAGGTTTTGCCCTTCCACCTGAGGGGCTGTGATTCATGGCTTCTCTCTTTCTGGACACAGAGCTCCAGGCCAGTCAGAGGCTGGTAAGATGGATGTGTGGTGACAGCTTGTGACAGGTGTCTAGGTCTGCTATTCTGTGCACAGTGGTGGGCTTTATTGAGGGCTAATAGAGGGTGTGTAGCTGTGTATGCTATAAGTGGCTGGGGTGTCTGAGCTGTGTATATTATAATATGGGGCTGGGGGCTTGAGCTGCATATATTATTATATGGGGCTGGGGGCCTGAGCTGTGTATATTATTATGAGGGGCTGGGGAGTCTGAGCTGTGTATATTATTATATAGAGCTGGGCGGCCTGAGCTATGTATATTATCATAAGGGGCTGAGGAGTCTGAGCTGTGTATATTATAAGGGGCTGGGGGGGTCTGATTTGTGTATATTATAAGGGGCTGGGAGTCTGAGCTGTGTATATTATAGGGGCTGGGGAGTCTGAGCTGTGTATTTTATTATAAGGAATATTTAAAAAAACTGACCCGCACATCCAACAAGTGTGAATAGGTGCTAGCTAAAAAACATAGTAACTATAAAATGCATATAGCTGCACACTAAAGAGCCAACATGGTACAAGGGAATTTTGGTACTGCCATTTCCAATTTACAGAGATATACCTTGCCGTTGGTTACCGGGCTTACATGCATTGGCCAATACATAAACCAAATATCTCTTTATTTCCTATAGCAGTAATGCAGTACCAAATTCCCTTGCACCATGTTGACTCTTTAGTGTGCAGCTATATGCATTTTATAGTTACTATGTTTTTTTAGCTAGCACCTATTCACACTTGTTGGATGTGCGGGTCAGTTTTTTGAAATATTTGTAGCGAGTCTCTTTCAGACCGAGCACTCTGCCTTATAAACCAGGCTGTGTTTATAACCTTTATAGCAGGAGCCTGGCTGCCCAGACATACAGGTTAGTCCATATAGTGGCATTTCAAGTTAGATTTTTAGTCTAGCTGCCCATGGATGTTTTTAACCTAGATAGTGGCATTTTAGTTAGGTTCCCGATTTACAGGCATATACCTTGCCATTGGTTACCGGGCTTACATGCATTGCCAATACATAAAGCAAGTATCTCTTTTTCTCCTATAGCTGTAATGCAGTACCAGAATTCCCTTTTACCATGTCGGCTCTTTAGTGTGCAGCTATATGCATTTTATATATATTATTATAAGGGGCTGGGGGGGTCTGAGTTGTGTATATTATTATATACATATGCCAGGAGGAGGACATATATGCAAGGAAGAGGAAAAATAAACCACGATGGGGACTTACATAGCAGGATGGGCCCAGGAGGGGAACATATAATCAAGGAGGGGGACATATATTACAGGAGGATATTATACAGAGGGGCAGTGTGTGTGTGTGCGTATGTGTGTGTACAGGGGGATAGTATACAGAGTAGTAGTGTGTGTGGGGTGTTATACAGAGGGGCAGTGTGTGTGGGAGGATATATAAAGAGGGGCAACTTGTGTGAGGGATAGTATACAGAGGGGCAGTGTATGTGAGGCATATTATACAGAGGGGTACTGTGTGGGGAAATATTATACAGAGGAGCAGTGTGTGGGAGAGATATTATACAGAGGGACAGTGTGTGGGGGATATTATACATGGGCCAGTGTGGGAGAGATATTATGGAGAGAGGCAGAGTAAAGGGTGTATTATGGAAAGGGTGCATTATGGAGAGAGGTGGAGTAGGGGTGTATTATTAATTTTCTGAGGGAAATACTTAATTTTCTGGAACAAATTCAAGGATGCTAATACTTTTGACTGTGTGTATGTTTGTGTGTAAGGCTGAGCACACACAGCAAGTAAAACTGAGTGAGTGCAATGCGATGAAAAAATTGCATTCTGCTCGTACCAATTTTACTCTATGGGGCCGCTCCCATGAGCGATTTTTTTCTGAGCCCTAATCGGACTGAGAAAACAATTGCAGCATGCTGCGGGTGGAATCTGATTCATTTTCACTCACACCCATACAAGTCTATCATCAGAAACATTGAATTGCACTTGCATTACACCGGTGTAACGAGAATGCAGTGCGAGATTTGCATCAGCTGACAGTGGAGGAGAAAGGGAGATTAGTCCTTTCCTCTTCTCTGCAGCTCCCACCCTCTCTTCCATGGCTGTGCTGCGATCGCAGGATTGCAGCACAGTGGCATGACACTCGCATAACATTCGGCTTACACTCCAGCAGAGCGGGAGCCGAGTGCTATGCGAGTGACTCGCAATAAGGCCCGTGTATCCCCAGCCTAAATGTAAATATATATATATATATATATATATATATACACATATATACACAAACACGTTTTTCCAAGAATGGTGGTGTTGCTGTGGAAGGTTTGAGGGGTGGAGGCGGAGCTGGGTGGAGCCTGAGTGGAGTCTCTAGGAGGCTCCAAAATTTTGCCAGTATTGGGCCCTGAAATTCCTAGTAGCGGCTCTGTATTATTTAATCGGCCTACCTGACCTTGATTCTGGTCTATCAGATATTCCAATCTATAAATTTTGTGTTCTATCTCATATCTTGCCTCGTTTCATTGCTCCTTAGGACATATTATCTGATGTGTGGCAGCAGTCTGCTAACCGTCACAACTTAGGTCCCTCTTGCCTGGATACCAGACCCTATTTGCCTCGTTAATAGGAAGTCGCTCCCTGTATGCTCATGTAGCTCTTTTCCTCCTGAGCTAATACAGTATCAACTGTTAACCCTACATAGGCCTGACCAAATACATGCCATTTAGCAAACACATAAACCACATATTACAACACTGTACTACAGAATGTTACATTTTCTTCAGGGGGGAGGGTAGGCAGCACTTCCACTTTCTTTTGTAGCGCCTAAGGGGTTACTTGTCACCGGGCCAATGGTTTTGTGGGGTTGCTGTGACTGGCCTGACCAGGCTCCGTGGCCCCTTCGGGTACATGTAAATGACAAACAAACAGGTGCAAGATGTAGAGGGGGATGGAAGGAGTGCAAAGGGTCCTTGGGAAGCATGTCACCAGTTGCAGCAGTGATAGGGGTCTCGGCCTCCTCTGCAATGGACCCTACCTGCGACTTTTCCTCTTCCAGAGGCGTTGTTGGATGGGAGTGGGGGATGCTTTGCAGCGCCATCCGTGGAGTGCAGCCAGGGATTAGCCACCACTGCTAGATGTTCCTCTCCTCTGGGGCTGATGTTAACGCAGCTCAGATAGTTCAGCTCCCCACAGGTGGAGCGAGCCCCAGGGAGGATGAGGATGATGGGGATGGCTGATGGTGCCGAAGCACGGGGCGCCGGCAATGACAAAGATGACACAGGGGGCTGTGGTTCAAAGTTCCGTTTACTCACAGTTCTTAAGATGGCCCGGAGGTGCCGCTCTCTGCCACCATGGATGGACTCCAGCCGGTCCCGGGTGAATCAGAGGCAATCACCGTTGTCTGTGGAAATGTGTGAGACCTTCCTTCTTGCGCTCACACATGGTTCCCCGTAGCCTGAAGCAATGTGGGAACACTGTTGTTGGTGTTACGTGTCCCGTCCCGTATGCAGGTGATGCGGGTCCTCGCCACGGGGTCCGACCGTAGCCCTGACACTGTGCTTCGGGAAAGTGGGTAATGGACGATGGGACATAAAATCCCGATCTACTGCAGATTTGTTGGAGTCCATGAAGGTGTCCCCAACTGAGGGTCCTGCATCCCGACCTGCACTGGCACTGTGGGAACGGATAGGCTCGACCTCAGCTACCATCTCCTCTTGTCCCAACATCTCCACTGGCTGCCTCTGTCTCTCACCCTCTTTCAGTCTCACTCCTGCAGACTCAGCGTGGTGTTGGGGCCCCTGGCCCTGGGACTATCTCCACCTGTCTACCGTCCCATGGCCAGCCTGTTAAACACTTCTCCCTCAAGGATGACTGCTCTGTTCTCTGTCCTGGGCTGTTCTCTGACAAAAAGTAAAACTGCTTGTCTTTTTACTCTTTGAGAATGGCCCCCACCTTAGGAATAACTCAGCAGTGCTGGGGGGGGTGGTCCCCAGCCTGGTTTTCTGTGTGTGGTGACTGGCTCACTCTCTGGGTGTTTATGTAAGTTATGAGCTTAGGATTTAGTGTAAGTGAAACAAAGCAGTGATTAACCTCTTCTCACTTGGTAGAGAATTACAGTCTTAAAACAGATGCAATACTCTGTGGCGACTGAAGCCTCAGGGCGCCACACTTACAAAAACCTGCCAACCCTCTCAATTATAAGATATGTATTTTGGAATGTATGTGTGCCGCCCCCGTGTCAGCTGCTCGGATCCGGATCTGCGGTGGCTCGAGGGGCGTCATGCGGACACTCAAATGAAGGGGGTATTTACAGGGGATTGTGTTTAGAGTTCGTGACGCCACCCATGGTGTGTGGCAAGGTGGAGTACCACCGCTGCAGTTGGGAGTACCCGGGGTGATGGAGTGGGGCAGCCAGGTGTTAGGACCCGCCACGGGTATGGGGAATGCCCCGGGACTCGGTGATGGGAGTTGGGGAGTGCCATTGGGGAGTGAAGGGGTCACTTGCGTACTCACTCAGTCCATAAAGCTGACATCGACAACTGGACACCGTTGCCGCTGATGGGAGCTAGTTCGGGTCCCGTCCCCAATGATGCTGCCTGGTGATCTGTGACCTCTCTCCTGGCACTTAGTTCACTTGCTTGTTGGTCCCGGTAGTATAGAACTAGTCGAGTCCCGCTCCCCAGTGTGGCTAACTGTGGGAGCTTGCTCTCAGGGTTCACGCTTGGGATTTTCTGGACCGTTTAGGTGGAAAGTTCTATCCCCCTCATTGCCCTAGTACCCCAATTTTGGAGCGGGTGGAGAGCGGATCTTGATGGCTCCGTTCTCGTCGGATAAATTGTCAGGTTGCCTAAAGCTACTCCCTGACCTAGGGTCCACGTGCCCCGTCGTGCCCTGGTCCAAGCCTGGTGATGGTACAAGGCCGCCGGGTGTCCTCCTCGACAGTTCCGTACCCCTTGCCACGATCCCCTGCCACCAGGGGTCCAGCTCCTCTAGGCCCAGACCACCGTCTGCTACCTAGATGTCTTCCTAGGAGCCCAGCTCCTGACCTGCTCTCTCCTTCACTTACAAAAAACTTTCCTGTACTCACTCTCCTGACACTCCTGACCTCCCCTAACCAACCCCCCAAGTGGGCGACCCTATTCTACTTAGGCCGTCCATTGGTGTGTCTGGTGGGTGTGGTACAGAGTGTTCCTAGGATTTTACTAGCTGTTGTTGGCAATACCATGTAGTTGGGGACCCATAACCAAGGAGAAGGTGGATATTGCACAGAAGGGCAGATTGCACAATACCCTGATACCTGATAGTCCAGGGCGTCACATTTTCAGTTTGTTCTGAAAAATATGATTTAAACTAGTAGACAAGTCATTATGCAGGGATGGCTAACCTTTGTATTGCCAAGGGCAATTGTAACATAAAATATATATATATATATATATATATATATATATATATATATATGTATATATATATATAAAAAAAATTTGCTTCAAAATTAGTCTGCCATATTATATCAAACATTTTATTAGCTCACCCCTAATATGATGTCAGGAACGGCTTCTCTTTGCTGAGGCATGTGATTTAGGTGAGGTTAGCCAGGTTGCAAAGTAATCTAGAAACTGGTTGAAATTTCCCAGAGGGTGGTCCACAACCACCACCTCAAGAAGAAAGGTTAAAAAAATCTAATGGTTTGGACATTAAAAGAGGGGAACATAAGTAAGTGTACTAATGGGATAACCTAAAAAGCACATTTTGATGAAAGAAGGCAAAAACTGTCACCTTGCCTGTTCTTAGATTTGGGGGTATGGGAATATTGTACGCCACCACGTAAGAGATCAGAAGCAGAGGTGGTGTCTCACTGTTGATTCCAGCTTTCGAAACGAGCCAGAAGGTTAAAGGAATTTGAAAGAAAAAAATTGTGAATATATGGGAGTTTGTTTCACACTGACTGTGAATTTCAGAGGGAACAGTTAAAAGAGACAAGGAAGACATGCAATGAATCATAATAAATTTAACCCTTCTCTTCAGTTTGGGTCTACTATACATTTATAATGTTCCAGTCATTTTTGACCGGATTTATTAAAGTCTTGATTTTTAGCTATTTTAAAGTGTTTTATTTGAATACCTGTTGCATTATTATACTGTATGTGAATATGGTTGTTTATAAATAGAGATGAGCGAACCGGTCGCGGTTCGGCTCGAGGTTGGTTCGCCGAACGGACCTCCCGTTCGAGTTCGGTTCGTCGAACGTTCGACGAACCGAACTCGAACTGCATAGGAAACAATGGCAGGCAATCACAAACACAGAAAAACACCTAGAAAACACCCTCAAAGGTGTCCTAAAGGTGACAAACAACTCAAACACATTGGAAAGTGACAAGGACATATACTCATGCGAAAACAAAACAGCTGGACAAGGAAAAAGAGGAGGACACACAGATATAGGCATGGCACGCCCTTCTAAAATCATGTAAAACACCGCAAGGTGACTCCAAGCGGAGTCTCCCTTTTTTCCAAAAATTGGGCCACACACACACCCACCCCTTCAGTGGCAGCACTTGTGCCCCAGTTGTACACTTCACAGCTACATTTGCATCAAGCACATTCAAAAATACGCCATTCTTATCCGTCCCCAGGATGACACCGGGGTAGGTAGCAAAGTCTTTCCTGATCCCAGCTCTGTTCATCTTGGCTTCTTTTAAAAACACAGCAAGCAAGGGTTACTCCAAGCGGAGTCTCCCTTTTTTCCAAAAATTGGGCCACACAGACACCCACCCCATCAGTGGCAGCACTTGGGCCCTAGTTGCAAACAGGATGTTTTGATTTGCATCAAGCACATTCAAAAATACGCCATTCTTATCCGTCCCCAGGATGACACCGGGGTACGTAGATAAAGTCTTTGCTGATCCATGACTTGTTCATCTTGGCTTCTTTTAAAAACAATGTAAGCAAGGGTTACTCCAAGCGGAGTCTCCCTTTTTTTCCAAAAATTGGGCCACACAGACACCCACCCCATCAGTGGCAGCACTTGGGCCCTAGTTGCAAACAGGATGTTTTGATTTGCATCAAGCACATTCAAAAATACGCCATTCTTATCCGTCCCCAGGATGACACCGGGGTAGGTAGCAAAGTCTTTCCTGATCCCAGCTCTGTTCATCTTGGCTTCTTTTAAAAACACAGCAAGCAAGGGTTACTCCAAGCGGAGTCTCCCTTTTTTCCAAAAATTGGGCCACACAGACACCCACCCCATCAGTGGCAGCACTTGGGCCCTAGTTGCAAACAGGATGTTTTGATTTGCATCAAGCACATTCCAAATCCACAAGCATTTACTCTCCCCAGGATGACACAGGGGTAGTAAATTCCTTCTGGATCCATGACTTGTTCATTTTGATGAACGTCAGTCTGTCCACATTGTCACTGGACAGACGCGTGCGCTTATCTGTCAGCACACACCCAGCAGCACTGAATACACGTTCAGAGACAACGCTGGCAGCTGGACACGACAAAATCTCCAAGGCGTAACTGGAGAGCTCTGGCCATTTTTCTATGTTTGAAGCCCAAAAGGAGCAAGGCTCCAGTTGCACAGTCATGGCATCGATGTTCATTTGGAGATACTCCTGTATCATCCTCTCCAGCCGTTGAGTATGTGTCAGACTTGTTGTCTCTGGTGGCCTTGCAAAAGAGGGTCTAAAAAAATTATGAAAAGATTCCATAAAATTGCTGTTACCAGCACCAGATACGGTCCTACTGGTATGGGTAGACTGGTGAAGATGACGAGACCGTCCCATGTTTGTCAAGTTACAACTGGGAGATTCCCTCCCTGCACCTGCACGGTTGTTTAGTGGAAAAGCCGAGCTAAGATCGAGTAACAGCTTCTGCTGATACTCCTGCATACGTGCGTCCCTTTCTATGGCTGGAATTATGTCACAAAATTTGGACTTGTACCGGGGATCTAATAGTGTGGCAATCCAGTAGTCATCATCACTTCTAATTTTGACAATACGACTGTCATGTTGGAGGTAGTGCAACAAGAAGGCACTCATGTGTCTTGCGCAGCCATGCGGACCAAGTCCACGCTGTGTTTGTGGCATAGAGGTGCTAACCGTTCTTTCTTCCTCTGACATCTCCCCCCAACCTCTTTCAACTGAAATTTGACCAAGGTCTCCCTCATCCGCTGAGTCTTCCATGTCCATGGACAGTTCGTCCTCCATTTCTTCATGTTCTCCTGCACCTTGCTCAACATTTCGCCTGCTACTATGCGCCCTTGTCGATCCCTGTTCCCCATGGTCCCATGCCTGCTGCGTTGGTGATGATGAACGTCTGGATCTTGGTGATGTTGTTGTCCCTTGCACATATGAATCCTCCTGTAGTTCCTCCCCTTCATGTTGTCCCACCCCCTGACTCCGAATAGTGTTTAGCGTGTGCTCCAGCATGTAAATGACTGGAATCGTCATGCTGATAATGGCATTGTCAGAGCTAAACATATTCGTCGCCATGTCGAAACTGTGCAGAAGGGTGCATAGGTCCTTGATCTGAGACCACTCCATCAGGGTGATCTGACCCACCTCTGCATCTCATTGGCCCAGGCTATACGTCATGACGTATTGCACCAGGGCTCTGCGGTGCTGCCACAGTCGCTGTAACATGTGTAGAGTTGAATTCCAGCGTGTCGCCACATCGCATTTCAGGCGATGAACCGGCAGGCCGAAAGACTTCTGGAGCGATGCAAGTCGCTCAGCTGCGGCGCTTGAACGCCGGAAGTGAGCAGACAGTTTTCGTGCCCTGTTCAGAAGGCCATCTAGGCCGGGATAGTGTGTTAAAAATTGCTGCACGACAAGGTTCAACACGTGAGCCATACAAGGTACGTGTGTCACCTTGCCCAGGCGAAGGGCCGCACCCAGGTTTGCAGCATTGTCGCACACGGCCTTACCAGGCTGCAGGTTGAGTGGAGACAACCATTTATTAAACTCGGACCGCAGAGCTGACCACAACTCCTCAGCTGTGTGACTCTTATTACCAAGACATGTCAAGCTAAAGACCGCCTGATGCCGTTGCGCTCGGCTGCCAGCATAGTAATGAGGCGTGCGTGATTCCTTCTGCGCAGTGAGAACGCTGGTGGCCTGACCAGGCAGGCTTGGGGCGGAGGTGGAGGACCCAGATGAGGTGGAGGATGCAGAAGCTGTGGCGGAACTTGGACAGACAGAGGATTGACACACAAGTCGTGGGGACGGCAAGACTTGTGCAGCAGACCCTTCACCATCTATCACCATAGTTACCCAGTGCCCAGTCAGTCCCTGTCCATGCTTACTGGTCCAAGTATCGGTGGTGAAATGCACCCGTTCACACACAGAGTTTCTCAAGGAAGCGGTGATGTTGTGTGCGACATGCTGGTGTAGCGCGGGCACACCTTTCTTAGAGAAGTAGTGGCGACTAGGCATCTGGTACTGGGGCACAGCGACAGACATAAGGTCTCTAAAATCCTGTGTGTCCACTAGGCGGAAAGGCAGCATTTCGGTAGCCAACAGCTTACAGAGGGATAGAGTCAACCTCTTAGCTTTGTCATGGGTCGGAGGAAGTGGCCTTTTATTTGACCACATCTGAGGGACAGAGATCTGGCTGCTGTGTGTAGACGGTGTTGAGTAGGGTGTCCCTGGAAAAATGCAGGTTTGTGAGGAAAGTGCAGGCGGAGACATGATGTTGCCTTCATCCAACGTTGGTGCTATCGATGTCTGAGAGAGCTGTACACACTCACTTGTTTCCCCTTCCAAACCAACTGACGACCTTACAAGCAAACTGCCTGTTGCGGTTACAGTGGTGGAAGTTTTGCGTGGAAAAACAGGTGTGACAGCTGTCCCCACAGTCCTAGAAGATAAAGAGCGCGCGGATGCACTGGAAGGGGCGGGCGGTGGATGGTTCGCTCCGCTAGCCGGCATTGCAGCACGGTGAGCTTCCCACCGGGACTTATGATATTTATTCATGTGACGATTCATGGAAGAAGTTGTCAAACTGCTGAGGTTTTGACCTCTACTAACAGAATCATGACAAATGTTACATATCACATGAGTTGGGCGATCTTTTTCGATGTGAAAAAAGGCCCAGGCTAGGCAAGGCTTAGAGGCCATGCGACCTGTTGATCCACCCCGAATAATGCTCATAGGCAGAGTGGTGGCTGAGGATGCAGTTGTAGACGTGCTACCAGTGCTCCGACTCTGTCCAGGAAGGCGCAAGGTAACTTCGTCGTCGGTTGCATCCTCCTCCACCGCCTCTGTTGACCTCCTCGAGTGCCTGACTGGGGGTTGACAGTAGGTGGGATCTAGAACGTCATCATCAATTGTTGTGTTTGCACTCCCCTCCCCCTCAGACCGAGCCTCTTCTTGCCCTGACCGAATATTTAAGTTGTCATCCCAATCGGGTATCTGCGTCTCATCTTCATCAGTATGTTCCTCATTGTCTATAACCACAGGTGTTACAGTTTGTGACAAAGGGTCAACATTATGCTCAGAAACTTGGTCCTCACGGCCTGAATCTGAGTCACAAAGGTTCTGGGCATCACTGCAGACCATTTCCTGTTCTGTACTCACTGTAGCTTGGGAGCAGACCTCTGATTCCCAGGCTATAGTGTGACTGAACAGCTCTGCAGACTCAGCCATCTCAGTTCCACCATACTGTGCAGGGCTGATGGAGACTTCAGAGCTGGGAGAAATCAAGTGTGATTGGGATGACAACTCAGAGGAATGGTGTTTTTTGGATGCGGTACTTGAAGTGGCTGAGAGGGCACTTGTTGGACCACTTGAGATCCATTCAAGCATTTTCCTTTTTTGCCCATCATCTACCTTTGTTCCTCTTGTTCGTGTCCGTAAAAAAGGGAGCACATCGGATTGTCCACAATAAGTAGTAGACATCTTACTTTTGCTAGTAGATGGTCTATCTTCAGCAGATGATAATGGAGCTTTGCCACCTTCCCCACTGACAAAACATTTTTTGCCTTTTCCACCACGCCTCTTCCCCTTTCCACCAGCATCTGTCATTTTGCCACTCATGTTGATTGCGACAAGATTGTGGACTGAAAATGTGGTAGTAAAAATTGAGAGGTGGTGAAGATTGCAGTGGTGGTCTAGCTTTATTAACAGCAGAATAATAAAGAATAAATATCCCTGACAATGTAACTTAGTTATAATTCGTTGGAGTGTGCAACGCAGGCAGACGTGCTGCAAATGTCTTGGCACTAGTGGGACTATAGCAAAGTCCAATAGCCACGTATAGGATGCCACTAGGTACACTGAGTGTTTGCTAGTATAATGGCTTCGTTATAATTTGTTGTAGTGTGCAACGCAGGCAGATGCGCTCTGCAAATGTCTTGGCACTAGTGGGACTATAGCAAAGTCCAATAGCCACGTATAGGATGCCACTAGGTACACTGAGTGTGTGCTAGTATAATGGCTTCGTTATAATTAGTTGGAGTGTGCAACGCAGGCAGATGCGCTCTGCAAATGTCTTGGCACTAGTGGGACTATAGCAAAGTCCAATAGCCACGTATAGGATGCCACTAGGTACACTGAGTGTTTGCTAGTATAATGGCTTCGTTATAATTAGTTGGAGTGTGCAACGCAGGCAGATGCGCTCTGCAAATGTCTTGGCACTAGTGGGACTATAGCAAAGTCTAATAGCCACGTATAGGATGCCACTAGGTACACTGTGTGTTTGCTAGTATAATGGCTGAGTTTAAAAAACTTGGAGTGTGCAATGCAGGCAGATGTGCTCTGCTAATGTCTTTGCACTAGTGGGACTATAGCAAAGTCCAATAGCCACGTATAGGATGCCACTAGGTACACTGAGTGTTTGCTAGTAAAATTGCTTAGTTTAAAAAACTTGGAGTGTGCAATGCAGGCAGATGTGCTCTGCAAATGTCTTGGCCCTAGTGGGACTATAGCAAAGTCCAATAGCCACGTATAGGATGCCACTAGGTACACTGAGTGTGGGCTAGTATAATGGCTTCGTTATAATTAGTTGGAGTGTGCAACGCAGGCAGATGCGCTCTGCAAATGTCTTGGCACTAGTGGGACTATAGCAAAGTCCAATAGCCACGTATAGGATGCCACTAGGTACACTGAGTGTTTGCTAGTATAATGGCTTCGTTATAATTTGTTGTAGTGTGCAACGCAGGCAGATGCGCTCTGCAAATGTCTTGGCACTAGTGGGACTATAGCAAAGTCCAATAGCCACGTATAGGATGCCACTAGGTACACTGAGTGTTTGCTAGTATAATGGCTTCGTTATAATTAGTTGGAGTGTGCAACGCAGGCAGATGCGCTCTGCAAATGTCTTGGCACTAGTGGGACTATAGCAAAGTCCAATAGCCACGTATAGGATGCCACTAGGTACACTGTGTGTTTGCTAGTATAATGGCTGAGTTTAAAAAACTTGGAGTGTGCAATGCAGGCAGATGTGCTCTGCTAATGTCTTTGCACTAGTGGGACTATAGCAAAGTCCAATAGCCACGTATAGGATGCCACTAGGTACACTGAGTGTTTGCTAGTAAAATTGCTTAGTTTAAAAAACTTGGAGTGTGCAATGCAGGCAGATGTGCTCTGCAAATGTCTTGGCACTAGTGGGACTATAGCAAAGTCCAATAGCCACGTATAGGATGCCACTAGGTACACTGAGTGTTTGCTAGTATAATGGCTTCGTTATAATTTGTTGGAGTGTGCAACGCAGGCAGATGCGCTCTGCAAATGTCTTGGCACTAGTGGGACTATAGCAAAGTCCAATAGCCACGTATAGGATGCCACTAGGTACAGAGTGTTTGCTAGTATAATGGCTGAGTTTAAAGAACTTGGAGTGTGCAATGCAGGCAGATGTGCTCTGCTAATGTCTTTGCACTAGTGGGACTATAGCAAAGTCCAATAGCCACGTATAGGATGCCACTAGGTACACTGAGTGTGTGCTAGTATAATGGCTTCGTTATAATTAGTTGGAGTGTGCAACGCAGGCAGATGCGATCTGCAAATGTCTTGGCACTAGTGGGACTATAGCAAAGTCCAATAGCCACGTATAGGATGCCACTAGGTACACTGAGTGTTTGCTAGTATAATGGCTTCGTTATAATTTGTTGGAGTGTGCAACGCAGGCAGATGCGCTCTGCAAATGTCTTGGCCCTAGTGGGACTATAGCAAAGTCCAATAGCCACGTATAGGATGCCACTAGGTACAGAGTGTTTGCTAGTATAATGGCTGAGTTTAAAAAACTTGGAGTGTGCAATGCAGGCAGATGTGCTCTGCTAATGTCTTTGCACTAGTGGGACTATAGCAAAGTCCAATAGCCACGTATAGGATGCCACTAGGTACACTGAGTGTGTGCTAGTATAATGGCTTCGTTATAATTAGTTGGAGTGTGCAACGCAGGCAGATGCGCTCTGCAAATGTCTTGGCACTAGTGGGACTATAGCAAAGTCCAATAGCCACGTATAGGATGCCACTAGGTACACTGAGTGTTTACTAGTATAATGGCTTCGTTATAATTTGTTGGAGTGTGCAACGCAGGCAGATGCGCTCTGCAAATGTCTTGGCACTAGTGGGACTATAGCAAAGTCCAATAGCCACGTATAGGATGCCACTAGGTACACTGAGTGTTTGCTAGTATAATGGCTGAGTTTAAAAAACTTGGAGTGTGCAATGCAGGCAGATGTGCTCTGCTAATGTCTTTGCACTAGTGGGACTATAGCAAAGTCCAATAGCCACGTATAGGATGCCACTAGGTACACTGAGTGTTTGCTAGTAAAATTGCTTAGTTTAAAAAACTTGGAGTGTGCAATGCAGGCAGATGTGCTCTGCAAATGTCTTGGCCCTAGTGGGACTATAGCAAAGTCCAATAGCCACGTATAGGATGCCACTAGGTACACTGAGTGTGTGCTAGTATAATGGCTTCGTTATAATTAGTTGGAGTGTGCAACGCAGGCAGATGCGCTCTGCAAATGTCTTGGCACTAGTGGGACTATAGCAAAGTCCAATAGCCACGTATAGGATGCCACTAGGTACACTGAGTGTTTGCTAGTATAATGGCTTCGTTATAATTTGTTGTAGTGTGCAACGCAGGCAGATGCGCTCTGCAAATGTCTTGGCACTAGTGGGACTATAGCAAAGTCCAATAGCCACGTATAGGATGCCACTAGGTACACTGAGTGTGTGCTAGTATAATGGCTTCGTTATAATTAGTTGGAGTGTGCAACGCAGGCAGATGCGCTCTGCAAATGTCCTGGCACTAGTGGGACTATAGCAAAGTCCAATAGCCACGTATAGGATGCCACTAGGTACACTGAGTGTTTGCTAGTATAATGGCTTCGTTATAATTAGTTGGAGTGTGCAACGCAGGCAGATGCGCTCTGCAAATGTCTTGGCACTAGTGGGACTATAGCAAAGTCCAATAGCCACGTATAGGATGCCACTAGGTACACTGTGTGTTTGCTAGTATAATGGCTGAGTTTAAAAAACTTGGAGTGTGCAATGCAGGCAGATGTGCTCTGCTAATGTCTTTGCACTAGTGGGACTATAGCAAAGTCCAATAGCCACGTATAGGATGCCACTAGGTACACTGAGTGTTTGCTAGTAAAATTGCTTAGTTTAAAAAACTTGGAGTGTGCAATGCAGGCAGATGTGCTCTGCAAATGTCTTGGCTAGAGTTGAGCGCGGTTCGTGGTTCGTGGTTCTCCAGTTCTAGGCTCGAGTGATTTTGGGGCATGTTCTAGATCGAACTAGAACTCGAGCTTTTTGCAAAAGCTCGATAGTTCTAGAAACGTTCGAGAACGGTTCTAGCAGCCAAAAAACAGCTAAATCTTAGCTTGGTTTCTGCTGTAATAGTGTAAGTCACTCTGTGAATCAAACTATTATCACATTTCAGTGTATAGTGTGCGTGAACAGCGCCTTCAGATCACTGCTGTTTCTATAATGGCGATCGCCATTTTTTTTTTTTTTTTCTTGTCTTCCTTCCCTAAGCGCGCGCGTCTTGTGGGGCTGGCCAGCATGTCAGCCAATCACAGACACACACACACCTAAGTGGACTTTGAGGCAGAGAAGCAACGGCATGTGTGATAGGATCTGCATGTCACATGTCCCTGCATTATAAAACCGGACATTTTCTTCACGATCGCCATTATCTGCCTTCTGCGTCTTTGGTGTCAGACATCACTGTCGCAGTTCCGTCCTTTGTCCTATCGCCGATACAGCTGTATGCGCTGCATACACAGCGTTAGACAGCTTAGGGAGAGCACATTCTAGCAGTCCTTTTAAGGGCTCGTACCGGCAGGGTCAGAGAGCCATAGGTGACAGGTCCTGCAAACAGCAACAGCGTCTGTGTAGCTAAGGTCAGGGATTTCCTCCCTGCATTTCCCCATTAGGAGGGAATAGAAAGGCAGGCTTCCATTCCTCTACCCAGAGCACCACAATCCTGCCACTGTACCCTCTTGTCCTCTGCACACTCCAACTCATTCTAAGTAAGCCATTATACTAGCAAACACTCAGTGTACCTAGTGGCATCCTATCTGTGGCTATTGGACTTTGCTATAGTCCCACTAGTGCAAAGACATTTGCAGAGCACATCTGCCTGCATTGCACACTCCAAGTTTTTTAAACTAAGCAATTTTACTAGCAAACACTCAGTGTACCTAGTGGCATCCTATACGTGGCTATTGGACTTTGCTATAGTCCCACTAGTGCAAAGACATTAGCAGAGCACATCTGCCTGCATTGCACACTCCAAGTTTTTTAAACTCAGCCATTATACTAGCAAACACTCAGTGTACCTAGTGGCATCCTATACGTGGCTATTGGACTTTGCTATAGTCCCACTAGGGCCAAGACATTTGCAGAGCGCATCTGCCTGCGTTGCACACTCCAACAAATTATAACGAAGCCATTATACTAGCAAACACTCAGTGTACCTAGTGGCATCCTATACGTGGCTATTGGACTTTGCTATAGTCCCACTAGTGCAAAGACATTAGCAGAGCACATCTGCCTGCATTGCACACTCCAAGTTTTTTAAACTCAGCCATTATACTAGCAAACACTCAGTGTACCTAGTGGCATCCTATACGTGGCTATTGGACTTTGCTATAGTCCCACTAGTGCCAAGACATTTGCAGAGCGCATCTGCCTGCGTTGCACACTCCAACTAATTATAACGAAGCCATTATACTAGCAAACACTCAGTGTACCTAGTGGCATCCTATACGTGGCTATTGGACTTTGCTATAGTCCCACTAGTGCCAAGACATTTGCAGAGCGCATCTGCCTGCGTTGCACACTCCAACAAATTATAACGAAGCCATTATACTAGCAAACACTCAGTGTACCTAGTGGCATCCTATACGTGGCTATTGGACTTTGCTATAGTCCCACTAGTGCCAAGACATTTGCAGAGCGCATCTGCCTGCGTTGCACACTCCAACTAATTATAACGAAGCCATTATACTAGCACACACTCAGTGTACCTAGTGGCATCCTATACGTGGCTATTGGACTTTGCTATAGTCCCACTAGTGCCAAGACATTTGCAGAGCACATCTGCCTGCATTGCACACTCCAAGTTTTTTTAAACTCAGCCATTATACTAGCAAACAGTCAGTGTACCTAGTGGCATCCTAAACGTGGCTATTGTACTTTTGTCAATTCACAGTATTGGAACGTTATTTGCAGCACGTCTGCCTGCATTGCACACTCTAACTTTTTTAAACTCAGCCATTATACTAGCAAACAGTCAGTGTACCTAGTGGCATCCTAAACGTGGCTATTGTACTTTTGTCAATTCACAGTATTGGAACGTTATTTGCAGCACGTCTGCCTGCATTGCACACTCTAACTTTTTTAAACTCAGCCATTATACTAGCAAACACTCACTGTACCTAGTGGCATCCTAAACGTGGCTATTGTACTTTTGTCAATTCACAGTATTGGAACGTTATTTGCAGCACGTCTGCCTGCATTGCACACTCTAACTTTTTTAAACTCAGCCATTATACTAGCAAACACTCACTGTACCTAGTTGTATCCTAAACGTGGCTATTGTACTTTTGTCAATTCACAGTATTGGAACGTTATTTGCAGCACGTCTGCCTGCATTGCACACTCTAACTTTTTTAAACTCAGCCATTATACTAGCAAACACTCACTGTACCTAGTTGTATCCTAAACGTGGCTATTGTACTTTTGTCAATTCACAGTATTGGAACGTTATTTGCAGCACGTCTGCCTGCATTGCACACTCTAACTTTTTTAAACTCAGCCATTATACTACCAAACAGTCAGTGTACCTAGTGGCATCCTAAACGTGGCTATTGTACTTTTGTCAATTCACAGTATTGGAACGTTATTTGCAGCACGTCTGCCTGCATTGCACACTCTAACTTTTTTAAACTCAGCCATTATACTACCAAACAGTCAGTGTACCTAGTGGCATCCTAAACGTGGCTATTGTACTTTTGTCAATTCACAGTATTGGAACGTTATTTGCAGCACGTCTGCCTGCATTGCACACTCTAACTTTTTTAAACTCAGCCATTATACTAGCAAACAGTCAGTGTACCTAGTGGCATCCTAAACGTGGCTATTGTACTTTTGTCAATTCACAGTATTGGAACGTTATTTGCAGCACGTCTGCCTGCATTGCACACTCTAACTTTTTTAAACTCAGCCATTATACTAGCAAACAGTCAGTGTACCTAGTGGCATCCTATACGTGGCTATTGTACTTTTGTCAATTCACAGTATTGGAACGTTATTTGCAGCACGTCTGCCTGCATTGCACACTCTAACTTTTTTAAACTCAGCCATTATACTAGCAAACAGTCAGTGTACCTAGTGGCATCCTAAACGTGGCTATTGTACTTTTGTCAATTCACAGTATTGGAACGTTATTTGCAGCACGTCTGCCTGCATTGCACACTCTAACTTTTTTAAACTCAGCCATTATACTAGCAAACAGTCAGTGTACCTAGTGGCATCCTAAACGTGGCTATTGTACTTTTGTCAATTCACAGTATTGGAACGTTATTTGCAGCACGTCTGCCTGCATTGCACACTCTAACTTTTTTAAACTCAGCCATTACACTACCAAACAGTCAGTGTACCTAGTGGCATCCTATACGTGGCTATTGGACTTTGCTATAGTCCCACTAGTGCCAAGACATTTGCAGAGCGCATCTGCCTGCGATGCACACTCCAACTAATTATAACGAAGCCATTATACTAGCAAACACTCAGTGTACCTAGTGGCATCCTATACGTGGCTATTGGACTTTGCTATAGTCCCACTAGTGCCAAGACATTTGCAGAGCGCATCTGCCTGCGTTGCACACTCCAACAAATTATAACGAAGCCATTATACTAGCAAACACTCAGTGTACCTAGTGGCATCCTATACGTGGCTATTGGACTTTGCTATAGTCCCACTAGTGCCAAGACATTTGCAGAGCGCATCTGCCTGCGTTGCACACTCCAACTAATTATAACGAAGCCATTATACTAGCACACACTCAGTGTACCTAGTGGCATCCTATACGTGGCTATTGGACTTTGCTATAGTCCCACTAGTGCCAAGACATTTGCAGAGCACATCTGCCTGCATTGCACACTCCAAGTTTTTTAAACTCAGCCATTATACTAGCAAACAGTCAGTGTACCTAGTGGCATTCTAAACGTGGCTATTGTACTTTTGTCAATTCACAGTATTGGAACGTTATTTGCAGCACGTCTGCCTGCATTGCACACTCTAACTTTTTTAAACTCAGCCATTATACTAGCAAACAGTCAGTGTACCTAGTGGCATCCTAAACGTGGCTATTGTACTTTTGTCAATTCACAGTATTGGAACGTTATTTGCAGCACGTCTGCCTGCATTGCACACTCTAACTTTTTTAAACTCAGCCATTATACTAGCAAACACTCACTGTACCTAGTGGCATCCTAAACGTGGCTATTGTACTTTTGTCAATTCACAGTATTGGAACGTTATTTGCAGCACGTCTGCCTGCATTGCACACTCTAACTTTTTTAAACTCAGCCATTATACTAGCAAACACTCACTGTACCTAGTTGTATCCTAAACGTGGCTATTGTACTTTTGTCAATTCACAGTATTGGAACGTTATTTGCAGCACGTCTGCCTGCATTGCACACTCTAACTTTTTTAAACTCAGCCATTATACTACCAAACAGTCAGTGTACCTAGTGGCATCCTAAACGTGGCTATTGTACTTTTGTCAATTCACAGTATTGGAACGTTATTTGCAGCACGTCTGCCTGCATTGCACACTCTAACTTTTTTAAACTCAGCCATTATACTACCAAACAGTCAGTGTACCTAGTGGCATCCTAAACGTGGCTATTGTACTTTTGTCAATTCACAGTATTGGAACGTTATTTGCAGCACGTCTGCCTGCATTGCACACTCTAACTTTTTTAAACTCAGCCATTATACTAGCAAACAGTCAGTGTACCTAGTGGCATCCTAAACGTGGCTATTGTACTTTTGTCAATTCACAGTATTGGAACGTTATTTGCAGCACGTCTGCCTGCATTGCACACTCTAACTTTTTTAAACTCAGCCATTATACTAGCAAACAGTCAGTGTACCTAGTGGCATCCTATACGTGGCTATTGTACTTTTGTCAATTCACAGTATTGGAACGTTATTTGCAGCACGTCTGCCTTCATTGCACACTCTAACTTTTTTAAACTCAGCCATTATACTAGCAAACAGTCAGTGTACCTAGTGGCATCCTAAACGTGGCTATTGTACTTTTGTCAATTCACAGTATTGGAACGTTATTTGCAGCACGTCTGCCTGCATTGCACACTCTAACTTTTTTAAACTCAGCCATTATACTACCAAACAGTCAGTGTACCTAGTGGCATCCTATACGTGGCTATTGTACTTTTGTCAATTCACAGTATTGGAACGTTATTTGCAGCACGTCTGCCTGCATTGCACACTCTAACTTTTTTAAACTCAGCCATTATACTAGCAAACAGTCAGTGTACCTAGTGGCATCCTAAACGTGGCTATTGTACTTTTGTAAATTCACAGTATTGGAACGTTATTTGCAGCACGTCTGCCTGCATTGCACACTCTAACTTTTTTAAACTCAGCCATTATACTACCAAACAGTCAGTGTACCTAGTGGCATCCTATACGTGGCTATTGGACTTTGCTATAGTCCCACTAGTGCCAAGACATTTGCAGAGCGCATCTGCCTGCGTTGCACACTCCAACTAATTATAACGAAGCCATTATACTAGCAAACACTCACTGTACCTAGTTGTATCCTAAACGTGGCTATTGTACTTTTGTCAATTCACAGTATTGGAACGTTATTTGCAGCACGTCTGCCTGCATTGCACACTCTATCTTTTTTAAACTCATCCATTATACTAGCAAACACACAGTGTACCTAGTGGCATCCTATACGTGGCTATTGGACTTTGCTATAGTCCCACTAGTGCCAAGACATTTGCAGAGCGCATCTGCCTGCGTTGCACACTCCAACAAATTATAACGAAGCCATTATACTAGCACACACTCAGTGTACCTAGTGGCATCCTATACGTGGCTATTGGACTTTGCTATAGTCCCACTAGTGCAAAGACATTTGCATAGCACGTCTGCCTGCATTGCACACTACAACTTTTTTAAACTAAGCAATTTTACTAGCAAACACTCACTGTACCTAGTTGTATCCTAAACGTGGCTATTGTACTTTTGTCAATTCACACTACTGCAAATCTATGTGCAGCACCTCTGCATGACAACCTCGTGCTCTGTTTTTAATAAGCTATAATGATAGCACAAAATACTGCCATTTTGTGGCATCATAGAACTGGCTGTTGTATTCCATTAGTGCCCCACTGGTGACAAGCTATTTCTAGCACCTCTACATCACACCCTCATGCACATTTTGCTACGCTAATGTTATAGCAAACTCATGGAATTCATTGCTGCATTTCATAATTCGGAGGGATAGAAAGTCAGGCTTCCTTTAGCTTTTCCTTCTGTTCATAGACAGCATCTCCAAGACAAATTTCCCCTCCACGTCTAAGTGTGGAGAGGCAGCTAGTGCGCATGCGTGTGCCGATGTACCCCAGCTGCAGCATAATTACAGTGTTTCGCCTAGTGAGTATGCTCAGCCTGACTGTGCCATTCCTGACGCTAAGTTTTCATTTCGGGATACAGCGCATGCTCCCACACTAAGTGTGAAAAGCCTCTTTGCACAGGTGCTTGCATTCCGTGCCGGGTCTAAGTCCTGTTTTGGGCATAGACACCATGCTAAAGCTGATAGTCTTTTTTCAGAGACTGTATTTCATGCTACTGAGCATGCTCAGGCACTTCCTGCATCAGAGACTAGGTCCGGTAATGAACTCTTTGGCCCTGGCCCTGATGTGGGGGTCCCATATAGACCACAGGGCATCAGGTGTCCTCCCAAATGGCTTGCAGAGGCCCACACCTATGACTTGTCACCGCATTATTGATGCTCAGACGATGACTGGTGAGGTGTTTGGGTCATGGCAGCCATGAGGTCATCATTGAAGTTGCGTTTCCAAATAGGACGCTAGTTATGCCACTCATGACGTGTCACTCTACTTTTGTCTCCAGGAGGTGCATTGTGGTTCACCCTGGTTTGGGGCGGACCCAGGTTATAAAAGGGGCTGGAGCCAACAAGGAGGTGCGCAGTCTTCTATTATGCTCCGAAAGAGCACACCTCCATGTGTTGAACCCATTGCGGCTTTAGGCCAGAGGTAGGCAGGGATCGGGTGGTGGATGCAGGCCACCACCACAGTTGGTAACGCAGAACGGTTAAGACCAGCTCCTGTCCTAACAGTCCTGCTTGTGCAGCCCAGTGGCATTAACAGGCCTGCTGCTGCTGATGCGCCTGCTGTCCACAGGTGTGGCCCCTACGCACACGGTCAGCGTACTCAATGGCCCCTGTGTTGTTAACAGGGAGTTCCTGGGCTGGGTGGGCATGTGGACCCTGTGACGCTAACAGGGCTCACAGTCTCCAGATCCGAATGGCGTCTAACTCGGTTCAGGCTACTATTAGTTTCATAGCCACACAGCTCTGTATCCTCCACCAAACCTTCAAGTTGCCAACCTCTCCTTTTCCAACTGGGAGCACGGTGGACACTGACTGCTGATGGGGATATATACCTTTCTCTTTCTTTTCTTATTAATTTTCGTTATATAGCGGTCACAGATTATATACCACTTTATCCAAATCTGCCAGTCCCACTGTAACAGATGTTGTTTC
Source organism: Anomaloglossus baeobatrachus (assembly GCF_048569485.1). Lineage (NCBI taxonomy): Eukaryota > Metazoa > Chordata > Amphibia > Anura > Aromobatidae > Anomaloglossus > Anomaloglossus baeobatrachus. The sequence goes on from NC_134354.1 coordinate 71,774,485, forward strand.
TTCAGCAAATGTTACAGTTGCTTAACCACCAAATCCACGGACCAAAACTTTTTTCCCCTTTCCAACACACCTGTTCCCCTTTCCAACAGCATCTGTCCTTTTTCAACTCATTTTGGGATATGACCAAAAGTGCAACTGTGCAGGGACACCGTACTCAGCGCCATCTCAGCACAGCAGCCATCCCTCGGTCCCTCCGATGTGGACAAGTAAAAGACCATTTCCTCCTATCCATGACAAAGCGTTGAGATTCACTCTGTGCAGCACTGGTGTTTAGTGGACAAGTAGATCTAAGATTGCGTACCACATTCTGCAGATACTCCTGTATACGTGCGTCTATTTCTATGGCAGGAATTAGTTCGCCAAATTTTGTCTTGTACCGGGGATCTAACAGTGTGGCAACCCAGTATTCAGGATTAGTTCAAATTCATACAATCCGAGGGTCATGTAGGTAGTGCAGCAAGAAGGCGCTCATGTGTCTTGTGCATCCAGGAGGACCAAGTCCTTGGTGTGTTGGTGGCAGAGAGGTGAGAATCGTGCATCCTTCCTCTGCCCTCTACCCACAACCTCGCACAACCGAAATGTGAGCAAGCTCTCACTCATCTGCTGAGTCTTCCATGCCCATCGCCAGTTCGTCCATTTCTTCATGGGCTCCTGCACTTTCATCAACACTTTTTGCTGATACTATGCGCCCTTGTTAATCCCTCTCCCTCACCATGAATGCCGCATAGGTGCCACTGACCATCTGGACCTCGTAGATCTTGTTATCCCTTCCGCATATGACTCCTCCTGTACTTCCTCCCCTTCCTCTTGTCCCAACACCTGACTCAGAATAATAATTACAGTGTGCTCCATCATGTAGATGACCAGAATTGTCACGCTGAGAATGACATTGCCAGTGCTAAACATCTTCGTCGACATTTCAAAACTGTGTAGCAGGGTGCATAGGTCCTTGATCTGACACCACTCCAGCAGCGTGATCTGCACCACCTCTGGATCAAGTTATCCCAGGCTATATGTCTTACCGTATTTCAGCAGGGCTCTGCGGTGCTGCCACACACGCTGCAACATGTGCAGATTCCAATTCCTGCGTGTCGAAACATCGCATTTACGGCGTTTAACTGCCAGACCCTAAGACTTCCGGAGTGATGAAAGTTGTTGAGCTGCTGTGTGCGCACGATGGAAGTGAGCACATAGCGAGCGTGCCCACTGCACAAGGCCATGTAGGCCGTGATGGTGTTTTAAAAATTGCTGGCGAATTCGGTTCAACACGTGAGCCCTAAAAGGCACGTGTGTCACATTGCCCTGAGGATGGCCCGCAGCCAGGTTTGCATCATTGCCGCACACGGCTGTTAAGTCACCAACGTAGTCCGCTCTGTCAATTTGTACTCCGGTTGCCAGGTGACAACGTGTTCCTTTCATGAATAGTGCTGATGATGTGAGAGTAGTCGATGCCAGCGGTGCAGGTGGACGCAGGTTATGCTCACCCACTGGGCTGCATTACCTTGACAGATGCAGAATCTCTGGCTGAATGTAGCTGGTGGGTATCTCACAGATGAAATACCATCATTCAGCTACAACCAATGGGAAGACACCACACCCTTTTTTATGCCCATCCTGTCTGCAGACCACTGCCAGACATAGCTATGAACCTCTGGTTAATTTTACCCCCAGTTCAGTTTTATGATTTTGTGTGCTTGTTACCTGACTACTTTTCCTGCTTGCTGTTTATGTACCTTGTTGGCCGATCCGCATTTCACCTCTGCTTGTTTTCTGATTAAGTCCTGGCCGTCCCATTCTGTTCCTGTTCCTCAATTAATGTTTTGACCCTGCCTGACTACTATTCTCTGTAATAGCGGTGTGACTCACATTTCCCATACATTTCAAAGTAAAGCTTTGACCGCCTGATGGCATTGAGCTCTGCTGCCAGCATAGTAAGGAGGTGTGTGGTAGTCCTTGTGCGCAGTTGCAAGGAAGGGTGGCCTGACCACACAGGGTTTGCGCCAAGGTAGAGGACCCACACGAGGTTGAAGAGGCAGAAGCAGTGTATTAACTTCTACATACAGAACAAGGATTGAAACAACTCGTGGGGACGGCAAGACTTGTACAGCAGACCCTTCTCCATCTCTCACCATAGTTTGCCAGTGCCCAGTCAGTGACATGTAATGACCCTGTCTATGCTTACTGGTCCAAGTATCTGTGTTGAAATGCACCCTGTCGCACACAGATTTTCTCAAGGAAGTGGTGATGTTGTGTGCGACATGCTGGTGTAGCGCGGGCATGCTTTTCTTGGAGAAGCAGTGGTGATTGGGCATGTGGTACTGGGGCACAGCGACAGACATAAGGTCTGTAAAATCCTGTGTGTCCACTACGCGTAAAGGCAGCATTTCGGTAGCCAACAGCTTACAGAGGGATAGAGTCAACCACTTAGCTTTGTCATGGGTCGCAGTAAGTGGCCTTTTATTTGACCACATCTGAGGGAAAGAGATCTGGCTGCTGTCTGTAGACGGTGTTGAGTAGGGTGTCCCTGGAAAAATGCAGGTTTGTGAGAAAAGTGCAGGCGGAGACATGATGTTGCCTTCATCTTGCCTTCAGATCTGTTCATCTTGTATCATTTTTAAAAAACACATCAAGCAAGGGTTACTCCAAGCGGAGTCTACCTTTTTTCCCAAAATTGGGCACACAGACACCCCATCAGTGGCAGCACTTGTGCCCTAGTTGCAAACAGGATGTTTTGATTTGCATCAAGCACATTCCAAATCCACAAGCATTTACTCTCCCCAGGATGACACAGGGGTAGTAAATTCCTTCTGGATCCATGACTTGTTCATTTTGATGAACGTCAGTGTGTCCACATTGTCACTGGACAGACGCGTGCGCTTATCTGTCAGCACACACCCAGCAGCACTGAAGAAGACACGTTCAGAGACAACGCTGGCAGCTGCACACGACTAAATCTCCAAGGCGTAACTGGAGAGCTCTGTCAATTTTTCTAGATTTGAAGCCCAAAAGGAGCAAGGCTCCATTTGCAAAGTCATTGCATCGATGTTCATTTGGAGATACTCCTGTATCATCCTCTCCATCCGTTGACTATGTGTCAGACTTGTTGTCTCTGGTGGCCTTGCAAAGGAGGGTCTAAAAAAATTATGAAAATATTCCATAAAATTGCTGTTACCAGCACCAGATACGGTCCTACTGGTACGGGTAGACTGTTGAAGATGACGATGCCGTCCCATGTTTGTCAAGTTACAACTGGGAGAATCACTCCCTTCACCTGCACGGTTGTTTGGTGTAAAAGCCGAGCTAAGATCGAGTAACAGCTTATGCTGATACTCCAGCATACGTGCGTCCCTTTCTATGGGTGGAATTATGTCACAAAATTTGGACTTGTCCCGGGGATCTAATAGTGTGGCAAGCCAGTAGTCATCATCACTTCTAATTTTGACAATCCGAGGGTCATGTTGGAGGTAGTGCAACAAGAAGGCACTCATGTGTCTTGCGCAGCCATGCGGACCAAGTCCACGCTGTGTTTGTGGCATAGAGGTGCTAACCGTTCTTTCTTCCTCTGACATCTCCCCCCAACCTCTTTCAACTGAATTTTGACCAAGGTCTCCCTCATCCGCTGAATCTTCCATGTCCATGGACAGTTCGTCCTCCATATCTTCATGTCCTCCTGCACCTTCCTCAACATCTCGCCTGCTACCATGCGCCCTTGTTGATCCCTGTCCCCCATGGTCCCATGCCTGCCGCGTTGGTGATGATGAACGTCTGGACCTTGGTGATGTTGTTGTGTCTTGCGCATATGAATCCTCCTGTAGTTCCTCCCCTTCCTGTTGTCCCACCCCCTGACTCCGAATAGTGTTTAGCGTGTGCTCCAGCATGTAAATGACTGTAATCAACATGCTGATAATGGCATTGTCAGCGCTAAACATATTCGTCGCCATGTCGAAACTGTGCAGAACGGTGCATAGGTCCTTGATCTGAGATCACTCCATCAGGGTGATCTGCCCCACTTCTGCATCTCGTTGGCCCAGGCTATACATCATGACGTATTGCACCAGGGCTCGCCGGTGCTGCCACAGTCGCTGTAACATGTGGAGAGTTGAATTCCAGCGTGTCGCCACATCGCATTTCAGGCGATGAACCGGCAGGCCGAAAGACTTCTGGAGCGATGCAAGTCGCTCAGCTGCGGCGGTTGAACGGCGGAAGTGAGCACTGCAGACAGTTTACGTGCCCTGGTCAGAAGGCCATCTAGGCCGGGATAGTGTGTTAAAAATTGCTGGACAACAAGGTTCAACACGTGAGCCATACAAGGCACGTGTGTCACCTTGCCCAGGCGAAGGGCCGCACCCAGGTTTGCAGCATTGTCGCACACGGCCTTACCAGGCTGCAGGTTGAGTGGAGACAACCATTTATTAAACTCGGACCGCAGAGCTGACCACAACTCCTCAGCTGTGTGACTCTTATTCCCAAGACATGTCAAGCTAAAGACCGCCTGATGCCGTTGCGCTCTGCTGCCAGCATAGTAATGAGGGGTGCGTGATTCCTTCTGCGCAGTGAGAACGCTGGTGGCCTGACCAGGCAGGCTTGGGGCGGAGGTGGAGGACCCAGATGAGGTGGAGGATGCAGAAGCAGTGGCGGAACTTGGACAGACAGAGGATTGACACACAAGTCGTGGGGACGGCAAGACTTGTGCAGCAGACCCTTCACCATCTATCAACATAGTTACCCAGTGCCCAGTCAGCGACATGTAACGTCCCTGTCCATGCTTACTGGTCCAAGTATCGGTGGTGAAATGCACCCGTTCACACACAGAGTTTCTCAAGGAAGCGGTGATGTTGTGTGCGACATGCTGGTGTAGCGCGGGCACACCTTTCTTAGAGAAGTAGTGGCGACTAGGCATCTGGTACTGGGGCACAGCGACAGACATAAGGTCTCTAAAATCCTGTGTGTCCACTAGGCGGAAAGGCAGCATTTCGGTAGCCAACAGCTTACAGAGGGATAGAGTCAACCTCTTAGCTTTGTCATGGGTCGGAGGAAGTGGCCTTTTATTTGACCACATCTGAGGGACAGAGATCTGGCTGCTGTGTGTAGACGGTGTTGAGTAGGGTGTCCCTGGAAAAATGCAGGTTTGTGAGGAAAGTGCAGGCGGAGACATGATGTTGCCTTCATCCAACGTAGGTGCTATCGATGTCTGAGAGAGCTGTACACACTCACTTGTTTCCCCTTCCAAACCAACTGACGACCTACCAAGCAAACTGCCTGTTGCGGTTACAGTGGTGGAAGTTTTGCGTGGAAAAACAGGTGTGACAGCTGTCCCCACAGTCCTAGAAGATGAAGAACGCGCGGATGCACTGGAAGGGGCGGGCGGTGGATGGTTCGCTCCGCTAGGCCGCATTGCAGCACAGTGAGCTTCCCACCGGGACCTATGATATTTATTCATGTGACGATTCATGGAAGAAGTTGTCAAACTGCTGAGGTTTTGACCTCTACTAAGAGAATCATGACAAATTTTACATATCACATGATTTGGGCGATCTTTTTCTATGTCAAAAAAGGAACAGGCTAGGCAAGGCTTAGAGGCCATGCGACCTGTTGATGCACCCCGAATAATGCTCATAGGCAGAGTGGTGGCTGAGGATGCAGTTGTAGACGTGCTACCAGTGCTCCGACTCTGTCCAGGAAGGCGCAAGGTAATTTCGTCGTCGGTTGCATCCTCCTCCACCGCCTCTGTTGACCTCCTCGAGTGCCTGACTGGGGGTTGACAGTAGGTGGGATCTAGAACTTCATCATCAATTGTTGTGTTTGCACTCCCCTCCCCCTCAGACCGAGCCTCTTCTTGCCCTGACCGAATATTTAAGTTGTCATCCCAATCGGGTATCTGCGTCTCATCTTCATCAGTATGTTCCTCATTGCCTATAACCACAGTTGTTGGAAAGGCAGCATTTTGGTAGCCAACAGTTTGCATTTTATGAAAGTCAACCTCCAAGCCATGTCATGCCCTTCTAAAAGCATGTATAACACAGCGAGGGGACTCCAACCACAGTCTCCCTCGTTTCCACTCACTGGGCCACACACACCCCACTTGACTGGCATCGGTTGAGCTCCCTTTTGAAAAAGAAAAAGATGCTTTGCATGAAGCACTCTCAAAAATACGCGTGCCTTTCCCGTCCCCTGGCTGACCCAGGGGAAGAAAAGTCCTCTGAGAGCCATGACTTGTTCATCTTGGTTCTTTTAGAGACACAGCGAGGGGACTCCAACCACAGTCTCCCTCGTTTCCACTCACTGGGCCACACACACCCCACTTGACTGGCATCGGTTGAGCTCCCTTTTGAAAAAGAAAAAGATGCTTTGCATGAAGCACTCTCAAAAATACGCGTGCCTTTCCCGTCCCCTGGCTGACCCAGGGGAAGAAAAGTCCTCTGAGAGCCATGACTTGTTCATCTTGGTTCTTTTAGAGACACAGCGAGGGGACTCCAACCACAGTCTCCCTCGTTTCCACTCACTGGGCCACACACACCCCACTTGACTGGCATCGGTTGAGCTCCCTTTTGAAAAAGAAAAAGATGCTTTGCATGAAGCACTCTCAAAAATACGCGTGCCTTTCCCGTCCCCTGGCTGACCCAGGGGAAGAAAAGTCCTCTGAGAGCCATGACTTGTTCATCTTGGTTCTTTTAGAGACACAGCGAGGGGACTCCAACCACAGTCTCCCTCGTTTCCACTCACTGGGCCACACACACCCCACTTGACTGGCATCGGTTGAGCTCCCTTTTGAAAAAGAAAAAGATGCTTTGCATGAAGCACTCTCAAAAATACGCGTGCCTTTCCCGTCCCCTGGCTGACCCAGGGGAAGAAAAGTCCTCTGAGAGCCATGACTTGTTCATCTTGGTTCTTTTAGAGACACAGCGAGGGGACTCCAACCACAGTCTCCCTGGTTGCCACTCACTGGGCCACACACACCCCACTTGACTGGCATCGGTTGAGCTCCCTTTTGAAAAAGAAAAAGATGCTTTGCATGAAGCACTCTCAAAAATACGCGTGCCTTTCCCGTCCCCTGGCTGACCCAGGGGAAGAAAAGTCCTCTGAGAGCCATGACTTGTTCATCTTGGTTCTTTTAGAGACACAGCGAGGGGACTCCAACCACAGTCTCCCTCGTTGCCACTCACTGGGCCACACACACCCCACTTGACTGGCATCGGTTGAGCTCCCTTTTGAAAAAGAAAAAGATGCTTTGCATGAAGCACTCTCAAAAATACGCGTGCCTTTCCCGTCCCCTGGCTGACCCAGGGGAAGAAAAGTCCTCTGAGAGCCATGACTTGTTCATCTTGGTTCTTTTAGAGACACAGCGAGGGGACTCCAACCACAGTCTCCCTCGTTTCCACTCACTGGGCCACACACACCCCACTTGACTGGCATCGGTTGAGCTCCCTTTTGAAAAAGAAAAAGATGCTTTGCATGAAGCACTCTCAAAAATACGCGTGCCTTTCCCGTCCCCTGGCTGACCCAGGGGAAGAAAAGTCCTCTGAGAGCCATGACTTGTTCATCTTGGTTCTTTTAGAGACACAGCGAGGGGACTCCAACCACAGTCTCCCTCGTTGCCACTCACTGGGCCACACACACCCCACTTGACTGGCATCGGTTGAGCTCCCTTTTGAAAAAGAAAAAGATGCTTTGCATGAAGCACTCTCAAAAATACGCGTGCCTTTCCCGTCCCCTGGCTGACCCAGGGGAAGAAAAGTCCTCTGAGAGCCATGACTTGTTCATCTTGGTTCTTTTAGAGACACAGCGAGGGGACTCCAACCACAGTCTCCCTCGTTTCCACTCACTGGGCCACACACACCCCACTTGACTGGCATCGGTTGAGCTCCCTTTTGAAAAAGAAAAAGATGCTTTGCATGAAGCACTCTCAAAAATACGCGTGCCTTTCCCGTCCCCTGGCTGACCCAGGGGAAGAAAAGTCCTCTGAGAGCCATGACTTGTTCATCTTGGTTCTTTTAGAGACACAGCGAGGGGACTCCAACCACAGTCTCCCTCGTTTCCACTCACTGGGCCACACACACCCCACTTGACTGGCATCGGTTGAGCTCCCTTTTGAAAAAGAAAAAGATGCTTTGCATGAAGCACTCTCAAAAATACGCGTGCCTTTCCCGTCCCCTGGCTGACCCAGGGGAAGAAAAGTCCTCTGAGAGCCATGACTTGTTCATCTTGGTTCTTTTAGAGACACAGCGAGGGGACTCCAACCACAGTCTCCCTGGTTGCCACTCACTGGGCCACACACACCCCACTTGACTGGCATCGGTTGAGCTCCCTTTTGAAAAAGAAAAAGATGCTTTGCATGAAGCACTCTCAAAAATACGCGTGCCTTTCCCGTCCCCTGGCTGACCCAGGGGAAGAAAAGTCCTCTGAGAGCCATGACTTGTTCATCTTGGTTCTTTTAGAGACACAGCGAGGGGACTCCAACCACAGTCTCCCTCGTTGCCACTCACTGGGCCACACACACCCCACTTGACTGGCATCGGTTGAGCTCCCTTTTGAAAAAGAAAAAGATGCTTTGCATGAAGCACTCTCAAAAATACGCGTGCCTTTCCCGTCCCCTGGCTGACCCAGGGGAAGAAAAGTCCTCTGAGAGCCATGACTTGTTCATCTTGGTTCTTTTAGAGACACAGCGAGGGGACTCCAACCACAGTCTCCCTCGTTTCCACTCACTGGGCCACACACACCCCACTTGACTGGCATCGGTTGAGCTCCCTTTTGAAAAAGAAAAAGATGCTTTGCATGAAGCACTCTCAAAAATACGCGTGCTTTTCCCGTCCCCTGGCTGACCCAGGGGAAGAAAAGTCCTCTGAGAGCCATGACTTGTTCATCTTTGTTCTTTTAGAGACACAGCGAGGGGACTCCAACCACAGTCTCCCTCGTTGCCACTCACTGGGCCACACACACCCCACTTGACTGGCATCGGTTGAGCTCCCTTTTGAAAAAGAAAAAGATGCTTTGCATGAAGCACTCTCAAAAATATGCGTGCCTTTCCCGTCCCCTGGCTGACCCAGGGGAAGAAAAGTCCTCTGAGAGCCATGACTTGTTCATCTTGGTTCTTTTAGAGACACAGCGAGGGGACTCCAACCACAGTCTCCCTCGTTTCCACTCACTGGGCCACACACACCCCACTTGACTGGCATCGGTTGAGCCCCCTTTTGAAAAAGAAAAAGATGCTTTGCATGAAGCACTCTCAAAAATACGCGTGCCTTTCCCGTCCCCTGGCTGACCCAGGGGAAGAAAAGTCCTCTGAGAGCCATGACTTGTTCATCTTGGTTCTTTTAGAGACACAGCGAGGGGACTCCAACCACAGTCTCCCTCGTTTCCACTCACTGGGCCACACACACCCCACTTGACTTGCATCGGTTGAGCTCCCTTTTGAAAAAGAAAAAGATGCTTTGCATGAAGCACTCTCAAAAATACGCGTGCCTTTCCCGTCCCCTGGCTGACCCAGGGGAAGAAAAGTCCTCTGAGAGCCATGACTTGTTCATCTTGGTTCTTTTAGAGACACAGCGAGGGGACTCCAACCACAGTCTCCCTCGTTGCCACTCACTGGGCCACACACACCCCACTTGACTGGCATCGGTTGAGCTCCCTTTTGAAAAAGAAAAAGATGCTTTGCATGAAGCACTCTCAAAAATACGCGTGCCTTTCCCGTCCCCTGGCTGACCCAGGGGAAGAAAAGTCCTCTGAGAGCCATGACTTGTTCATCTTGGTTCTTTTAGAGACACAGCGAGGGGACTCCAACCACAGTCTCCCTCGTTTCCACTCACTGGGCCACACACACCCCACTTGACTGGCATCGGTTGAGCTCCCTTTTGAAAAAGAAAAAGATGCTTTGCATGAAGCACTCTCAAAAATACGCGTGCCTTTCCCGTCCCCTGGCTGACCCAGGGGAAGAAAAGTCCTCTGAGAGCCATGACTTGTTCATCTTGGTTCTTTTAGAGACACAGCGAGGGGACTCCAACCACAGTCTCCCTCGTTTCCACTCACTGGGCCACACACACCCCACTTGACTGGCATCGGTTGAGCTCCCTTTTGAAAAAGAAAAAGATGCTTTGCATGAAGCACTCTCAAAAATACGCGTGCCTTTCCCGTCCCCTGGCTGACCCAGGGGAAGAAAAGTCCTCTGAGAGCCATGACTTGTTCATCTTGGTTCTTTTAGAGACACAGCGAGGGGACTCCAACCACAGTCTCCCTCGTTTCCACTCACTGGGCCACACACACCCCACTTGACTGGCATCGGTTGAGCTCCCTTTTGAAAAAGAAAAAGATGCTTTGCATGAAGCACTCTCAAAAATACGCGTGCCTTTCCCGTCCCCTGGCTGACCCAGGGGAAGAAAAGTCCTCTGAGAGCCATGACTTGTTCATCTTGGTTCTTTTAGAGACACAGCGAGGGGACTCCAACCACAGTCTCCCTGGTTGCCACTCACTGGGCCACACACACCCCACTTGACTGGCATCGATTGAGCTCCCTTTTGAAAAAGAAAAAGATGCTTTGCATGAAGCACTCTCAAAAATACGCGTGCCTTTCCCGTCCCCTGGCTGACCCAGGGGAAGAAAAGTCCTCTGAGAGCCATGTCCACATTGTCAGTGGACAGACACGTGTGCTTATCTGCCAGCAGACCCACAGCAGCACTGAAGACAGGTTCCGAGAGAACGCTGGCTGCAGGACCCGACAGGATCCCCAAGACGTACGTGGCGAGCTCAGGCAATTTATCAAGATTGGAAGCCAAGAATGAGCAGGGCTCAAGTTGCACATTAATGGAATCGATGTTTCCTTGCATATACTCATATATCTGTGTGTCCTCCTCTTTTTCCTTGTCCAGCTCTTTTGTTTTCGCATGAGTATATGTCCTTGTCACTTTCCCATGTGTTGTGAGTTGTTTGTGACCTTTTGGACACCTTTGAGGGTGTTTTCTAGGTGTTTTTCTGTGTTTGTGATTGCCTGCCATTGTTTCCTATGCAGTTCGAGTTCGGTTCGTCGAACGTTCGACGAACCGAACTCGAACGGGAGGTCCGTTCGGCGAACCAACCTCGAGCCGAACCGCGACCGGTTCGCTCATCTCTAGTCTTGGCCCTAGTGGGACTATAGCAAAGTCCAATAGCCACGTATAGGATGCCACTAGGTACACTGAGTGTGTGCTAGTATAATGGCTTCGTTATAATTAGTTGGAGTGTGCAACGCAGGCAGATGCGCTCTGCAAATGTCTTGCCACTAGTGGGACTATAGCAAAGTCCAATAGCCACGTATAGGATGCCACTAGGTACACTGAGTGTTTGCTAGTATAATGGCTTCGTTATAATTTGTTGTAGTGTGCAACGCAGGCAGATGCGCTCTGCAAATGTCTTGGCACTAGTGGGACTATAGCAAAGTCCAATAGCCACGTATAGGATGCCACTAGGTACACTGAGTGTTTGCTAGTATAATGGCTTCGTTATAATTAGTTGGAGTGTGCAACGCAGGCAGATGCGCTCTGCAAATGTCTTGGCACTAGTGGGACTATAGCAAAGTCCAATAGCCACGTATAGGATGCCACTAGGTACACTGTGTGTTTGCTAGTATAATGGCTGAGTTTAAAAAACTTGGAGTGTGCAATGCAGGCAGATGTGCTCTGCTAATGTCTTTGCACTAGTGGGACTATAGCAAAGTCCAATAGCCACGTATAGGATGCCACTAGGTACACTGAGTGTTTGCTAGTAAAATTGCTTAGTTTAAAAAACTTGGAGTGTGCAATGCAGGCAGATGTGCTCTGCAAATGTCTTGGCACTAGTGGGACTATAGCAAAGTCCAATAGCCACGTATAGGATGCCACTAGGTACACTGAGTGTTTGCTAGTATAATGGCTTCGTTATAATTTGTTGGAGTGTGCAACGCAGGCAGATGCGCTCTGCAAATGTCTTGGCCCTAGTGGGACTATAGCAAAGTCCAATAGCCACGTATAGGATGCCACTAGGTACAGAGTGTTTGCTAGTATAATGGCTGAGTTTAAAAAACTTGGAGTGTGCAATGCAGGCAGATGTGCTCTGCTAATGTCTTTGCACTAGTGGGACTATAGCAAAGTCCAATAGCCACGTATAGGATGCCACTAGGTACACTGAGTGTTTGCTAGTAAAATTGCTTAGTTTAAAAAACTTGGAGTGTGCAATGCAGGCAGACGTGCTCTGCAAATGTCTTTGCACTAGTGGGACTATAGCAAAGTCCAATAGCCACAGATAGGATGCCACTAGGTACACTGAGTGTTTGCTAGTATAATGGCTTATTTAGAATGAGTTGGAGTGTGCAGAGGACAAGAGGGTACAGTGGCAGGATTGTGGTGCTCTGGGTAGAGGAATGGAAGCCTGCCTTTCTATTCCCTCCTAATGGTGAAATGCAGGGAGGAAATCCCTGACCTGGGCTACACAGACGCTGTTGCTGTTTGCAGGACCTGTCACCTATGGCTCTCTGACCCTGCCGGTACGAGCCCTTAAAAGGACTGCTAGAATGTGCTCTCCCTAAGCTGTCTAACGCTGTGTATGCAGCGCATACAGCTGTATCGGCGATAGGACAAAGGACGGAACTGCGACAGTGATGTCTGACACCAAAGACGCAGAAGGCAGATAATGGCGATCGTGAAGAAAATGTCCGGTTTTATAATGCAGGGACATGTGACATGCAGATCCTATCACACATGCCGTTGCTTCTCTGCCTCAAAGTCCACTTAGGTGTGTGTGTGTCTGTGATTGGCTGACATGCTGGCCAGCCCCACAAGACACGCGCGCTTAGGGAAGGAAGACAAGAAAAAAAAAAAAAAAAATGGCGATCGCCATTATAGAAACAGCAGTGATCTGAAGGCGCTGTTCACGCACACTATACACTCAAATGTGATAATAGTTTGATTCACAGAGTGACTTACACTATTACAGCAGAAACCAAGCTAAGATTTAGCTGTTTTTTGGCTGCTAGAACCGTTCTCGAACGTTTCTAGAACTATCGAGCTTTTGCAAAAAGCTCGAGTTCTAGTTCGATCTAGAACATGCCCCAAAATCACTCGAGCCTAGAACTGGAGAACCACGAACCACGAACCGCGCTCAACTCTATTTATAAACAAATTAAAAATGAAATTAAAAACTTTATTTTTTTTTTGTCAAAAAATGCTACATGGCCTTATTGCAATATTCATGCATATTGCACATTTGCACATAAAAAAATATTATTTTTATAACTGTAAACTATAACTAGTAACATCAAACTGTATGTAAATATATCTGAAAAAAATAAAAAGAACAAAAAAAAGACTTTTTTTCTATATAAAATGGTAAATAAGGTTCACTGTGCTAAATTTACCATTTGCACAAGTATAATTTACATGTCTTTTGCATAAGTACTTTGCACAACTACAACATATCACATTTGTTTTATGATTACTTGATGTTGGAAAGATGGCACATTGTTTCAATTTTAAGCTGGTTGCCTTGCTGTTGGAGGCTGTGGGTATCGTTCCAGTGATGGTGGATGCCATGGGTATTGTAGCAGTGCTGGTGGAAGCCGTGGGTATTGTAGCAGTGCTGGTGGAAGCTGCGGGTATCGTAGCAGTGCTAGTGAAAGCCATGGGTAATGGGTATTGTAGCAGCACAGGTGGAAGCCGTGGGCATCGTAGCAGTGCTGGTGGAAGCCGTGGGTATCATAGCAGTGCTGGTGGAAGCTGTGGGTATCATAGCAGTGCTGGTGGAAGCCGTGGGTATCGTAGAAGTGCTGGTGGAAGCCATGTGTATCGTAGCAGTGATGGTGGAAGTCCTGTGTATCATAGCAGTGATGGTGGAAGCCGTGTTTATCTTAGCAGTGCTAGTGGAAGCCATGGGTATCGTAGCAGTGCTGGTGTAAGTCATGGGTATCGTATTAGTGCTGGTGTAAGTCGTGGGTATTGTAGCAGTACTGGTCGAAGCCGTGTGTATCGTAGCAGTGGTAGTGGAGGTCATGGGTATCATAGCAGTGCTGATGGAAGCCGTCGGTATCGTAGCACTGTTGGTGGAAGCCGTTGGTTCCCTTTCTTTAGCATGCTGTTGGAGCCTGTGAACAATGGCTGCCGCTCCATCATTTCTGGGTGTTACTTTTTTTTCTTCGCTATATGGGCTAACCAGTGATTTTCCCAACTCCTCTATAAAATTATTTTTTATATAGTTTATTTTTGTTCCAATTTGGGTCTATTTCACGCCATAACACAAATGCATTGTATGAACACACATCAAGAATGTTGTAAAAAACAACCATTGGCCCCTGATTTGTTTTGCGTTTAAAGGTGTAAGTGCCTATGAGTTGATCTAGAGTCTCAACTCCCCCTTTTGTGGCATTATAATGTAAAATCATGTTCGGCTTTCTGTTGTCTTGATTACTAATTGGTATAAATACAATTCTGCCTAGCAGACAAATATTTCCAAAGTGCTGAATCAACAATTTAGCAGAGCAAGGGCTAAAACATAACTTTTAATTACTGTATTTTTTGTTTTATAAGACGCACCATATTATAAGACGCACCCCAAATTTAGAGATAAAAAAAGGTAAAAAAAAAAATAAAAATGGGGTCCGTCTTATACGCCGGTGTTGTCCTACTGGAGGGGGGCAGCAGTGGGGGTGAAGCGGGGTCACAGGAGGCAGAGGCTGTGCTAGCAGCGGCGGATGCTCAGTGGCATCATCAGTGACGGCTCAGTGGTTTCATCAGCAGCATCTCAGTGGCGTCATCAGCAGCAGCTCAGTGGCGTCATCAGCGGCGGCTCAGTGACATCAGCAGTGTTGGCTCAGTGGCGTCAGCAGCGGCAGTTTAGTGGTGGAGGAGGCCGCTGAGGTGAGCATCCTAGTCTGCTCGCGGTCCCGTTCAAATGATGGTGCCTGGAGAGGTGCATGAGCATATGGAGCTCTCATCCAAGGGCTCCATCAGCGCACGCACTGACTCCTGGAGCGGCGCATGTGCAGATGGAGCTCTCATCCAAGAGCTCCATCTGCGCACGTGCTGACTCCCAGCGCCATCATTTGAAACTAGAACTGCGGACACACTGGGACACCTGCCGCACAGCCACCCGCCGGCACGCACAGAGTTGCAGCCAGCAGGCCGCCCACCCACCAGCCGGCCTCCAGGACAGAGAGGCAGTCGGTACTGACAGGCACCTGGCTACCCGCACTCAGACACCCGGCCGCCCGAACGCACCCGGTCACCGCACAGACAGCTTCCCCCCGGTAAGCTATATTCGGATGTTAAGACGTACCCCTCATTTTCCTCCCAAATTATACATAAAGTGCAGTGCAAAATTGTGCAAAAACACACAAAAATATATATAGTAAAAGGATCGATCTCACCCAATTCTTCACCACGGGCAGACTAAGGGGTACTTTGCACGCTGCGACATCGCAGGCCGATGCTGCGATGCCGAGCGCGATAGTACCCGCCCCCGTCGCAGCAGCGATTTCCTTGTGATAGCTGCCGTAGCGAACATTATCGCTACGGCAGCTTCACATGGACTCACCTGTCCTGCGACCGTCGCTCTGGCCAGCGACCCGCCTCCTTTTTAATGGGGCGGGTCGTGTGGCATCATAGCGACGTCACACGCCAGGCGGCCAATCGGAGCGGAGGGGCGGAGATGAGTGGGATGTAAACATCCCGCCCATCTCCTTCCTTCCGCATATCCTACGGAAGCCGCAGTGACGCCGGTAGGAGATGTTCCTCGCTCCTGCGGCTTCACACACAGCGATGTGTGCTGCCGCAGGAGCGAGGAACAACATCGGACCGTCGCGTCAGCGTAATCATGGATTACGCCGACGCTGCACCGATGATACGATTACGACGCTTTTGCGCTCGTTAATCATATCATCTAGGCTTTACACACTACGATGTCGCATGCGATGCCGGAAGTGCGTCATTTTCAATTTGACCCCACCGACATCGCACCTGCGATGTCGTAGTGTGCAAAGCCCGCCTAAATGCCACCAATTTGGATGATGATACCAGGCGAATTAGAGGGTTATTCAGAGGCAGGATCCAGAATAATGTAAGGTCCTAATCCCTGTCATGCCCCATGCAATGACTTCCGCCCTTACAAGGGCAGCACCCAAGTGATGCAAGCTACCCTGAACAGACAAGGATCCTCCCTGCATTGGGAGAGTCCTTGTCTCTTCAGGGTAGCTTGCATCACTTGGGTGCTGCCCTTGTAAGGGCAGAAGTAATTGCATGGGGCACAACAGGGGTTAGGACCTTACATTATTCTGGAGCCTGCCTCTGAAAAACCCTCTAATCCTCCTGGTATCATCATCCAAACTGATGGCATTTGGTCTACCCGTGGTGAAGAATTGGGTGAGATCCATCCTTTTATTGTATATAATTTATGTGAGTTTTTGCACAATTTTGCACTGCACTTTATGCTTGATTAAGGATTGCACTATCATGGTGCAGTGTGCTCATCAGAATACCCTGTTTGTTACATAGTTACATAGTTACTTAAAGCGGGCTTTACACGCTACGATTTCGCTACAGCGATCTCGTTGGGGTCACGGATTTTGTGACACACATCCGGCCGCTGTAGCGATGTCATAGCGTGTGACTCCTAGGAGCGATTTTGGATCGTTGCAAAACGTCCAAAATCGCTCCTCGTTGACATGGGGGTCCGCTGCCAGTTATCGCTGCTGTCGCTGGGGCGAAGTTGATCCTCGTCCCTGCGGCAGCACACATCGCTAGGTGTGACGCCGCAGGAACGAGGATCATCTCCTTACCTGCCTCCGGCCACAATGCGGAAGGAAGGAGGTGGGCGGGATGTTACGTCCCGCTCATCTCCGCCCCTCCGCTTACATTGGGCGGCCACTTAGTGATGTCACTGTGACGCCAAACGGACCGCCCCCTTAGAAAGGAGGCGGTTCGCCGGTCACAGCGACGTCGAAGGACAGGTAAGTATGTGTGACGGGGGTGCGCGATTTTGTGCGCGACAGGCAGCGATATGCCCGTCGCGCACAAACGATGGGGGCTGGTCTCATGCAAGCAATATCAGGCCGGATATCGCAGCATGTAAAGCCACCCTTAGGCTATGTGCGCACTTACCAGATTTTGACGCGGATTTTTTGCGGTTTCGCTGCAGAAAATGTTCATAACATCTCTGCAGTCAATCACCAGCAAAACCTATGGGAAAAAAAAATCCTGTGCGCACTAGGCGGAATTTGACAGCTGCATGTTTTGCTGCGGGATTCCCGCAGCAAAAACAATTGCATGTCAATTCTTTTCCGCACATCGCTGCGGGATTTCACTCCATTGACTCCAATGTAATCGTGAAATCCCACAGGGAATAACGCAGGCAGCAAATTCTGTGCGGTTCACTGCGTTTTCCTGCGTTATTCCCTGCGGTATTTCGCGGTTTACCTCCGGTAATGTACATCTCTTGCTTGCGGTTTTGCAGGGAAGTGATGTCATTACAGGAAGAGGAAGCCGTGTAGAAAGTAAACACACACATCACAGACACAAACAGACATCACAGACACAGAACACATAGACACAGACACATAGAACACACATAGAAAGCAAACGGAAATATAGAAAAAAAAACACGTGGGTTCCGCTGTATATTTACCGTCCAGCCGAGGTAAACACGCAGCGGCGGCCCGGTATTCTCAGGCTGGGGAGGGAGAGGGGCAGGGTTAATGTCCCCCGCCTCACTCCCCCTCCGGCAGCCGAGAATATCAGCCGCAGCTGCCCCGGCACTGTCGCATGCATTATGTGGCAGTACCGGAGTGTCCCCGGCTCTTCCTGCCACCGTGTAGCACTGGCAGGCAGGGTAATACAAGGGGTTAATGGTGGTGGATCACCGCCATTAACTTCAGGCTTGATCATGGCAGCGTCTATGTGACAGCTGACATGATCAACCCGTAAGTAAAGTGAATAAAACACACAGAAAAATCCTTTATTTTAAATAAAACACAAACAAGCCTTGTTCACCCTTTTATTAACCTCTCCTGCAACAAAGCTCCAGCGTAATCCACAGCTCCGACGTCCTGCGCTGCTTACATCCAGCCGCGACTAACACACAGCGCTGAATGAATGCAGCCTCGCAGCAGACAGCAGAGGTAATTACCGGTCATTTCCCACGGCTGGTAATGTGAACTCACTGCCGACCGTGGGAAATGCAGCGAACTGTCCTCTATCTATCTGTCTATATACAGTTAGGTCCAGAAATATTTGGACAGTGACACAATTTTCGCGAGTTAGAAATTGTAGGAATTGTACACATTTCTTTACAAACACTCCACATTTTAGGAGGTCAAAAGTAATTGGACAAATAAACCAAACCCAAACAAAATATTTTTATTTTCAATATTTTGTTGCGAATCCTTTGGAGGCAATCACTGCCTTAAGTCTGGAACCCATGGACATCACCAAACGCTGGGTTTCCTCCTTCTTAATGCTTTGCCAGGCCTTTACAGCCGCAGCCTTCAGGTCTTGCTTGTTTGTGGGTCTTTCTGTCTTAAGTCTGGATTTGAGCAAGTGAAATGCATGCTCAATTGGGTTAAGATCTGGTGATTGACTTGGCCATTGCAGAATGTTCCACTTTTTTGCACTCATGAACTCCTGGGTAGCTTTGGCTTGGGGTCATTGTCCATCTGTACTATGAAGCGCCGTTCGATCAACTTTGCGGCATTTGGCTGAATCTGGGCTGAAAGTATATCCCGGTACACTTCAGAATTAATCCAGCTACTCTTGTCTGCTGTTATGTCATAAATAAACACAAGTGACCCAGTGCCATTGAAAGCCATGCATGCCCATGCCATCACGTTGCTCCACCCTGTTTTACAGAGGATGTGGTGTGCCTTGGATCATGTGCCGTTCCCTTTCTTCTCCAAATTTTTTTCTTCCCATCATTCTGGTACAGGTTGATCTTGGTCTCATCTGTCCATAGAATACTTTTCCAGAACTGAGCTGGCTTCATGAGGTGTTTTTCAGCAAATTTAACTCTGGCCTGTCTATTTTTGGAATTGATGAATGGTTTGCATCTAGATGTGAACCCTTTGTATTTACTTTCATGGAGTCTTCTCTTTACTGTTGACTTAGAGACAGATACACCTACTTCACTGAGAGTGTTCTGGACTTCAGTTGATGTTGTGAACGGGTTCTTCTTCACCAAAGAAAGTATGCGGCGATCATCCACCACTGTTGTCATCCGTGGACGCCCAGGCTTTTTTGAGTTCCCAAGCTCACCAGTCAATTCCTTTTTTCTCAGAATGTACCCGACTGTTGATTTTGCTACTCCAAGCATGTCTGCTATCTCTCTGATGGATTTTTTCTTTTTTTTCAGCCTCAGGATGTTCTGCTTCACCTCAATTGAGAGTTCCTTAGACCGCATGTTGTCTGGTGACAGCAACAGCTTCCAAATGCAAAACCACACACCTGTAATCAACCCCAGACCTTTTAACTACTTCATTGATTACAGGTTAACGAGGGAGACGCCTTCAGAGTTAATTGCAGCCCTTAGAGTCCCTTGTCCAATTACTTTTGGTCCCTTGAAAAAGAGGAGGCTATGCATTACAGAGCTATGATTCCTAAACCCTTTCTCCGATTTGGATGTGAAAACTCTCATACTGCAGCTGGGAGTGTGCACTTTCAGCCCATATTATATATATAATTGTATTTCTGAACATGTTTTTGTAAACAGCTAAAATAAAAAAACTTGTGTCACTGTCCAAATATTTCTGGACCTAACTGTATCTATCCCTCTATCTATCTATCTATCTATCTATCTATCTATCCCTCTATCTATCTATCTGTCTATCTATCTATCCCTCTATCTATTCTTCTGTCTCTTTATCTATCTATCTACTATCTAAGAAGGAAATGATTTTTTTTTTATTTTTTTCAATGTGCTTTATTGCATTGAATGCAATAAGCACATGTACCAACCCGCACGCGGCCAAACCGCGGCAATACCGCGAACAATACCGCGGTAAAACCGCAGCAAACCGCGGCAAACCGCATGCGGTTTTCGGGTGCGGTTTGGTGCGGTAATCTTTGAGAGCATGCGGAATTTTCTCAAGAAAATTCCATTTCCCAGTGCGCACATAGCCTTAGGTTGAAAAAAGCCCTAGGTCCATCCAGTTCAACTTCCTCCACCAGTTCTACATTTGGTTACTAAGTCATTTATAACCAACAATGTTGTGTGTATTGAGGAAATCATCCAGCCCTTTTTTAAAAGCTGTTATAGTATCTGCCATTACTACCTCTTGTGGTAGGGTATTCCACAGTCTGACTGCTCTAACTATAAAGAACCCTTTCCTATTTAGCTGCCAGAATCGCTTTTCTTCCACTCGCAGTGAGTGCCCCCTGGTCCTTAGTATTGTCTTTGGAAGAAATAAGTCATGTGCCAGTCCTTTATATTGACCACACCACAATTGTATTTTTTGGGAACATAAGAAACTAACTAACACAAGAAAATAAAATCTTCTCATTTACAATGTGAAATGTTGACAACTGATTTGAACTATTTCTATATGAACAGCAGGGTAAATAAGTTACAGTGAAAAATTTTTGGACATAACTATACTGGAAGCAAATCCATCTGCAGTATCGCAATTTGAAAGTGTATGTATGTGGAAATCTCCATGGACCAAAAGGACATAAATAAATTGATAAATAGCAATAGATGCAATATATAGCCCAAAATGAGATTATAACTCCTTTATTTTACTCATAAAATGGCTGGAGATTAGTATAAAAGGCTATCAGTCATTTGTGACCGAACAGTACAAGTGTAAAACAAAAAAAACAAGCAAAAAGAAAACAAAAAAAAAATACCCACAAAAAGAACTCCTCAAATGAGGAAATGTCAAATAAACACAAGTTTCAGAACCGCATAATGAGTATTTAAAAAAATATGAAATTTCAAATTCGGTCATTTTTGACAGAACAAAACGCAGGGTTAAATGGGTTTTTGGGTGAAGCAGAAAAGTTAAATTTAACAGTACAAATTGGGCCAAAATTAGGGGAGATATTTCCTATAGTTAGGAGAAGAAAAATAGAGAGAAGGAGCAGCTGGTTCAGTCAGCTGTGAGAGCTTTTTCCGCATTGACTTTTGGGAATGCATGGTTTTTAGAAAGTGAGAAAAGCATGAGAGATATATATGGAACTGATATAGATAAAGTGCATTCAATGTGTGGAAGCAAATAAGCAATGGAAAAAAGCAATTTGTAACTAAAGTGAACTGGAAACAAGTTTTTGGGCTTTTATTTTACATAACTTATGTGTCTCCTACCTTGTCTAAGAATGATGATTAATTTCTAGGTACTTTGACAATTATGGTACTTAGTCCAATATCAGATAAACATTGAAAAATGATCCCGTTTGTAGTCAGAAAAATCAAACAACTGTCATCCATATTGTCATTCGTATTCCATATGTGTGCTCATATTGTACATCTGTTTGACCACGAATGAAATCCGTGTGACATCAGTATATGTACACTAACAGTTTAAAATGTACATAAAAATGCATTTGTAGGCTGATATTGGTAATATATCCGTAATCAGAAGCCATACGTATATTCCATCCGTTGTTTTTTTTTGCACATCAATAGACTTGAACTGGCAAGTCTCATCTAATATATGGAAGAGCATTGTGCATGTTGCGACAAACTGTCACCTGATGAGCTCTATTGAATTACATTGGTTGGCATGCTTTACTGGGCCAGCAAACTCCCATATAATATGCACATCTGAACAAACTCACAGACAAAGTATGCAGTGATTTCTCACTGACCGTGTCTCCATGCTGTACTCACCTGTCTTCAGTGATGCTGTCTCCGGCCGCTGCTGTCTCCGGCTTCCAGGCCGGATAATTATGCTCATGAATATTCACTGCACCGTGACCCAGAAATAACAGCAGGAGTGAGACAGCAGAGGCCAGAGACAAGAGAGCTGGAGACATCAGCACCATGGACAGCAGTAGCGTGGATAGGTGAGTATAAGTGCCTAATGTCCATGTGCTATCACGGATAGCACACAGAGATCACACGTTTGCCAAAATCACAGCACACAGAGGGTCATATGTGTCTTTAACATGTCAGGGAAAAACATGTTTGCTTGTTTTTCGCTGTCATCTAAAAGAGGCCTTACATAGTTAGATCCTGAAATATTTCTACAGTGACTTAATCTTTGTAATTTGAGCTCTATATACCACTATTTATGCTTTAATGAAACAACTGAGATGCAATTGAAGTGGAGACTTTCAGGTTTTATTAAAGGAGTTGTACAAACATATTCTTTGAAATGTTTAGGAATTGCAACGATTTTTCGACAAAAACTCCCCATTTCAACTAACTTTAGTTGTTATTTGTTTCTGGGTCTTTCTGCCTAGAGTTTTGTCTTAAGCATGTGAAATGCATTCTTGCTTTGATATTTGATGGTTGACACGGCCATAGCAGAATATTTATTTGTCTTAAAGGGACGCTGTCAGCAGGTTTCTGCAATGTAATCTGAAGACAGCATGCTGTAAGAGTTGAAACAGAGAATTAAGTCCTCTGTGTTTTATCTCCAAGTCTGTTTTTATTTACTTGCAATGTTAGTTTAAGTCTCTTATGTATATCATTAGTGGGTCTCAGCAGAGCCTGAGTTGTAGTCTGACTCTCCACTCTTCTATGATTAGTAACTTGTGTTTATAGAAATTTACACTCAAAGCCTCATGTGGGTGGGGGAAGCCCTTCCAGCACTGCTACATACAAAATCTATGCAGTGAGCTAGAGGAAAAAAAGCGCAATCTGGGGTTTTATCCAAGAAACATGATTAAAAAAATGTTGGAAATGCTCACCTTGGTAGGTTGTGTGAGTCACTGAAAATGACCAAAATGACCAAAATGACGGCTGCAGCAGCCCCGCGAATGTAACATCAATCACCAGGAGAAGAAGAATTGTCAGAGAAACATCCAGGAGTAGGACAATAGTGATTTTTTTCTACACGTTTCAGAAAGAACCCTCTACTTTCTCAGGAAAATCACATATCACATGTGATTTTCCTGAGGAAGCAGAGTGTTCTCTCTGAAATACGTAGACATAAATCACTATTGTGAAGCACAGTCCATCAATTCTTGATGCATTTGGTAGAATCTGAGCAGAAAGTATCACCCTGTAAACATCAGAATTCATCTGGTTTCTTCAATCTTGAGTCAAATCATCAATAAATACTAGTGACTCTGCCATTGGAAACCATACATGCCTGGTCAATACACTGCCTCTAACATATTATGCACAAGATGTGATGATTGAATCATTACCCATTCCATAGTTTTCCATACTTTCTTCTTCCCATTATTCTAGTACTGGTTGATCTTAACTTCATGAGTTCAAAGACTGCTTTTCCAGAATTGGACTGGCTTCTTTAGATGCTTTTTGGAAAAATCTAATCTGACCTGTCTATTTTTAAGGCCAATTAATAATTTGCATCTTGTGGTGAACCTTTTGGTATTTCTCTCATGAAGTCTCTTTATGGTAAACATAGATACTGAAGTACCTACAGTGCTGGCCAAAAGTATTGGCACCCCTGCAATTCTGTCAGATAATACTCAGTTTCTTCTTGAAAATGATTGCAATCACAAATTGTTTGGTATTATTATCTTCATTTATTTTGCTTGCATTTGAAAAACACAAAAGAAAATGAAACAAAAATCAAATCATTGATCATTTCACACAAAACTCAAAAAAGGGCCAGACAAAAGTATTGGCACCCTTAGCCTAATACTTGGTTGCACAACCTTTAGCCAAAATAACCAAAATAACTATTTAGCCAAATGCGAACAACCGCTTCCGGTAACCATCAATGAGTTTCTTACAATGCTCTGCAGGAATTGTAGACCATTCTTCTTTGGCAAACTGCTCTAGGTCCCTGAGATTTGAAGGGTGCCATCTCCAAACTGCCATTTGGAGATCTCTCCACAGGTGTTCTATGGGGTTCAGGTCTGGACTCATTGCTGGCCACTTTAGTAGTCTCCAGTGCTTTCTATCAAACCATTTTCTAGTGCTTTTTGAAGTGTGTTTTGGGTCATTGTCCTGCTGGAAGACCCATGACCTCTGAGGGAGACCCAGCTATCTCACACTGGGCCCTACATTATGCTGCAAAATGTTTTGGTAGTCTTCAGACTTCATAATGCAATGCACACGGTCAAGCAGTCCAGTGCCAGAGGCAGCAAAGCAACCCCAAAACATCAGGGAACCTCCGCCATGTTTGACTGTAGGGACCGTGTTCTTTTCTTTGAGTGCCTCTTTTATTTCCTGTAAACTCTATGTTGATGGCTTTTCCCAAAAAGCTCTACTTTTGTCTCATCTGACCAGAGAACATTCTTCCATAATGTTTTAGGCTTTCTCAGGTAAGTTTTGGCAAACTCCAGCCTGGCTTTTTTATGTCTCGGGGTAAGAATTGGGGTCTTCCTGGGTATCCTACCATACGGTCTCTTTTCATTCAGACGCCGACGAATAGTACGGGTTGACACTGTTGTACCCACGGACTGCAGGGCAGCTTGAACTTGTTTGGATGTTAGTTGACATTCTATATCCACCATCCGCACAATCTTGTGTTGAAATCTCTCGTCAATTTTTCTTTTCCTTTCACATCTACGGAGGTTAGCCACAGTGCCATGGGCTTTAAACTTCTTGATGACACTGCGCACCGTAGACACAGGACCTTTCAGGTCTTTGGAGATGGACTTGTAGCCTTGAGATTGCTCATGCTTCCTCACAATTTGGATTCTCATCTCCTCAGACAGTTCTTTGGTCTTCTTTCTTTTCTCCATGCTCAATGTGGTACACACAAGGACACAGGACAGAGGTTTAGTCAACTTTAATCCATATCAACTGGCTGCAAGTGTGATTTAGTTATTGCCAACACCTGTTAGGTGCCACAGGTAAGTTACAGGTGCTGTTATTACACAAATTACAGAAGCATCACATGATATTTCAAACAGGGCCAATACTTTTGTCCACCCCCTTTTTTATGTTTGGTGTGGAATTATATCCAATTTGGCTTTTTGACATATATATATTTTTTTTTTCATTGAAGACAAATTAAATGAAGATAATAATACCAAAGAATTTGTGATTGCAATCATTTTCAAGAAGAAACTGAGTATTCTCTGACAGAATTGCAGGGGTGCCAATACTTTTGGCCAGCTCTGTACTTACTAGAGTCTTTTTCACTTGGGTTAATGTTCTAAAGCTGCTTTCTTCATCATTGAAAGGATTCTATGATCATCCATCACTGTTGTCTTGTGTACATCCAAGCTTCTTTGAGATCCTAAGGTCACCATTCTGCTTTATTTTTCAAAATGTACCATGCGGCATGTTTAGACACATCTAGCATTTCTGCTATCTCTCTGATGGATTTCTTTTTTTTTTGGCAAATGATGGTCTGTTTCTCTTCCTTTGAAAGCTCCTTTTACCACATGTAATGGGTTCTCTTGAAAAAAAAGCAGCTACATATTAAAGAGATGTAATTCCTAAACCCTTACTCCAATTAGGATGTGAATACCCTCTAATAGTCTTAAATTTAAGCCCATATTGATTATATATAACTGTATCTTGAATTTACTTAGATAAATAGCTAAAATTCCAAAACTTTTCTCACTGTCCAAATTGTTTGGATACTTAACTGTACATAGTTAGTATGGCTGATAAAGGACAAAAGTTCATTCAGCTTGACCAAAGGATCGCCAAGGACTCTTAATATCGCTTTTCAGAATCTTTCAAAAAGTAGGAGCTGCTGATTTATCTCCTTGTGTGATTATATACACCACATTTTGCGAATTACAATTTATCTATTGTTGAGTCACGTTTTTTAGAATTTGTGCTGTCAAAAAAATCGCAACTAGTTTGAACATGGCTGCAAGTTTTACATTGTGAAGCTCCTGAGTGGAGAAGCCTTTGTGGTTCAACCAAGTTGTTCTTTAGTTGCCAGTATTATTTAAAAAACTTGGAGATATTATATTTCCTACTGTAGGAGCTTGCTTTGGAACAATATTGCATCCATTTTTTTATATTTGTTTGCATATTGTTCGCATGGTTCGCTAGTTCAATTAGAATGCATAATTGTCCTCATCATGATGCAAACTAGTACACCGCAGGGAGCTGATGCAATCTATAATCAGAAAGAATGTCACAGATTAGCATACAAAAAGAGGCATCAGAGAGTCTCACAGGAATGGATAGCTTTTGTCACTTGACTTACCAAACAAAGGAATAGTAGGTCTGGTATAATTAAGAATAGTTCATCCCGCACAAGTGTCCAGATTTGCCTCATTGACGTTGAAGCGTCCATCCCATATTCATTACTTTGTCAATATATAGACAAAGATTCACAGTCTAAATAGAACTGAATCCCATAGTTTTAAACCGTTAATGCTATGAATAAGGTCTTTAGAGAAAAGATTGCTGCAGAATAATGAGCAACCTGTCTATTTTAAAATCCATTGTTTGATCATGGTGGCCAGAGATTCTGTATTGCAAAGGTTGAATTACTCCATTAATTTACAATGGGGTCAGTCAACAGGAGTAATTTTTTAAATTGTTGCAATTTGACCAGCTGTTATCCTGTTAGCAGGATAAGCAGAGCAGATTGCTATCTGAATAGTTTTGCAAAATCATATTTTGTATAACTTATAATTTATTAATTTAAAAAATTATTTTAGTTGCCCCACAGCTGCAGTTCTTAAGGGGGCTTTACACGCTACGATATCGTTAATGTTTTATCGTCGAGGTCACGTCGTTAGTGATGCACATCCGGCGTCATTAACGGTATCGCAGCATGTAACACTTACCAGCGACCTTAAACGTCCTCCAAAGTGGTGAAAATCGTTCACCATGGAGAGGTCATCTTAAAACCAAAAATTGTTAATGGTTGTTTAAAGATGTTCCTCGTTCCTGCTGCAGCACACATCGCTGTGTGTGACACCGCAGGAGTGAGGAACCTCACCTTACCTGTGTCCTGCCCGCAATGAGGAAGGAAGGAGGTGGGCGGGATGTTCGTCCCGCTCATCTCCGCCACTCCGCTTTGATTGGCCGGCCGCTTAGTGACGTCGCGGTGACGTCGCGGTGATGCCGAATGCACCTCCCCCTTGAGGAACGGATTCGGCAGTCACAGCGATGATGCCGACCAGGTAAGTGCGTGTGATGCTGCCGTAGCGATAATGTTCGCTGCGGCAGCGATCACACGATATCGCATGCACGACGGGGGCAGGTGCTTTTGCGTATGATATCGCTAGCAATTGCTAGAAATATCGTAGCGTGTAAAGCCCGCTTTACAGTACTAAAGTACTAACTGTGACTGCCAATGAACCCACTGCCAGATTGTTAGACTGCTCTGCCGCAGTGTCACCCAATCTGACAGTTCGACAATTCAGCAGCAAGTTCTCTGGTAGTCACAGATAGAGATGAGTGAACCTGAGGTTCAAGGTTCGGGTTTGAGTTTGAGTTCAGAAACCAACTTTCAAAAAATAATAATCAAAGTTTGAGTTCGAAGTTCAAGTGAGTTACGAGTGCAAACCACTCAAGCGAGCAGCACTGTGCTTGGGTATGAGTGATGCTCAACCCTATACAAGCCACTTGCAATATTTGAACGTCTCACATTTGGGGTAAAATCAGCGTGATCAGGTGCAGTGTGCACACACAAACAAAAAAACAAAATTTAAAAACCCCTCCCACCCTCCGCCAGAAGTTTTCTGTTTATAGCTGGCTGCATGTGGGCGGAGACACTAACTGCCCAATTACTGACTTCCATTGAGGTTCAGTTCAAGTGTGGGTCCCAAACTGAACCTTATCTAAGGTTCGAATGTGCCCTTCGAATCAAACCTCCAAAGGTTTGCTTAACTCTAGTCACAGTTGAAACTGTACATAAATTATTAGCAACTGTGACAGAGATAAGCAAACCTTTGGAGGTTCGGCTCGAAGGGCACATTCAAACCCTATCTAAGGTTTGGTTAGTGATGCACACTTGATTCGAACCTCAATGGAAGTCAGCCATAAACAGAATACATCAGGGAGAGGGTGGGCGAGGTTTTTGAAAAAAAAATTGTTTGTTTTGTCAGTGCATACTACATCAGATCATGCTGATTTTACTCCCAGTGTGAGCCGTTCAAATACTGCATGTGGTTTGCACAGGGCTGAGCATCAATCATTCCCAAGCACAGCGCTGCTCGCTTGAGTGGTTTGTGATCGTAACTCACTCAAACTATGAAAGCAAACTTTGTTTTTTCTTGTCGTTTCTGAACCCGAACCTCAGGTTCACTCATCTTTAACTATAACCATCAGTGAACTCACTGCTCAATTGCTGAACTGTCAGATTGTGTGACACGGCAGAAAAGAAGTCTACAAATCCGGCAGTGAGTTCATCAGTGGTCACAATTAGTACTGTGAAAACCTCAGGTTCACTCATATCTAACTGTAGAAGCCCCAGGCTGTGAGCTCTAGTGAACTGAATGACATCACCGCTTCTCACAGCTAGAGACTTCCCTGCTGTCCGTAGTGTATTCCAGAGGCTGCAGTGAGCAGTCCTCCCCATTACTAACCTAGGGATTAATGGCAGTTGTGATTTTTGACAAATTACAGCTATCATCAACTCCATATATTACTGCAATTGTCACTGCTGCAGTGCCGGGTAAAGGGACAGCTTTAGTGCATCTAATGGGAAGTGCCAATTCTGTGGCAGCTGTGGGCTGCTATTTTTAGGCTGTGAGGAGCTAATAATCATGTCTCTTCCCACCTGTTATGGTAAGGCTAGCTGATAGACTAATAGATGGAGCAATAGGCCTATCAGAATTCAGGGTCCACCGTGCAGTGATGTTATGGCTGCTGCAGGTAGATAGGTGCCTGAACTGCAACTAGGCAAATGCTACTAAATATCAGAGTCCCCTGAATTAAAGAACCCACAGGGAGGAAAGTAAAGGTAAGACCATGAACTCTATTACAACAAAGAGAGGTATGGGGTATAGCTATAATAATGGCAACTTTGTTACTGCACAGAGGAGTATGAGTTATAGTTATAGTAATGGCAACTCTGTTACTGCAGAGAGCACCAAGGCCTGAGATCTTGTGTTACAGATGACATGGATACTCTAATATAAACTCTACTGAGCACTGTTATTTCACAGCGTTAGGTTACGACTAGAGTTGAGCGCGGTTCGCGGTTCGTGGTTCTCCAGTTCGCGGTTCGAGTGATTTTGGGGCTGTTCTAGATCGAACTAGAACTCGAGCTTTTTGCTAAAAGCTCGATAGTTCTAGATACGTTCGAGAACGGTTCTAGCAGCAAAAAGCAGGGCTTTTTACAGCTACAGTGTGCAGGAGCCATCGCTGGCAGCCTGCCACAAGCTGGTAACCAAGATAAACATCGGGTATCCAAGCAAAGCGCTTTGGTTAGTAACCCAATGTTTATCCTAGTTACGTGCAGGAAGCCCACACTTCCCCGCATAGCTCGCTCCGCCCCCTCCTGCCCGCGGCATGTACACACGTACAAACACACACACACACACACACACACACACTCTGCACACACACTCTGCACACATGGTCCCGCTCGGTTTACCTCCGGTGATGAAGTCCCGCCATCCCGACCTCAGCGCTGTCACTGTCCTCCATGGCCGCTGCTTGTCACATCACCTTTTCTCGCTTCCGACCCGAGACTGACTAGCGGTGACGTCACGGGCCTCTCGCGATACTTGGCTGTGAAGGCGGCGGTCATTGAACTCAGTGACAGGTGCTGTCGGCAGTGCAGGAGATCAGCGCAGGTAATGTACCTCGCTGACAGCAGCACTTGTCATCCCCTGCAGTGACCTGGGCTGACCCATTGATGTTAGCTCAGGTCACTGCACTGCTCTCCCAGCCAATGGGGAACATTCTGCTCTTCATTGACTGGGACAGTGTGGATCGTCATGGCAACCCCTTGGATTACACCAGACCTGCATTTTTTTTTCTTTCTAATAAATTGGTTAAAGAGGGAATGTTTTGGGGAGTGTTTTTTCAAATAAAAATGTGTTTGTCGTCTATTTTTTTTATTTCTGACAAGGTTGGTGATGTCAGGTATCTGATAGATGCCTGACCTCACTACCCCAGGGCTTGATGCCAGGTGACATTACACATCTGGTATTAACCCCATATATTACCCCGTTTGCCACCGCACCAGCGCGTGGGATGAGCTGGGGCGAAGCTCCAGGATTGGAACATCTAATGGATGCGCCACTTCTGGGGCGGCTGCGGCCTGCTATTTTTAGGCTGGGGAGAGTCCAATAACCATGGACCTCCCTAGTCTGAGAATATCAGACCCCAGCTGTCTGCTTTACCTTGGCTGGTGATCCAATTTTGGGGGAACCCCTACGTGTTTTTTTTTTTAATTATTTAATTTAAAATAACAGCGTGGGGTGCCCTCAGTTTTGTATTACCAGCCAAGGTGAGGTTGCCAGCTGTGGTCTGCAGGCTGCAGCCGTCTGCTTTACCCTAGCTGGCTACAAAACTAGGGGGAACCCTACGTCATTTTTTTTTAAAATTTTTTTGGCTAAATACAAAGCTAAGCACCCCTTAGTGCCACATGAAAGGCACCAAAGGGTGCAAAATTACAAAATGCAGGAGAGTGGGACATTATGTGTCTTTCTGCAATTATAATGACAGAAAAGACTGATATGAAGTGCACAAGCACAAGAAAATCACCAGAGCGCTCTACGCTGTGAAAAGCAGTAGAAAATGGCACTGGAGTGAACATGTGACCGCCTCATGTAGGATGAAGCTATGGACCCTGGGTAAATTTATGCATTTACCCTCCTTCAGTTTTTTTGCAGTACACAAAAAAAACGGAAGGCACACGGATGACAAACAGATGACATACGGACCGTCTACGGAACGGAAACGGATGCCACACGGATGCACCCGTGAAAAAAAACTGACTGTTTTTTGCAGACCGCAAAAATCTCCCATCTGGCATGAACAAACACTTCTTCTCCACTTTTTCTCCACTTTTTCTCCACTTTTTCTCCATTTTTTCTCCACTTTTTCTCCACTTTTTCTCCACTTTTTCTCCACTTTTTCTCCACTTTTTCTCCACTTTTTCTCCACTTTTTCTCCATTTTTTCTCCACTTTTTCTACATTTTTTCTCCACTTTTTCTCCACTTTTTCTCCACTTTTTCTCCATTTTTTCTCCACTTTTTCTCCATTTTTTCTCCACTTTTTCTCCACTTTTTCTCCACTTTTCTCCATTTTTTCTCCACTTTTTTCCATTTTTTCTCCATTTTATCTCCATTTTTTCTCCACTTTTTCTCCACTTTTTCTCCATTTTTTCTCCACTTTTTCTCCATTTTTTTCTCCATTTTATCTCCACTTTTTCTCCACTTTTTCTCCACTTTTTCTCCATTTTTTCTCCACTTTTTCTCCATTTTTTCTCCACTTTTTCTCCACTTTTTGTCCACTTTTTCTCCATTTTTTCTCCATTTTTTCTCCACTTTTTCTCCACTTTTTCTCTGTTCTTTTTCTATGGTCAGTCTACCCATTAGCTCTGCCATGCATAGTGTAGCTTTACACCTACTGCACATGTTACTTTATGATTGACATCTCTTTCGTACCAGAGCTGTCTAAGCCTACTCTGACCCCATATTTGTCATTACTATATTGTCCTTGTACTGTATTATGACATTTGTATCATGTGTTTCATTTCTTGCTGTGTTGCAATTTTTTTGCTGCATCCCAATTGTACCTCTACATTGTTTGAGTTTATGTTATTGTTCTCTCACTCTTATGTGATACTGATTATTGTCATTTTTCATGATTACATGCAGATAAGTCCAATCTGACGAAGGCTCAGGCCGAAACGTCATTTGTAACTTGTTTTGGACAAAAACGTATATGCTTATGAAAAAAAAAATTTCTTAATACGGACCAATAAAGAGTGATTTTGCATTACTATCCGTTGTGACTTACTGACTTAGTCTGCGAGATTTAGAGTGCCGAGGTTACTCACTAATTTTATCTATTATTACCTCTGAGCACCTATATACCAGTGAGCAGAGCTTCCTCTACAGCAGTTCTCCTGATTAGGAATGCCCTTACCTCATGAGCAGGGCATTGCAGCTTTGGTAGCAACCATTATGACATGGACTCTGCTGCTGTGGACCCGGGGAGAGTGAGTGCAGATTCATTGCACCCACACTCCTCACATGAAGGGTCCGCACTCCTAGAAAATGGGGGATACGTTCCCTGAGTGTCTCCCCCCCATATTCTAGACGGTCCAGAGTCGTCGTGGGACCCCTTTATTTTTTTTCTTACAATAAATTGGTGAAAGAGGAAATGTTTTGGGGACTGTTTTTTCAAATAAATTTCTTTTGTCGATTTTTTTTTTTTGTTAGTACTGACAGTTTATGATGTTGGGTATCTAATAGACGCCATGACATCACAAACTGCTGGGCTTGATCTCAGGTGACTTTACAGCTAGTATCAACCCGATTTATTACCCTGTTTGCCACTGCACCAGGGCACGGGATGAGCTGGGGTGAAGCGCCAGGATTGGCGCATCTAGTGGATGCGCCACGTCTGGGGTGCCTGCGGCCTGCTATTTTTAGGCTGGGAAGGCTCAATAACTATGGACCTTCCCACCCTGAAAATACCAGACCACAGCTGTCCGCTTTACCTTGGCTGGTGATCCAATTTGGGGGGGGACCCTACTTTTATTGTGTAATTATTAATATTTATAAAATAATTATAAAAAAGAGCCTGAGGGGACCTCCACATTGGATCCCCAACCACGGTAAAGCTGCCAGCTGTGGTTTTCAGGCTACAGCCGTCTGCTTTACCCTAGCTGGCTATCAAAAATGGGGGGACCCAATGTCATTTTTTTTATTAACTATTTTTTAAATAGAAAAATTTAATGGGCTTCCCTGTATTTTGATTGCCAACCAAGGTAACGGCAGGCAGATGGGGGTGGCAACCCATAGCTGTCTGCTTTATCTGCGCTGAGAATCAAAAATACCGCGGAGCGCTACGTCATTTTTTTAAAGATTTATTTTTACAGCACTATGATGTCCAGTAATCAAAATACAGGGAAGCCCATTTTGTTTTTAGTTATTTAAATAAATAATTAAAAAAAATATATATGGGCTCCCGCTGCATTTTTTGTATTGCTAGCTAAGGGTAATCCAAGCAGCTACTGGCTGCTAACCCCCACTGCTTGGTGTTACCTTCACTGGCAATGGAAAATCCAGGGAAGCATTTTTTATTTTTTTTGCCAAAAAACTACAAAAAAAGGATGTGAGCTTCGCCATATTTTTGTATGCTAGCCAGGTATAGCAGGCAGGTGCTGGAAGAGTTGGATACAGCGCCAGAAGATGGCGCTTCTATGAAAGTGCCATTTTCTGAGGCGGCTGCAGACTGCAATTCGCAGCAGTGGGGCCCAGAAAGCTCAGGCCAACCTGTGCTGCGGATTCCAATCCCCAGCTGCCTAGTTGTACCCGGCTGGACACAAAAATGGGGCGAAGCCTACGTCATTTGTTTTCTAATTATTTCATGAAATTCATGAAATAATAAAAAAGGGCTTCCCTTTATTTTTGGTTCCCAGCCGGGTACAAATAGGCAACTGGGGGTTGGGGGCAGCTGTACCTGCCTGCTGTACCTGGCTAGCATACAAAAATATGGCGAAGCCCACATAATTTTTTCAGGGGGCAAAAAACTTCTGCATACAGTCCTGGATGGAGTATGCTGAGCCTTGTAGTTCTGCAGCTGCTGTCTGTCTGTATGGAGAAGAGCAGACAGCAGCTGCAGAACTACAAGGCTCAGCATACTCCATCCAGGACTGTATGCAGAAGTTTTTTGCCCACAAAAAAAATGACGTGGGCTTCGCCATATTTTTGTATGCTAGCCAGGTACAGCAGGCAGCCACGGGCTGCCTCCAACCCCCAGTTGCCTATTTGTACCCGGCTGGGAACCAAAAATATAGGGAAGCCCGTTTTTTTTAATTATTTCACTTATTTCATGTAATAATTAAAAAACAAATGACGTGGGCTTCGCCCCATTTTTGTGTCCAGCCAGGTACAACTAGGCAACTGGGGATTGGAATCCGCGGCACAGGTTAGCCCGAGGTTTCTGGGCGCCTCTGCTGCGAATTTCAGTCCGCAGCCGCCCCAGAAAATGGCGCTCTCATAGAAGCGCCATCATCTGGCGCTGTATCCAACTCTTCCAACAGCCCTGGAGCCGGGTGGCTTGTTGGGTAATCATGAGTTAATACTGGCTTTGTTTTACTAGCCAGTATTAAGCCAGAGATTCTTAATGTCAGGCACGTTTGACCCAGCCATTAAGAATCTCCAATAAAGGGTTAAAAAAAAGACACCACACAGAGAAAAAATACTTTAATAGAAATAAATACACAGACACATTAGAGACTCCATCTTTATTACCCCCTGTCAGCCCAATAAATCCCCAATAAACCAGCGCTGATAAGAGGTTTTTAATAGAGGCTTAAATTATAAGCAGCAATTTCAGCGTTCCAAGTGCCTTTAAATGAATTTGAAGAAGCTGCACTTCAGGATTGTAGTGAGGATTGTAGTGAGGATGAGGTGCCCCAGCTCATCAAGTGATGAGCTGGGGCACCTCATCCTCACTACAATCCTCACTAGTGTAGTAGCAGTGAGGATTGTAGTGAGGATGAGATGCCCCAGCTCATCACTTGATGAGCTGGGGCACCTCATCCTCACTACAATCCTCACTACAATCGGGAAGCAGCGTGCAGCCTTCACTCCGTGAGAGATCAGTGCTGCTGGCTGTCAGCGGTAACAGCGGTAACGCTGACAGACGTGTTACCATAGCAACGGTGCTCTCAGAGCCGCGGTTAGCGGTGACGTCACCACTAACTGCGTTGCTGGGGCAACGGTGATCTCTGTTAATGACCGGCTGTGTCAGCCGCTCCCTAACGGAACGAGGAGTCGACCGTGTGCTAGAGCATGTCGCCGGTACACGGCGATACACAAATGTGCACCGTGTACCGGAGAGATGCACTCGCAGGTCCTACATGACGCATCATAGTCATGTGACCAGTCTGTAGCCAATGAGATAATAGCCACGTGACTGGTCACATGGCTATTTTGACGTCACGATAGGTCCTGCATCTCTGTTGGCAGTGCCGGTCACCGGGAGGATTCAGCAATCATCGGATGGAATAGCGGCAGGAGACAGAGTGCAGGAGGGATCGCGGGGACCGGTAAGTGTTATGGCAATGTTTATTAACTGTATGTGTACATTTATAATGCAATTTTATGTGTTTGTGATTGCCTCCCATTATAGCCTATTGGTTCGAGTTCGGTTCGTCGAACGTTCGACGAACCGAACTCGAACGGGAGCTCCGTTCGGCGAACCGACCTCGAGCCGAACCGCGACCGGTTTGCTCATCTCTAGTTACGACTCATCACTTCTGTAACTTCACAGAAGCAAATATATATATATATATATATGTGCCATACACAGGACTAATAGGTTGTATTTAGTGCACACTAACCATATCCCACATTGGCGGAGACTCAAAGGGTGTGTAGTGGAGTCAATGAGGTCACTAGCTCCTATCAAGGACTACAGTGGAGTTCAACCGGCTAACCACCAGTGTACCCAGTATTAGCATAGCCCAGAAGCTCTGCCTAACCGGCAACTGACCCCAAACCGTGACCGGGGCGCCTCGCCCTACACTTGCCTCCTAAACCTCAGAGGACTTCGAGGCCTGGCCCTGTACTAACGTGGTAAGTGCTTGCTGCACCATGTATGAAGACGACTGAGCGCAAGCCAGGTGGGTGCCCAAGGCTTATATAACGTAAGGACAGGCCATAAGATGGAGATCCCTAAACCATAACCAATGAGCGGTCTTCTATGTGACCACACGTCACTGATGACATCACTGAGGCCAATGGGATTGCGCCACGTCATCTGTGATGTTACCACGGCCAATAGGATTGCGCCACGCTATCTGGACACCTGATGAACTAAGTGCCTGAGCATGCTCAGAAGCCTGAACCACTGACTTAGTCTCAGACTATCAGGCTGAGCATGCTCAGAAGGCACAACCCAGGACTTTGGCTATCCGGCATCACATACTAATATAGAGGAGTGAAGTAGTCCTTGTAAACATCCAGCATATTTGTTGCCGCTTCACCCAACAGTAAGTACTATCAATCTATGGGATTTTATTCCATCTGTGTTACTTTGGAGAGACTGATACTCTCTCATATATATATTGCAGCTATTAACATCTCCACATTGGAGGGAAAATATACCCAGTGGGTGAGTAGCGCAAACAAGCGCCTATCCTGTGGTGGTTCATGGACAGATATTCTGCTTCATCTATGCAGCCCTGTCTGCAAGTGAGTACTATTGTGGGTGAAAAATGTGGAAACTATAGGGGACCTTGGAATGACAATGTCTATATATATCTATATATCTTATTTTTATGTGTTTTTCAGCAATAAGAGAATTCCTCATTTAAGGATCAATTTATTTCTTGACAAATGGGATATTTAGTAAGTAGAGACCTATTAGGGAGTGTAAATCATGTATAGGGCTGGTGGAATTATTAAAGGGTTGTTTTGATTAATTCAAGGCATATTGTTGTTACAGTTTACCATCTATGTGATTTCAATCTGGAAAAGCCCCTGAAGAACCTCCTTTGATTTCAAGTCCTGGAGGGGAAACGGGTCGGGCAATAATAAGGACGGGCTATCTTGTCGATCCATCTAGTTTGATGATAATATTTTGGAATTAATGCATGAACCCTGGACTGTGTCCTAGACCCTGGCTTAAAATTAATAACTTATGGTTGCCAGATTTGTTGTGAACATTGGAATTTACGTATTAGAGATATTGTTGACCAGAGTTAGATCAACAATGTTTCATCACTGAGGCATGAATGGGAATCACTTTAACCTGAAAGAGCCCCTCAGAATAGCAGCACTAATTAGTGTGGAGTATAGGGTGTCAACAGGGCCAGTCGACGTAGAGTGGGGGCACCTGTAGCGTGACGTCATAGGGTGCCGA
Organism: Anomaloglossus baeobatrachus; assembly: GCF_048569485.1. NCBI lineage: Eukaryota > Metazoa > Chordata > Amphibia > Anura > Aromobatidae > Anomaloglossus > Anomaloglossus baeobatrachus. The sequence goes on from NC_134354.1 coordinate 71,811,530, forward strand.
CCCCCACGGGTAGGTAGGGGGAGTACAGGGAAAAACCCCATAAACCTCCACCAACCATAATATATGCATTAATGTATTTTAAATTTTGCACTTGTTCCTTGATGTGGTGTGTTGATTAAAATTATATATTTTTAATAGGGGTTTGCTTGTTGGTATTATAGTGTTTATACCCCTGGAAAAAGAGTATATATTTCTCTTTTTTGGTCGTAAATTGTAACTGTTCTGGCTGGATTTTTGTCTGGGCCAATTGATGATAATACGTGGCTAAAAGATGCCAAGGAAGCTTTTTCTGAGTTAGCTTATGAAGAAACCCCTACTCAAACACAATCCCTAAGATCGATTTTTGCGGACCTACTAATTGAATATAAAGAGAATATTAAATCATGGTGGGAGGTCCAATCTCTTGACAATTATATCAAGAACCGTATAGTCCCTAGGGGACTTAAGCTGGTGTCACACACAGCGACAACGAGAACGACGTCGCTGCTACGTCACCATTTTCTGTGACGTTGCAGCGACGTCCCGTCGCTGTCGCTGTGTGTGACATCCAGCAACGACCTGGCCCCTGCTGTGAGGTCGCCGGTCGTTGCTGAATGTCCAGCTTCATTTTTTGGTCGTCGCTCTCCCGCTGTGACACACACATCGCTGTGTGTGACAGCGAGAGAGTGACGAAATGAAGCGAGCAGGGAGCAGGAGCCGGCGTCTGGCAGCTGCGGTAAGCTGTAACCAGCGTAAACATCGGGTAACCAAGGGAAGGCCTTTCCCTGGTTACCCGATATTTACCTTCGTTACCAGCCTCCGCCCTTGCTGCCAGTGCCGGCTCCTGCTCTGTGCACATGTGGCTACAGTACACATCGGGTAATTAACCCGATGTGTACTGTAGCAAGGAGAGCAAGGAGCCAGCGCTAAGCAGTGTGCGCGGCTCCCTGCTCTCTGCACTGTGACATGTAGCTGCAGTACACATCGGGTTAATTAACCCGATGTGTACTGTACCTAGGAGAGCAAGGAGCCAGCGCTAAGCGCGGCTCCCTGCTCTCTGCACATGTAGCACAGCGACGTTATGATCGCTGCTTCTGCTGTGTTTGACAGCTAAGCAGCGATCATAACAGCGACTTACAAGGTCGCTGTTACGTCACAGAAAATGGTGACGTAACAGCGACGTCGTTGTCGCTGTCGCTTAGTGTGAACCCAGCTTTAGGATATCTATTTCACCTGCCCCTAGATCAAGATCAACAGAACTCCTAGCCAAGTGGGAGGAGGAATCAATTTCGTCATCTCTTAGATTCATGGGCATCCTACTTGAAGGGGAGAAAAAGACCTTACAAAAAACAACTGAAAAATTACAAAAAACCATTGAGAGGGCTCTGAAATTTAAAACAGAGGCGGACTTCGCTAATAGGGAGGCAACTCTAAAAACATCAATAGAGCGATATAGGTTGAGTATAAAAGATAGAAAACATAAGCGTTTTGCAAGAGATTTAAAGGACTTCAAAGATAAGCAGGCCTATAATTTTGTAGACAATAGACACAAAATTCCCCCTAGTGATATATCATCCACAGAAGCTGAATCGTCAGACTCAGAAAACCGTACGAATAGGAATTGGTGGACTCCTAGAGGACCACCGAAGAGAAGATGGAAGGGAGGCAACATGAAGGGGAGAGGGAATGGAAGATACTATCAAGACAGACCTCAGGGAGGGACAGATGGACCTGGTTCATCTACCTCTGGGCAGCCATCTGCCTCCTCAGCCCCCCCACCCACCACCTCTTTTTTAGAAATGAGAGAATCAAGACCATACGACCTGAGGGAAAGGACTCCCCAAGGAACGAACAAAGCCTAATTCACACTGTAGACCAGAAAGTGACTAGGACACAGGTGATTAATTTATCTAGCTATGATCTCTCGGAAACTGAATTGACAGTACTCAGGGCTGGTTTAGGTTTTGTGCCTACAGTTAAGTATGACGCATTTACATGGGTAAAAGACCTCAACCTGTTCATACGTAAATTGAGGTGGAAAAAACATTTTGCGATCTTGAATCGGAATAGATGCCAACAATTAGACATTCCGATGGACATGTTGAGTGATTTTAATAATCTGGTGAGTTTGGAGGAAGAAGGGGGTAGAAGAGCAGGTGAAGGCCCCTTTTCCTTGTTGAAAAATAGGAGCACAAAAATGCCACCTCAAGGACAACAGGACAGTACAGAGATCTTTTGCAAATTGGTAACTATGGACCTAATGAAAATTGATCCCAAACACAACCCAGCTCCGAAAAATCTCACTAGATATGAAAAAGAAGCCCTAAACAGTCTAGAGAATAATCAAGAGATCATAATAAAACCGGCGGGCAAAAGCGGAAATACGGTCGTTATGGATAGAGATAAATATCTACGCATGTCGCTGCTGTCTGATAAACAAACGTATGAGATCCTTAAGCACGGATATCTTCCTGGGGGAATTAAAATCAATATTGATTAAAGCTCAAACCAACAAATTAATCAGTAAGGACGAATTTGACTATCTCTTACCAGAACATCCGAGAATAGCTACCTTTTATACAGTACCCAAAGTACATAAGGGGTTGGATCCCCTCAAAGGATGACCAATAGTGTCTGGGATCAATGCCTTATTTCAAAATAGCAGTACTTACAGGGACCATATCCTGCGTCCTTTTGTTATGGCCCTTCACTCACACATTAGGGACACCATGGATCTCCTCAGGAGACTAGAAGGGATGATGGTAGATAAGGAGACTATATTAGTGTCAATTGATGTTGAGTCACTATATAGTCGTATCCCCCATCCCTGTGGTCTTAAAGCTATTAACCACTTTCTTTCATCCCGAGGTATTCAGTTTGCCCTCCACAATGAATTTATACAAGAACTGATGAAGTTCGTCCTCACCAGAAACTACTTCATTTTTAATTCCCAATTATTCCACCAGCTCAGGGGCACAGCGATGGGGAGCCCCTGTGCCCCCACTTACGCTAACTTGTTCCTGGGCTGGTGGGAGGATACTGTGGTTTTTGGTGAGGAAGAGACTGAATGGACCCCCCAGATCATATTCTGGGGGAGATACATTGACGATGTCATCATCCTGTGGAATGGGTCTAATGAATCCTTTATCTCATTTGTAGAGCATTTAAACATCAATGATCTGGGCTTAAAATTAACATATGAGATTGGTGGGGATAAAATCCCGTTCCTTGACATCTTTATACAAAAAGATGAGGATGGGAGATTAAAAACTGACGTGTATAGAAAACCGAATTGTACTAACAACTTATTACACTGGAAAAGTTACCATCCTCCCCCCCTAAAAAGAGGCATACCCAAGGGACAGTTCCTGAGACTACGCAGGAACTGTTCTTTGGTGAGTGATTTTGATAAACAATCGAGATCACTGACCAATAGATTTCTCCAGAGAGGATATCCTGGGGAAACAATAGAAAAAGCCCAAGAACATGCATGGAGAAGTCAGAGGACTGAGCTTTTGGTCCCTAGACAGAGGGATGACAAAGATGTAAAAACAAGGTTGATAGGGACCTTTGATGACCAGAATAATAGAGTTCTGGGGATTTTGAAAAAATACTGGGGAATACTCCGGAGTGATCCGGATATCAGTAATGCCATCATGGAGACACCATCAGTAACATACAGGAGGGGACGCACGATAGGGGACCATGTGGTAAAAAGCCTCTATACCCCCCCTCAAAAGAAGGGGACTTGGTTAGACCAAAGAGGAATTGGAACATATAGGTGTGGGAAATGCTCCTTTTGTAAATTTGTTGTTCCATCCAAGGAGTTTGTCAGTGTGAGTACGGGTAGAATCTATAAAAATTTTGGTAACTGTAAGACTGAAGGGTTAGTTTATTTATGTACTTGCTCCTGCCCACTTAATTATGTGGGAAAGACAAAAAGACAATTAAGAACTAGGATTAGTGAGCACTTGGGAGACGTCAGGAACAAAAGAGACACCCCCATTGCCCGCCATGTTAACAGCTGTCATGGGGGTGATGTAGGATCCCTGTCCTTTAGAATTATTGAAACAGTGCCCAAATCTATTAGGAGGGGAGATTGGGACAAGATAATCTTACAGAGGGAGACACGATGGATGTTTTGGTTACAATCTATCCATCCAAAGGGGCTGAATGAGCAGCTCAGTTTTGAGAGCTTTATATAGGTCAAAATGCAACAATAATCCAGCAAGACACATAAAGTACCTTCCAAGAGAAGGAGAGTGTTTGGAAAATAGGGACTGCTAAAAGACTGTATAGCAGTTGTATTTTTGGACGTAGATAGAAAACCATAACAAATAGGGTGGGAGTAAAATTTAGAAATTATACATATAACCTTGTTTGATTCCACCAAAGCCCATTGTTCTAACATATACTCTACTGTTGAGTCCTTTGTGCTAAGTAACACCAACATATCCTTACTTGGCTTATTGTCTTATGTATAACTGAATTGAGTCCCGGGTCCCAAAATTGGGATCTACACAGCTGCCATATGAGGGGAGTTATAGAAAGACGGTTTTACCAGTTAAAATAACATATTAAGTGTTGACAGATGTAACTTAGTGTAGCCATGTAGATATGTTGCCCCTTATAGAATATGTAGTTACCATATAAACAGGAAGCGAAACAGTAATACACAAGCTCCACTAGAAATCACTAGAACCGGAAGTGATGTATCGCTACCCGATATCACATGTATTTGTATAGGTGACAATCGATATATGCAATTACTATATGTGATTCTCTTAGTAACTGGTGGAATATGCCATGTAGAAAAATTAGACCCTGCTTGTTTCTGGCCCATTTAAAACGCCACCCTATACACATAACAGCGGTCACCATAGAAACAGGAAGCGACACACTAGTATGAAAACTTTATTGGAAACAATCAGGACCGGAAGTGACGTATCGCTATCCGGCATCACATACTAATATAGAGGAGTGAAGTAGTCCTTGCAGTCACTTGTAATACACATCCCGAATAATTGATAGAATGGGGTATTTGGATATATTATGCTCCACTCCGTTTCATGTAGAATAATGTGGAGGATTCAAAACGGAAGTGACGTGTCGCATCTTACCCGGAGAACCGGATATAACTACCGGAAGTGACCTCACGGGCATTGTACAGCCCGATAGGTTGGGAAAAATGACAATCATTACTCCCATACGTGGAACCGGAAATAGGGGGTTTATGGAGGGATATTTAAACCCCATGCGAGGCCGTGTCTAGCAGGCGTGCACTACCTGCACTCCCAGCCAAACATCCAGCATATTTGTTGCCGCTTCACCCAACAGTAAGTACTATCACTCTATGGGATTTTATTCCATCTGTGTTACTTTGGAGAGACTGATACTCTCTCATATATATATTGCAGCTATTAACATCTCCACATTGGAGGGAAAATATACCCAGTGGGTGAGTAGCGCAAACAAGCGCCTATCCTGTGGTGGTTCATGGACAGATATTCTGCTTCATCTATGCAGCCCTGTCTGCAAGTGAGTACTATTGTGGGTGAAAAATGTGGAAACTATAGGAGACCTTGGAATGACAATGTCTATATATATCTATATATCTTATTTTTATGTGTTTTTCAGCAATAAGAGAATTCCTCATTTAAGGATCGATTTATTTCTTGACAAATGGGATATTTAGTAAGTAGAGACCTATTAGGGAGTGTATATCATGTATAGGGCTGGTGGAATTATTAAAGGGTTGTTTTGATTAATTCAAGGCATATTGTTGTTACAGTTTACCATCTATGTGATTTCAATCTGGAAAAGCCCCTGAAGAACCTCCTTTGATTTCAAGTCCTGGAGGGGAAACACATCGGGCAATAATAAGGACGGGCTATCTTGTCGATCCATCTAGTTTGATGATAATATTTTGGAATTAATGCATGAACCCTGGACTGTGTCCTAGACCCTGGCTTAAAATTAATAACTTATGGTTGCCAGATTTGTTGTGAACATTGGAATTTACGTATTAGAGATATTGTTGACCAGAGTTAGATCAACAATGTTTCATCACTGAGGCATGAATGGGAATCACTTTAACCTGAAAGAGCCCCTCAGAATAGCAGCACTAATTAGTGTGGAGTATAGGGTGTCAACAGGGCCAGTCGACGTAGAGTGGGGGCACCTGTAGCGTGACGTCATAGGGTGCCGACCCCCACGGGTAGGTAGGGGGAGTACAGGGAAAAGCCCGATAATCCTCCACCAACCATAATATATGCATTAATGTATTTTAAATTTTGCACTTGTTCCTTGATGTGGTGTGTTGATTAAAATTATATATTTTTAATAGGGGTTTGCTTGTTGGTATTATAGTTTTCAGTGTAAGCCCTGATATCTACAGATCGGGTTCACTCCTCCCTAATAGAGATGAGCGAACCCAAAGTTCGGTTTTCAAACCGGACACCTACTTTAAGAACCAGAGCTCAGGTTCACAGTTCGAATCCCTTATGTGCAAACTTCACTTGCGCGAGCAGCCTTGTACTCAGGTTGGCTTGGTGCTCAGCCCGGTACGAACCTCCTGCAGTATTTAAACGGCGCACACTGGGGGTAACAGCAGCGTGATCTCATGTAGTGTGCAATAAAAAAAATTCAAAAGCCCTCCCCCGGAAGTGATTTACTTATGGCTGGCTGTATGTGGGCGGAGACTCAAACCATCAATCGGTGATTTTGAACCAGGCTCGGTAAAGTTCAAGCCAGCAAGCCAGTGGAGGTTCAGTTCAATTGCTGCCAGACAACGGAACCTCCAATGGCTCTCTCATCCCTTACTTTGGAGGCTCCTTTTTTAACTCAATTGGCACGCTGAAATCATGACAATGTGATCCTGAAGGTTCAAATTGCAAGTAATAGCCAAATAATGGCTTTACAGTCTGCCAGCTGTTGTAGCCTGTTCAAAAGTTAGTAACATTTAGGTGGTAAAAATGACATTTTTCTTTACTGTCATGACACTTTCCATTACTTCTTGAAAAGCAGCTGAAGGGTTAATAAGCTACTTGAAAAAAGTTTTAAATAAGATCAGCAGTTATGTTTTTAAAACTGTATTACTTTTCGGGGTTTTCCAATATATAGGTCCCGCAAAGTCACTTCAAAACTGAATATGTCCGTAAAAAATACGCTTTGTAAATTTCCTTGAAGAATGTTTAAAAATTACTGTTAAAATTTTAAAGCTTCTAACATCCTAACAAAATGTAAAATAAATTTTACAAATGGCTGTGATGTACAACAGACATGAGGTAAATGTTATTTATTAAATATTATGTGCGGTGTGACTATCTGGATTAAATAAATCTTTCAAATTTGAACATTTTTTAGAAAGGTTTCCTAAATTCCTGATATTTTTATTTATATTTGAAATACTTGGCCTGGTCAGTAATGGGGTTCAACCACAATAGACAGTTGACATATTATAGTAAAAGAGTTTTTTCTGGGCATGTGATTATGTGAGCTGGGCAAAACACATGGGAGGGGAAGAGGTGAGGTATGACCATCACCTTTTGTGATTAAAGTAATCCACAGTTATCTATTGGATATCAAGCTATTAGATATCATTGTTATCATGCCTGTAATTATAACTAGTGATTTGTCGATACTAAAATATTCTGGTTCTGATTATTCATCTTGAATATTTCATACTATTTATGTATGCGTCACAAATAATGAATTTAATGCAAGTCAAAGGGATTTTCGAATCATTTTCAAGTGAACCCTCCCAACTTCAGGCTGCAGCCCCCAGCTGTGTGCTTTATCTTGGCTGCATATCAAAAATAGAGGCTCCTTGAGGCCGTTTTCTTTTAAATTATTTAAATTATTAATTAAAAGAAAAAACAAAAATGTGGGTTCCTGCCCATTTTGGATAACCAAGGCAGATAAAACAGACAGCTGGGAACTGATATTCTCAGGCTGGAAAGGTCCATGGTAATTTGGCCCTCCCCTGCCTAAAAATAGAAGCCCACAGCCACCCTACAATTGGCGTATCCAACGTGATTGCCCAGAGATGTGGTGGCAAGCGGGGTAATATATGGGGTTAATATCAGCTGTGATTGGTCAAATATAGCAGCTGCCATCAAGTTCTGAGTTGATAATGGAGAGATGTCTATGAGACCCCTCCAATACCAGCTCTGTATGTAAAAGGAACAGAAAACAAACACAAAAATCCTTTATCTTAAATTGAAAAATAAAAATACACCCTCTTTCTCCAATTTATTAACCCCCAAAACACACCCGCAGTTCCAACGTAATACACAAGACATCCCACGATGATCATGGCTCTGCTACATCTGGAAACCATAGTGAGCGATGACATTAAAACAAGTGACCGCTCACCGTGGCCTCCGGGACATACTGGGAGCAGCGTGACAGCTGCCAGAGGTGAACTCAATGCCAGACTATCTAACTGCATATCATGATGGATGTGCAGTCTGACAGTCCAGCACGGAGTTCACCTGAGGTCACGTCTGGCGGTTCTCATGGTACCCTTTGTGTGAGCCGCCATCTGTGACATCAGGTGAAGTCCATGTCAGACTGTCAGACTACGTGACATGGCAACAGCGTAGTCCAACAGTCTGATAGCTATGAGGCCCAGAAATCTTTAAGGAACCTTTAAGGGAACCTTTAAGGTTACTGTAGTCTCCAGCCACTGGGTCGTATGACAGCTGTCAACCTGATAACTTTAAGGGAGCATTTAAGGTTCCTGACGTTCCACCAGGTCTCCCGGCAGTTATTAGGCCCAGAAGCCTTAAAGGAGCCTTTAAGGTTCCTGGAGTTCCCAGCTGCAGGCACATCTGAAGGCTGTGAACTCTGGGGAGAGTTCACAGAATCCAGATGTCCCAGCAGCTGAGAACTGCAGTAACTCTAAAGGCTCCCCCTTAAAGGCTCCTTTAAGGTTTCCCGGCCTCACAGCCACCTGGTCTCCTGGCAGCTGTCAACCTGATAACTTTAAGGGAGCCTTTAAGGTTTGATTTCCCAGCTTTTGGGATATCTGGAGGCTGTAAACTTTTTCCAGAATTTACAGCACCCAGGTCTTACCAGAGTTCACAGCCTCCAGATGTACCAGCAGCTGGAAAGTAAAATAACCTTAAAGACTCCCTTAAAGGGTCCTTAAAAGAAGTTTCAGGGAGTCATTAAGGTTCCTGGAGTTCCCAGCTGCTGGAACATCTGGAGGCTGTGAACTCTTACCAGAGTTCACAGCCTCCAGGTATACCAACAGCTGGGAACTCCAAGAACCTTAAAGGATCACTTAAAATCTCTGTTAAAGTTACCATATTTACAGCTGCCGTGAGATGGATCTCACGGCAGCTGTCAATATGATAACTTTAACAGAATCTAAACCAAACCTAAAGGTTACCGGAGTTCACAGCCACTGGGTCTCCCAGCAGCTGTGAGGCCCAGACACCTCACAGTTGCCTATTAAGGGAGCTTTAAAGGTTCCTGGAGTTCCCAGCTGCTGACACACCCAGAGGCTGTGAACTCAGGTAAGATTTGGTGGCTGTGAACTCTGGTAATAGTTCTCAGCCTCTGAATGTCCCAGCAGCTGGGATCTCTAGAAATTGTAAAGACTTCCATAAACGCTCCCTTAAATGCTATTTTTAATGTTTCAGAGCCTCACTACTGCTGGGAGACCAACTAGCTGTGAACTCTAGTAATCTTTAGGCTACCAGTGTTCACAGCCACCAGGACTTGTGGTAGTTGTCAATCCGGTAACATTAACGGATCCATAAGGAAACATTTAAGGTTCCTGGAGCTGCCAGCTGTTGGGACATCTAGAGGCTGTGAACTTTTACCAGAGTTCACAGCCTCCAGGTCTTAATAGAGTTTACAGCCTCCAGATGTCCCAGTAGCTGGGAACTCCAGAAACCTGAAAGGCTCCCTTACATCTCTCCATTACCAACACAGGGCTTGATGGCAGCTGTAATTTTTGACAAATCACAGTTGACATCAATGCTATATACAGTGGAGGAAATAAGAATTTGCTACACTGTCGATTTTGCAAGTTTTCTAACCTACAGAGAATGGAGAGGTCTGTAATTTTTATTGTAGGTACACTTCAACTATAACAGACAGAATCCAAAAAATCCACAAAATCTCGTTGTATGATTTTTAAATAATGAATTTGTATTTTATTACATGAAATAAGTATTTGATATAATAGAAAAACAGAACTTACTATTTGGTGCAATTACAGAGGTCCGATGTTTCCTGTACTTCTTGACCAAGGTTGCACATACTGCAGCAGGGATTGTAGCTCACTCCTCCATACAGATCTTCTTCAGATTTTTCAGGTTTCAAGGCTAACACAGAGCAACATTGATTTTCAGTTCCCTCCAAAGATTTTCTATTGGATTCAGGTCTGGAGTCTGGCTAGGCCACTCCAGGACTTTGAAATGCTTCTTACAGAGCTACACTTTAGTTGCCTTGGCTGTGTGTTTTGGGTCATTGTCATGCTGTAAGACCCTGCCATGACCCATGTTCAATACTCTTACTGAGGGAAGGAAGTTGTTGACTATTACCTCTCGATAAAGGACCCTATCGATCCTCCCTTCAATATGATGCATTTGTCTTATTCCCTTTAAAGAAAAGCACTCCCAAAGTATGATGTTTTCACCCCCATGCTTCACAGTTGATACGGTGTTCTTGGGATTGTACTCATCCTTCTTCTTCCTCCAAACACGGCGAGTGGAGTTGGTATCAAAAAGTTCTCCTTTGGTCTCATCTGATCACATGACCTTCTCTTATGGCTCCACTGGATCATCCAGATGGTTATTGGCGAACTTCAAGCCCAGAAATCTTTTGGTGTGAGCAGGAGACTCTGCACTGCAATTCATCATGGCATAACACAGAGGTGGGGATCGTTTTCATCTGGCACATTCCCGGGGACTGCAGTATTCATGTGGCAGCCACAATCTTGCCGGTTGTCAGCCTTTTAAATGCCAATACGTGATGTGAGAACACATACGTAGCGTTCACTACTGAATATTGCTTGCACACACCATCAAGTCCTCACGCTTGCCTGTACCAGTGTACCCAGGGCTTACTTTGAGGGCTGGGTAAGCATGATATGCGCTCCCATTCCACAGAATAAGAGGAGCAGCAGCTTTACCAGCTTCCCAGATGTACACGCCTCCCAGACCGATGCTGTGTGACTCCTCCCCCGTGCTGTTAGCCAGCCACGCGGGGCTCTTCCCCCCAGTCCCGTATACCCCCTAGTACTGTTATGCCCACCCAGTGCTGTTTGCCCCTTCAGTGCTGTGTGCCCCCTCAGTGTTGTGTGCCCCCTCAGTGCTATGTGCCCCACTCAGTGCTGTGTGCTACCACCAGTGCTGTGTGACATTGCCCATGCTGTGTATCCCTCCAGTGCTGTGCACCCCCACTGTTGTCCATGCCCCCTAGTGATGTCTGTACTGCCCAGTGATCCCCTAATGTTGTGTACCTCCTAGTGCTGTGAACTCCCCTAGTGCTGTGTACCCGATGTTGTCCGTGCCGCCCTAGTGCTGTCTGTGCTCCCAATGCTGTCTGTTCCCTCCTGGTGATGTCTACGCTCCTCCAGTGCTGTCTGTGACCCCCAGTGTCTCCTGTGATGTCAACTCCCCCATCCTCTCCAGTGATGTGTAGATATCCCAACCCCTCCTGTGATTATATATCCCCAGCCCTTCCTGTGATGTATATGTCCTCAGCATCTCCTGTGATGTATATCTGCCCCCAGCACCTCGTGTGATGTATGTATGTTCCACCAGCGGCTCCTGTGTGATGTATATGATTCACCAATCTTATTATCACAAAGAGTGGACTGTACTCCAGACTTAGACAAAACTGGAAAATCAGTTGTGACAAGCAATATGATCAATATCACCTAACACCATACCCGCCCCAAAGAGAAGTAGGGGTGAGTTGTTTGACCAAGTATAGCAGGGTAATTTTTAATCTGATAATTTTTTGCTCCACCTGAAAGGTTGGTAGACATTACCAAAAGGCCCCTGACGGAAAAAGGTTCCCCACCCCTGGCGTAGCATGTTACTAATTGTAATCTTTGAGACTGTGGTCCCAACTCTCTTCAGGTCATTGATCAGACCCTCCCATGTAGTTCTGATTAATTCATGACATTTCTCAGAATCAGAAGGTGAAATCTTGCATGGAGCCCCAGACCGAGTAAGATTGACAGTCGTCTCGTGTTTCTTCCATTTTCTAACTATTGCACTAATAGTTTTTGCCTTTTCACTAAGCTGTTTGTCTACTGTCCTGTAGCCCATCCCAGCATTGTGCATGTCTACAATTTTGTCCTTGGTGTCTATCCATAGACATCTTTTTGGTCTTGGCCATGATGGAGAAAGAGGTTGGAGTGTGATTGACTGAGTGTTTGGACAGGTGTCTTTTATATAGCTAACAAGTTCAAATAGGTGCAATTAACCCAGGTAATGGGTGCAGAGAAGGAACGATTGCTAAAGAAAAAATAACAGGTCTGTCAGAGTCACAATTCTTGCTGGCTGGAAGGTGATCAAAAACTTACTTCATGCACTAAAATGCAAATTAATTTTTTTAAAAATGACTGTTGACTAATCACTTCAAATCACGTCAAAGTGGTATTTTAACAACATTGTTTCCAGAAGCTACCTGTGTTTCAGAGAGGCATCCAGGCATCTTTTCCCAGCTGTTCCCTTTCAATGTCAGCACTTTTCCATCCATTTCAGCAGTTTTACATCCCTAGGAGGGTCCACAGGAAAATGATTCAATTTGACTTACATTAGATTCTTTATTTATGATGAATACACAAATAGTATAAAATATTGGAGACAAATAATCCAAACCTGAATATTTCACTATTCACCTATCATTAATAGTTATCTGAAAGAAATAAAATGTAAAAATACACATATTTAACCCCTTCACGACACATGATGGATATATCCATCATGGATCGTGTGAGGTTAATCCCCGCCCTCTGCCGTGGGCAGGTCGCGGCGATCTGCACACATATCAGTTGTTTTTAACAGCTGACATGTGCACCTGCGAGTTACAAGTGGAATCGCTTCCACCTGCAACTTTTAACCCCTTAAATCTCGCTGCCAAAGTCTGGCAGCGAGATGTATATGCGCGCTGCCATTACTTTCACTTACCGCCGCCTCCACCGGAAGCCACGTGCGTGATCACGTGACTTTCAGTGGTTGCCATGGTAGCACAGGGTCATGTGATGACGCCTGTAGCTAACATGAGTCACTTTCGGTTTCACTCGGCCCGGAGCTGTGTAGCTGTGAGCAGCAGATAGAGCAGAGTGATCGGATTGTTGATCCATATAGCCCCCTAGGGAGACTAGTAAAATAAAAAAAAGTTATAAAAAATAAAAAAAAGCAAAAAACCTAAAAGTTCAAATCACCCCTGTTTCACCTGATTTTAAATTAAAGGGTTAAAAAAATAAAAAATATGCACATATTTGGTATCACCGCGTTCAGAAATGCCCGATCAATCAAAATCTAAAATCAATAAATTGCGTAGCGGCAAATAAATTCCAAACGCCAAAATTACGTTTTTTGGTCACCGCAAGTTTTACGCAAAATGCAATAACAGGCGATCAAAACGTAGCATCTGCATAAAAATGGTACCATTAAAAATGTCAGCTCGAGACGCAAAAAATAAGCCATCACTGAGCCATAGATTCCAAAAATGAGAACGCTACATGTTTCGGAAAATGGCGCAAAACATACGCCACTTTTATTGGACAAGCTTGTGAATTTTTTAACCCCTTAGATACAAGTAAACCTATACATATTTGGTGTCTACAAACTCGCACCGACCTCAGGCATCACAACAACACATCAGTTTTACCATATAGTGAACGTGGTGAATAAAATATCCCAAAAACTATTGTGCGATCACACTTTTTTTGCTGTTTTTCAGTGCACTACATGGTAAAACTTATGGTTTCATTTAAAAGTACAACTTGTCCTGCAAAAACAAGCCCTCATGTGGCAAGAATGATGAAAAAATAAAAAAGTTACGGCTCTCAGGAGAAGGGGAGCAAAAAAATAACCCGGAAAAACGAAAAGCGCCCGGGGGCTGAAGGGGTTAACATTTAACGCGATTTGAAATAGGGGTGGTTTTCTGATTCCATATTCTATTTAAAATACTTTTAGTAATTTTGATATTGTGAGGATTCAAACATTTCTATAAAAATGCTTTTTAAGAAAAAGGTGTACTAAAACAGGTAATTTTTTTCAAAAATGTTATTTGTTTGCAAAAGCATTTCTCCATGGCATATAGCAATTGCTGCGACAACATTCAAAAGCAAAATAAAATTCAAGCAAAAGCCTGGTGTCTTCATTGGCCCATGTGAACACATGGCAATGTTTCAGCTGAAGAGCAAAGGAGCCTTTGTCAAGTAAATACAGAGTGCAAGAGTCAGACTCTTATGACATCACATTGCCATAACCATCCCAGGTAATTACACAATGAAGTTAAAAATGTTATTTAGTTGCATATACACTGTAATAATAGACATAACAGACAAATAAATAGTCAATAATAGTGTTTTATATTTAAAAATATCAAAATAGTATATTATAACAGATTAAGAGTAGATTCAGTTGACTATATAAATTGGACCACATTGCTTGGACTGGCTGCGACTCGCCCAACTCAAGCATGATAGCAACATATATTTCAGTGCAGCTGTCATGCTCAAGTTGGAAGATGGTGGTCAGATGCAATGACACAGATAATGAGGAAGCAATGGTAACTGACCCAACAACAGTTTATTAACTATACATAAATGGAGAATTAGCACTTTAAATGTGAGATATTGGTATAGCACAAGTAACAGTAGTAAATCAGATTATTTCACATTGGATTAATTAGCAGCATAAGTATGCAGAATGCAATCACAGTATTCTTTAGACAGTATTATTTATACACTATTTTTCTTACCACTAATTAACAGTCACTGTCAGCATTGTCGTACTCTAAATCCCTCTAGCAGGGAAGCGTTTGTGTTACTCTATTCATTATTGTCATCTACTTATTTAAACAATACTTTACAGTGTACAGGCCCTAGTGGGGTCGGACACGCCATTTACAAGGCCGTAATTCCAAACTGGGGAATCTCTGCACACCCTCCACTGGCTGGTCACCTTCAAGCTGTGAAGCGCTACTTAAATCCCCATTCAGCACCTTACCTCTGCACAGGAAGCAACAGCCGACGGAAACAGTCCTCTGCTACAGCCAGGTTGAATCTGAGACCTAGTTTGGATCGGGTCACAGTCTTCTACTGCCACTGATCATGTGTCTTACGCTTGCACAGGTCACAGTCTTCTACTGGTGCAGGTGGCGGCCTTCTGTTGGCGCAGATCAAGGTCTTCTACTGACGCTGGTAATGGATTTACCTGTCAGCCTGGGTCATCGATTTTGCTTTTCGCTCAGGTAATGGATCTTCTTCTCAACTCAGGTATAGCTCAGGCATTTTCTGAGATATGACCACTCAGATTTTTTTGTGGTGATGGGTCTGTAAGCCCACTTCACTGCCACACAAACTTCCTGAAACAGGATTCTGGTACCAATTCCTCTCCTCATGGCCCAGCCAGGCCTTTTTATATTTAGTAATAAATAATAAATTCCAAAGGGTATAACAGAGAAAGATCAGAAAAGGGTTAACGAAAGCCAGTGATCTGTGCATGGGAGCACTAGTGGTTATAGATATGCATACTAAAGGTGTCACTCTAGGGCCAGGTTTACATTTCTGCATTTTTGGGCTGAGTCCAAGAGAAAAATGTACAACACTCAGCACTCTCACATTTAATTCAATGGATGCGAGGAAAAAATTTTGATACCACAGTATGGCATCCGATTTTTACAGCTACATTTTAGTTCTGTAACACGGCAAATTGCAAATGGTCCTGAAATGAGTAATAAGCTGCTACTGTAAAAAACAAACAAAAAAAAAAAAACATTTTGCACAAGGAAAACAAGTGGGGAAAAAATCTGTTAGAGTTTTCTGGATGAAAATTGGACCGACTTTTTATACTGTCAAGTCATCCTACACTTAGTGGACTATCCATGTGCGCACAATTATTGGGCAACTGTTAGGCCTAAGACACACGGCGAGAAAAACGATGCGAGTGGAGTGCGATAAAAAAATCGCATTCTACTCGGACCAATATTAGCCTGTGTGTCAGCGCATATGAGCGATTATTTTCTCAGCCCTAATTGGACAGAGAAAACAATCGCAGCATTGTTTCTCTCGCACCCATTTAAGTCAATGTTGCGAGAGAAAAATAGCACTGCACTCGTGGACACCAGTGTTCCGCGAGTGCAGTGCGAGAATGGCACTAGCCGGCTACAGAGGAGAAAGGGAGATAAATCCCTCCCTCCCCTCCTCATTGCCAACCCACCCCTCCTCAGTGCCAGCCCGCCCCTCCTCAGTGCCGGCCCACCCCTCCTCAGTGCCGGCCCACCCCTCCTCAGTGCCAGACCGCCCCCTGCAGCTGTGGTCCGCTCGCACGAACGAACCTCAGTCACAGGGACACTCGCATGACACTTGGCTCTGCTGTACTGCCAGCATGACCTGAGTGGCATACGAGGGGATCGCAGTAATCCCCGTGTGGCCCAAGCCTAAATTTGCAGAACAAGTGTCTATAAAACTCAATGTTTTTGCATGGCAGTTTCTATTGAGTGATGCCCACTATTCTTGCTTTCTTATGTACCATAGGTTGGAAGGTTGCAATCTACTGTATGGGCTGACACCTATACTTGTACTTTTGTTGCTCCAGTTTTATCTATAAGCTCTTTTATTTTTTATAGCATTCTTACTTTGCGGCATTTTTCTCCACACCTGCCTAAAATTTTGCACAGTACTGTATGTACAGTTTATTTCGATCAATTGAAATGAAAAATGAATCCACA
The DNA here is from genome assembly GCF_048569485.1 of Anomaloglossus baeobatrachus. NCBI lineage: Eukaryota > Metazoa > Chordata > Amphibia > Anura > Aromobatidae > Anomaloglossus > Anomaloglossus baeobatrachus. The sequence continues at coordinate 71,828,444 of NC_134354.1, forward strand.
AAATTAAAATCTAAGTCAAGTCAATACCTGGTGCCACCTCCCTTTGCCTTCAAAACAGCATCCTTCATCTAACGATTCTTTCTCAGAAAAAATGAAATGCTGATCTCTACAATTATGAGTCCTAGGGGGGCTATCAAACTGTAAGCTATGGATTTTAGAGTACTTTAATAAGGTTTTATTTCCTCTACTGTATCTAACAAGCAGATACTTTAAAAAAGCAACATACTTACTGAAAACTATCTCTTCGCTGAAAATACTTGCAAAAGATTTCAAAATAAGGTTCTCTTATGGGGAATAAAACCAGAAATGAATATTGGATGAGAAAATTAGTGTCTTTTGAGGTAGCTATGGTCCCATCACAAACCCTTGTACTACCAATGAACAGATAATCAGCTGAGCGGAAAACCACAGTGGCCTTGTACATTTAACTACAATCAACTTTCATTTCTCCAGGACAATTATGGAAATCAATACAGTATATATTCCTGATGGAGCAACGGTAAATTACCTAGTCTTCTGATGTCACTGCAAGTCAATTGGTAAAACCTTAAGTATTCAGTACAACTTTTTATTTTGCAAAAAGTACACGGAGTACATGAAGATGCTAAGAAAAGAAAGCCAATATCTGAACTAATCTTAGCTAATCTTCTACACAAAAGTATTGAAAATTAAATACACGTTCTATTTTTTTCATTATATATAAATTGAATATAATGTATAAAAATATTTAATTTTGAAAGTATTTTTATTCTTAAGTTTTTCCATTCTATATGAGTTTTCAGTTTGCTAAGTTGTTGGTGACAATGGGCTTTGTGTTCCTCAGTGCAGATGGGAGAACCTTTGGAAGTTCAGTTTGCCAGGTACGTTCGAACCTTAAAAAAGTTTGGTTTTTGACTCCGACTTGATCCGAACCTCAATGGAATTCAGTAGTTGGGCATTTTGTGGCTCCACCCATGTGCTGCCAGCCATAAGCAGAACACTTCCCAGGGAGGGTGGGCAAGGTTTTTCCAATTTTTGTTTTTGTCTGTGTGTACACACTGCATTTGATCATGCTAGTTTTACCCCAGTGTTAGCCATTCAAACACTGCACGTGGCTTGCACAGGTCTGAGTATCACTCAGACCCAAGCACAGTGTTGCTTGCTTGAGTACTTTGCACTCGTAACTCACTCAAAATTTGAACCTGAACTTTGTTTTGTTGGAAGTTTGTTTCCGAAGCTGAACCCAAACCTCGAACCTTAGGTTCGCTCATCTCTATTCCTCAGCTTTTGAGTTCACTCAAACGAGCACATAACAAAGTCGAGGGATATCTGATGTTTTTTCAATAGCCCTTGGATCAATGTTATACTATGGAGCAGTGTCTACCAGTGGATTTTTTGCTGTTAGCTTTTCAACATGAAAAAATAACAATTACAGCATGTTGCAATTGAGAAAGTGAGAAAGTTCAAGTGTATGAATTTGTGAAAAACATCTGACTGCACTCAGATGACATCCGAGTGCAGTCCGATATAGACAATGGAGAAGATGGAGAAATTAAGTTCTCAATCTTCTCCGAAGCTGTGCTTTGATAACACTTGGCTCAAATTCTGATCAGAGTTTGATCCGAGTGTCATTAGCATAATCTGCCTGATTCTCTTGCATGAGAAAACATAGACTCGTGTGACCCAAGCCTTAGGCTATGTGCGCACTTTGCGTTGTAGTGCCTGCAGTTTATTCTGCGCGTTTTTAAGCCCTTGGTTTTTGACAAAATGGCTTTTGACCATTTTTTAGCGCTAAAAACGCATGCGTATTTACCGCGTTTTAGGTGCGTTTTTAGCGCTTTTTCCATGCGTTTCCATATGCGTTTTCACAGATGCGTTTTGAACATCAAGACACTGCTAAATAAAGATTAAATAGTCAAACAGAATGAAAAAAGAGAAAAAAAAGCAAAACAGATAATTTTAGAATTATTAAAGAAAATAGTTATATTTCTTGAAAATATAGCGGTTTTATCATATTAATTCCAAAAATAGCAAGAAAATCATAATTTTCTTTAATTTATTTTTCTGATTATGTGTGTGTGTAAAGGGACATATGATTCCATTATTTTAATGTTAGAAAAGCATGCGTTTTGTTTGTCAAAAACGCATGTTTTCTGCACCTAAAAAGCAGGTAAAACGCAGGAAATTTGAAGTTTCTTGGTTTTTGCCATTTCTCATTGACTGCAATGTTAGCAAAACGCTGCAGAAATGGCAAAAACAATTGGCATGCTGCTTCTTTTTCTGCATGGTTTTTGACCAAAAATATGCAAATTAAACGCTGCAGAAAAAAAAGCAAAGTGCGGACAGAAATTCATCTTTTCCCATAGCTTTGCTGGAAAACAAAAACGCATGCGTTTTGGCACAAAAATGCAGCCTCAAAAAACGCAACGGAAACGCGGGTAAAAACGCAAAGTGCGCACATAGCCTTAAACTTGTACCATTGCTAATCTATAGAGGCTGAAAAGTCAAAAAGGTTAGCTCACCCATCCATCATGGAACCGTGCAACGGAAAGCAGCTGTGTCCGCTGGAGGTAAATAGGAAGAGGAAGGATCCAGCACTAGTTTCTATAAAATCCATGTTTATTGAAAAATATATAAAAAGAGGGCTTCCATTCCATAAAACCATGAAAACGCAATAATAAGAGGAAAATCCAATAAAAGAGGATTTTCCTGTTATTATTGCGTTTTCCTTGTTTTATAGAATGGAAACCCTCTTTTTATATATTTTTCAATAAACATGGATTTTATGGAAATTCCTGCATGTTAGCTGGAGTACATTGCATCTAGAATAGTCAGGATTGAGTTGAATTGTGGCTGTTTCCACTACTTTCCTCTAGGTGAATCTAGACTTTGTGCCAACAAAGCGCTGTTTGTGAGTTTTTGATACTACATAGTTTTACTGCATCAAAAATGTAGTGTCTTATAGTTCAAACAAAGAAGATCAGATTTATAGAAATCTCCTGCCCAATGTGCTTTTTCGCTCAGCATAAACTGACCTCCTGGGCATTTCAAATTGACAACATGTCAATTTCTGTTCGCTGTGGAAATGCATCAAAAAACGCAAGCGATCCACATATAAATGTACCACCCTGCACTCGGCTGCAGCCGAGCCGCTCGGATCCGGGCTCGTTGGTGGGTGGCTCAAGTGCCTCCGGACCCGGGGTCACTTCGCTCTGAAAGGGTGCTGGCGCTACGTCAGGGTGGGGGAGGTGGTAGGTAAGTGTACGGCCGGAGCCGTGTTTAAGTTCGTGACGCCACCCATGGGTTGTGGTGAAGGTGGACACCACCGCTGCAGTTACTGGGCACCCGGGGCAGATGGTGATGCAGCAAGGTGTTAACATCTCCGTAGGCAGGGGTGGTGGCCCCGGGACCCGTTGTGGAGAGATGGGCGGTGCAGGGCAGTGCGTGGCCGGATGGCACTGTGGTACTCACTCTTATTGACACACACAAGTCTCTGGTAAACAAAGTTGATGGTGGTCGGTGCCCGCAGCCGGCTGCGTCTGGTCCCCCACCCGGTTCGGTGGTCTTTGCCTTTCTCCTGCACCATGTAGTGTATGTGTAGACTACCTGCGCTTCAGCAATGGGAGTTCGCTCCCCGGCTGTGTGTATGTCGGGAGAGCCCGTTTGCCCACAGACGCTGGCCCGAGGGATCTCTCTGCCTGTGCGATGGCTTTCTATCCCCCTCGGTGGACTGTTGTCTTCACTCGGGACTTGGGTGGGAAAGGACCTATAGTCCAGACCGCAATCAGTCAATTAACTCAGACCAGTGGATTCTGGACCTTGTTTCAGGGTCTGAGTACCCCACTGTGTGCTCCAGTTTCCAGTCGGCTCCCCGGGTCGGTACCGGCGGGCCACTACCCTGTCCTGGTTCCACCGAGCCGTCTTCCTGGCTCCTGCAGGCTAAGGCCACCGTATGCCTCCTAGCCAAGGTGTGCAGGCTACGACCCTCACACCTGTCAGTCTCCTTCACTCCTCACTCACTGACACTCAAACTAGACTCCACTGAACTCTTTCCTGCCTCAGGCCCTCTGAACTCCTCGGTGGGCGTGGCCAACCGCCTGGCTCCGCCCCCCTGGTGTGTCCATCAAGCTCTGAGGGAGGTGACTAGGGTTTATGGTTTGGCTGATGTTACCTTATTGGTGGACAGGTGTTGTGCGAAGGGCTACCTGTGACTACCTGGCTAGTCCAGAGCATCACATAAATATCTCAATAAAGTTTTTTCAAAGCCAAATACCAGAAAGTATCAAAAACAAGGTTTAAAACATGACAAAACAATAAGTGACAAAAAACGTAAAGTAAAAAAACACTTTAAAAACACAAAAAACGTACACAAAATCACAATGAAAAACACAAGTAAACAAATTTACTTAATAGGTGTAGACTTGGTGCAGAAAGTCTGCAACATCAAAAAGTCACCAAAAGCTCACTGTGGAAACATAGCCTGTCTCGCCATTCACTCTCTGCTTGCAGAAACATATGGCCATCTTACCAGGCAAGAATGGTGCCGGTACCAGAGGTGGGAGCTGCATCTATATACAAATGTAATATATTATGCATATGCTATAAATGTACAAGGTGGAAATACCTTTTTATGCATCTTATGAACTATATAGTCTCTATTATATAACTAAAACTCAACACTGAATGTTACAGGACTATGTGAATCTTTGACCATGGACAGGCAAAGGCTTCCTTAGATTCCTGTAGGAAACTTTGTTTGGTCTGAGCAGAATGGATTATTTTACTAGTCTCTAAATTAATGCATATAATAATTGTTTTCAAGATGCTAAAGTCCCCAAAAGTCAAGGATGATCTATCATGGTTAACATGAAACAGTAGATTGTTATAGACTGTTATAGTACTTTAAGCTACTCAACTGGATTTCTGTCATGCCGGAACGTGACCGGATTAGAAAGAGACTGGACGGGGGGCCCCACCGCTTACCCTCAAGCCAAAGGGGAGCCCTAGGCTGACCATCATCACAGAATTACTTTTAAGGGTACTGACCTCTGAGCCTGCAGCCTCTCCCTATCTCCTGTCCTGGCCCTAATGGTAATTTCCCCTCCACACACACCACCCAAGGGAACAGACCGGGATGGAGATCCCCAAAACACCCACCAACAATAAAGGACAGACAGGGGGTACAACAACACACAGACAACCATAAACAAGCCACAGGGGAACACATACAGAGGTGATCTGGAACCGACAGCAGCAAGGGGAAAGTAACTAAACCAGGGAACTTTCACACAACCCATCACCAAACACCAGCAGCTGAAGCAGCAGCAACAGGAACACGTCCATCCGCCTCCATGCCAAGCAGCAGAATGATCTAAATAACCAGCTCCCCCTGCTGGGGGAGGGCTGGGGTTATCCAGGCCGGAAGTGGACATCAGCAGAAACAACTGTACTGCATTAGGAAGTCTGCTGCTGCAGCATAAACTGCATTAACCCCTAGAATGCCTAAAGAAAGAAACATGTTTCATCATGATACACAGTAAACAAAACAATAATTGCCCTGAGCCCGTCGCAAGTCACAAGTCACGTAGTGACTAACGTGCTCTTTTTATGTGTCTTGTGTTGTAAGAGGAGCTGTGATGCATAAATCACATGGAATATACAGTTTTACTACAGTATTTAGGAATTGAGATTTGTGGAATCAGTCAAGAAGCCTCACACACAATAGAATAATATTTTTATGACCATGCCTCTCCTTACCCTTGATAGACACCACAAAAAATAAACATTAAATTGACACACCCGCCCCAGGTCCCGGGGCACTCGGAACCGGGCTGGACTAGTCCGGGGTTGTCAGTGGTGGTGGGGGTCCAGCTCCGTGACCCTGGCGGTGTCTCAATAATAAAGGGGAGGATGATGATGGGAGTTGTATTTTTGGATAAGATGAAGTTTGTGATGCCACCTGTGGTTTTGCGGCTGTGTGAGCTGCCGCTGTGCTGTGGGTTCCCCGGGACAGTTGATGATGGCGCAGCTGAGGTGATCCTGCTCCCCACAGGTAGAGAGAGACCCCGGGGCACGGTTGGAAAGTCTCTTTTGGGAACCCGATGAACGTCAGGGCGCAGAGTCGGGATACGGATAATAACGGACCAACACAACAGTTTCTTTACCTCCTTCCTTTTACCCTGCAACAACCGGTGAAGTCCTGGGAGACCGGTGCAGATGGTGGTAGCAATCCGGTTGGTCTGTAAGCAGTTGGGGGGTATCTCCCTGGCCAGAGGAGTATTGAGGCCTTCTCCCTACGCCCTTCTTCTTTTCTACAAGACCCCGCTGCGTTAGTCCAACAGAGGCTCTCTCTGGTAGGACTTGTGGTACTACCCGTATGGTAAGCTGCGCGGGCCTTTACTGGTGCCGCTCTGCTGGCAACGACTCCGGGTCCCTGATGTGCGGCTGTACCTTTGAGGTTTTTTTGGGCCAGGAGACCTGCAGTTCTCCTGCCCTCCTTATTCGGTTACCTGGACTCAAGCACCTTGGCAACCATGGACTCCGGTGTCCAGTCTTTGGCATTTTCTTCTGAGGCGAGCCGGTTCAGCCCCACTCCCTAGACTTTTTCTCCTGTGCCTCTCTGCAGACCTTGCTTTTATGGGCTGAGCTATTTAGCCCCAGACCCCAGCTCGCATGTTCGTACTACTCAAGCTCCTCACTCCCACTCCTCTCTCTTCAATGGTCTGCTTTCAACTGTTACTTTTCTAACTCCTCCCCCAGGTCAGAGCTCCACAGACTACTAGGTTAGAGCTCCCCCGGCTGATCCGAGTAGGAACTGTATTGTTTGTAGGTAAGTACTGACTAAGGGACCCCCTTCTCTTGCTTCCAGGCTTAGTATTGACCTATGTGGGGCAGCACGACTGTGGCAACCAGACCGCTGGGGCGCCACAAAACAATCTTAGATTTTCAGCCAGCATGTTCATGGTTAGTGATGCAAGTAACACTGTTAAACAATTCTTGGTCAACATATAGTCCTTCTTGCTAACGTACTTAATTACCCTCACAGCTGAATCATTTTACCATTATCCACCAGTCTTGCCAAGGAAGGAGTCTTTGCCCATGAGTTTGTGACAACACAGTTTGGCCTATACCATTGTATCCATTGAACATAAATCATCATAAGCCCTATAACAGTGTCTTTAGCCCCTCACCACAGTAAATTTTCTTTGTTCTTCTTTTTCTTTCTCTTGCCCACTGCTTCCATGAGCCATAACCTTTTTAATTTCGTAGGAGGGTTGGATTTGTTTGTACAACGAGTTGTACTTTTGAATGACACAATTCTAAATGAGTTATTTTAGTGGTGAAAACAAATTAAAACTTAAAAAAAATAGGATTTATGGTGTTGCCATTTTCAGAGACCCATAACGTTTTCATTTTTTGTTTGAGAGCAGTGGGAGGGCTTATTTTTTGTCGGGTGAGACAATGTTTTTATTGATACTATGTTGAGATAAATATGACTTTTTGATCATTTGTTACGCACGTTTTACAGTATTGAAGTGAGCAAAAATATCCAATCTTCACGTTTTTCATTTTTTTCTGTTTATGGTGTTTACAGATCAAGTTAATAATTTTAATATTTTGATAGACAGGATTTTTATTGATACAGCAATACCAAATATTTTTATTTTTAATGTGGGAAAAGTGGAGCGATTTGACCTTACATGATATTTTTATTTTTCATATTTTTTAAACCTTTATTTTAACTTTTCATTGTATTTATTAGTACCCTTAGGTGACTTGAACCTATGATTGTCTTTGTATATGCAGCATATAGAAAAAATAATTATTTCCTTTCAAGCTCAGCAACATGCTCTGTGATGATATGCATGACATGCACAGTGGTCTTCAACAAACCCCTGGCTGTCAAAGCAACCCATTGGTGTTCCACAATCATGTCATGAGTGCGCCATTGGGGTTATAGAATGACGCTCTACCATGGCAGCGTGCTGTCATTGCAGGGATTGATAGGGACATTTAACAGGTTAATAGTTGCGGGTCGAGCACCTGTTCACCCGTGACTGTTGGAGACAGGTCCTGTAACATACAGCCATTACCGGCAAGCTCCTCCCATAAGTCCGCTCCATACACCCTATACTGTATGTACAGAAATACAGCGGATTTAGTCCCTACCACATATCATTGTTGACATGGTACAGTTGTATTCATACAAATGTTGCAGACATTACCCTTACAAATGTTACAGTCACCGCAATGTATATACATATCTACTGACCCCATAACAATGCAACACAGATGTGGCATTTTTTAATATGATAGAAATAAGACTGGCATATGAAAATCTGCCTATAAAATTTAATATAAAAATAATGTGATACTACAATAATAATACTAATTCGGGCAATTGTAGAGCTAAAAACAATTTAAATTATCAATACCATTGAGATATAATTAATAATAATAATAATAATTATAATAATTTGTATTTGTTTTTAATATGACAGATATCACAATTAAGCTAGATATAAAAATGCGAAAACTAACTCAATATCTAACTTGACATGTTCAATGGCGTGTTCTGTATTAAGTGTCTAGCTACAGCTTTCTACATTGTAACATCTTTTTGTGACAGTGTACCTAAAGCAGTTGGTTCACCTTGTTAAATAAGTAAAATTGTAAAGTGCCTTTTAAAATAAACAACTTTGCAAATTACCTCTTACTACCAGCGAGCTTTGCATAGGTGTCCTTATTTTTAGACAAGGAGTGAAAGCTCTAAAATTTGCAAGTGCTGCTCTGTAGCTAGCCAAATCACTGGATCCGACAAGCTTCAGTGTCCCTTTGTGCCAATTCTGCACAGGGCACAGCTGCCTCTGCTTTCAGCATTGGAGAGAGCAACGTTTAGACTTACGGTGTAAGTACACTATTGTCTGAACTGTCAATTTTCAAGACCACACCTTCATTTTCAGTATAGCTTAAAGGGAACCTGTCACCAGATGTTTATAATACTCACCTAACGGTCAGTGTAAAGCAGACTGGTCAGATCGGCGTCCGACCAGTCTGAGTAGGGCAGATCGAAATATTGTAAAGCGTCTCAATGTCGGCTCGTTTAGGTGACGTAGAACGCGTCATCCACACTAGCTTCAGAAGGAAGATAAAGATGGCTGAAAGAGTAGACGCGACTCGGAGAAGGGAGACGCCCTTCCGACAAGCCTGCTCTGCACCAGCCATTAGGTAAGTATTATAAACATCCGGTGACACGTTCCCTTTAAGCTACTAGGCAGGTGAGTAACATGTTTCTGAAGAAAGTAGATGACATAACCCCTTTAATGTGTAACGTTAAGAAATGCCACTGAGATGCACCCACTATATGATGGGGGTCATTCACTTTGCTTGTGTCTTAAAAGTAGCATAGGAGCACACTTCCATTAAAAGTCCAGCCGGTTTAGATAGACAGACAAAAACCGCACTCCTGGTACAAATCACACACACAGCTTTCAAGTCCGTTACCCTTAGGAATCGAGTGCACAGGTTTTCATAAAATCCTCCCCAGTATTATCCCAATGGAGCTATCAGTCACCTCTCACTGAGCCCAGCCACTATTTCTACATGGATTTCACGTCTGCTTACCCTCTCCAGAAGTATCTTTCCCGGGCGTCACAGAATTTCATATATTGACCCCAGCCAGTATTCACACACGCTTTATCTTTAGGAGGTTTAGCAGCCTTCACACACACTGACCAGTCAGTGCACATACTCTGACTCTGTTACGGTTGCTGCGAGCACTGGAGACTATGTCCAGATTTCTTGCTACTGCACATGTGCGAGCGCTGGAGACTAAGTCCAGATTTCTTGCTACTGCACATGTGCGAGCGCTGGAGACTAAGTCCAGATTTCTTGCTACTGCACATGTGCGAGCGCTGGAGACTAAGTCCAGATTTCTTGCTACTGCACATGTGCGAGCGCCGGAGACTAAGTCCAATCTTGGAGCCATTGCACATGTGCGGGTGACATCATCGCTGACACGAGGTCACATGTCTCTGACACCTTCTATGCCGATTGGTCGCTGGTCATGTGCTTGTGACGTCTTGCTCGGTGATAGGCCAGCATGACGTCACTCCTGTCGTTCTGGCAGCGGATTGGCTCTGGTGTCCTCCATCTTGGATGAGGCACAGAGTCTATATAAGACCCTGACACACGCCGCATGGTGCTCAGTCCTCTTGGTTCATGCATATGAGTAGACGCTCTGTGCGCGTTCCTCTAGGCATTCCTCTGTCTATGCTAGGTGAGCGCTACCGGCAGGGTAGCGTTCTTATACCTTACAGCTTCGGCTGCTGTCCATATCCTTTTCTCTTAGGGGAGCGGACATAGGCAGGTGCCTGAGGCACATGGTCTGGCTGGGCCTTGTGATTCTACTCGTAGGTGGACGTTGCCGCTAGGGTAACGTTCCTTATACTGCGTCTGGCAGTTGTTCGTATCCTCGCACACTAGGGGAGCGAACAGAGGTAGGAGCTTTGTGCGGCTTACGCTGCTGTTCGTCTCTTTTGCACCACTAGAAGAGCGGACCTAGGCAGGTGCCATATCTAGTGGTTCGTGTCCTCGCACACTAGTGGAGCGAACGCAGGTAGGAGCTTTGTGCGGCTTACGCTGCTGTTCGTCTCTTTTGCACCACTAGAAGAGCGGACCTAGGTAGGTGCCATTTCGCACACATTGCCTTTGTCTCTGTGATTATTAACAGAGATCATTCCACACACCCTCCAAGTAAGGGAGGAATTGCTTTACTTACTTATTATATCCTTCTGTGAGTTAACAGAGGTATTGCACTCTGCCATAGTCTGCAGCAAAGTCTTTGCACGGTGGACCCTGACTGTCTGATACTCCTTTCAGTTATTATCAGACAGCCCCCCGTAACATTAGGACTGAGCCAAGGGTCTGGCAGTTATGGCAGAATATCAGCAGTTACACCGTTACATACAAGTACTTGAGTCACGGCTCAAGAGTATAGAGGATAAACCTCAGACCATGGTGACATCTGCACATGATCCTCGACTTGCTCTGCCAAACAGATATTCTGGCGATGCCAGATCATGTCGTGGTTTCATTAGTCAGTGTCAGATACACCTAGAGGTCAACTCTTCTCGCTTCTCTACGGAGAGGTCCAGAGTAGGCTTTATCATCTCCTTACTTCAGGACAAAGCCTTAGAATGGGCGACTCCCCTATGGGAGCGCTCTGATGTGGTTACTCTGAGACATCAAGACTTTCTTGATGCTCTTAAGGCGGTATTCATGGGTCCGCAGGTTACCCATGATGCGGCCCTGAGACTGTTAGATCTATCTCAGGGTTCGTTATCCACTAGTTCTTATGCCATTGCTTTTAGAACTCTGGTGGCAGAACTAGATTGGCCAGAGAAGGTGTTGATTCCTATCTTCTGGAGAGGGTTGGCAGGCTATGTCAAGGATGCCCTTGCTACTCGTGAGGTCCCTGCTTCTCTGGAGGACTTGATCACAGTAGCAACGAGGATCGATGTACGCCATAAGGAACGTAGACTCGAGGTCTCTTCCTCACGCCCTAAGCATCGGGCTATTCCAGTTGTTGAGGGTCCACTACCATCTTCCTCAGCATCTGAAACATCTCCCACTCCTATGGAGTTAGGTCATACGTCCTCCAGACAACGCAAGTCTGGTCCTCCTATATGTTACGTATGTCGTCAGGCTGGGCACTATGCCAACAAGTGTCCTAGTCGTCAGGGAAACTCCCTGGCCTAGTAACCATTAGAGGGGGGTTACTAGAGACGTCTTCTGCACCCTCTAAGTGTTGTATCCCAGGTCAGCTCTCGTTATCTGAGAATACATGGCCTATTATGGCTTTTGTGGATTCCGGAGCTGACGGGATTTTTGTGTCCTCAGGATTTGTAAAGGGACACAATATTCCCTCTATCATGTTAGAGGCGCCTATTCCTGTCCGTGTTGTTAATGGAACTATGTTGTCTGACTCCATTACATTGAGGACAGTTCCCTTGCGCCTTTCCCTGTCTCTGGGTCACATAGAGGAGATTTCTTTTCTTGTTTTGCCTGAGGGTATAGACGACGTCCTTCTGGGTCTTCCATGGCTTCGGACTCATGCTCCTCACATTGACTGGGAGTCTGACAGCATTATTAGTTGGGGTTCGAAATGTCAGTCCCGATGTCTTCCCTTACCACCTAAGGTCGTTGCGGTTGCATCAACTGATCTCTCTCCCATACCTACACCCTATTTGGATTTCGCTGACGTGTTCTCCAAACAGGGTGCTGAGGTTCTTCCACCCCATAGGCCGTATGACTGTGCCATAGACCTTATCCCAGGTTCGGTTCCACCTAAAGGCAGGGTTTACCCCCTGTCGATACCTGAGTCGGAGGCCATGTCGACCTATATAAGAGAGAGTTTAGAGAAGGGGTTCATTCGTAAGTCTGTCTCTCCCGCGGGAGCTGGGTTTTTCTTTGTTCGGAAGAAAGAGGGTGATTTGCGTCCCTGCATAGATTACAGGGGTCTCAACGCAATCACAATAAAGAACAAATACCCATTACCTTTAATTTCGGAGCTCTTTGACAGACTGAGAGGAGCTCAAGTTTTTACGAAGTTGGATCTGCGGGGTGCGTATAATTTGGTACGAATTCGAAAGGGTGACGAATGGAAGACCGCTTTTAACACCCGAGACGGTCACTATGAATACCTCGTCATGCCTTTTGGGTTATGTAATGCACCCGCAGTATTTCAGGACTTCGTAAACGATGTGTTCAGGGATTTACTGTTATCCTCAGTAGTGGTGTATCTGGACGACATCCTGATTTTTTCTCCTGATCTGGAGACTCATCGTCAGGATGTCGTTCGTGTCCTTTCCCGTTTAAGGGAGCACTCATTGTTTGCTAAACTCGAGAAATGTGTATTCGAGCAGTCCTCATTGCCTTTTTTGGGTTACATTATCTCACAAGAGGGTCTGGCTATGGATCCTGCGAAGCTCTCTGCTGTCCTGCAATGGTCCGAACCTCATTCCTTGAAGGCGGTGCAACGCTTCTTAGGATTCATAAATTATTACAGGCAGTTCATACCCCATTTTTCTACTTTGGTGGCCCCTTTGGTGGCCTTGACTAAGAAAGGTGCTAATCCCAAAGCCTGGTCTACTGAGACATCTCAGGCTTTTGAGGCAGTAAAAAGACACTTTTCAACTGCTCCCGTTCTTCAAAGACCCGATGAGAATAAGCCCTTCCTCTTAGAGGTTGATGCCTCTTCAGTGGGTGCTGGTGCGGTCTTGTATCAAAAGAACGGTGCAGGTAGAAAAAGGCCGTGTTTCTTCTTTGCTAAAACCTTTTCACCGGCAGAGAGAAACTATACCATTGGGGATAGGGAACTGCTCGCCTTGAGATTAGCCTTGGAGGAGTGGCGTCACTTGCTGGAAGGAGCGAAACATTCTTTCCAGGTCTATACAGACCATAAGAATCTGACGTACTTACAAACCGCTCAGCGTCTGAATCCTCGCCAAGCCCGCTGGTCCTTGTTTTTCTCCCGCTTTCACTTCTCCATCAACTATCTGCCTGGGAGTAAGAATAACAAGGCAGACGCCCTGTCTCGCTCTATGCTTTCTACCCAGTAAGAGATTGACGAACCTCGTCTTATCCTTCCCTCCAGGGTTTTTCATACGCTCTCCCCTGTGACGTTAGACCAAATCCCACCGGGCAAGACCTTTGTTCCGCCTGATCGACAGAATGATATACTGTCATGGGCCCACACCTCAAAGGTGGGTGGGCATTTTGGTATTAGGCGGACACGAGAGTTACTGGAGAGGTGGTATTGGTGGCCACACTTAGCCAGCCACGTCAAGAGATATGTCGGTTCCTGCTACTCGTGTGCTCGCAACCGTCCATTACGGCAGAGACCGGCTGGGCTCTTGCATCCTTTACCAGTGCCAGATAGACCATGGGAGGTGGTAGGCATGGACTTTGTGGGTGATCTTCCATGTTCACAGGGACATAGATTTGTGTGGGTCATTACGGACCATTTCTCCCGGATGGTTCATCTCGTACCGTTATCGAGAATCCCATCTTCCAGGGTACTAGCCAAACTATTCCTCAAGCATGTCTTTAGGCTTCACGGGATGCCAGATCGTATCATTTGTGATAGAGGCCCGCAATTTACTTCCCGTTTCTGGCGAGATCTTTGTAGCCTTCTGCAAATTGAGTTGAATCTCTCTTCGGCATACCATCCGGAGACTAATGGTTTGGTTGAACGTACCAATCAATCTATGATTATATACCTTCGACACTTTGTTGCTGAGAACCACGATAACTGGTCCTCCCTCCTACCCTGGGCAGAATTTGCCCTTAACAATTCGCTGGCTGAGGCCACTGGGCAGACACCGTTCGTACTCAATAATGGGCAACACCCTAGGGTACCAGTACCGTTTCCCGCTGCTGCACCTCCTCCTCTTGTGGCTGACTGGGCAACTAATGCCAGAGAGGTTTGGGATCGGACTCAAGAGTCGATCCAAGCAGCTAAGGACCGTATGAAGACGGTGTCCGATCGGTTTCGTCGCCCGGCTCCTGTCTTTTCTCCAGGGGACTTTGTGTGGCTCTCTGCAAAACACGTGAGACTTAGAGTGAGCTCTGTCAAATTTGCTCCTCGCTTCCTGGGTCCTTATGAGGTTCTTCGACAGGTAAATCCTGTAGTCTATCAATTGAAGTTACCTGTCCATCTTAGGATTCATGACAAATTCCATGTCTCACTGCTAAAGCCGGCTATTTTACCTCACGCTCGTGAAGTGCACTCTCCTGCCTCTGATTCCTCTCGCTCTAGCTATGAGGTACGAGCCATAGTTGGTTCTAAGATGGTTAGAGGGCGCAGGTTCTTCTTGATAGATTGGGAGGGCTATGGCCCGGAACATCGCTCTTGGGAGCCTGAGGAGGCTGTCCATGCTCCCGACTTAGTTGCCGATTACCTGCGTCGCCGGGAGGGGGGCCCTTGAGGGGGAGGTACTGTTACGGTTGCTGCGAGCACTGGAGACTATGTCCAGATTTCTTGCTACTGCACATGTGCGAGCGCTGGAGACTAAGTCCAGATTTCTTGCTACTGCACATGTGCGAGCGCTGGAGACTAAGTCCAGATTTCTTGCTACTGCACATGTGCGAGCGCCGGAGACTAAGTCCAATCTTGGAGCCATTGCACATGTGCGGGTGACATCATCGCTGACACGAGGTCACATGTCTCTGACACCTTCTATGCCGATTGGTCGCTGGTCATGTGCTTGTGACGTCTTGCTCGGTGATAGGCCAGCATGACGTCACTCCTGTCGTTCTGGCAGTGGATTGGCTCTGGTGTCCTCCATCTTGGATGAGGCACAGAGTCTATATAAGACCCTGACACACGCCGCATGGTGCTCAGTCCTCTTGGTTCATGCATATGAGTAGACGCTCTGTGCGCGTTCCTCTAGGCATTCCTCTGTCTATGCTAGGTGAGCGCTACCGGCAGGGTAGCGTTCTTATACCTTACAGCTTCGGCTGCTGTCCGTATCCTTTTCTCTTAGGGGAGCGGACATAGGCAGGTGCCTGAGGCACATGGCCTGGCTGGGCCTTGTGATTCTACTCGTAGGTGGACGTTGCCGCTAGGGTAACGTTCCTTATACTGCGTCTGGCAGTTGTTCGTATCCTCGCACACTAGGGGAGCGAACAGAGGTAGGAGCTTTGTGCGGCTTACGCTGCTGTTCGTCTCTTTTGCACCACTAGAAGAGCGGACCTAGGCAGGTGCCATATCTAGTGGTTCGTGTCCTCGCACACTAGTGGAGCGAACGCAGGTAGGAGCTTTGTGCGGCTTACGCTGCTGTTCGTCTCTTTTGCACCACTAGAAGAGCGGACCTAGGTAGGTGCCATTTCGCACACATTGCCTTTGTCTCTGTGATTATTAACAGAGATCATTCCACACACCCTCCAAGTAAGGGAGGAATTGCTTTACTTACTTATTATATCCTTCTGTGAGTTAACAGAGGTATTGCACTCTGCCATAGTCTGCAGCAAAGTCTTTGCACGGTGGACCCTGACTGTCTGATACTCCTTTCAGTTATTATCAGACAGCCCCCCGTAACAGACTCACACTTCTTTCAGAAGCTCCTTCAGAAATTGTAGCCACTTCCTCACACAAACTGCAATGTGCCAAGCAGTCTCATTATATCAACTGACACACACCCATGGGTGGAGGTATGTGGATAGCCATGATTAAAATCGGAGATAAATCCATCAACCACTTCATAAAACATAGCTTTATTCAAAATTCATTAAAAAACATAGAAATGTTCTATGTTTCTAATTTTTTTTTTTTAATAAACCATGTTTTAACTTATGAAGCAGTTGCTGGATTTACATCTGATTTAAATCACATTTCCACCTGGTTACCGGTCCAGGATTCCGAGCACCGCACCCACATCTGGGAGTCTGGTGAGCTGTTGTTTCTCTATGTGGATAGCCATATCCTGCCACCTCTGCAGCTATCTATAAACCTGGCACTTGTAAATGCCTTAACAAAACTCTTTGCACTTCAGCTACTAGTGTAGAAATTCTAGGCTTGCATCCCCGAGGACAACCACCTTTGGGATACATACTGGCCATTTACAATGTAGCCAGTTGCAATCTTATACATATCTATTTACTTTGTGCATTGCTCTGCTTTATTGACATTAGACACTTGGATGCTGTCTTTTCTTGTGCCAATCTTTGCAGTCATAAATCAGCTACAGAGAAGACAAGTTGGCCACAAATGATCATAGATGTTATGCTAGAACAGTGCCAAGAATCCCTGACTTACAGTCATATGAAAAAGTTTGGGCACCCCTATTAATGTTAATCTTTTTTCTTTATAACAATTTGGGTTTTTGCAACAGCTATTTCAGTTTCATATATCTAATAACTGATGGACTGAGTAATATTTCTGGATTGAAATGAGGTTCATTGTACTAACAGAAAATGTGCAATCCGCATTTAAACTAAATTTGACCGGTGCATAAGTATGGGCACCCTTATCAATTTCTTGATTTGAACACTCCTGACTACTTTTTACTGACTTACTAAAGCACTAAATTGGTTTTGTAACCTCATTGAGCTTTGAACTTCCTAGGCAGGTGTATCCAACCATGATAAAAGGTATTTAAGGTGGCCACTTGCAAGTGGTTCTCCTATTTGAATCTCCTATGGAGAGTGGCATCATGGGCTCCTCAAAACAACTCTCAAATGATCTGAAAGCAAAGATTATTCAACATAGTTGTTCAGGGGAAGGATACAAAAAGTTGTCTCAGAGATTTAAACTGTCAGTTTCCACTGTGAGGAACATAGTAAGGAAATGGAAGAACACAGGTTGCTAAGCCCAGAAGTGGCAGGCCAAAATATCAGAAAGGCAGAGAAGAAGAATGGTGAGAACAGTCAAGGACAATCCACAGAGCACCTCCAAAGACCTGCAGCATCATCTTGCTGCAGATGGTATCAATGTGCATCGGTTAACAATACAGCGCACGTTGCACAAGGAGAAGCTGTATGGTAGAGTCATGCGAAAGAAGCCGTTTCTGCAAGCACGCCACACACATAGTCGCCTGGGGTATGCAAAAGCACATTTGGACAAGCCAGTTACATTTTGGAAGAAGGTCCTGTGGAATGATGAAACAAAGATTGAGTTGTTTGGTCATACAAAAAGGCGTTATGCATGGAGGTAAAAAAACACAGCATTCCAAGAAAAGCACTTGCTACCCACAGTAAAATTTGGTGGAGGTTCCATCATGCTTTGGGGCTGTGTGGCCAATGCCGGCACCGGGAATCTTGTTAATGTTGAGGGTCACGTGGATTCAACTCAGTATCAGCAGATTCTTGAAAATAATGTGCAAGAATCAGTGACGAAGTTGAAGTTATGCAGGGGATGGATATTTCAGCAAGACAATGTTCCAAAACACCGCTCCAAATCTACTCAGGCATTCATGCAGAGGAACAATTACCGTATTTTTCAGACTATAAGACGCACCGGACTATAAGACGCACCCTGGTTTTAGAGGAGGAAAATAGGAAAATAAAACTTTAAGCAAAAAAATGTGGTCATGACACACTGTTATGGGGCGAGGATCTGCTGCTGACACTGTTATGGGGGTAATGTCCCCAAATTCTCTACTAAGGTACCCCATCCTGGTAATGATCCTCCTGCCTTGTATATGATCCTGCTATAAACCCCCATCCTGCTCATATACCAGCATCCTGCTCATATTCCCTCATCCTGTTCATATACCCCCATCCTATTGATATACCCCCATCCTATTGATATACCCCCCATCCATCCTATTGATATTTCCCCCATCCATCCTGCTCATATACTCCCATCCTGCTCATATACTCCCATCCTGCTCATATACTCCCATCCTGCTCGTATACTCCCATCCTGTTCATATACCCCCATCCTGTTCATATACCCCCATCCTGCTCATATACTCCCATCCTGCTCGTATACTCCCATCCTGTTCATATACCCCCATCCTGTTCATATACCCCCATCTTGTTAATATACCCCCATCCTGTTCATATACCCCCCATCCATCCTGCTCATATACTCCCATCCTGCTATATGCCCCCATAGTGTTCATATACTCCCATCCTGTTCATATACCCCATCCTGTTCATATACCCCCATCCTGTTCATATACCACCATCCTGTTCATATACCCTCCATCCATCCTGCTCATATACTCCCATCCTGCTATATGCCCCCATCGTGCTGATATACCATCCTGGTACATGGCCTGTATCCTATAGCACAAGACGAAAAAATAAACGTTTATACTCACCTTTTCCTCACTCCCTCCAGCACCGATCATCTTCCTCTCAGCGGAAATGACCTGTGTGTGTGGAGCCGTTCCCCTGCAGCACGTGATGTCTTCCTGTCTGTGCCGATCAGCTGATCAGCACAGATCAGCTGACCGGCACAGACAGAAAGACATCGCGTGCACCAGGGGGACGGCTCTACACACGGGGACGGGTGAGTGTACTGATTCACTGCACCCCGCACTGATGATGACGCGCGGGGGGCAGTGAATACAGCCGCACATGATCACTCCAGGCTGTAATTGCCAGGGGTGATCATGCGGACCGGCTCTTTACTATGCGCGCGTCCCAGCTCATCTCCCGCCCACCTGTCAGTGCCGGCTTCAGCGCTGAGAGATGGGCGGGAGGATGGGCGTGCATATGTAATGAGCGGGCCCACGTGGTCTGCTCGTGCCTGCTCGTGCCCCCGATGACCCGCTCCACCGCAGCACCCTCGTTCCCGGCCGCAGCCCTATTGTCAGACCATAAGACTCACCCCCAACTTTCCCCCAACATTTGGGGAAAAAAAAGTGCGTCTTATGGTCCGAAAAATACGGTACAATGTTCTGAAATGGCCATCACAGTCCCCAGACCTGAATATCATTGAACATCTGTGGGATGATGTGAAGCGGCGGTCCATGCTCGGCGACCATCAAACTTAACTGAACTGGAATTGTTTTGTAAATAGGAATGGTCAAATATACCTTCATCCAGGATCAAGGAACTCATTAAAAGTTACAGGAAGCGACTAGAGGCTGTGATTTTTGCAAAAGGAGTAGCTACAAAATATTAATGTCACTTTTATGTTGAGGTGCCCATACTTTTGCACCGGTCAAATTTTATTTAAATGCGGATTGCACATTTTCTGTTAGTACAATAAACCTCATTTCAATCCAGAAATATTACTGAGTCCATCAGTTATTAGATAGATGAAACTGAAATAGCTGTTGCAAAAACCCAAATTGTTATAAAGAAAAAAAGTTAACATTAATAGGGGGGTCCAAACTTTTTCATATGACTGTATTTGATGTAAAGCTATAACCAGAAGCAAAATGGTGTAAGACTTAAGGGTGCTTTACACGCTGCGACATCGCTAACAATATATCGTCGGGGTCACGTCGTCAGTGACGCACATCCAGCGCCGTTAGCGACATCACAGTGTGTGACACCAAGGAGCGATGATCAACGAGCGCAAAAACATGAAAAATCGTTGCTCGCTGACACGTCGCTCCTTTACCAAATATCGTTGCTGCTGCAGGTACGATGTTCGTCGTTCCTGCGCCTGCGGCAGAACACATCGCTGTGTGTGACACCGCAGGAATGACGAATATCTCCTTACCTGCGTCCACCGGCAATGAGTATGGAAGAAAGTGGGCGGCATGTTCCGGCCGCTCATCTCTGCCCCTCCTCTGCTATTGGATGGCTGCCGTGTCGCAGGGAAGGTAAGTCCGTGTGATGGGTGTTAGCGATGTTGTGCGCCACGGGCAGTGATTTGCCTGTGACGCACAACCGACGGGGGCGGGTACGCTCGCTAGCGATATCGGTACCGATATCGCAGCGTGTAAAGTACCCAGTGGCGTAACTAGAGTTTGATGGGCCCTGGTGCAAAATTTGGACCGGGGCCCCCCTCCATGTACACCGACACTTAGGGCGGCTTTGCACGTTGCGACATCGCACATGCGATGTTGATGGGGTCAAATCGAAAGTGACGCACATCCGGCATCACTTGCGATGTCATAGTGTGTAAAACCTTTTTGATACGATGAACGAGCGCAAAAGCATTGTTATCGTATCATCGGTGTATTCTCCGACATTTACATAATGCCGGTGCTGCGACAGGTACGATGTTGTTCTTCGTTCCTGCGGCAGCACACATCCCTGTGTGTGAAGCCGCAGGAGTGAGGAACAACACCTTACCTGCGTCCCAGCTGCTATGAGAAGGAAGGAGGTGGGCGGGATGTACACATCCTGCTCATCTCCGCCCTTCCACTGCTGTGACGCCGCATGGCCCGCCCCCTTAGTAAGGTGGCGGATCGCAGGCCAGAGCGATGTTGCAAGAAAGGTGAGTGCATGTGAAGCTGGCGTAGCGACAATGTTCGCTACGCCAGCTATCACAAGATATCGCACGTACGACGAGGGCGGGGACTATCGCACTGGACATCGCAGCATCGGCTTGCGATGTCGCAACGTGCAAAGCCCGCCTTAGGGTATGGGATAATGACACTGACACTCGGGGTACAGGATAATGACGCTAACACACGGCTTTTACCCACAGCACCCAGGTTTCCCATGATCTGAAATCCCTCTATCAGCACCCAGCTTTCCCATGTTCTGATATCCATCTTTTCCTTGGCACCCAGCTTTCCCATGCTCTGCTATACATCTTTCCCTCAGCACCCAGCTTTCCCATTATATCAGAGCATCAGAAAGCTGGGTGCTGAGAGATGTACAGCAGAGCATGGGAAAGCTGGGTGCTGAGAGATGTACAGCAGAGCATGGGAAAGCTGGGTGCTGAGGGAAAGAGCCTTTTTCCCTCAGCACAAAACATTACCGTCCCATACTTGTATCTTTGTCCCCCCTTGTATATAGATCTCAAAATACTATAATGGCCCCCACATAGCCTTCCATGTTGTATAAAGGGTCCCACACATTATCCTATATGTATTATAATGCAGCGACATAAATCATCATATTGTATTATGCAGCCCCATACTCCTCCATGTATAATGCACCCATATATTCCATGTATAAGGTGTCCTTCATTTTGTATTATGCAGCCCCATACTCCTCCATGTATAATGCACCCCTAGTTCATGTATAAGGTGTCCTTCATGTTTATTATGCAGTCCCATAGACCTCCATGTATCATGCAGCCAGCACCCCCAGGCCTCTATGTATCATGCAGCCAGTCGCCCCCAGGGCCTCCATGTGTCATGCAGCCAGTACCCCCAGGGCCTCCATGTATCATGCAGCCAGCACTCCCAGGGCCTTCATGTGTCATGCAGCCAGCACCCCCAGGGCCTCCATGTGTCATGCAGCCAGCACCCCCAGGGCCTCCATGTGTCATGCAGCCAGCCGCCCCCAGGTCCTCCATGTGTCATGCAGCCAGGCCCCTCCAGGCCTCCATGTGTCCTGCAGCCAACCTCCCCCAGGGCCTCCATGTGTCATGCAGCCAGCACCCCCAGGGCCTCCATGTGTCATGCAGCCAGGCCCCTCCAGGCCTCCATGTGTCATGCAGCCAGCACCCCCAGGGCCTCCAAGTGTCATGCAGCCAGGCCCCTCCAGGCCTCCATGTGTCATGCAGCCAGCAAAATAAAAAAACAAGTACCTCTCTTCTCCTTCTGACCCCTGCAACCGCAGTAGTTATGCCCCTGCCCCCATATGTCACACACTCTTCTCCCCATACAGCCTGCACCCCCATATCATACACACTACACCCGCACATCTCATACACCCTGCTTCCCATACAGCCTGCACCCCCATATCACACACACTACACCCCCATATCTCACACCCTGCCCAGATATCTCACCCTGCCAGCACCCCAACTTACCCCTCTCAAACACTCTGCACCCCTTCCCATCCTTCTGTCACAGTCTGCAGCCCTCATATGCCACTCACCCTTCAGCCCCCTTCCCCCTCATGTCCCCTATTTTCTTATTACCAGTCATCATGTGTCCAAATCTCCTTCAGGATTCAGTATCTCTTGCTTTCTGCCCGGCATCCTGTGTCTCCTCCCACACAGTCACATGGGCGTGACATCATCGCAGGTCCTGCAGGATGGATATTATTCCGTCTGCTGTGCAGGTCAGGAGCACTCCTGCTCTGCTGCAGCTCAGAAACGGCTGGTGGGCCTCTCCAGGTCAGGGGCCCCTCTACTGAAACTGAGCTCCCCTGACTCACAGGCCGGCCCCCTGACGGTCGCATTGTCGGCCACTACACAGCGGCACTACACATAGGGGCCCGGCAGCTGTCTGCCACTTAGACCGCACTGTCTGCAGCCTCCAGTCCTGACCTGATTCTTCATCTCCTGATGACCTGAATCTTCATTTCCTGCGACTGCCGACATGCATCTGTCACGGGCGGAGGGGCCTCGCTCGCTACGCTCGGGTCCGGGGCTTCTACTGCTCGGTGGCTCGAGCGGTGGGCCGGACCCGGGGACTCGAGCAGCGCTTCTCGCCCACGAGTGAAAAGGGGGTGGTTTGTTTGGGGAGATAGTTCGTGACGCCACCCACGGGTCGTGGTGATGATGGGCACCACCGCTGCTGGTGACGGGGATCCCAGGAGCGATGGCAGGGAGCAGCTAGGATGTTGGTTCTCCCTCCGTGGGTAGGGGTTGGTGATCCCGGGGCCCGGTTGCGATACGGGGAGGCAGGGTAGCTGGGGTGCAGGGTTGCAGGAGCAGTGTGGCGCGGTGCCAGATGGCACTGTTGTACTCACTCAGGCACAGATCCACACAGTCTCTGGTACGGACGGGTCCATGTTCTTCCACTGCCCCACCCAAGCAACCTACACCTTTATGCTGCCCCTAAGAAATGGGCAGCACCCCTTTACCCCAGTCCTGGTCCAGGTCACCCAAGCGGGAACGGGTATGGCGTCATTTCAGGGGACCCCACATCCAGGGGGACCCCTGACCCCCAGAGGATGGTCACCGGTCCTGGTGGTGACCGGACCCCAGCCTGCTCTGCTGCGGGTCCTTCCTCCAATCTGCCTCTCTGGAGGTGGCAACGGAATACAGCCCACAAATTATTTTCAAGACCACAAGTTCGTGGTTGGCCTGCAAGTTCTCGGCCTTGTTCATGAGTAGTTTCTCATGTGGGCTGTTAGTACGGCAGAGAAAGATTAAACATACTGATGGTCCCAATGGGGACAACTCTCTCCTTTTCGGATGGTAATCAGATGAGTCATTCGGATCATTAGTGTTCATTTAAATAAAACAAGGTGCTGAGGGTCCAAACAGGGACAACTGGGTTGCAACGGAGGACCGCTGCCTTACTTGAGGTCGCCTTCCTCATACGCCTCCTCCAACGCTACATCCGGACGGTACGGTGGGGGAGGGGACTGGGACCGCATCTGGACACCACGGCCTTCCCTCTGCTTCACATCTAGGGGAAACCAGCCCCTCTCCCCGCAGTGTCGGGTGTAGGTCACCAGGTCGCCTGGTTGCAATTCATGATCAGGGTGGCCCATTGACAGATGGGAGTTTTCATCCCGGCGAGCCACAAATATCTCGGCTTCCAGACTCGGTTCATAGACGAAGCCATATCCCCGCTGAGGATCAAAGCGCCTGATCTGGCCCTCGTGGATCAGGCCCCGCACCCGGAAAGTGGCATTGCACAGATTGTCCTTTTCTCTTATGGTGCGAGTCAGCACCTTGGACCTCTGCTGCTCTCGGGCGGCAATCTCGCGGCCCAGCGGGTTCGGCTCCCTGTCCCAGTAGGAGGCGTTTGCGTGCCCCTGCGCGCGGGTTGGGCCCCGCTGGACCTCCCCCACACTGGCCACGACCGGTATTCTCCTTGGGGGGTCCTGCGGTGATGCGGCCTGGGCTGCTGCTTTGCAGCGGCGACCCGGCGCAGCCTCAGCTGAGGCGTAGGGTTCAGGGACAACAGGCCTCACCTGCTGGGCCTTCCTGCCCGCAGCTTCCATTTCTTCCATAGCCAGACGGGGCTGTCTTGGGTGCGGCCGCTTCCGGGGCTGACGGCTTCTTTTCGCGGACGGGTACCTCCCACGGGATCTTCCATGGCAGCAGTGCAGGCCGTTCACTGGCACAGCCTACAGGCTGGTCCTCCAGGGCGGACGGGCTGAACTCCGCTACCAGTTTTGGGGGCAGCAAGCCTAGTGGCGGGGCAGCAGCAACCGGTGCGAATGACGGGGGAGGCAGCAGGGTGAACGGACGCAGACCGGGCCCCTCAGCCGCAGCGACCGGTCCTTTAAGGACACAGGTGCGTGGGTCGCTCACCCGCTCCTCCAACACTGTCTCCACCTCGCGTCTCCGCAAGGCTGCCGCCACTTCCTCCGTTTCGGCCACGCATCTCTCCATTAGGAATCGGACCTGGGCCTGCAGGCAGCAGCACATTTGAGCGGTCCGGGCTTCCATCCATGCCGCTGTTCCTGGCGTGGGCTCCGGGACCTCAGTATTGCCGGATGGGACGGACATACTGGTGCTTGTGCTTCCAGGAACCGTACTCACAGCAAAAAAGGGCAACCAGTCCAGTTAGCCCAGGTCAACATATCTCATGCACAAACAGGATGCAGACAAGCCTCTCAACATGATGGACACTTCACAGGTGCAAGGTAAATTGCACACCAGTGGCGCGCATAGGGCACTGTTCACACTTGTATGCGCATGGTCTCCAGCCAGCAACCTATTACCACGCCCTTACTATTAGATTAGGCGGGTTACTCGGACACTACTCACTGCAGCACGCAAGGGACAGAAATTCCACTATGCACGGCCGTATTAAGAGGCCCGGCTGCACCCCGCATAGTCAAAGTGCAAAAAATACATATAAAATATATGTGAGGTATTAGTTTGTAAATTGGCCAATGTACGTAAGCCCACAATCCTCATCACGGATCCTCACGCTTGCGGGTCCCTACACTGATAAATATCAAAAATAGCAACAAGACCTCACATATATTTTATATGTATTTTTTGCACTTTGACTATGCGGGGTGCAGCCGGGCCTCTTAATACGGCCGTGCATAGTGGAATTTCTGTCCCTTGCGTGCTGCAGTGAGTAGTGTTCGAGTAACCCGCCTAATCTAATAGTAAGGGCGTGGTAATAGGTAGATGGCTGGACAACATGCGCGTACAAGTGTGAACAGTGCCCTATGCGCGCCACTGGTGTGCAATTTACCTTGCACCTGTGAAGTGTCCATCATGTTGAGAGGCTTGTCTGCATCCTGTTTGTGCATTAGATATGTTGGCCTGGGCTAACTGGACTGGTTGCCCTTTTTTGCTGTGAGTACATTTTATAATACTTTTTTGTGGGAGTTTTTATCTCCTCTTCTTGTTGCTATTTTTGATATTTATCAGTGTAGGTACCCGCAAGCGTGAGGATCCGTGATGAGGATTGTGGGCTTACGTACATTGGCCAATTTACATACTAATACCTCACATATATTTTATATGTATTTTTTGCACTTTGACTATGCGGGGTGCAGCCGGGCCTCTTAATACGGCCGTGCATAGTGGAATTTCTGTCCCTTGCGTGCTGCAGTGAGTAGTGTCCGAGTAACCCGCCTAATCTAATAGTAAGGGCGTGGTAATAGGTTGCTGGCTGGACACCATGCGCATACAAGTGTGAACAGTGCCCTATGCGCGCCACTGGTGTGCAATTTACCTTGCACCTGTGAAGTGTCCATCATGTTGAGAGGCTTGTCTGCATCCTGTTTGTGCATTAGATATGTTGGCCTGGGCTAACTGGACTGGTTGCCCTTTTTTGCTGTGAGTACATTTTATAATACTTTTTTGGGGGAGTTTTTATCTCCTCTTCTTGTTGCTATTTTTGCTTCCAGGAACCGGATGTGTAGCAGAGTCCTGGCGTCCCTGCTCTTTATACCTTCGGTTACATCAGGTACACCTGCACCCGCCCCCCCTTGGTTCTTTCTAGCACTTCCTCCTTCTGGGGGCGGGGCTTCACTTTTGGACCTTCCCTGCTTGGGGAAGACGCTCGAGCGGGAAATCTTCGCGCCAAAGATAGCGGAACTTCAAATTTTTTGGCCGGACGCCGCCAGCGGGGACTGCAAGGTGCACTTCTACCGGTAGGTAGTATGGTTTTAATCCTGTTCTTGATGAAAGCTGTCATGGGCGGAGGGGCCGCGCTCGCTACGCTCAGGTCCGGGGCTTCTGCTGCTCGGTGGCTCGAGCCGTGGGCTGGACCCGGGGACTCGAGCAGTGCTCCTCGCCCACGAATGAAAAGGGGGTGGTTTGTTTGGGGAGATAGTTCGTGACGCCACCCACGGGTCGTGGTGATGATGGGCACCACCGATGCTGGTGACGGGGATCCCGGGAGCGATGGCAGGGAGCAGCTAGGATGTTGGTTCCCCCTCCGTGGGTAGTGGTTGGTGATCCCGGGGCCCGGTTGCGATACGGGGAGGCAGGGTAGCTGGGGTGCAGGGTTGCAGGGGCAGTGCGGCGCGGTGCCGGATGGCACTGTTGTACTCACTCAGGCACAGATCCACAGAGTCTCT
The DNA here is from genome assembly GCF_048569485.1 of Anomaloglossus baeobatrachus. Taxonomy (NCBI): domain Eukaryota; kingdom Metazoa; phylum Chordata; class Amphibia; order Anura; family Aromobatidae; genus Anomaloglossus; species Anomaloglossus baeobatrachus. Next base: position 71,855,465 of record NC_134354.1, read on the forward strand.
GGTAAACCAAACAGCTGGATGGATGGGTCCCGCAGCCGGCTGCTGTGTCTTTGCTCTCCCCGGACAGATTGATGGTGGCTGTCTTTCCCTGCACCTTTGTAGAATGTCTTGACTCCGATGGTTTCCCAACGGTAGTCCGCTCCCCGACGTGTATGTACCGAAAGAGCCCGTTTTGCCCGCAGGCGCTGGCCCTTGGATCCTCGCTGTGTGGATGGTTGCCTTCTGTCAGGTCTTGGGTGTTAGGGAACCCCTGGGGTTCCGGTCACTCTCGGATTTGACCGTTGTCGGCGGCTCCTAGCCTAGTCGGGTTCCGATGGCTCTGCCTTGGTGTGCTTGGTACAACTCTGCTCCCCGGATCGGTACCGGCGGGCAACCACCCGTCCCCGGTCCTACAGTTCCGCTGACTTGTACCACCTCCTGCAGACGGCCACCACCGTCTGCCGACCTTGTTGGCAGTGCCTTGGCTCCTACCCAGACACCAACAGTTTCTGTCCTCTCACTTTCAACTCCAACTCGAATCTGTCACTTTTCCCGCCTGCAGGCCTGTGAACTCCTCGGTGGGTGGGGCTAACTGCCTGGCTCCGCCCCACCTGGTGTGGACGTCAGACCCTGGAGGAGGCAACAAGGGTTTTGTTTGACTGATGTAAACTATCCAGGGGAGGGGGGTGTGATGTTATGTCTGTGACTACCTGGCTAGTCCAGGGCGTCACACATCCACAGTCACTCACAGCAGCCAGTCACTGTCTCCATACCCTGGCTGTAGAAGAGTAGATGACGCGGCAGGCAGTCAGCCTGAGGTCACAGGTAAAGAAGCTAAAGGGGGCGGTGACGGCCACTTGTATAAGAGCTAGTATAGTATAGTTACAACTTACAAGCAACGCAGCTTCCTCTCCCTGACACGATCAGCTGTTTATCTTCAGGGCGGGCCCCTAACCTGCCGGGCCCGGTCGCAATGGCGACCGCTGCGACTGCGGTAGTTACGCCCCTGAAAGTACCCTTAGGAGTCAGATGTGACTGCCTAGACATATTGTGATGACCCCAAAGTCACTATGTTTTAGCATTGCATTTTTAAGGCACAGTAGATCAAGTTTAGTAAAAACACATGTCCACTTGAATATTCCCACCTGGACAACAAAGACCCAATTTGGGAGTTTCTAGTTAAACATACTTTGATATTTAGCATCAAGAATATCATAGGCAAGTTTTATTTGAAAAGAACATTGATGTGCCGACAACAGGTTTACCGAATCAATGTTTTTGTACCAGCAAATCTTCTTAATAACTATATACTGCAAGCTTTATACACAGTATTAAACAAAACCCTATATATCCTTTAGATTATACAAAGGCAACTCTTTCTTTAAAGCTAACAAACTCCCTTAGGCTATCCTCACATATTTTCACATCTGATGCTCAACTATGGATTTCTCTGTTGAAATTCAGAGATGTGGGATCTGAATTATTGCACAAATGGTTAATAATTATTCAGTACAACAATCCTCCCAAAAACAAGTTGTCCCCTAGGACTTGCCATAAATATTAATAAAAGTCTTTGTTGCAAGAATCAGTGGCAAGATCAGATAATAAAAGAGATACAGGATATCTGTAGCAAAGCTTGCCTAAGGGGAAATTACACTATCCAGGTCAGAGAGGATCATTGCTTCTGTGATGAAGGCTGAGAAAAAAAAATCCAGTATCAAAACCAAAGAAAAGAATAGGTGCATAGCTAAAAAGTGTTTAACAATTAAATGAGACTGGCAACGTATAAAACAAAACATTCTACATCCTTCATCAATGGCGGAGTTATCATAGGTCCTAGCTGCCTTTGATATCTGGTAGTTGAAAGGATGTTAATTAATGCATTCTGAATCTCACAGAATGCAAAATATACCAAATTATTTAATGTGATAAAAATGCAAATGAAATACAAATATTATTCAATAACATTTTTGACACATATGGAATATTTTCAAAACTTCCAGGAACCATGAACTGAGCTGTGAGGCTTTGATTAAGGCACATATAACAGATGTTCCTTAGGCATCAGTACAGAAAAGCTCCTCAAAACTCAGCTCAAGAGCTCTTAAGACATTTGAAGGAGTATGGAGGAAGCTCAAGTCTGTTTTCTTATTTTGTTTTCTTCTTAGACTCCAACAACTTATTTCACAATTGCTTTCATTTCTATGTTCTTTTTTTGTTGACGTGCTGAAAGTCATTTCTAAGATTTATTGAAGATGGGTACAGACACGTCACTTGTTAAAAGTAATGTCTTATTTTTCATTTACGATTCATTAACCCCTTAAGGACTCACACATTTTAAACCTTTACAAGAAAACATGTTTTTCTATTTCATTATTGCACTCAAGGAACCATATTATTTCACTCATTCACACTTGTTATCTATGGGATGAGTATAAACTGTCAGAGACCCCATTTTAGGACACAAATCATTAGCAAATTAGTTTAACACTTAATAGGGAAAAATAGAAAAAAAAATAAGGGATTGTGCTTTTGTTTTAACATTATTTATTATGAGCCTCAATTTGAATATGACGATACCAAATTCATGCAGTTTTATTTCTTTCTTTCAAGACTTTTAAACAATAAATACACCATTGTTTCTGTGTCATACTGTATTTTGAGACCAGTGATGGACGGACCCGGACTGTAAAAGGCCGAATCCACGCAGTTTCAAAAGTATCTGAACATTGACCCCCGGGCCAGGAGTTCTCAAGGAGCTACAGGTAACAATCCGAGTCTGGCATTTTGGGTAATTAAAAAAAAATAAAGGAAAAATAAAGAAAAAAAGGGGAAAGCAGGTGCGTTATACTTCCAAAATCTTGAGCGGCTGTAGACTGCTTCTGGGCTGCTCATTATTCTTCATGCATATGCACTGCTGCCCCCTCTCACCGCCAGTCCCCATGTCTCCGATTAGTTACAGTCAGATGTGCCTTTACCCTTTGTGGTGTGGCAGCGTGTCTGACTTCGCTCAATCAGAGATGCTGTCTGTTTGTCTACATTGGTGTAAAAATAAATAAATGTGTGCCCTCACATTATACCAAAAGACTAGAAAGATATTTGTCACGAGTGTGTCGAGTTCAGCTGAGGCCATTTGCAGATCGTAGGTACTCTTTAACATGAGTTGATTTAACTTAATTTGGTGCTGAAGGGGTTAATGATTCCTTGCTCATTCTGCTGAGATTCCAGATAGCTATAAGGCAATGTTCACACAGAGCTTTTTTGGTGCATTTTTTAGCTGCATATTTGCCTTGGTTTTATGCAAATCCATGCTAATAAAATGTTGCTTTTTACAGTCCCAGCAAAGTCTATGAGATTTCTGAAATCTCATGCACACACACACAAACACCTGCAGATTTTTTCGGGACCGTTTTGTCAAATACCTACGTTTTTGTTACAGATTTCAAATAATGAGCATGTCAATTCTTAGCAGCATTTTTGCAACATTTTTTTCATTGCTACAACCCATTTTGTAGAAAAAACACAGCAAATCCGCACCAAAACCACAGTAAATATGCAACTGGAATACGCACCAAAAACGCAGATGACGCAAAGGAGATTTCCTGCCACAGGATCAGGTTTTGGTCAGGAAAAAAATGCACCAAAATAGCCCTGTGTGAACATAGCCTAATAGTTCATTATATACTGACCTGTAAAGGAGTTGTCTCTGGAGATAGCTGTGGTTATCTTCCCAGCAAATGTGGTGGAGTCCCTCTCTGGAGTTCTTTTGTTGTATCTCTCTCTTGTTTGTATCCCCTCCCTCATGTTGTCTTTATATTAGTAGCAAGACTAGTGTCTTGCTAGCCTGCTCACTAGTCAAAGAAAATCCAGGGTCAACAAGAGCATAGGCACATGATAATGCACGGAGGAAAGACCCATCTAGGGATACTATGGAGTGCAGGGATCAGACACAGGTGAGAGCGAGGTGGTGACTCTTTCCCTATTGCCACAGCCTTCCTTCACATCTTCCCTGGTGTACCTCTCCATTTGTACCGCACACCGGGCATTCCCTCACCCAGGCGTGACACTATTGTAGTTCAGTTCATTTAAAATGATGCGCGAGTGTGCTCATCCCTGCTCAGTACTCGATTGAGCACTGAGGTTCTCATTGCTTATGTAGTCATGAGCTTTATGGTAATTGACATGGTGTTTTAAAAATTGCTTTGCAGTATTACTTCTCTTGAAGAAGACCAACTGAATATGGTCTCTTATTAGCGATGCTCCATGGGAAAAATGTATGCAAAATAGTTATCTTGTAGAAAATTCCACTTAGGAGAGGAAGCGTCTCTATAAGTCATTGTTAAAGGATTAGACATAGACCTTTTCTTAGTAGCATTAGTTTTATTTCATTCTACAAGAGAGTCAAACTGCATAGTCAAAGACTGGCAATAAAATAATACAGACTCTTGAAAGAGAGGGGTTCAAATCTCCAACTCCAGAGTCCAGAGAGAAGCTACATATATAGAGATTTAGCTGTCTGATGTATAACGTTGCTTTCCTTCCTTACCTAGACATCCAAGAGTACAAGAGTGCTTTAATAAATCTAACACCCTCTTTTGATTCTGTCCCAGTCGTCACATCAAAGCTGAATAGTAAGCAGCTGAAAATAGAATATTTATGATCAATATTCACAGAAAAAAAACTATAATAAAAAAATTATTTCAAAATAGTAACATTTTTCAATGTAAATTGCCTTTTAATCGTATGAATTATAGGATATGGATTAATAATTAAATGTAATTATTCAATGTAATTATTATTATTATTATTATTATTATTATTATTATTATTATTATTATTATTAATAATAAAAATAATAATAATAACAACAATAATAATAATAATAAAACTATATAACATTCTTAAATAGTTATTTAAGGATATTACGTTTTTTTGTTATTACTAATACTGTTTGTCTTTATTGAGTCATCACGTATAATAATCTTAAGCTTTTGCACTATTGTAGTCATTGAGAAACTTTCACATATAATGAAATTTCTGTTAGACAACCATTAAAACTTGCATTAAAAAATGGTCTTCTAAAAAAGTGGTTTTCTCAAAGAAAATGTTCATTATGCATGATAGCAATAGAATCTGAAATGCTACCATACTTCATTCAGTATGCATGTAGGTCTTGTCTTCTCGAAGAGTTGTCCATTTGAACAGTTGGTAAAAAAAAGCTGGTTAGAGAAAACGTTATTATGTATATAGTACTTGATATCATTTAATTATTCCATATAGAAATGTGAGATGATTGTTCCGTTACAAGATTTGGCATATTGGTCTAAAACACAAAAATAATGCTCTGATGATATATTCCAAAGCTTGGTAAGTTCTAACATTATAATACATGTTGTTCTCCGAGTATCTCCTAGTTTGCTTTGATTTTGCCTTTGAAAGTCACCCAGCAGGAGATCATCTTTGATCCATATGAATACTGTTTTGTTATAACGGTCTAGAATACCACAACTTGTAGAATTTCTGTGACAAAACTATAAAAAAAAACCTTGGAAGAGTATGTCAAACAAAATCGTAATATCAGTTGTGTGTTCTACATCGGTAATTTGTGCCTTTTATGAGATAAACCCTGCAGGTTTTCTAGTGGATGGCTTTGTGGGACATCCAAGAGCTTCAACTGCTAAAATGTATTTCTAGTGAGATATTGTAAGTATTTGAAAAGATTTAAATCTTGTAGCTATTTCCTTTGGTAACATAATTATCACTAAGATACTAGTATGTAGGATCTCACCTAAAGCAGAAATCTGAGGTGTCTCTCAGGGGGCATCAAAATACTTGCACTAATTTGACGATAGTTTTTTATGAGCTATCTGATGGATTGTCCATTATTTTTTTGGCTACAGTACTCTGAAAAGCAGGAAGTAACTAAATGCTGAAACACCTGAGAAAGGAGGTGGACCGCCTCCGTAATGCATAGTCAGGGGGGGGATTCAGCCGGTTCTGTCCGGTTCAGGCAATATGGTTGTTAAAATAGCAGCCGGCAAGAAACGGCTCTGGTGATCTGGTTCCTTGTATTCACTTGTGCTAGTGTCTTTAAGACACTAACACAAATGAATCCCCATACCTTCGCGCCACACTTCCGGGTTCAGTGGAGCCTGTCTGCACCCTGACTCGGCGAACAGCAACACGCTGACGCTGCAGAGAGGTGATGGCAGCGTGGTGAGGTAGCTCCTTCTGCTGCCGCCTGTCAGTGTCCATCTGCAGAGTGCCACGGAGGAAGGAAGACAGAGGAGCTGCCGCCGGTACTTGGAGAAGGTAATCACCCATAGAGCCGAAGATGCAGGGAACAGGGAGAGAAGCTGCATAAAGATGGTAACTATATGGGGAGTGGAGCCACATAAAGATGGTAACTATATGGGGAGAGGAGGCCGCATGAAGATGGGAACTATATGGGGAGAGGAGGCCACATAAAGATGGGAACTATATGGGGAGAGGAGGCCGCATATATGGGAACTATATGGGGAGAGGAGGCCGCATAAAGATGGGAACTATATGGGGAGAGGAGGCCACATGAAGATGGGAACTATAAGGGGAGAGGATGCCACATAAAGATGGGAACTATATGGAGAGAGGAGGCCGCATAAAGATGGGAACTAGATGGGGAGAGGAGGCCGCATAGATGGGAACTATATGAGAAGAGGAGGCCGCATAAGATGGGAACTAAATGGAAAAAGGAGCCATATGAGACAGGATCTGCAAGGGAAAAGGAGCACATGGGATGGGATCTGCAGGGGAAAGAGACCACATGGGATGGGATCTGTAGGGTGAAAGGAGCCACATGGGATGGGATCTGCAGGGGAAAAAGTCCACATGGGATGGATTCTGTATGGGGGAAAAAAACACATGGGATGGGAGCTGCACTGGAAAAGCAGCCACATGGGATGAGATCTGAATGGGGAAGGTCATCCGTTCCAATTTTAGCAGGGTTTCTTTAGTAATAATTTTTAAAAATTGTAGAAAAGCCGTTTAATACAATATGACTGACAGTGACTGGAACAACTGGTGCTGGACAGGAGAGTGAAGGTATAGGAGGGGAAGAAGGGGAAAGAGATTTTACTTTAAATTACTTGTATTTTTTGGTTGAGGAACGTGCGTGAAAATAGGTGTGGCTAATGAAATGGGTGTGGTTACAGAATGGGTGTGGTTTTCAAATGGGTGGGTTTTACAGAGAACCTGTTGTTAAAAATTTGAATCCCAGCCCTGCGCATAGTGATGTTACATGTTTTCTAGTGTTCTACTAAATAACTTTTCTTTATCATGAGTTTTTCTGGTTTCCTCCTGACCTGCATCACAAGACTTGGAGACCTTTGTGGAAACAGAGAAAACTAACTGCAATCCCTGCGACAAGCTGGCTCTAAGCACATGGGGCGAAGCAAAAGAAAAGGTGTGAGATCACAGGCTGCCTCCAAAAGATAAAATATTTGTCTCTCTTCTGATTTTTCAGGAAAGCTTATTATTTTGTCCAGTAGATATCACAATTACTATACTGCCTAATCCTGGTGTCACAGGTTCCAACTGTCCTGGTTTCGGCAGGACTGTCCCGCCACATCAGACCTTTGGCTCATCATCCTCCTTGCTGTCTCCATGCCTCCTACTCTACAGAGGGTAGAGCTGCATCTCAATGCACATCATTTAAATAAACAGCTCAGATCTCGGATCTAACTAAATCTTAAACTCGTGAACTCCACATTTACAGGAACCACCTCTAGCAATGAGCCACATCGTAGATTGAAATGGATGGAAAAATTTAGTATATGTGACCTGTATTGCAGGCAGTTAACCCAGAAGCAGATTATATAGGTGCATAGAGATACATCTATACATAACATTGCATCTCTATGTCACTGTATACTAAAGGTGAAGAAATAATCAATGTTTTGTTCCTATAAAATTGCCACAAAAACTATAGTAAAATGTCAATTTATTTCTAATTGTAAAAAGGAACATTTCTATTTTTTGTGAGTGTCCCTGAGGCTTGAACCCATAACCTCTACAATTGCAAGCAGAAGCTAAACCTACGAGCCACAGGCTCTGGTGGTATCAGTGTGAGAATTTAGTAATTTTGAAGCTGCAATGCAGGCTCTGACTCCACAGACAGATTATACCGGTACATAGACATACATTGTACATAGAGTTGTATTTACTGTATATGTCCCTGTACGCTAGAGGGAGAATAAAAGAGATATATTTTTTCTTCCTATAAAATTACTGAAAAATCTTAAAACAACTATTAAAATAATTACATTATAGAATCATAGAGTTGGAATTGACCTCCTGGGTTGTTTAGTCCAACCCCCTGCTCAAAGCAGGATTCCCTAAATCATCCCAGACAGATGTCCATCCAACCTCTATTTAAAGACTTCCATTGAAGAACTCGCCCCCTCTCATGGCAGCCTGTTCCATTCGTTGATCACCCTCACTGTCAAAAAGTTTTTTCTAATATCTATTCTGTGTCTCCTCCCCATCAGTTTCATCCCATTGCTTCTAGTCTTGAAAATGAGAATAAAACTGATCCCTCTACAGTGTGACAGCCTTTAAGATATTTGTAGACAGCTATTAGGTATCCTCTTTTGCAAGCTAAACAATCCTAAATCCTGTTGTAACCATTCCTCATAGGATGTGGTTTGCAGACCAGTCACCATTCTGGTCACTCTTCTCTGAACTTGCTACAGTTTGTTGATGTCTTTTTTTAAAATGTGGTACCCAGAACTGGACACAGTATTCCAGATGAGGTCTGACCAACATTGTTATGATAAATATAATCAGCAAAAAAAACATGGACATATTGGGTATCCCTGCAATCGTAGCAACCCAAACAACACAGTGATCAGATTATTGATGGTGATCGTAAATGGTGTAAAAACATGGTGTGATTGGATATTTTTCTCTATTAAACTCATAAAAAGTAATAAAAATGTAACGTAAATGTTTCAGTTTGCATTTTTTTTTCTTCTGCCTTTTTCTGCACGTTTTCTCCACACCACAAAATGCAATAACAATCTACTCTGATTATTCCATGTTTTCTGTGTTTCTTTTCAACAATTCCCCCTTATTTGATGCATGTTAGTGCAGATATGAATTCAAACTAATGCTTTCCTAATATTACAAAAAAGCTTTGATTCTGCTTTTAAAAATTGGGTTTTTTAACCTGCATTTTTTAATCAAATAGAAACCTAGACATAACCTAGAATAGTTCCACTTTGTCTTTAGATGCCCTGAGGGCAGAGATTTCATGAAATTATATCCACTTTGCTTGGACATTTAGGCTGTGTTCACATGTAGTGAGTGTAAATGCAGCGGGGTTTTTGTTTCTGCTACTTTTTTTGCGCAGAAATTCTGCTGTGTTTAACTGTCCAAACAAAGTGGATCTGATTTAATGAAAATTGCACCTACTATGCATCTAATGGGTACTTTACACGCTACGATATCGGTAACGATATATCGTCGGGGTCACGTTGTTAGTGACGCACATCCGGCGCCGTTACCGACATCGCAGCGTGTAACACCAATGAGCGAAGATCAACGAGCACAAAATCGTTGCTCGGTGACACGTCGCTCATTTCATTAATGTCGTTGCTGCTGCAGGTACGATGTTGTTCGTCGTTCCTGCGGCATCACACATCGCTATGTGTGACACCGCGGGAGCGACGAACATCTCCTTACCTTCGTCCACCGGCAATGCGGAAGGAAGGATGTGGGCGGGATATTACGTCCCGCTCATCTCCTCCCCTCCGCTTCTATTGGACGCCTGCTGTGTGACGTCGTTGTGATGCCGCACGAACCGCCCCCTTAGAAAGGAGGCGGTTTGCCGGCCAGAGCGACGTCGCAGGGCAGATAAGTCCATGTGATGGGGACTAACAAGGTTGTGCGCCATGGGCAGCGATTCGCCCGTGTCACACAACTGACGGGGGAGGATACGCTTGCTTGCGTTCTCACTAGCGAGATCGGAGTGTGTAAAGTACCCTTAAAGGCGCCAATGACTTGTGCAGTTTTGGTACTTTGTTTATATAGAGGCTCCTATGTGGAGTCTAAAAAAATGTATGTAAAAAATGGCAATTACTTTTTTAAGTTCAGAATTAAAGATTTTCTGTAAAATAAAAAAACACTTCACATTGGCACCAAAAATTCATGATCGTCAATTTTTAGTTTTTGTGCATATTTTGTGCATATTTTGTGCATATTTTCGTTTTTTCCTATACTTATTCCAAGAGCCATATATTTTTTTTATTTTTCTGTTGATGTAAACGTGTGAGGGCTATCAAGGTCTCTTATGACTGGCAGATACAGGCTGGTTTTCATAAAAGTACCATGATGACAGATAAAAGGGAATTCCACAGACCACTGACTGTCATGGCAACCCATTGACATTTTACAATCCTTGACCGAATGTCTCCAATACACTGTCCCTATTCCAGGAGCTAACCCTACACAAATGGCCACTAAGAGTGGTATTAATAGAGTATAGAATGTATTTAAATTGGCCCTCAAAGGGCTTTGGGTAGTTCATGTCAGCTCCAAGGACTGTAAGGCAATAATCCCTGAATTGATGCCTCTAATACACTATCCCTACTCCATCAGCTAACCCTACACTAAATGCAACTAAAAGTGCTATTATTAAGGGTTTGGTTCCCTTAGCGTATAGCTTCCGATGCAAGAACATCAAAGCAATATGCTAATGACCCTCTGCTGCGAGTGTCAGCCAAGGATTATATGAAAAAAATTCTTTCGGTCTAATATAGCGCAATAAGGATATATGCTGATATTAGTTTTTTAAACTTTATTAATTAGGCGCTCCTATTATTACAACGCGTTTCAGCGGAATTGCTTTCATCAGGTAAAATAGGAGCAGTATAAAAGGATTAGTATAAAACTTCTTATATAGATTAAAAGAGTGGACCTTTTGGGTGTGCCGCTGCTTAATCCTTGAAATTTTAACCCTTAGAGTCCCTAATGATCAAAGCTCACATCAGAGTATTAAATTAGTAATTACAAGATATAAAATTCACTAAACAATATTAAATTAAATAAAACATATATTATAATATACTATCTATAACCAATATATTAATAATATTAAAACCATTATTGTAACCTTGTTATTTTCCAAATATAATAAAATAATATAATAATGAACTCCACAGTTATAATGATAATATTATTATAATATTAATATTAAACAAATATACTAAGGATAAATATAATACATATAATAAAATACTATAGAGTCACTCTCCATTATACAATAAAATACTATTAAAATTTTTTTTCATTAAATATCTATCTTTGTGACATCAATTTTTTATATATATATATATATAAAAATATAGAGGGGGAGCATCTAATTTGTAATTAGTTGTCTACTGTTTAGCTACATTGTCTAGTGTTAAATTATGACCTTCTGGGGCCAAAGTACCTAGTTTATATATCCAGTAGCTTTCTTTCTTAATCAATTTTGCTAATAGATCTTGTTCAGTGCTGTTAATTTGATCTATAATTATTAGTAGCATTTTGCTCGGGTCTTTATTGTGTGTGCTATTATAATGTTTGGAGATACTATGTAATTGGTATCCCAATCTTATATTTTGACGGTGTTTATTCAGTCTCTGATGCATTTGTTGTACTGTCCGTTCAACGTATTGAATACCGCATGGACATTCCAGTAAGTAGATTACATATTTTGATTTACAGTTCAGATTAAATTTTATTGGGAACGTTTCACCTGTAGTTGCCGATGTGAAGGTCTTTGCCCCTTTAGCTATTACTTTGCAACACATACATTTGGATGTTTGACATTGGTAACATCCATTTCTATTAGAATTTTCTGGTATGTGTGTTTTTAGTTTTATTGTCGTGTTGCTAGGTGCAACCATGTTCCCCAAGCTTTTATTTTTTTTTTATATATAATAATGGGTTTTTTGGGATATGTACCGATAAAACAGGATCTCCCTTCAAAATGAACCAGTATTTTTTCATTAAATTTTCTATGATTGTTCGTGATTGACAATATGTAGTCTCCAAATTCCATTTCATGAATTGGGTCGTATCATTTTTTTCGTTGGTATTCATGTGGATATTAGTTTTAGGTTTTATACAGATCTCTTGTGAGAGGGAATTGGTTTTCTTATAGGCATCATATAATAGTTTTTTTGGATACCCTTTTTTCCAGGAAACATTTTTTTAGAATTTTTGATTCAGTTCTGAAATTATCATCATCTGTGCAGTTTTTTCTCACCCTTCTGTATTGCCCATATGGGATATTTTGGATCCATTTAGGGAGGTGACCACTATTAAATCTCAAATAGCTATTGACATCTACTGGTTTGAAGAAGGTTGATGTTGTAATCTTTCCCGTTTCATCCACCATAATTTGTATATACAAAAATTGAATTCTCTTGTCTGAATGTGTGGCTGTGAAAGATATTCCCCAATCATTCTTATTAAGGTCCCTTACAAAATCTTCCATCATTTTAACTGGGCCTTTCCAGATCAGGAACAGGTCATCTATGAAGCGACGGTACATTAATATATGTTCCGCATATTTAGACTGTATAATGGAGAGTGACTCTATAGTATTTTATTATATTTATTATATTTATCCTTAGTATATTTGTTTAATATTAATATTATAATAATATTATCATTATAACTGTGGAGTTCATTATTATATTATTTTATTATATTTGGAAAATAACAAGGTTACAATAATGGTTTTAATATTATTAATATATTGGTTATAGATAGTATATTATAATATGTTTTATTTAATTTAATATTGTTTAGTGAATTTTATATCTTGTAATTACTAATTTAATACTCTGATGTGAGCTTTGATCATTAGGGACTCTAAGGGTTAAAATTTCAAGGATTAAGCAGCGGCACACCCAAAAGGTCCACTCTTTTAATCTATATAAGAAGTTTTATACTGATCCATTTATACTGCTCCTATTTTACCTGATGAAAGCAATTCCGCTGAAACGCGTTGTAATAATAGGAGCGCCTAATTAATAAAGTTTAAATAACTAATATCAGCATATATCCTTATTGCGCTATATTAGACCGAAAGAATTTTTTTCATACACCCCCTCCCTATTGGGAATCGGTAATAGCTGCAAAGGACCTGCTGACATATCAAAAAATCCAGCTGGTAGCTGGAGGATTGAGGAACAAAAACCTGAATTCCATGGTGCCGGTGGAAATCAGTAGCCGACAACGTTACCCCAAATCTGGACTCCTGAAGCCTGGACACAGGATCTGCTCGGAGGAACTCCAGACTGATAAGCTTACACTGAAGTTGTGCGGGGGCGCACAACCAACAAAGGTGAGCAATTCTAATATTGTAAACGCTAAAAGGATTCCACGGGTGCTTCTCATAGTGCGCTTGTTTTATCTATCTATTTAAGCCAAGGATTATATGGCTGTGATGCAATCTTGCGATCGTATCACAGCTGTGGAGAAGTATTTTCTCCCCATCTCCTCTGCAGCCTGTCTCTTTGTCCATCGCACTGCAGTCAGATTACATGTGAGTGCAGTGCGGTGTTTCACACGCCTCCATAGGCTTGCATGGGGGTGCGTGAGCCGAGGCTTGCTGCAAAATGCAGCATGCTGGGATTCATTCCGCATGCCGCTATGGCATGAGAAATCAATCGCAGATGGACACTGCCCCATAGGTTTGCACTGGTGCGAGTGCAATCCGATGTTTTATCAGATTGCACTCGAACATGAAAATCGCAAGTGGAACCGTACCCTAAAGAATAGAATCTATTTGAATTAGATTTGAAAATTAGATCTGAAAATTGCTGTTGGTTTAATATTGCAAAAGCAAGTACTGTAACATTATAACACACTGTTCTTTCTCCAGCAGAAACTCTGCCTACACTGTTTCCGGGTGCAGTGCGCCGAGCATGGCGTAACCAGGTCTTATATAGATCTGTAGACAGAATGTGGCTGTCTAATCACAGAAATACAAGTAGCCAACATGGCTATGGTATTGCTGTGATTGGCAGGTAATCCCCGCAGGTTTAATGACTAAAAATCAGGCGTCAAACATGCAAGATGGGGAATCGAACATGATGCCCAAGTACCCGGATACTCAATCGAATACCGGTGTTTAGAGCAGCAGATTGTTTACTCAAGTAATGAGTAGAGATGAGCGAACTGGTCCCGGTTCGGCTCGAGGTCGGTTCGCCGAACGGAGGTCCCGTTCGAGTTCGGCTCGTCGAACGTTCGACGAACCGAACTCGAACTGCATAGGAAACAATGGCAGGCAATCACAAACACAGAAAAACACCTAGAAAACACCCTCAAAGGTGTCCAAAAGGTGACAAACAACTCACAACACATGGGAAAGTGACAAGGACATATACTCATGCGAAAACAAAACAGCTGGACAAGGAAAAAGAGGAGGACACACAGATATATGAGTATATGCAAGGAAACATCTATTCCATTATTGTGCAACTTGAGCCCTGCTCATTTTAGGCTTCCAATCTTGATAAATTGCCTGAGCTCGCCACGTACGCCTTGGGGATCTTGTCGTGTCCTGCAGCTAGCGTTCTCTCGGAACCTGTCTTCAGTGCTGCTGGGGGTCTGCTGGCAGATAAGCACACGTGTCTGTCCACTGACAATGTGGACATGGCTCTCAGAGGACTTTTCTTCCCCTGGGTCAACCAGGGGACGGGAAAGGCACGCGTATTTTTGAGAGTGCTTCATGCAAAGCAACTTTTTCTTTTTCAAAAGGGGGGTCAACCGATGCCAGTCAAGTGGGGTGTGTGTGGCACAGTTAGTGTAAACGAGGGAGACTGTGGTTGGAGTCCCCTCGCTGTGTTTCTAAAAGAACCAAGATGAACAAGTCATGGCTCTCAGAGGACTTTTCTTCCCCTGGGTCAGCCAGGGGACGGGAAAGGCACGCGTATTTTTGAGAGTGCTTCATGCAAAGCATCTTTTTCTTTTTCAAAAGGGGGGTCAACCGATGCCAGTCAAGTGGGGTGTGTGTGGCACAGTTAGTGTAAACGAGGGAGACTGTGGTTGGAGTCCCCTCGCTGTGTTTCTAAAAGAACCAAGATGAACAAGTCATGGCTCTCAGAGGACTCTTCTTCCCCTGGGTCAGCCAGGGGACGGGAAAAGCACGCGTATTTTTGAGAGTGCTTCATGCAAAGCATCTTTTTCTTTTTCAAAAGGGGGGGCAACCGATGCCAGTCAAGTGGGGTGTGTGTGGCACAGTTAGTGTAAACGAGGGAGACTGTGGTTGGAGTCCCCTCGCTGTGTTTCTAAAAGAACCAAGATGAACAAGTCATGGCTCTCAGAGGACTTTTCTTCCCCTGGGTCAGCCAGGGGACGGGAAAGGCATGCGTATTTTTGAGAGTGCTTCATGCAAAGCATCTTTTTCTTTTTCAAAAGGGGGGTCAACCGATGCCAGTCAAGTGGGGTGTGTGTGGCACAGTTAGTGTAAACGAGGGAGACTGTGGTTGGAGTCCCCTCGCTGTGTTTCTAAAAGAACCAAGATGAACAAGTCATGGCTCTCAGAGGACTTTTCTTCCCCTGGGTCAGCCAGGGGACGGGAAAGGCACGCGTATTTTTGAGAGTGCTTCATGCAAAGCATCTTTTTCTTTTTCAAAAGGGGGGTCAACCGATGCCAGTCAAGTGGGGTGTGTGTGGCACAGTTAGTGTAAATGAGGGAGACTGTGGTTGGAGTCCCCTCGCTGTGTTTCTAAAAGAACCAAGATGAACAAGTCATGGCTCTCAGAGGACTTTTCTTCCCCTGGGTCAGCCAGGGGACGGGAAAGGCACGCGTATTTTTGAGAGTGCTTCAGGCAAAGCATCTTTTTCTTTTTCAAAAGGGGGGTCAACCGATGCCAGTCAAGTGGGGTGTGTGTGGCACAGTTAGTGTAAACGAGGGAGACTGTGGTTGGAGTCCCCTCGCTGTGTTTCTAAAAGAACCAAGATGAACAAGTCATGGCTCTCAGAGGACTTTTCTTCCCCTGGGTCAGCCAGGGGATGGGAAAGGCACGCGTATTTTTGAGAGTGCTTCATGCAAAGCATCTTTTTCTTTTTCAAAAGGGGGGTCAACCGATGCCAGTCAAGTGGGGTGTGTGTGGCACAGTTAGTGTAAACGAGGGAGACTGTGGTTGGAGTCCCCTCGCTGTGTTTCTAAAAGAACCAAGATGAACAAGTAATGGCTCTCAGAGGACTTTTCTTCCCCTGGGTCAGCCAGGGGACGGGAAAGGCACGCGTATTTTTGAGAGTGCTTCATGCAAAGCATCTTTTTCTTTTTCAAAAGGGGGGTCAACCGATGCCAGTCAAGTGGGGTGTGTGTGGCACAGTTAGTGTAAACGAGGGAGACTGTGGTTGGAGTCCCCTCGCTGTGTTTCTAAAAGAACCAAGATGAACTAGTCATGGCTCTCAGAGGACTTTTCTTCCCCTGGGTCAGCCAGGGGACAGGAAAGGCACGCGTATTTTTGAGAGTGCTTCATGCAAAGCATCTTTTTCTTTTTCAAAAGGGGGGTCAACCGATGCCAGTCAAGTGGGGTGTGTGTGGCACAGTTAGTGTAAACGAGGGAGACTGTGGTTGGAGTCCCCTCGCTGTGTTTCTAAAAGAACCAAGATGAACAAGTCATGGCTCTCAGAGGACTTTTCTTCCCCTGGGTCAGCCAGGGGACGGGAAAGGCACGCGTATTTTTGAGAGTGCTTCATGCAAAGCATCTTTTTCTTTTTCAAAAGGGGGTCAACCGATGCCAGTCAAGTGGGGTGTGTGTGGCACAGTTAGTGTAAACGAGGGAGACTGTGGTTGGAGTCCCCTCGCTGTGTTTCTAAAAGAACCAAGATGAACAAGTCATGGCTCTCAGAGGACTTTTCTTCCCCTGGGTCAGCCAGGGGACGGGAAAGGCACGCGTATTTTTGAGAGTGCTTCATGCAAAGCATCTTTTTCTTTTTCAAAAGGGGGGTCAACCGATGCCAGTCAAGTGGGGTGTGTGGCACAGTTAGTGTAAACGAGGGAGACTGTGGTTGGAGTCCCCTCGCTGTGTTTCTAAAAGAACCAAGATGAACAAGTCATGGCTCTCAGAGGACTTTTCTTCCCCTGGGTCAGCCAGGGGACGGGAAAGGCACGCGTATTTTTGAGAGTGCTTTATGCAAAGCATCTTTTTCTTTTTCAAAAGGGGGGTCAACCGATGCCAGTCAAGTGGGGTGTGTGTGGCACAGTTAGTGTAAACGAGGGAGACTGTGGTTGGAGTCCCCTCGCTGTGTTTTACATGCTTTTAGAAGGGCATGACATGGCTTGGAGGTTGACTTTCAGCATCTGCAAACTGTTGCCTACCAAAATGCTGCCTTTCCAACACCTGTGGTTATAGACAATGAGGAACATACTGATGAAGATGAGACGCAGATACCCGATTGGGATGACAACTTAAATATTCGGTCAGGGCAAGAAGAGGCTCGGTCTGAGGGGGAGGGGAGTGCAAACACAACAATTGATGATGAAGTTCTAGATCCCACCTACTGTCAACCCACAGTCAGACACTCGAGGAGGTCAACAGAGGCGGTGGAGGAGGATGCAACCGACGACGAAGTTACCTTGCGCCTTCCTGGACACAGTCGGAGCACTGGTAGCACGTCTACAACTGCATCCTCAGCCACCACTCTGCCTCTGAGCATTATTCGGGGTGGATCAACAGGTCGCATGGCCTCTAAGCCTTGCCTAGCCTGGTCCTTTTTTGACATAGAAAAAGATCGACCAAATTATGTGATCTGTAAAATTTGTCATGGTTGTCTTAGTAGAGGTCAAAACCTCAGCAGTTTGACAACTTCTTCCATGAATCGTCACATGAATAAATATCATAAGGCCCGGTGTGAAGCTCACCGTGCTGCAATGCGGCCGAGCGGAGCGAACTATCCACCGCCTGCCCCTTCCAGTGCATCCGTGCGCTCGTCATCTTCTAGGACTGTGGGGACAGCTGTCACACCTGTTTTTCCACCCACAACTTCCACCACTGTAACCACAACAGGCAGTTTGCTTGGTAGGTCGTCAGTTGGTTTGGAAGGGGAAACAAGTGAGTGTGTACAGCTCTCTCAGACATCGATAGCACCAACGTTGGATGAAGGCAACATCATGTCTCCGCCTGCACTTTCCTCACAAACCTGCATTTTTCCAGGGACACCCTACTCAACACCGTCTACACACAGCAGCCAGATCTCTGTCCCTCAGATGTGGTTAAATAAAAGGCCACTTCCTGCGACCCATGACAAAGCAAAGAGGTTGACTCTATCCCTCTGTAAGCTGTTGGCTACCGAAATGCTGCCTTTCCGCCTAGTGGACACACAGGATTTTAGAGACCTTATGTCTGTCGCTGTGATCCAGTACAAGATGCCCAATCACCACTGCTTCTCCAAGAACAGCATGCCCGCGCTACACCAGCATGTCGCACACAACATCACCACTTCCTTGAGAAACTCTGTGTGCAACAGGGTGCATTTCAACACAGATACTTGGACCAGTAAGCATAGACAGGGTCATTACATGTCACTGACTGGGCACTGGCAAACTATGGTGAGAGATGGAGAAGGGTCTGCTGTCCAAGTCTTGCCGTCCCCACGAGTTTTTTCAATCCTTCTTCTGTATGTAGAAGTTAATACACTGCTTCGGCCTCTTCAACCTCGTGTGGGTCCTCCACCTTGGCGCAAACCCTGTGTGGTCAGGCCACCCTTCCTTGTAACTGCGCACAAGCACTACCACACACCTCCTTACTATGCTGGCAGCAGAGCTCAATGCCATCAGGCGGTCAAAGTTTTACTTTGAAATGTATGGGAAATGTGAGTCACACCGCTGAGAAGTTGTGGACGGTTAGCTCTGGATACCGAGTTTCATCAATGGTTGTCTCTACTCAACCAGCAGCCAGGGAAGGCCGGGTGCGACAATGATGCAAACATGGGTGCGGCCCTTCGCTGTGACAATGTGACACACATGGCTTATGTGTTTCACGTGTTGAACCTGGTTGTCCAGCAATTTTTAAAGCACTATCCTGGACCACATGGCCTTCTGCAGAGAGCACGGTGTAACGCCTTCCTTGATCCACACACTCAGATGGGCTGTTAATGATAGGCTAGAGGGAAGCCACTCACCAAGCAGGACCCCTAGAACTCTGAAACCCTTTAACCCCTATACAGGGATTAGGAATTGCACAGGGCCCAAGGTGATTAATACCTGTGGAAGGCTGCAGTTCCAGAGAATAGTAGTCAGGCAGGGTCAAAACATTAATTGAGGAACAGGAACAGAATGGGACGGCCAGGACTTAATCAGAAAACAAGCAGAGGTGAAATGCGGATCGGCCAACAAGGTACATAAACAGCAAGCAGGAAAAGTAGTCAGGTAACAAGCACACAAAATCATAAAACTGAACTGGGGGTAAAAGTAACCAGAGGTCATAGCTATGTCTGGCAGTGGTCTGCAGACAGGATGGGCATAAAAAAGGGTGTGGTGTCTTCCCATTGGTTGTAGCTGAATGATGGTATTTCATCTGTGAGATACCCACCAGCTACATTCAGCCAGAGATTCTGCATCTGTCAAGGTAATGCAGCCCAGTGGGTGAGCATAACCTGCGTCCACCTGCGCCGCTGGCATCGACTCCTCTCCCATCATCAGCAGTATTCATGAAAGGAACACGTTGTCACCTGGAGACCGGAGTACAAATTGACGGAGCGGACTCCGTTGGTGACTTAACAGCCGAGTGCGGCAATGATGCAAACCTGGCTGCGGGCCATCCTCAGGGCAATGTGACACACGTGCCTTGTATGGCTCACGTGTTGAACCAAATTCTCCAGCAATTTTTAAAACACCATCACGGCCTACATGGCCTTGTGCAGCGGGCACGCTCGCTATGTGCTCACTTCCATCGTGCGCACACAGCAGCTCAACAACTTTCATCACTCCGGAAGTCTTAGGGTCTGGCAGTTAAACGCCGGAAATGCGATGTTCCGACACGCAGGAATTGGAATCTGCACATGTTGCAGCGTGTGTGGCAGCACCGCAGAGCCCTGCTGAAATACGGTATGACATATAGCCTGGGATAACTTGATCAAGAGGTGGTGCAGATCACGCTGCTGGAGTGGTGTCAGATCAAGGACCTATGCACCCTGCTACACAGTTTACAAATGTCGACGAAGATGTTTAGCACTGGCAATGTCATTCTCAGCGTGACAATTCTGGTCATCTACATGATGGAGCACACTGTAATTATTATTCGGAGTCAGGTGTTGGGACAAGAGGAAGGGGAGGAAGTACAGGAGGAGTCATATGCGGAAGGGATAACAAGATGTACGAGGTCCAGATGGTCAGCGGCACCTATGCGGCATTCATGGTGAGGGAGAGGGATTAACAAGGGCGCATAGTATCAGCAAAAAGTGTTGATGAAAGTGCAGGAGCCCATGAAGAAATGGAGGAGGAACTGGCGATGGGCATGGAAGACTCAACAGATGAGTGAGAGCTTGCTCACATTTCGGTTGTGCGAGGTTGTGGGGAGAGGGCAGAGGAAGGATGCATGATTCTCACCTCTCTGCCACCAACACACCAAGGACTTGGTCCTCCTGGATGCACAAGACACATGAGCGCCTTCTTGCTGCACTACCTACATGACCCTCGGATTGTATGAATTCGAAGTAATCCTGAATACTGGGTTGCCGCACTGTTAGATCCCCGGTACAAGACAAAATTTGGCGAACTAATTCCTGCCATAGAAATGGACGCACGTATACAGGAGTATCTGCAGAATGTGGTACGCAATCTTAGATCTACTTTTCCACTAAACACCAGTGCTGCACAGAGTGAATCTCAACGCTTTGTCATGGATAGGAGGAAATGGTCTTTTACTTGTCCACATCGGAGGGACCGAGGGATGGCTGCTGTGCTGAGATGGCGTTGAGTACGGTGTCCCTGCACAGTTGCACTTTTGGTCATATACCAAAATGAGTTGAAAAAGGACAGATGCTGGTGGAAAGGGGAACAGGTGTGTTGGAAAGGGGAAAAAAGTTTTGGTCCGTGGATTTGGTGGTTAAGCAACTGTAACATTTGCTGAAGAAACACCATCTGTTACAGTGGGACTGGCAGATTTGGATAAAGTGGTATATACTATGTTACCGCTATATAACGAGAATTAATAAGAAAAGAAAGAGAAAGGTATATATCCCCATCAGCAGTCAGTGTCCACCGTGCTCCCAGTTGGAAAAGGAGAGGTTGGCAACTGGAAGGTTTGGTGGAGGATACAGAGCTGTGTGGCTATGAAACTAATAGTAGCCTGAACCGAGTTAGACGCCATTCGGATCTGGAGACTGTGAGCCCTGTTAGCGTCACAGGGTCCACATGCCCACCCAGCCCAGGAACTCCCTGTTAACAACACAGGGGCCATTGAGTACGCTGACCGTGTGCGTAGGGGCACACCTGTGGACAGCAGGCGCATCAGCAGCAGCAGGCCTGTTAATGCCACTGGGCTGCACAAGCAGGACTGGTAGGACAGGAGCTGGTCTTAACCGTTCTGCGTTACCAACTGTGGTGGTGGCCTGCATCGACACCCTATCCCTGCCTACCTCTGGCCTAAAGCCGCAATGGGTTCAACACATGGAGGTGTGCTCTTTCCAGCCCTTTTTATAACCTGGGTCCGCCCCAAACCAGGGTGAACCACAATGCCCCTCCTGGAGACAAAAGTAGAGTGACACGTCATGAGTGGCATAACTAGCGTCCTATTTGGAACCGCAACTTCAATGATGACCTCATGGCTGCCATGACCCAAACACCTCACCAGTCATCGTCTGACCATCAATAATGCGGTGACAAGTCATAGGGGTGGGCCTCTGCAAGCCATTTGGGAGGACACCTGATGCCCTGTGGTCTATATGGGACCCCCACATCAGGGCTAGGGCCAAAGAGTTCATTACCGGACCTAGTCTCTGATGCAGGAAGTGCCTGAGCATGCTCAGTAGCATGAAATACAGTCTCTGAAAAAAGACTATCAGCTTTAGCATGGTGTCTAGGCACAAAACAGGACTTACACCCGGCACGGAATGCAAGCACCTGTGCAAAGAGGCTTTTCACACTTAGTGTGGGAGCATGCGCTGTATCCCGAAAAGAAGACTTAGCGTCAGGAATAACACAGTCAGGCTGAGCATACTCACTAGGCGAAACACTGTAATTATGCTGCAGCTGGGGTAAATCGGCACACGCATGCGCACTAGTTGCCTCTCCACACTTAGACGTGGAGGGGAAATTGCTCTTGGAGATGCTGTCTATGAACAGAAGGAAAAGCTAAAGGAAGCCTGACTTTCTATCCCTCCGAATTATGAAATGCAGCAATGAATTCCATGAGTTTGCTATAACATTAGCGTAGCAAAATGTGCATGAGGGTGTCATGTAGAGGTGCTAGAAATAGCTTGTCACCAGTGGGGCACTAATGGAATACAACAGCCAGTTCTATGATGCCACTAAATGGCAGTATTTTGTGCTATCATTATAGCTTATTAAAACCAGAGCAGGAGGGTGTCATGCAGAGGTGCTGCACATAGATTTGCAGTAGTGTGACTAGACAAAAGTACAATAGCCACGTTTAGGATGCCACTAGGTACACTGACTGTTTGCTAGTATAATGGCTTAGTTTAAAAAAGTTGGAGTGTGCAATGCAGGCAGACGTGCTGCAAATATCTTTACAATAGTGTGAATAGACAAAAGTACAATAGCCACGTTTAGGATGCCACTAGGTACACTGAGTGTTTGCTAGTATAATGGCTTAGTTTAAAAAAGTTGGAGTGTGCAATGCAGGCAGACGTGCTCTGCAGATGTCTTTGCACTAGTGGGACTATAGCAAAGTCCAATAGCCACGTTTAGGATGCCACTAGGTACACTGACTGTTTGCTAGTATAATGGCTTAGTTAAAAAGAGTTGGAGTGTGCAATGCAGGCAGACGTGCTCTGCAAATGTCTTTGCACTAGTGGGACTATAGCAAAGTCCAATAGCCACGTTTAGGATGCCACTAGGTACACTGAGTGTTTGCTAGTATAATGGCTTAGTTATAATGAGTTGGAGTGTGCAGAGGACAGGAGGGTACAGTGCCAGGATTGTGGGTATGGGTAGAGGAATGGAAGCCTGCCTTTCTATTCCCTCCTAATGGTGAAATGCAGGGAGGAAATCCCTGACCTTTGCTACACAGACGCTGTCGCTGTTTTCAGGACCTGTCACCTTAACTCTGACCCTGCCGGTTTGAGCCCTTAAAAGGACTGCTATAAAGTGCTCTCCCTAAGCTGTCTAACGCTGTGTATGCAGCGCATACAGCTGTATCGGCGATAGGACTCAGGAGGACGGAGCTGCGACAGTGATGTCTGACCCCAAAGACGCAGAAGAGATAATGGCGTCCTGGAGGAAAATGTCCGGTTTTATAATGCAGGGACATGTGACATGGACATCCTATCACACATGCCGTTGCTTCTCTGGCTAAAAGTCCACTTAGCTGTGTGTGTGTCTGGGATTGGCTGACATGCTGGCCCGCCCCACAAGACGCGCGCGCTTAGGGAAGGAAGACAAGAAAAAAAAAAAAAAATGGCGATCGCCATTATAGAAACAGCAGTGATCTGAAGGCGCTGTTCACGCACACTATACACTGAAATGTCATAATAGTGTGATTCACAGAGTGACTTACACTATTACAGCAGAAACCAAGCTAGGATTTAGCTGGTTTTTTGCTGCTAGAACCGTTCTCGAACGTTTCTAGAACTATCGAGGTTTTGCAAAAAGCTCGAGTTCTAGTTCGATCTAGAACAGGCCCCAAAATCACTCGAGCCTAGAACTGGAGAACCTCGAACCACGAACCGCGCTCAACTCTAGTAATGAGCATGCTCACCCATCACTAAATAAAGCTCCTGCTAACTATTTAACCCTTTTGTATCCCTCGCCCCTAGAAACTCTGCAACCTAGTGTCTCCTTTACTGCTAGGTATTGTCATATTTTTGTTCCCTTCCTTCACAGTGCAGCACTGCCTTGTTTTTTTTCCTTGGCTGCCCTGTTTTAACATGTTAACGTTGTTATACACTGTTTATTTCTTTAAAACCATCCATATCTAAAATAATAATATTTCAGAGGCATGCTCACCTTTCTGTACTTAGTGAATACAATGCCGGTCGCTTTGTAGGACGTTATAAGCTCATGAATTGAAATCTGTTCTCTTTCAGAAGTCAAGAGGACCACTGCATCCTGTGATTGCATTAAGGCGACTAGAAGAGTATGTCAGCAGGGAACCATTCAATGATGCCCTCACTCTTCTACTCACCAGTCAAAAGGAATTCCTCTTGACTTCTGAACTGAGGAGACACTTTTTCTGAGCTCACATAGTCCTCTGGAGCAGCATGCACACATTCTTCAGGGGTGCAAGAAGGGGAGTACCGTATTTTTCGGACCATAAGACGCACTTTTTTTCCCCCAAATGTTGGGGGAAAGTTGGGGGTGCGTCTTATGGTCTGACTATAGGGCTGCGGCTGGGAATGAGGGTACTGCGGGTCATCGGGGGCACGAGCAGGCTGTAGCAGCGCCTGCTCGTGACCACGTGGGCCCACTCATTACATATGCACGCCTATCCTCCGGCCCATTTCTCAGCGCAGAAGCCGCCGCTGACAGGTGGGCGGGAGGATGAGCGGGGACGCGCGCATAGCAAAGAGCCGGCCGCATGATCACCCCTGGCAATTACAGCCTGGAGTGATCATGTGCGGCTGTATTCACTGCCACCCGCGCGTCATTACCAGCGCGGGGAGCAGTGAATCAGTACACTCACCCGTCCCCGTGAGTGGAGCCGTCCCCTTGGTGCACGCGATGTCTTCCTGTCTGTGCCGGTCAGCTGATCTGTGCTGAGCTGATCAGCTGATCGTCACAGACAGGAAGACATCGCGATGCAGCAGGGGAACGGCTCCACACACACAGGTCAGTGGTGCAGAGATGAAGATGATCGGTGCTGGAGGGAGTGAGGAAAAGGTGAGTATAAACGTTTATTTTTTTCTCTGTGCTATAGGATACAGGCCATATACCAGGATGGTATATGAGCACGATGGGGGCATATAGCAGGATGGGAGTATATGAGCAGGAGGGATGGGGGGTATATGAACAGGATGGGGGTATATGAACAGGATGGGAGTATATGAGCAGGATGGGGGTATATGAACAGGATGGGGGGTATATGAAAAGGATGGGAGTATATGAGCAGGCAGGATGGGGGTATATGAACAGGATGGGGGTATATGAACAGGATGGGGGGTATATGAACAGGATGGGGGGTATATGAACAGGATGGGGGTATATGAACAGGATGGGGGTATATGAACAGGATGGGGGTATATGAACAGGATGGGGGTATATGAACAGGATGGGGGTATATGAACAGGATGGGGGTATATGAACAGTATGGGGGTATATGAACAGGATGGGGGTATATGAGCAGGCAGGATGGGGGTATATGAACAGGATGGGAGTATATGAACAGGATGGGAGTATATGAACAGGATGGGGGTATATGAGCGGGCAGGATGGGGGTATATGAACAGGATGGGAGTATATGAGCGGGCAGGATGGGGGTATATGAACAGGATGGGAGTATATGAGCGGGCAGGATGGGGGTATATGAACAGGATGGGAGTATATGAACAGGATGGGAGTATATGAGGAGGCAGGATGGGGGTATATGAACAGGATGGGAGTATATGAACAGGATGGATGGGGGAATATGAGGAGGATGGATGGGGGTATACCAATAGGATGGGGGTATATCAATAGGATCGGGGTAAATGAACAGGATGGGGTATATGAACAGGATGGGAGTATATGAGCAGGATGGGGGAATATGAGCAGGATGCTGGTATAGGAGCAGGATGGGGGTTTATAGCAGGATCATATACAAGGCAGGAGGATCATTACCAGGATGGGGTACCTTAGTAGAGAATTTGGGGACATTACCCCCATAACAGTGTCAGCAGCAGATCCTCGCCCCATAACAGTGTGTCATGACCACAGTTTTTGCTTAAAGTTTTATTTTCCCATTTTCCTCCTCTAAAACCAGGGTGCGTCTTATAGTCCGGTGCATCTTATAGTCCGAAAAATACGGTATATCTCTGTTTAATATTTTAAAACTAGCTCCCTAAAAATCCCAATTACCTATGCTGGGTATATATAGCAAGAAAAATTAAAAAGTTAAGAATGGGTCACTGCTCATGGGTCTTAACTTTATTTTTGCTCCTTAGCTGAAATTTTGACAGTTAGCTCCTGGTTTTGTGCAGCTTTCTCAGGCACGGAGTTCTCTGTGCACATGGCAGATTCAGCTATATTACATAGCTAGCATTTGTTTCTAAACGCAATAATTGAACCTACATTCTGATTGCTGCTGTCAAGCATTTATATTTTATAGCAACCTATAACATTAAAATTTAAATGGAACAATCATGAGGTACTAATGAACCACCATAGCGGGTGGGGTCTGTTAAAGGCCCCTATCACTGCTAACTGCTAGTGAGACACTCCTGTGAAGCTTTGCCACATGTTGAGCTTTATTTGTTTTATCTGCTGCAATACTGTGGTATTGCAGAATAGTGATCAAGTGATCAGATAATCACAGATCAAGTCCCCCATGGGAACTTTAACCCCATAATGACCCATGACGTACTATGTCTCCCATGTGTTGTCTCCCTTACTTTGATGCAGGCTCGAACGCAGAGCCTGAATCTTTCCCTGGACATGTTAGATGATCTGATCAGCTGACATGTGTCTCTAACAGAAACAGTTGGATTAGGGATCACCCATGGCTAACTACTTAGATCCCTCTGTCAATCTCTGACATTTCGATTTAACCGGCACCAAAAGGGGGACACATCATTCCCCGCTCCCATTGACACATCTGTGACATCATTGCAGGTTGTCATGACTGCCAGGGTAAAATAAATGCTATAAATAAAAAAATTGCAGCATTTCACTTTTTTTTGTGCCACACTTGGAATTTTCTCTCTACTTACCATTACGTAACATGATAAAATGAATGGTTTCATTGAAAAGTAATACAAGAACAGCTACTACACAGGGTTTGGACTTGTGGTGTACTGGCTATCCTGTAAACTGATGAGTGCAGGGGCAGGTGTAATTTGATTGCAAGACATAGCCCCATCAATCTGATATTGATGACTTATACTAATAATTGGTTACCCAAATCATAGTCCAGAACAATCACTTTAAGTTTTGTTAGAGTCTGAAGCCTTACGAGCAAGAACATCTGAGCAAAGTCATCATCCCCTTTAGCAGCTATTGCCCTATACGTGACAGCAGAGGTTGCACCATCCTAACGCAGACCCAATTGGTGTCTATAATATATAAATCCATTTTGAATAACTTCTTCGAATGTAAAACTTCAATAAAATTTGATAATTTGATATTGTAGCTGCAAAATAAATATTCCAGTGGTGTATTAACAAGTTGTAGTCCATTTCGTTCTTCTCTTTCCTTCAGCCTCAATGGCTTGTCACTCTTCACAGTCCTCTGAAACAATGTCTTGCTGTGTTGTCACTAATTAGCTCTGCGTATTCCACAGCTACAAGTCTGCAGCAGACGTATTAAGTGAACAGAACAAGAGATAAAGCGTCAAGAGAGCATCTGTGCTGCGTTCCTGTAGAGACTCTATGGACCTGAACATACACAGACTATAAAGCAGAGAAACTTGGAAAAAACATAAAATGATATTTATTCCTTACAATGACTACTTGACATCCCTCTAGAAGACAAGTCATAACATATAATGTAATTAGCAAACTTCATATTCTTGTATTTTCTCATTACTAAAGTGCATGGTTATTAGTACAGTAATATTCTCGACACATACATGCACATTTTTTTATTTTTATCTGTAAGGTACCACTCCTGTATTTTTCTTTCTTTCAGCTCTGGAGTGGTGTTTTTAATCTAATGTCCTTGCTATCGGTGAGCAAACCCATGAGTTATCAGGTTCTCCAAATGCCAAACCAGCATGGAATCAAAATATTGGGATCGGCGAGCAAACTTGACGACAAACTTAACCCTGAACAACAAACCCTATGCAAATCAATGGGTAGCCCAATATCGGAGCTGTAAAATGGTTGTAGGAAGGGCTGGGGTTGCAAAAAGAACCTAACTGGGAGTAAGAGTATGCTAAACAAATTTGAATAGGTATATGACTTAAAGGGTGTCTGCCACCCTAGTAATTATTGTTACATAGCAAGTAAATGAAGAAACTAAAAATGTTAACTGTGACCCCACAGAGATGGATTTCAGAGATTCTCCACAGACCAACAATTTAAATAAGGGCCCTTACAGAGCCTGTATTCCCAGTTCACCCACACAGTCAAGATTGGGCAATATCCACCACAGAGCAACAAGTTTAACCAAATTCGCCTGTATAGCCTGTATTCCCAGGTCACCCACACAGTCAAGAAAGCTAGTGTAGCACCCACGGGGCAAGGGTTAAATACTCGTCACCGGGCCGGTGATGTCGGGTCTGGAATGTCACAGGTGGCCCTGCCCGGCTTTGTGGCCCCAAGGCCTACATTAAATGGAGGTGTTGGAGAAGGATGAGGGAGAGGATGAGGGTAGTAGTGGATGAGGATGAGGAGGATGATAGTCTCGTGATGTCACCTGCAGTACATGGCCAGGGATTAGCCGCTGCCGCTGCTATCGCTGTCCTCTGGGGCAGATGGTCATAGCAGCAAGGATGGTTCTGCTCCCCACAGGTGGAGCGGCCTCTGGGGAGGATGATGAGGGGCCTGATGGCCATTGGCACTGAAGCGCGGGGCAATGGTGACAACAATCAAAAGACTGAGTCAGCTGCCGCGGTTCCAGGTGTTTTACTTACTATCTTTAGATGGCTCGGGAGGTACCAGTCACCGCTATGGTGGGCTCCAGCCAATCCCGGTCAAGTTAGAGGTAGCCACCGGAATTTTGAAAGTGTCCTTTCTAAGAGTTGCCCCTCCTGGAGTGAGGAACCAGGACTGAGCGTCCTGCTCCAAGCCTCAGGCCCGGTGAAAGAAGTGAAGAAGAGACTTGTGTCGTGTCACCAGAACTGAAGTCCTGACTTGACTGGAAATTCTGAGAAGGTTACTCCTACTTCTACCCAAAGTGGTGCTCACCCCCCAGGTTGTTGTCCTAGTGTTCGGGAAAGTCCCATGCTTTGTGATGGCCACCCCCTATCTACCTTAGTCCAGTCCCCAGTGAGAAAGCACCTAAACTATATGTAATGTGGAATGTGGAAACACTGGTGATTAACCCCCTCCTTAACCAAGATGAATACTGCAGCTTAAATGAGCTGCAGTACCCTGTGATGACTGAAGCCTTAGGGGTGCCACACTAGGCCACAACCTAACCTCTTTAAATAGTTGCCACACAAAGCCAAGTTTGTCTGACTTACCACACAGAGCAAGACGTTTCACAAATTTGCCATATGTAACCTGTATTCTCAGTTCCCCACAGAGCCAAGATTGACAAAGTTCCACCACAGACAACTGAATTGTGGTTATCACTGGATCCTTCATCCCGCCAGGTTGGAGACATCAGCACGCCATCCATAGTAGAGATGATCGGATCAGTCCAGGTGCTGGGACCTCCTGGGACCAACAGCCTACAGTGACACAAACCCCCCCCGTCAGGGGCAGAGATCATGGTAGATCAATGTTGTGCATGCTAGCACAACCACCATAGGTTAGTGTGTCTCACCCATTGTTCAATCCAACTATCTTACTGATATGCACAGAAGTGCTCCTATCTTCTCTTTTTATTGCAAGTATATGATCTTAAAAAAAAAAAAAAAGCCAGCCCAACTCAAAAATGGCATGTATTATAAGATGTGAACTGCACTAAAATTCCAAACTGTACTATTTTAAAATTTGAGATTTTTGGCAAAAAATTGCAATTTCTTGAGCTACCCCGCCACGCCACGGCAAATCTCTTTGGGGCAGTTCTACTGTAAAATATTTTATATTTAAAATGTGCCATATGGCCTCACATATTAAAAGGTAAAACTGTTCATAGCAGCACTTACCTGGTGCTTTTCAATCCCATGACCCATGACAGAATCATGGCTGTGGGCGGGACAGGCCCAAGCAAATGCTGCATGAATTAAATAGCTTGCGGACAGGGCTTGATGGCTGAATGTGAACAGCCACCAATTGCCAAAATCAAGACAGGTGGAAAAACAAACCAAATTAGAGGTGTACGGCAAGGTGGGGGGTCTGCCACCGACCAATTCAATGAAGAAAAAACAAAAAAGCCAGCTCAACTCAAAACTGGCAAGTATTATAAGATGTGCACTGCACTAAAATTCCAAACTGTGCTATTTTAAAATTTGAGATTTTTGGCAAAAAAATTGCAATTTCTTGAGCTACCCTGCCAAGTCACAGCAAATCTCTTTGCGGCAGTCCTACTCTAAAATATCTTATATTTAAAATGTGTCATACGGCCTCAAACATGAAAAAGTAGAACTGCTTAAAGCAGCACTTACTTGGTGCTTTTCAATCCCGTACCCATGACGTACTACGTAATAGTACAGTTTGGAATTTTTAGTGCAGTACACATCTTATAATACATGCCAGTTTTGAGTTTAGCAGGTTTTCTTGGGTTTTTTTTGCTGAATTGGTCGGTGGCTGACCCCCACATTGTCGTGCACCTCAATTTGGTTTGTTTTTCCACCTGTCTTGATTTTGGCAATTGGTGGCTCTTCACATTCGGCCATCAAGCCCTGCCACAGATTATTTAATTCATGCAGCATTTTTTTGGGCCTGTCCCGCCCACATCCATGATTTAGTCATGGGTACGGGATTGAAAAGCACCAGGTAAGTGATGCTATGAACAGTTTGGAATTATAATAGCACAGTTTGGAATTTTTAGTGCAGTGCACATCTTATAATACATGCCAATTTGACTTTAGCTGGCTTTCTTGATTTTTTTAAGTACCGTATTTTTCGGACCATAAGACACACTTTTTTTCCTCCAAATTTGGGAGGAAAGTGTGGGGTGCGTCATATGGTCTGAAGCTGCGGGGTAGGGAGCTGTGGGGAGTCAGCGCTATGCAGTGGGATCACAGGAGGCAGGGAGGGTCGCTGCTGCAAGAAGCCAGCGCTGGAGAAACCACGTGTGCCCGCTGCTTAAAGTAAACGAATATTCATTAGCTGCTCCCCGCCCACCTCTCTCTGCAGTCAGCGGGTGTGAGGAGCAGCAAATCAATAGTTTAATGTAAACACAGCGGACACACGTGGGAGCTCCAGACGCCGGCTTCCTGCAGAGGCTGGGGAGACTGTGTCCGCTGTTTAGGAGGCAGGAGCAGGGTGCCGCTGCAGTTATGTCTCGCTCAGGGGAACTGCACATCACTGCAGTGTCCGGACCAGAGCACGGCATACCTTCACAGCACAGCCGCAGTCTCTGTGCTGAGTGCAAACATTACTTTCACTTTGCTCCTGCTGCCTCTGCTCAGTCTCCCGTAGCTGACAAGGACCTACAGTGGTGTAATGCAGAGGGGTGGGCCAGAGCAGCACAGAACAGCACAGTGCCCGCCTCTCCATTACATCACTGCAGGTCCTCTTCAGATATGGGAGACTTTGTAATGCCAGGACCAAACTGAAGCATGGTGAGCATCACATCTGTACAAGTAAGGCAATTAATATATAAAGGCATTACTGTACACCTGGATGGGGTTGGATCATATATATATATATATATATATATATATATATATATATATATATATATATATATATTCACACACACACACACACACGCACACACACACACACACACACACTATATAACTATATACACACACACACACACTATATAACTATATACACACACACACTATATACACACACACACACTATATAACTCTATATACACACACACACTATAATAATTATAATAATAATTTTATTCATTTATATAGCGCTATTAATTCCACAGCGCTTTACATACATTGGCACACTATATAATTCTATACACACACGCACACACACACACACAATATAACTATATACACACACACACACACACCAGATTGGAGGATCACACATTTAATGATGGGGAACATACATATTCCATGATGGGGGCCATATATACCTGGAAGGTACCCAGAATGGGGGATATAAGGACAAAATTTGGGGATATTATTGCCTCAGTAACACTGTCAGCAGTAAAATAAGTGTGTCATGACCACATTCTTTTACTTTAATTTTATTTTTTTTCTATTTTTTCCTCCTCTAAAACAAGGGTGCGTCTTATAGTCTGGTGCGTCTTATAGTCCGAAAAATACGGTATATGATCTTAAATGTATCCACATTGAACTTCAATTGCCATTTCTCATCTCAAGACTGCAGCCTACACAAATCCCTCTGCAATATTAAACTATCCTCTTCTGTATTAATTACCTTGCATAGTTAAGTTTCATCTGCTACTCTTAAGCGTCTGGTGGCCCCTTGTAAGAGAGGGAGTACTATAACATCTGTGCCAATTTCTGTTTCCATCGCTAGGTGGCTCTACACTGTAATTGCAAGCAATGCTTGATATAACAATCCTATTTTATTATTGTGACGTGTTGTTCTTTCCGGTCTGGAAGCCACAGGGATAATCTTGTTGTCTAACTTTTTGTCTGCTGTCAGCACTGGGTGGGGCTGTTCTACATAAACCCTATAGAGCCAGCTCCCACTGCCAGTCAATAGAGATTCTAGCCTGGTTTGAGCCTCTGTCCTGTGCTCCTGTATTTTGACATGATTATCCTGTTCAGCATCCTTGGCTTTACATTCATTTGACTACCTGCTTGTGTTGTTGGTTCTCTTTCTGACATGACCTCCTGGGTCTGACCTGGCTTCCTGACTATCCTTATTGCCAGCCTGCACTACCAAACAGCAGCTGAGTCTGTGGCTCTTAGTCAGGGACCTCTGTTTAAGTCCAGATTCCTGTACAGAGGTTAAAGTGTGAAGACCAGGGCAACCACTAAGTTTTGGCAAACTGAGAAGCTTGCACCAAGCCTGTCTGTAGTATTTTTTTTTTAACCTGCCAGCTTAATGTGTGCGCATGACACTAGTGATCAGTTAAAGTGTTCCAGTGAATCCATTTTCAGAAATCCAGGGCAATCATCTATTTTTAGACTGTCTTCCATACATAATTCTTTATATAGTAGGTATATATATTTTTATATATATATATATATATATATATATATATATATATATATATATATATACAGTATATATACAGCTCCTGCAAAAATTAAGACTGTTAATTTAAGAGACCAATGCAATATTGTCAGTTTTTCTGATTTTTCTCTTTATATTTTTGAGTAAAATGTAAATTGTTCTTTTATTCTATAAACTACTGACAACATGTCTCCGAATTTCCAGGCAATAGATTTTGTATTTATTTTTTGAAAATGAGAAATGGTCAAAATAACAAAAAAAATGCATTACTTTCAGACACCTCAAACAGTGCAAAGAAAAAAAGTTCATAATCATTTAGAAACAACAATACTCATGTTTTAGCTCAGGAAGAGTTCAGAAATCTATATTTTGTGGAATAACCATGATTTTCAATCACAGCTTTCATGCATCTTGGCTGCTTTCCACCAGTTTTTGACACAACCTTTGGGTGACCTTATGCCACACCTGGTGGCATTAGTAGCAGTAGGTTAGAGAATAAGAGAACAATTTACATTTCACTCAAAAATATACCTATAAAGAGAAAAATCAGAAAAACTGACAATTTTGCAGTTGTCCTTTAATTTTTGCCAGAGCTGTATGTATATATATATACTAGAAGGTGGCCCGATTCTACGCATCGGGTATTCTAGATTTTACGTATTGTGTAGTTCATGTATGATTTTTGTTATATATATATATATATATATATATAGATGTTGTTGTGTGTAGTTACCAAGTGTTTGTGTAGGGGCTGTACATGTTCTGGGTGTTGTCTGGGTGTAACGGGGGGTGAGAGCGGTGTTGTATGTGTGTTGCGTGTGTTGCGTTGTTTGTGGAGCGCTGTGTGTCTGTAGCGTTGTGTGTGTGTTGCGCGGTTTGTGTGTGTGTGGTGTGTTTTGGGGGGAGGTATGTTTTGTGCAATGTGTGTGTTGTGCGGTATGTGCGTATATTTGTGTGTGCCGCGGTGTTTGTGTGTTGGGTGCTGTGTGTGCGCAGCGTTGTCTGTGTGTGTGGGTGTCTGTGTAGGGCAGTTGTTTGTGGTTCCCAGTGTGTGTGTGTGTGTGTGTGATGTGTGGTGTGTTGTGCAGTGCGCGCGCGTGTGTGTGTGTGTGTTTTGGGGGGAGGTGCGCACTCCCAAACGTGCTCCATCCCCCATGCAGTGCACTCCCCATCGTGCTCCATCCCCCATGCAGCGCACTCCCCATCGTGCTCCATCCCCTATGCTGCGCACCCCCCATCGTGCTCCATCTCCCATGCTGCGCACTCCCAAACGTGCTCCATCCGCCATGCTGCGCACTCCCAAACGTGCTCCATCCGCCATGCTGCGCACTCCCAAACGTGCTCCATCCGCCATACTCCGCACTCCCCATCGTGCTCCATCCCCCATGCAGCGCACTCCCCATCGTGCTCCATCCCCTATGCTGCGCACCCCCTATCGTGCTCCATCTCCCATGCTGCGCACTCCCAAACGTGCTCCACCCGCCATGCTGCACACTCCCAAACGTGCTCCATCCCCCATGCTGTGAACTCCCCATCGTGCTCCATCCCCGATGCTGCGCACCCCCCCATCATGCTCCATCCCCGATGCTGCGCACCCCCCATCGTGCTCCATCCCCCATGCTGAACCAGCATCAGCCTCTCTGCCCCCAGCATCAGCTTCTCTGCCCCCAGCATCAGCCTCTCTCCTCCCAGAATCAGCCTCTCTCCTCCCAGCATCAGCCTCTCTCATCCTAGCATGAGCCTCTCTCCTCCCAGCATCAGCCTCTCCTCTCTGTCCCCAGCATCAGCCTCTCTCCTCCCAGCCTTCCCCAGCATCAGCCTCTCTCCTCCCAGCCTCCCTCCTCCCACCCTCCCCCAGCATCAGCCTCCCTCTCCC
The DNA here is from genome assembly GCF_048569485.1 of Anomaloglossus baeobatrachus. Classification (NCBI taxonomy): domain Eukaryota; kingdom Metazoa; phylum Chordata; class Amphibia; order Anura; family Aromobatidae; genus Anomaloglossus; species Anomaloglossus baeobatrachus. The sequence continues at coordinate 71,890,578 of NC_134354.1, forward strand.
AGCCTCCCCCAGCATCAGCCTCCCCCAGCATCAGCTTCTCTTCTCTCAGCCTACCTCTCCCAGCCTCCCTCCTCCCAGCCTCCCTCAGCATCACTCCCAAACGTGCTCCATCCCCCATGCAGCGCACTCCCCATCGTGCTCCATCCCCCATGCAGCGCACTTCCCATCGTGCTCCATCCCCTATGCTGCGCACCCCCCATCGTGCTCCATCTCCCATGCTGCGCACTCCCAAACGTGCTCCATCCGCCATGCTGCGCACTCCCAAACGTGCTCCATCCGCCATGCTGCGCACTCCCAAACGTGCTCCATCCGCCATACTCCGCACTCCCCATCGTGCTCCATCCCCCATGCAGCGCACTCCCCATCGTGCTCCATCCCCTATGCTGCGCACCCCCTATCGTGCTCCATCTCCCATGCTGCGCACTCCCAAACGTGCTCCACCCGCCATGCTGCGCACTCCCAAACGTGCTCCATCCCCCATGCTGTGAACTCCCCATCGTGCTCCATCCCCGATGCTGCGCACCCCCCCATCATGCTCCATCCCCGATGCTGCGCACCCCCCATCGTGCTCCATCCCCCATGCTGCACCAGCATCAGCCTCTCTGCCCCCAGCATCAGCTTCTCTGCCCCCAGCATCAGCCTCTCTCCTCCCAGCATCAGCCTCTCTCCTCCCAGCATCAGCCTCTCTCATCCTAGCATGAGCCTCTCTCCTCCCAGCATCAGCCTCTCCTCTCTGTCCCCAGCATCAGCCTCTCTCCTCCCAGCCTTCCCCAGCATCAGCCTCTCTCCTCCCAGCCTCCCTCCTCCCACCCTCCCCCAGCATCAGCCTCCCTCTCCCAGCCTCCCCCAGCATCAGCCTCCCCCAGCATCAGCTTCTCTTCTCTCAGCCTACCTCTCCCAGCCTCCCTCCTCCCAGCCTCCCTCAGCATCAGCCTCCCTCTCCCAGCCTCCCCAAGCATCAGCCTCCACCAGCATCAGACTCTCTCCTTCCAGCCTCCCCCAGCATCAGCCTCCGCCAGCATCAGCCTCTTTCCTTCCAGCCTCCTCCAGCATCAGCCTCCCTCTCCCAGCCTTCCCCAGGATCAGCCTCTCTCCTCCCAGCCTCCGTCCTCCCAGCCTTCCCCAGCATCAGCTTTCCCCTCCCAGCCTCCCTCAGCATCAGCCTTCCCCAGCATCAGCCTCTCTCCTCCCAGCCTCAGCCTCTCTCCTTCCAGCCTCCCCCAGCATCAGCCTCTCTCCTTCCAGCTTCCCTCAGCATCAGCCTCCCCTTCCCAGCCTTCCCGAGGATCAGCCTCTCTTCTCCCAGCCTCCTTCCTCCCAGCCTCCCTCAGCATCAGCCTTCCGCTCCCAGTCTCCCCCAGCATCAGCCTCCCCAAGCATCAGCCTCCACCAGCATCAGCCTCTCTCCTTCCAGCCTCCCCCAGCATCAGCCTCCCCTTCCCAGCCTTCCCCAGGTTCAGCCTCTCTCCTCCCAGCCTCCTTCCTCCCAGCCTCCTTCCTCCCAGCCTCCTTCCTCCCAGCCTCCCCCTCCCAGCCTCCCTCAGCATCAGCCTTCCGCTCCCAGTCTCCCCCAGCATCAGCCTCCCCAAGCATCAGCCTCCACCAGCATCAGCCTCTTTCCTTCCAGCCTCCCCCAGCATCAGCCTCACTCCTTCCAGCCTCCATCAGCATCAGCCTCCCGTTCCCAGCCTTCCCCAGGATCAGCCTCTCTCCTCCCAGCCTCCTTCCTCCCAGCTTCCCTCAGCATCAGCCTTCCCCTCCCAGTCTCCCCCAGCATCAGCCTCCCCAAGCATCAGCCTCCACCAGCATTAGCCTCTCTCCTTCCAGCCTCCCCCAGCATCAGCCTCCCCAAGCATCAGCCTCCACCAGCATCAGCCTCCCTCGTCCCAGCCTCCCCCAGCATCAGCCTCCCCCTCCCAGCCTCCCCCATCATCAGCCTCTCTCCTCCCAGCCTTCCCCATGATCAGCCTCTCTGCTCCCAGCCTCCTCCAGCACGCCGTGCTCCTCTGCCGACACTCACACACCCGATCGCATCCACTCACACACACCCGATTGCATCCACTCACACACACCCGATCGCATCCACTCACACACACCCGATCGCATCCACTCACACACACCCGATCGCATCCACTCACACACACAGACACTGACGATATCGCACATACGCGCTGATACTCACAACATCCGGACATACCACATGCCTCTGGCCATGTGATCCTCCGTCAGGTCCTGGAAGATCACAACAGCACAGTATCGAGGCCGAGAAGCAAGCGATATCGCCGGATGCTGTGAGTGTGTGGATGCGATGTGTGTGTGAGGTGTGTGTGAGGTGTGTGTGAGGTGTGTGTGAGGTGTGTGTGAGGTGTGTGTGAGAGTGAGTGCGATCTGATGTGTGTGTGTATGCGTGTGTGTGTGCTGTTATGTTTGTGCGTGTGGAAGTCCCGCCGCTGCAGGACCTTGATTTACTGGTAACTATGCAAGCATGGTTACCAGCGCAACACGTCCCCCGCTCGCACGGGAGCCCACACCAGCATACGGCGGCGGCGTACGCTGATGTGGGCTCCCGTTGGTGAGGGGGGAAAGGGGGGGGAGTACAGTACTCACCTGGGATTCGTGGCTCCGTGACCGTGTCAGTTCGGGCAATGCGGGGGGGGGCGAGAGCTAACGTCTATTGCGTGAGGGGGGCGGGGCGTGGCGTGGGCGAGTTGCCAATGCCTGCAGGGTGCCGGGGCGAGAGGCCAATCTGTGGGGGGGGGCAGAGCCTGGGCGAGCGGCTGGCCAATTCGTGTGGGGGCGTAGCCGGGGCGAGAGGCCAATCCGTGTGGGGGGGCGGGGCAATGGCGAACCCAGCGGCCAATCAGCTTTGTGTCACCGTAAGGACATGTCACGGTGACACAATTTTGGAGCATGACAGACAGACAGACAGAATAAGGCAATTATATATATAGATATGTGACCTAGTCTCACGGTAACTACCTGCACGCAACCTCAGATCCCCACAAGATCTCCTTCTCTACTCCTCTCTTATCTCTTCTTCCCACAATCGAGTACAAGATTTCTCCCGTGCCTCCCCCATACTCTGGAACGCTCTACTTCAGTATATCAGACTCTCCCCTACCGTGGAAAGCTTCAAGAGGAACCTCAAGACCCATCTCTTCCAACAAGCCTACAACCTACAATTAAGGAACTGTCACACACAGAGATAAATCTGTGGCAGATCTGGGGTTGCAGTGAAATTGTGGACAATCAGTGCCAGGTTTGTAGCCGTGTACAAATGGAACAATATGTCCATGATTTCACTGCAACCACAGATCTGCCAAAGATTTATCTCTGTGTGTGACAGGGCCTTAAAACCCTCAGTCCAGTATACACTGCACAACCAGCTCTGTCCTCACCTATTGTACCATCACCCATTCCCTGTAGACTATGAGCCCTCGCGGGCAAGGTCCTCTCTTCTATACCAGTGTGTTTTGTACTGTTAATGACTGTTTTACGCATACCCTCTTTCACTTGTAATGCAACATAGAATAAATGACGCTATAATAATCAATAATAATAATTATTATTATTTATTATTATAGCGCCATCAATTCTATGGCGCTTTACATGTGAAAGGGGTATACATAATAGGGACACGTACAATAATCATAAACAATACAAGACACAGACAGGTACAGGAGGATAGAGGTCCCTGCCCGCGAAGGCTCACAGTCTACAGGGGTTAGGTGAGGATACAGTAGGTTAGGGTAGAGCTAATTGTGCGGCACTGTATCAGACTGAGGGTTACGGCAGGTTGTAGGCTTGTCGGAAGAGATGGGTCTTTAGGTTCCTTTTGAAGCTTGTCAAGGTAGGCGAGAGTCTGATGTGTTGAGGCAGAGCATTCTAGAGTATGGGGGAGGCACGGGATAAATCTTGGATGCGATGGTTGGAAGAAGAAATGAGAGGGGAGTAGAGAAGGAGTTCTTGTGAGGATCGAAGGTTACGTGCAGGTAAGTACCAGGAGACTAGGTCAGAGATGTAGGGAGGAGACAGGTCGTGGACGGCTTTGTAGGTCATGGTTAGGGTTTTAAACTGGAGTTGTTGGGCAATGGGAAGCCAGTGAAGGGATTGGCAGAGAGGAGAGGTCGGGGAGTAGCGGGTGGACAGGTGGATTAGCCGGGCAGCATAGTTTAGAATAGATTTAAAGGGTGTGAGACTGTTAGAAGGGAGGCCACAGAGCAGGAGGTTGCAATAATCCAGGCGGGAGATAATAAGGGCATGTATTAGAGTTTTTGCAGCTTCTTGGGAAAGGAATGTACGGATCTGGGAAATATTTTTGAGTTGGAGGCGGCAGGAGGTGAAGTGGGCTTGGATGTGTGGCTTGAAAGAGAGATCAGAGTCTAGGATTACTCCCAGGCAGCGAGCACGTGGCACTGGGGAAAGTGAGCAGCCATTGACATTGATGGATATGTCAGGTAGGGGAGTTGAGTGATGAGGAGGAAAGACATTGAATTCTGTTTTGTCCATGTTCAATTTTAAGAATCGAGCAGAAAAAAAGGATGAAATAGCAGACAGACATTGTGGGATTCTGGTTAGTAGGGAGGTGATGTCAGGTCCAGAGAGGTAGATCTGTGTATCATCAGCGTAGAGATGATACTAAAATCCATGGGACTCTATGAGCTGTCCCAGGCCGAAGGTGTAAATGGAGAACAGCAGGGGTCCAAGAACTGAACCTTGGGGGACACCGACAGATAGGGGGCGAGATGAGGAAGTGGTGTGAGAGTGGGAGACGCTGAAAGTTCGATTGGTTAAGTATGAGGAGATCCAAGATAGTGCCAAGTCTGTGATGCCCAGAGATGAGAGAATTTGTAGTAGAAGGGAGTGGTCTACTGTGTCGAAGGCAAAGGACAGGTCCAGGAGGAGGAGGACAGAATAGTGTCACTTGGCTTTGCGGTTAGTAAGTCATTAGTGACTTTGGTTAGGGCAGTTTCCGTAGAATGGTGGGGTCGGAAGCCAGATTGTAACTGGTCAAAGAGGGAGCAGGAAAAGAGGTATGAGGACAGTTCAAGATGGACATGCTGTTCCAGTAGTTTTGAGGCATAAGGAAGAAGCGATATGGGGCGATAGTTTGACACAAAGGAAGGGTCAAGGGAGGGCTTTTTGAGGATGGGTATGATGGAGGCATGTTTAAAGCGTGAAGGGAATATACCAGTTGTTAGTGATAGGTTGAAGAGATTGGTTAAGGTCGGGATGAAGACTGTGGTGAGATTGGGGATGAGGTGGGATGGGAGTGGATCAAGCAGGCAGGTTGTGAGACGTGATCTTGAGAGTAGAGTGGAAAGATGATCTTCTGTCATGATGGAGAAGCTGGATTTGGAGGAAGAAGGCTGAGTAGTTGTGAGGAATGGCTGTGGTTATTGTGGGCCAAAGCTTGCTCTGATGTTATCAATTTTCTGCTTGAAGAAAGTGGCAAAGTCTTCAGATGAGATGAGAAGAGAGGGAGGTGGTGCTGGGGGATGGAGGAGAGAGGTGAAAGTGTTGAATAGCTGTTTAGGGTTGTGGGACAGAGAGGATATGAGGGATGAGAAGTAGGTTTGTTTTGCAGCAGTGAGTGCAGACTCGAAAGTGGTGAGAGCCTGTTTGTATGTAATGAAGTGCTCAGTGGAATGAGACCTCTTCCATCTGCGCTTAGCAATTCTGGAAGCCCGTCTCAATTCTTTAGTCTGTCTCGTGTGCCAGGGTTGCCTGTTGATTGTGTATATATATGTATATATATATATATATATATATATATATATAGTACAGACCAAAAGTTTGGACACACCTTCTCATCTCCAGAATAACTGTTAAGAGGAGACTTTGTGCAGCAGGCCTTCATGGTAAAATAGCTGCTAGGAAACCACTGCTAAGGACAGGCAACAAACAGAAGAGACTTGTTTAGGCTAAAGAACACAAGGAATGGACATTAGACCAGTGGAAATCTGTGCTTTGGTCTGATGAGTCCAAATTTGAGATCTTCAGATCCAAGCACCGTGTCTTTGTAGAAAAGGTTAATGGATGGACTCTACATGGCTGGTTCCCACCGTGAAGCATGGGGGAGGAGGTGTGATGGTGTGGGGTGTGCTTTGCTGTTGACACTGTTGGTGATTTATTCATAATTGAAGGCATACACAACCTGCATGCCTACCATAGCATCTTGCAGTGGTGTGTTATTCCATCCGGTTTGCGTTTAGTTGGACCATCATTTATTTTTCATCAGGACAATGACCCCAAACACACCTCCAGGCTGTGTAAGGGCTATTTGACTAAGAAGGAGAGTGATGGGGTGCTACGCTAGATGACCTGGTCTCCACAGTCACCAGACCTGAACCCAATCGAGATGGTTTGGGGTGAGCTGGACCGCAGAATGAAGGCAAAAGGGCCAACAAGTGCTAAGCATCTCTGGGAACTCCTTCAAGACTGTTGGAAAACCATTTCCGATGACTACCTCTTGAAGCTCATAAAGAGAATGCCAAGAGTGTGCAAAGTAGTAATGAAAGCAAAAGGTAGTTACTTTGAAGAGCCTAAAATATAAGACATATTTTCAGTTGTTTTACACTTTTTTAAGTATTTCACTCTACATGTTTTAATTCATAGTTTTGATGCCTTCAATGTGAATCTAAAATTTTTAGAGTAATGAAGGTAAAGAAAACTGAATGAGAAGGTGTGTCCAAACTTTTGGTCTGTACTGTGTGTATGTATATATATATATATATATATAAAATCATGTCCAAGTATGTATTGGAATTCTGACAATTGAGCGATATTAGCTCTGACAGCATATGTTAAGGGAAACAGCCACACAGATTAAGTAAATTGATAAAGAAAAGAAAGATACTTTGAATTTTCAGCAACAGAAGACGTCATGGCGAGTTACAAGATTGGTTTTAGTTCTGCATTTTGCATATTAAGTAGGGTCCCTTTGATATAACTAACCTAACAAAATCTGAATTTATGGACATCTGTCGTTAAAGCGTTCAGAGAGATCTCTTAGCATACATAACATAGCAATTTAGAATAATATCTGCAGAAAAGCAAATATGTATTTAAGAAAATAATTTTAATAACATTTACAAATCAAGCTTTTGTTATTTTTGTAATTGAATCTAACATTTTGGAAACAAGTGTACATGAAATAAGTACTTAGATATTACTTAGATTTTCTGACAGCTTCCTGGCATTGTGCATCATTGCCTACATTTCCCCCACTTGCTTATTAAGAGAATGTATAACAATTTGAAGTTGCAGATTTTCACAATCGTAGCCAAACAAAGCATCATCTAAGAGGAAGCAGTAAAAAAAAAAACAGTTTGATAGATCAGTGAGGAAATGGTAAGGACTTTTTAAAGACAGTATATTAGAAAAGAGATTAGATTATCATAAATAGGTATATAGGATTAAAATACATTTTAGTTTCAGACCACCCCTTTAAACCCTTAGTGACTTTGCCTATTTTGATTTTATTGACCAGGCCAAGTTTTAGAATTCTGACCAGTATAGTGAAAGTAATCTAGCTCATCTGAGAAACAAAATAGCATGGAAGGATCAAACACTCTGAAATGTGGAAAGTCTTTCAAGAGAAAAAGGGATCCAGCTTCTGCATTATGGTAAAGCAATTCTTTGAAACTTTATTCCATTAAAACAACGGATTTTTCCAGTAGGGGGATAGCGACCATAACAATAGCGTGAGAATAAAATGCTAAATTTTATTAATGAAATATTTTAAAATTAAAATTACATTATAAAAAACAATTCAAGTACAAAAATATTCCCTTATTTCAGAAGCAACACATCAGGAAAATGAAGTGCACAGTGCATTAAATATTGCCTGATAATAAATTATTTTTTATCAAAAAGTAAGTATTCTGATAGAATGTTATAAAGTGCTAGATGAGGTCAAAGCTGTTTCTAGGTATAAAATTGTTTCTATTACATATCCCGTGTATACAATGAATTAAATGCAATAAATTATATAAGAGAGATTCTCTACCTTAATGTATGGTCTGGTGGTCTGGTTTTCTACATACCCCGATGCGCGTTTCATGCGTTAGTCTTCCTCAGGAGTTACTCAGTGCCACTTTATGTGGTAATAACTCTGGAACTCTTCAACAAATCCTAGGGATTCTGTTTTTTGCATGACACATTGTACTTTATGATATTGGTAAATTTTGTTGGGGATTCTATGCATTTGTTTGTGAAACTAGAATTTTGGCAAACATTTTGAAAAAAAAACCCTTTCTGTCTTTATATCCTTAACAACTTCATGACCTTGGATGTACCGGTACGTCCAAGTTTGTGTCTGCCTCTTTAATGTGGGCTCTAAACAGCAAAAGTGATTGGAATATCAAAGCTTCAAGTCCCCTAAAGAGGTATTAAAATAAATCAACAGGGTAAAAAAAGTTTTAAAAATATAAGAAAATAAAAAAACAATAAATATCAAATCACTCCTTTTATATGAAAAATACACATTTAATATCATCACATTCAGAAATTGATATCAAAATATAAAATCAATGATTCTGATCAGTAAAGGGCGTAACGAGAAAAAAATTAAAATCGACAGAATTACTTCTTTTGGTTGCTGCACCATTGCAATAAAATGCAATAAGAGGCGACCAAAACATTGAAACTTCCCAAAAATGATATAATTAGAAATGTCAGCTCAAGATGCAAAAAATAACCCACCACATAGCCCCAGATAAATTTAAAAGGTCCCTATATAATGTGGCTATAGACACAACTTTTCACTTTCACAAAGGATAGCACGATAAATTGAAGCCTTATATTTATAACCAAGTTTTTTCTCCCAAAATGTGGTCAGAAACTTTTGAACAAACAGCATAGCTTGAAAAGGAAGGGGCACCATTTAAATTTTGGAACACAAATTTGACTGAAATAAGTTATGCATTTTCAGGGCCCCTAAAGTGCTTAAACAGCAGAAAATATTGCTTTAGCCTCAAATTTATCACTTTTGCAAGAGGTAACGCAAAAAAGTGTACCCCCCACCCCCAATTTGTTAACAACTTTTTTATCCTACATGTAGTCAAAAAGTTCTGTTTAGACAAATGGGAGGGTGTGTAATGGAATAGGCAATATTTGAATTTACAAACACAAATTTGACTACATTAGATGGTAGGTTCTCAGAACAAGGTTCCATAGGTCACTCGTGGTCAGCGGTGGACCTGGAATTTCTCACAACCATGAGAAATTCCAGGTCTGCCACTGACCATGAGTTAATTATGGAGCCTCGTTCTGAGGGCAATCTAAGAACAAGGCTTCATAGGTCACTCCCGGTCAGCGGCAGACCAGGAAATTCTCACGAGCGTGAGAAATTCCGGGTCTGCTGCTGAACTTCAAGGATTTATTTTTAATTAATAAATTGAACAAGGTAGTGTGGGAGAGTCTATATCCACATAATCATTTTTTTTCCTGTGTGTATGTATTTTATCTAGACACTTACAGGGTTACAAATGGAAGTGTAATAGAAACCTCTCCAATAGTAACCCCTGGGCTTCATGCCAGTTGTCAATTCACAGCTGACATTAACCACAAACACATTACCCTGATCGCCATTGCACCAAGGAAATTGGGAAGAGTCGGGTAATGCACCAGAATTGACGCATCTATTGGATGGGCCACTTCTGGGGTGGTTGTCAGCTGCTTTTTTAGCCTGGGAAGGGCCAAATAACCATGGACTTTCTCAGCTTGAAAATATCAGTCCCCAGCTGTCTACTTTACCTTGGCTAGTTATGAAAAAAGGGGGGACCGCACACCATTTTTTTAAAATTATATAAATAAATAATTTACAAAAATGGCGTGGGACATCCTCTATTTTTGACCACCAGCCAAGGTAAATCAGACAGCTGAGGGCTGCAGTCTGCAGCTGTCTGCTTTACCTGCACTGGTTATCAAATATAGGGGGGACCTCACATCATTTTTATTTTTTTTATTTTGTTCACAGCAGCGTCCAAGTATGTTCCCCATGCTGAAAAGCTTGTTAATTGGGTGTGTTCAAGTTCGAGCCCCAGACACTAGGCATCCGGTGCGAACCTTGAACTTTACAGTTCGGGTTTGCTCATTGTTACTGGCTAGCATACTTTGTCTCAGGAGATGCAAGATGTGTTTTCCTGATGGCATGACATGCGGCTTAAATCAGAGGCCTAATCAGCACTATAAATTGACACGGAAGATTTGGAAAATGTAGAAGAGTAAAGAAGAGGTCAAAGAGAGCTGTGTAGAAGACTGTACAGGGGTAATGGCAGAGAGATAAATGAGCATCAAGGGGAATATTTATTTATTTTTTCAAATTTCACTTCTTTCCTATTATATATAAATCAGAAAAATGGTGCTTGGCCCCCTGCCATTTAGCTAAATTTGCACAAAGTGGGTCCAAAAATGTGGATATATTAGTTTTGAAGAACTATAAGGTACGAATTTCTTTTCCGAAAAAAAAAATGCGGAATTTACATTTTTGCTGATTTGCAAATCACTTGTAGCCACCCATCATATCACAGTAGAAATTCAAATTTAATGTAAATATATATATACTTAGGCCAATAATATGTCTATTTAAATGCTGTATTTTAAATGTTGGGAGAGTAAGCAAACAAAGGCACAATGATAGAAAAATACAGAACTCCAACGACCGACCGTCCTTGCTTATATCAGGTTACAGCACAATGAATAGTGCATTGCAATTTAAACACAGATTGCAAGAAACTGTGATCTTCAAACCTTATTTGCTTTACAGATAGGTTGTCACAAAACACAGCTGGAGCCTTGTATCTGCAACCTAAAAAGAAAATAAGAATAAGTGGGAATGATGGATGGAGAGGGAATACATATATTTCTGCAATAGTATTGTAATCTGCTATGGTTGCATAACACAAAGTTACAAATAAGACTCAATAAGGATTTTCATGCACTATCCTTAAATGTCCTTTTATCTAACAACTCTACTGAGAGCCCTCCGGATATTGTACCATATTTATCAAAAACAGGGGTCTGTTAATGTGATTTACAAAACATTCTCTATATTCTATTTTCATGTTATCAGCTCACACTGGATAACAAATCATCTCATGTTTTTACCTGAAGAAAGTATATCAAAAATACAGTAATCCTTTTTGATCTGGCTACCTAATGTGCATTAAAAATATCCTTCTAGATTGGGACTTTCTCAAACATCTATGCCAGTATGTATGAATTATGGTGGAACTGAAAATGTACCATGGGACATGTTTTCTGGATGAAGGGTTGTCCTTCTCACATAGGTGGTCATTTACAGAGATTATACTGTATTGCTCTTTTTCTTTATTATATGACTGGATAACATTCATTTACCTTGGTTTGGAATTTGATCAAAGACGTCATCTATATCATGATTCCTCTGCGCAGAACATCTTGCAGACTAGAAGATGCTCTGCTGTGTTTTCCTGGATTACAGACCTGGCAGTGATATAATTCCTCTGAGCAGAGCATAGCCTGGCCTCTGGAGATGCTCTGTTGCAATTTCCTGAGTTATTGGGCTAGCAGCTTGATTGACAGCACAGGATTCTATGTTGGTGCTGATTACTCAGGTGTTCCTCCTTCCTGGTAATTGCTCAGGCTTCTTTACTAACCAGAAGCTTGCCAGCTGTATTTTCTGGTTCTGCAGTTGTGCTGTTGATTTGTGTCTCTGCTAGTGTTCTGAACTTTCTTTACTGACCCCGGACTGTTATTTGACTACTCTCTGCTTGCTCCCTGTTTCTGTTGTGACATCCTGCCTTTTGACCTTAGACCCTTACCTGACCCCGTATCTGATTACTTCCTGAACCTATTACCTGCCCTTCTAGATTTCTGACCCTCAGATTGTGACTTGACTACACCTCGGTTTACTCCTTGTGCTTATATGTGTTTTCTCATTATCAGACCCCGACTTTCCTGACTACTCTTCCGTCCATACTACCCATAAGTAGTGACTGGCATTATAATCTATGTGTCATTTGAATGGGTTTCTTTCCTGTATTCTGGCTTCTTTTTTCCCCACTTTAAAGCTGGTGTCCATTACTCGAATACCTTAACTTTTAGAGCGCCCCGATAAATATAAAGAACATGTATGTACATTCCCATACATAATGTACATTCCCACTTCTCCCAGTGGCCCTTGACATTAGAACATCATGTGGCCATGGGCAGACACCCCCCCAAAATTGCTTCAATTTCCCCAGACCAGATGAGTTTGTGTTTTTTTTAATTTTGTCTAGCAGTTAAGAAGGGTTTTCCAGCAGTAGACAACAGCTATCAAGGGTTACAGAATATCATTACGTTTAACAACCTAAGTGACCAGGCCAAATTTTTCAAATCTGACACGTGTCACTTTATATGGCAATGACTTTGCAAAGTTTCAACATATCCCAGCGACTTTGGTCAATATTTACAACAAGACAAAAGACGGAAACATGGCACTGTAACGTCAAGGAAGACTAACCACTCAGAAAACAGTCTCTTCAGGACTATGAAAAGCAAATGGTGCTTTGCTGATGATCCCAGGTGAAGGGAGGAACAACAATCTTCAAGTATAAAGAATATCCGCGGCACTAGTCACCAGTAAAAGAAAAATCCTTTATTTCATCATTTTAAAAACATACCTCGCCAAGGAGACTGTAACCTCAGGGGAGCGCTGAATTCAGACTCGAAACGTCCATTATTTGACGAGCTCCTGCACTACCGCACATTAAATCCTCTCCCCCGATGCTGCAGTCTCCTTAGCAAGGCATGTTTTTAAAATGATGAAATAAATGATTTTGCGTTGCCTTTGCTGAGTGCTGCGGGTTTTCTTTACACTTGAAAATTTTAGGGGATATGTTTTGTGTTTTCTTTATAAAAATATCATGTTTGACAACATTTTTAAAAATTAGCCATTTTCAAACTTTGAATGATTATCGCTTTACTCCAAATAGTCATACGACACAAAATAGTTAACAAATAACATTTACTTCTCATTGGGTTTGGATCAGCACCTTCTGTAAAATGTTCTGTTATTTTTTAGGGACCTATTCCGTCTTGAAGAAGGTGTTAATTTTTTAAAATAAAGGATATTTGAGTGTTTTGTGTTTAATTCTTTTTACTTTCACAATTCATAATTGGGGGGTTTCTTGTACCCCTACCGATTACTAACCTTGGGCTTGATTACTGCTGTGATGTTTTTGACAAATCACAGCTGTTGTTAACCCCTAATATTATCCCATATGGACCCAAACCAGGTAAATAGGGATCAGTCGGGTAAAGTGCTGAAATTTTTGCATCTAATGGACAATGCAACAATTCTGGGGCTGCTGTGGGCTGCTATTTTTTGGCTGGGGCCCAAAAACTATGGGCCTCACCAGCCTGACAATACCAGCCCCCTGCTGAATGCTTTATCTTTGCAGGGTATCAAAATTGAGAGGGGCCGCACAACATTTCTTTTTATTTATTTATTTAAATAATTTTAAAAACTCTCATGGAGTTCTCATATTTTGATATACAGCCAAGATAACATGCACAGCTGGGAGTCTGCAGCCTGCAGCCATCTGCTTTATCTGAACTGGGTATCAATATATGGCGACCCTATTATTTAAGTGGCACCCCTGAGGCTTAGTCGTCAGAGGGTATTGTATCTGACTTAAGATGCAACGCTTTATCCCGGGTGATGAAGGAGTTAACCACTGGTGTTTGTTTCACTTACACAAAATCAAGTCAATGAGTCAGCTAGTTACACAGGAAGCCAGACAGTCTGGAAAATTCCAGGTTACAAGGGCAACAGCCACTAAGGGGTGCTTCACACATAGCGACAGCGACAACGACGTCGCTGTTATGTCACCATTTTCTGTGACGTAACAGCGACCTGGTAAGTCGCTGTTATGATCGCTGCTTAGCTGTCAAACACAGCGACGCAGCAGCGATCATAACATCGCTACATGTGCAGAGAGCAGGGAGCCGTGCACACTGCTTAGCGCTGGCTCCTTGCTCTCCTAGCTACAGTACACATCGGGTTAATTAACCCAATGTGTACAGCAGCTACATGTGCAGAGAGCCGGAGCCGGCAGCACAGGCAGCGTGAGAGCTGCGGAGGCTGGTAACTAAGGTAAATATCGGGTAACCAACTTGGTTACCCAATGTTTACCCTGGTTACAGCTTACCGCAGCTGCCAGATGCTGGCTCCTGCTCCCTGCTCGCTTCATTTCGTCGCTCTCTCGCTGTCACACACAGCGATCTGTGTGTCACGGCGGGAGAGCGCCTTTGAAGAAAACAAACCAGGGCTGTGTGTAACGAGCAGCGATCTCGCAGTAGGGGCCAGATCGCTGCTCAGTGTCACACACAGCGAGATCGCTAATGAGGTCACTGTTGCGTCACCAAAACCGTGCCGTAGCAGCGATTTTGGTAGCGATCTCGCTGTGTGTGAAGCACCCCTAAGAGTCATCCCAAAGGTGTGGGCTGCCAGAGGAAGTGAGCAAACACAAATAATTTCTAGTCAGATCAGTTTGGGACAGAGAAGGAACAACAGGTCCATGGTGGGTGTGCTGCCACTCTCCCCTCAGGGAGACCACCCAGGATGTGTGCTTCAGAGCTATCTCGGGAAAGGAGAATGTGTCAGAACATTATGGGACTTGTAGTACCATGGCTGCTATCGAGAGTGTTTGAGAGCTTCTATAGCCATGACTGGGCAGACTGGAAGAGGGCGAGAGGCAACCAGTGGAGATGGTGAGACAGAGGAGAACGTGGTAGCTGGAGGTTGAGCCTAACCATTCCCACAGTGCCAGCCCTGACAGGGTATGCAAACCTCAGGGCAGATTATACTCTATGTTGTCTGCCAGAATCTGCAGGGGATGGGGATTCCAAGTCCCATCGCCCACTACCTATTTTCCCAGATCACAGTGACACATAGAATCCGGGCTCGGGATTGCAGCCAGGCCCCACGGCGAGGATCCATGCCACCTGCATACGAGAAGGAACACTTAACAGAGACAATGGGGTCCCCAAGCTGCTTTAAGCCACGGGGATCCACAACCAAGGCAAAAAGAAGGGAGGTCTTACTCTCCACAGACACCTGTGATTGCCTCTGATTTACCCAGGAATGGCTGAGGCCCATTGCGGCGGAGAGCGGCACCTCCGGGGCATCTTACCAACTGTGAGTAAAGAGAACTTTGAACCACAGGCCCTGTTTCATCCCTGTCTTTGCCGGCGCCCCACGCGTCGGTGCTCCCGTGGACTACTGCCCTCATCATCCACCCAGGGCCCGCTCTGCCTGTGGGGAGCGACACCATCCCGGCTGCGAAAACACCTGCCCCGGTGAGGAATTCTGCAGCGGCGGCTACTCCCTGGCCGCATACCACAGGTGGCATCACAACAAACTTTCGCCAACACCCCGCTTTCCCCATCATTTACTGTACTCCTCGGAGCAATGGAACAGGGCAAGGCCACCCATGACATCGCCTGATCCGACCCTCAACGGCCCGGCAACGAGTAGGTTAACCACCTGCCCCATGTGGCACTACATTTATTTTGTCAGTCCACAACCAATCACAAACGCCGCTACTCCAGCAGTCTACCTGCCAATCACAGACACTGTCACTGAGGGTGGGCGGCAGAAGCTGTCAATATGCATGTGTGGTGCCCCTGAGGCTTCAGGCACCACAGGGTACTGCACTTCCATTAGGGTGTAGTACTCATCCCAGGTCGATGGACGGTCGGTACTGGTTTCCACTGACGCATACATGCAGTCACACTGGGTTTCTCTCCCCAATGGGGACTGGGCCAAAGTCGGATCACAGTAGGGGGTCACTACAGTGGTGGGTTTATAGGATGCCATTGCACCAGGGGCTCCCCGATCCAGTGGAATTGGGAACTCAGGGTCAAGGAGAAGCAACCAACAGGGGGAGTCAGGAGCACACAGTGGGAAGAGCAGTTTGACCTAGTGAGAGTAGTGATCCAGCCGGTGGCAGCGGCTGGGGGCAACAGTTTAGAACACACAACACAGCTACTACAAGAGAGAGAACAGCTTCAGACACAGAGCAGAGTGGACATGCCGCGAGCAGCTCTGTGGGCCAGGGTGTTCAACATGGTCACTGGGGAGAAGCAGGCGGCTGCTTCCGTAGGACCGTCGCTGTCTGTCCTCAGAATCCTAGGGCAGATATATTCCATGTTGTCTAGCAACTCTGCAAGAGTCATGGGGAACGGCTAGTACAGTCACTGGACCCATCCCAACGAGTCTGCAGCCAAATAGCATATAATATCCGGGGTTGAAGATCAGCCCCATAATGGAACTGCGCTATCAGAATATAGAACAGGACACTTTACTGACACCGGGATTCCCAAGTGTTTCACGCCACGAGGGTCCGAGACTTAGCGCATCAAAGGAGGAGAGGGCTCACAGGCTGACACACACACACCAGACTTGACCTTTCACGGATCTGGGATTTGCTGGAGCCCATCGTGGCAGAGATCAATACTCTGGGGCAGCGCTTGATCTACCTGTGAGTAAAAAGACCTGGAACTGCAGCCCCTGTCTTTGTCCTTTACCAGCGCCGGCACCCCACGCTACGGCACCAACGGGGACTACCACCACCTTCATCCTCCTTGGGGTAATCCCGCTCTGCCTGTGGGGATCAACACCATCCTGGCTGCACCCAACATCTGCCCCGGAGAGCAGCACCCACAGTGGAGGCCTATCCCTGGCTGCGTACCACAGGCGGCATCACGATCTTAAAAGACTTTCCTAACCGTCACTACCTACTCCCATCCTCCATCCTGCCTCCCTCCAACCCTCATTCTGTACACCTCGGGGCAATGGAACTGGGCTAGACCACCACGGCCCGGCAATGAGTAGTTTAAAACACGTGCCCCGTGGGGCGCTATACATGCGAGTTAATGATCGGACACAGAATCAGTGTGACAACTGCACGTGTGACTCGGTAATTATAACTGCCCTGGTTTGCAGCCCCCTAGCCCTTTGTATCATCATTTTACAGCACAATGTTCAGGTTCACATAGACTTTTTTTTAATTCCAGCCGGACCCACCAAACCCGAACATCTGTGGGTTCGCCCATCTCTACTGTCAAGAAGTTTCTTAACCCTTCAGGTGCATTTCAGGAATTAATGCAAAGTGGCATGACAGGAAAGAAAAATGTTATTTTTACCACCTACATGTTGCTAACTTCTGAACTGGTCACTATAGCTGGCAGACTCTAAAGCCATTATTTGCCATAGCAACCATCAGGACCACACAATCATGATCTTAGGATGCTGATGGGTTTAAAGAGGGGCACCCACACTCTGTTAAACATCTAGATGCTGTAGTCACTCTTGACAGCAGCTTCTAAGTGGTTTAACGGCCATGGTCGGTGCCAAAACCGATCGTGACTAATGTAGCAAAGTGCCAGATATAGTGTACAAATGCCAGCCTCTGCATTTTCACCAGTCGGGGGATGTTATTCATTTATATCACAAGTCAGTTTTAAGTTTACTGGTGGTCACAAAAGGGTTAAATTGTAATAGGGTCAATGTGTGGCGCATGTCCCTTAACTCGGTTCCTCCCAGAGAATAGTACAGTGCCTCACATTGATTCAGCCGAATGTAGTGCTGTTATTCTTTTTAAGGAGCAGTATTTTCTCAGTGACTACAATGATGGCAGTTATACACAAGATTATACACAAAAGGCAAAATACTTGTTAGGGTTGTGGCTGTGACTTATGAGGGGTGTGCAGCTACATGGGAACACACCTGACTCTCTCTCGAGCATTCTTCTGCTGCCCAGTGTCAGAAAGCATGGTCTTAAGGGTACTTTACACGCTGCAATCTTGCTAGCGAGATTGCAAGTGAGCGTACCCGCCCCCGTCGGTTGTGCGACACGGGCAAATCGCTGCCCGTGGCGCACAACCTCCTTAGTCCCCATCACACGGACTTACCTGCCCTGCGACGTCACTCTGGCCAGCGAACTGCCTCCTTTCTAAGGGGGCGGTTTGTGCGGCATCACAGCTGTCGTAAGCAGTGCATGATGTCCCTGACATGTGCCATGTTGGATTTGGAGTTAAAAGAGGATGTCACTCACTTTAGAATCACCGGCAGGTAAGAAGAATTTTTTTCTGTGTTGCAGAAGGTTGACAAGATGGCATTTTTGCAGGAAAGGGCTAGGATGTCAGACAATATTAGATAAAGGGGACCGGATAGGTATTATTATTACAGGAAGGGGCCAGGATGAAAAAAATTATTATAGGAAAGGGGCAAGGATGGGGGACATTATTATAGGAAGGGGCAAAAGATAGGAGATACTATTATGGTAAGGGGGTCAGGATGGGGAACAATTTTAAAGGACAAGACCAGGAAAGAGGATATTATTGCAAGGGGGAGCTTAGAATGAAGGACATATTAAAGGAAGGAGCCCATATTAACAGTAATTTGCCAAAATGGAGAATATTATTACAGGAGGGCCAGAATGAGGAACATTATGAAATAAAGAGACCAAGAGAGGAGATATTATTACATGAAGAGGAAAGGATGGAGAACATTATTACAGGAAGGGGTCAGGATTGGGAAAATTATTAAGTAAATGAGCCAGGATTATTATCATTATTAAATAAATGGGCAAAGATGAAAGACATTATTAATGGAAGGGGCCCTAAATAGGGGACATTATTAAAGGAAAAAGTCCAGGATTGAGTACATTAGTACAGGAAGGCGCCAAGATAGAAGATATTAATAAAGGAAGTAACCCAAGATGTGGCACATTAATACAGAATGGGTCCAGGATGGGGGACATTATTAAATAAAGGAGCGAAGATAGAGAACATTATTAAATAAAGGAGTCACGATTATTAATAATAATAATAATAATAATAATATTAAATAAAGCTGCAAGGATAAACATCATTAAAGAAAAGGGCCAGGATAGAGGACATTATTATAAAAAGGGACCAGGATGTTAAAAATTAATAAATAAATGGGCCCAGGATGGGCACATTATTTTAGGAAGGATTAAGTATAGGGGACATTCTTATAGGAAGTGGGACATTATTAAATAACGTGGTCAGGATGGGTGACATTATTACTAGAGATGAGCGAACCGGTCCCGGTTCGGTTCGAGGTCGGTTCGCCGAACGGAGGTCCCGTTCGAGTTCGGCTCGTCGAACGTTCGACGAACCGAACTCGAACTGCATAGGAAACAATGGCAGGCAATCACAAACACATAAAAACACCTAGAAAACACCCTCAAAGGTGTCCAAAAGGTGACAAACAACTCAAACACATGGGAAAGTGACAAGGACATATACTCATGCGAAAACAAAAGAGCTGGACAAGGAAAAAGAGGAGGACACACAGATATATGAGTATATGCAAGGAAACATCGATTCCATTATTGTGCAACTTTAGCCCTGCTCATTTTAGGCTTCCAATCTGGATAAATTGCCTGAGCTCGCCACGTACGCCTTGGGGATCTTGTCGTGTCCTGCAGCCAGCGTTCTCTCGGAACCTGTCTTCAGTGCTGCTGGGGGTCTGCTGGCAGATAAGCACACGTGTCTGTCCACTGACAATGTGGACATGGCTCTCAGAGGACTTTTCTTCCCCTGGGTCAGCCAGGGGAGGCGAAAGGCACGCGTATTTTTGAGAGTGCTTCATGCAAAGCATCTGTTTCATTTTGAAAAGGGGGATCAAGTGATGCCAGTCAAGTGGGGTGTGTGTGGCCCAATTAGTGGAAACGAGGGAGACTGTGGTTGGAGTCCCCTCGCTTTTGAAAAAAGAACCAAGATGAACAAGTCATGGCTCTCAGAGGACTTTTCTTCCCCTGGGTCATCCAGGGGAGGCGAAAGGCACGCGTATTTTTGAGAGTGCTTCATGCAAAGCATCTGTTTCATTTTGAAAAGGGGGATCAAGTGATGCCAGTCAAGTGGGGTGTGTGTGGCCCAATTAGTGGAAACGAGGGAGACTGTGGTTGGAGTCCCCTCGCTTTTGAAAAAAGAACCAAGATGAACAAGTCATGGCTCTCAGATGACTTTTCTTCCCCTGGGTCATCCAGGGGAGGCGAAAGGCACGCGTATTTTTCAGAGTGCTTCATCCAAAGCATCTGTTTCATTTTGAAAAGGGGGATCAAGTGATGCCAGTCAAGTGGGGTGTGTGTGGCCCAATTAGTGGAAACGAGGGAGACTGTGGTTGGAGTCCCCTCGCTTTTGAAAAAAGAACCAAGATGAACAAGTCATGGCTCTCAGAGGACTTTTCTTCCCCTGGGTCAGCCAGGGGACGGGAAAGGCACGCGTATTTTTGAGAGTGCTTCATGCAAAGCATCTTTTTCTTTTTCAAAAGGGGGGGTCAACCGATGCCAGTCAAGTGGGGTGTGTGTGGCCCAGTTAGTGGCAACGAGGGAGACTGTGGTTGGAGTCCCCTCGCTGTGTTTCTAAAAGAACCAAGATGAACAAGTCATGGCTCTCAGAGGACTTTTCTTCCCCTGGGTCAGCCAGGGGACGGGAAAGGCACGCGTATTTTTGAGAGTGCTTCATGCAAAGCATCTTTTTCTTTTTCAAAAGGGGGGGTCAACCGATGCCAGTCAAGTGGGGTGTGTGTGGCCCAGTTAGTGGCAACGAGGGAGACTGTGGTTGGAGTCCCCTCGCTGTGTTTCTAAAAGAACCAAGATGAACAAGTCATGGCTCTCAGAGGACTTTTCTTCCCCTGGGTCAGCCAGAGGACGGGAAAGGCACGCGTATTTTTGAGAGTGCTTCATGCAAAGCATCTTTTTCTTTTTCAAAAGGGGGGGTCAACCGATGCCAGTCAAGTGGGGTGTGTGTGGCCCAGTTAGTGGCAACGAGGGAGACTGTGGTTGGAGTCCCCTCGCTGTGTTTCTAAAAGAACCAAGATGAACAAGTCATGGCTCTCAGAGGACTTTTCTTCCCCTGGGTCAGCCAGGGGACGGGAAAGGCACGCGTATTTTTGAGAGTGCTTCATGCAAAGCATCTTTTTCTTTTTCAAAAGGGGGGGTCAACCGATGCCAGTCAAGTGGGGTGTGTGGCCCAGTTAGTGGCAACGAGGGAGACTGTGGTTGGAGTCCCCTCGCTGTGTTTCTAAAAGAACCAAGATGAACAAGTCATCTCCATCATCTCCATCTCCATCCATCATGAAGAAATGGAGGACGAACTTGCGATGGGCATGGAAGACTCAGCAGATGAGTGAGAGCTTGCTCACATTTCGGTTGTGTGAGGTTGGGGGGAGAGGGCAGAGGAAGGAGGCACGATTCTCACCTCTCTGCCACCAACACACCAAGGACTTGGTCCTCCTGGATGCACAAGACACATGAGCGTCTTCTTGCTGCACTACCTACAACATGACCCTCGGATTGTACAAATTCAAAGTAATGCTAACTACTGGGTTGCCACACTGTTAGATCCCCGGTACAAGACAAAATTTGGCGAAAAAATTCATGCCATATAAAGGGACGCACGTGTACAGGAGTATCTTCAGAAGGTGTTACGCAATCTTCGATCTGCCTTTCCACTAAACACCAGTGCTGCACAGAGTGAATCTCAACGGTTTGTCATGGATAGGAGGAAATGGTCTTTTACTTGTCCACATCTGAGGGACCGTGGGCTGGCTGTTGTGCTGAGATGCCATTGAGTACGGTGTCCCTGCAGAGTTGCACTTTTGGTCATATACAAAATGAGTTGAAAAAGGACAGATGCGGGTGAAAAGGGGAACAGGTGTGTTGGAAAGGGGAAAAAAGTTTTGGTCCGTGGGTTTGGTGGTTAAGCAAAAGTAACATTTGATGAAGAAACACCATCTGTTACGGTGGGACTGGCAGATTTGGATAAGGTGGTATATACTATGTTACCGCTATATAACGAAAATTAATAAGAAAAGAAAGAGAAAGGTATATATCCCCATCAGCAGTCAGTGTCCACCGTGCTCCCAGATGGAAAAGGAGAGGTTGGCAACTGGAAGGTTAGGTGGAGGATACAGAGCTGTGTGGCTATGAAACTAATAGTAGCCTGAACCAAGTTAGACGCCACTCGGATCTTGAGACTGGGAGCCCTGTTAGCGTCACAGGGTCCACACGCCCACCCAGCCCAGGAACTCCCTGTTAACATCACAGGGGCCATTCAGTACGCTGACCGTGTGCATTGGGGCCACACCTGTGAACAGCAGGCGCATCAGCAGCAGCAGGCCTGTTAATGCCACTGGGCTGCACAAGCAGGACTTGTAGGACAGGAGCTGGTCTTAACCGTTCTGCGTTACCAACTGTGGTGGTGGCCTGCATCGACGCCCTATCCCTGCCTACCTCTGGCCTAAAGCCGCAATGGGTTCAACACATGGAGGTGTGCTCTTTCGGAGCATAATAGAAGACTGCGCACCTCCTTGTTGTCTCCAGCCCCTTCTATAACCTGGGTCCGCCACAAACCAGGGTGGACCACAATGCACCTCCGGGAGACAAAAGCAGAGTGATACGTCATGAGTGGCATAACTAGCGTCCTATTTGGAACCGCAACTTAAATGATGATCTCATGGCTGTCATGACACAAACACCTCACCAGTCATCGTCTGACCATCAATAATGAGGTGACAAGTCATAGGGGCGGGCCTCTGCAAGCCATTTGGCAGTGGCCTGGCCACATCGTCAGGACACCTGATGCCTTGTGGTCTAAATGGGCCCCCCACATCAGGGGCAGGGCCAAAGAGTTCATTACCGGAACTAGTTTCTGATGCAGTAAGTGCCTGACCATGGTCAGTTGCATGAAATACAGTCTCTGAAAAAAGACTATCAGCTTTAGCATGGTGTCTATGCACAACACAGGACTTAGACCCGGCACGGAGTGCAAAGAGGCTTTTTGCACTAAGTGTGGGAGCATGCGCTGTAGCCCGAAATGAAGACTTAGCCTCAGGAATGGCACAGTCAGGCTGAGCATACTCACTAGGCGAAACACTGGAGTTAGGCTGCGGCTGGGGTAAATCGGCACACGCATGCGCACTAGCTGCATCTCCACACTTAGACGTGGAGGAGAAAGCAGCCAGCTGGACAACCCGAGGCACAGGCCTAAATGGCAGCTGATGCCTGGGCGCAACTGAAACCACAGCAGGCTGCTTGCGTTTAAGGCGTCACCGTTTTGTAACAACAAATAACATCAAAAAGAACAGGTGTACTTCTTCCCATGGATAATCTGATATAATCCCTTTTTTCCTGGACACGACCATCGCTAACAAATGTAGATGAGGCCAAATCAGCAGCTGCTTCAATGGATCTGAATTGCTCCATAAAGTGGCCTCTCCTCCACCCCAATTTCAAGATCCCAAATAATCCATTCCTCTGTGGTGTCAATCCAATCGCACTTGCTTCCTAACAGCTCTCAAGTTTCCACCAGCCCTGCTGAGTATGGGGTGACAGAGATGGTTGAGTTTGCATAGCTGTTCAGTCGCACTATAGCCTTGGAATCAGAGGTCTGCTCCAAAGCTGCAATGAGTACAGACAAGGAAGTTATTATTATTTTTATTATTATTGATTTATAGAGCACCATTGATTCCATGGTGCTGTACATGAGAAGGGGGTTACATACAGAATACATATACAAGTAACTATAGACAGACTGGTACAGAGGGAAGAGGGCCCTGCCCTTGCAGGATTACATTCTAAAGGATTTTTGTGAGGAGACAGTAGGAGTTGTTTAGGTTGAGCGTCAAGTACGTATGGTGGTGGTGTCCTTGAAGGTTATAGTCATTTCTGAACAGATGAGTTTTAAGATTCAGTTTAAAGCTTGCGTGTGTAGCAGATAATCTAACGTGTTGAGGTAGCGAGTTCCATGAGACAGGAGAAATGATCTGCGCAGATAGCCTGAAGCTTTGTGACTGGGATCCAGGCCCCGATGAAGAAGGTGCTGAGCCTAATCTACACCCTCATTTCCAAAAAGTAAATCCTCCTGGTGGAGACAATGGGGAACATGATGAGGAGCACAGATACCTGATTGGAAGGACAACTTTACTATTCGGTCAGGGCAGGAAGAGGTTGTCTCGGAGGACTCAGGACGAGGGGAATGAAAACACACAGGGTTATTGATGAGGTTGGAGACAACACTTAGTGTCAAACCAAAGTCAGCCAGTCGATGAAGTCAGCAGAGGAGGTGGAGGAGGATGCTACTGACGACGAGGTTACGTTGCGTCTTCCTGGCCAGAGACAAAGTACTGGAGCACGTCAACAACTGAATCCTGGACCACAACTTTGACTCTTAGCAGATGTCGTGTTGGCTATGCAGGTCGCATGGGCTGTAAGCCTTTCCTAGCCTGTAAATTTTTGGACATCGCAAAGGATAACCAAAGTCATGGAATCTGTAAGATTTGTCAAGAATCTGTAAGTAGAAGGCAAAAACTCACACTTTTGAGTACTTCCTCCATGAAGTATCACATAAATATAAAATGACAGCGTGAAGGTGTATTGCTCAGCTTTAGCAACTGTCAACACAATATGCTTATTTGCCGTTCATTGCATGCATTGTTGCAGACTACACACAAGGGGCTGCTGTTTTTTTGGATCTGCCTTTGGTCACTAGAGCAATAGAAAATTGCTCTTCGGGGGTGGACTTGGAGATGCTGTCTATGAACAGAAGGAAAAGCTAAAGGTGTGTGTTACAGCAAGGAGCCACCGCGGAAACACTTCGTTCAATTGTGAGGGGAGTTGTGTTGTACTTTGATGATGAGCACTGTAACGTCAGTGAGCAGCATCCTGTGCCACAGACCAACATTCTTACGGTGCTGTCTATACTGTTTACCGTGAGAGGAGCGTAAAGTCTGTATTTCTGGCAACTGGACATCACAGTACCCGGGTACGGTAGACTATGCCCAGACAATAATGCGGGCACGCAACACTTTGTTTTATTAGCAAAACACATATCTGTTCTGGGTAGGTCGACTATATAGACAATAAGACTTGCTGCCTCTGCACTGTCAAATTGTCACGTACAGTTTAAATCATAGAGGGACAGCAACACATGTTTGCATTGAATGTTGCTTTTCAAGATTTCCATGACTGTGTTGCAGAGCTGTGTGGTTTGCATTCACACTGTTATCATCTGCATTATCTGTGAGGCTTCAGCTAACAAGGGTATTCAGGGGGGGTCATGTGTTTTGTCTATGTTTAGGTAGATAACTTGGAAGCTCTTGTGATGCGCCACTGGTAGGTCGTGTTCGCACACACACACACACACACACACACACACACACACGCACAAACACACAATTACTGCTACACAGAGGGATTAGCAGGTAGTAGGCAACAGAATAGATTGTTCAATTAATTTAATTGTATGCATGGTTCTTATTGTTTGTTTTGGTAAAGTTAAACAATCATTTATCAACCCAACTGCCTGGAGTCCTTTTCCTTTTGCCTGGTTTTGCTGCATACTGGGGAGCCCACCCTGTACACGACTTAAAATAAAGCATAAGTCGCAATGTGAATTTCACTGTGCTACAATGCGGCCTAGTGTGCCTGTGCAACCACCGCCTGCCCCATCAAGTGCATCTGCGTGCTCTTCATCCTCTGTGACTGTGGGGACAGCAGTCACACATGGTTTTTCACACTGAACTTCCACTCCTTAACCCGCAACAGGGAGTGTGATTGGCAGGTCATCACTTGTTTTGGAAGTGGAAACAGAAGGTATTGTTGAGCTCTCAGGCATCGAGAGAACCATCATTGGATGCAGGCTACATTATATCCACGCCTGCACCTTCGTCACAGATTGCCTGGACTACCTGCAGTTAATAATTGCATTCCAGAAATGGAAAGGAGTGTAGAATGCACATGTGTTGTACCTTGCTTGGCAGCAAAGGAACACTAACTTAGTATTCCAGACAATTTTAGGAAGGCAGAAAAAGAGTCAGCTCTTTGTGCAAATTAAATAGCGTGGCAAAAGTGGACAGATGGGTACAGTGGCCGTGTTCTGTGGGTACCAGGACAGTAAAAGAAGCTTCACTTTCTATCCCTCCTAATGATCAAATGCAGCAAGGAATTCCCTGAGTTTGCTATAAAATTAGCATAGCTAAATGTGCATGAGGGTGTCATGCAGAGGTGCTTGAGATTGCTTGGCACAAGTGGCACAATAAAGGAGTCCTACAGGCATTTTTTGTATACCACTAAGTTGCAGTATTTTTTGCTATCATTATAGCTTATTAAAAACAGAGCAGGAGGGTGTCATGCAGGGGTGCTAGAAATAGCTTGGCACCAGTGGGGCACTAATGGAATACAACAGCCAGTTCTATGATGCCACTAAATGGCAGTATTTTTTGCTATCATTAAAGCTTATTAAAAACAGAGCAGGAGGGTGTCATGCAGAGGTGCTGCACATAGATTTGCACCAGTGGGCACTAATGGAGTACAACAGCCACTTCTTGTATGCCACTAGGTACACTGACTGTTTGCTAGTATAATGGCTTAGTTAAAAAGAGTTTGAGTGTGCAATGCAGGCAGACGTGCTGCAAATATCTTTCCACTAGTGTGACTACACAAAAGTACAATAGCCACGTTTAGGATGCCACTAGGTACACTGACTGTTTGCTAGTATAATGGCTTAGTTAAAAAGAGTTTGAGTGTGCAATGCAGGCAGACGTGCTGCAAATATCTTTCCACTAGTGTGACTACACAAAAGTACAATAGCCACGTTTAGGATGCCACACTAGGTACAATGACTGTTTGCTAGTATAATGGCTTAGTTAAAAATAGTTTGAGTGTGCAATGCAGGCAGACGTGCTGCAAATATCTTTGCACTAGTGAAGACTAGACAACAGTCCAATAGCCACGTTTAGGATGCCACTAGGTACACTGAGTGTTTGGTAGTATAATGGCTTAGTTATAATGAGTTGGAGTGTGCAATGCAGGCAGAGGTGCTGCAAATGTCTTTGCACTAGTGGGACTATAGCAAAGTCCAATAGCCACGTTTAGGATGCCACTAGGTACACTGAGTGTTTGCTAGTATAATGGCTTAGTTATAATGAGTTGGAGTGTGCAATGCAGGCAGAGGTGCTGCAAATGTGTTTGCACTAGTGTGACTAGACAACAGTCCAATAGCCACGTTTAGGATGCCACTAGGTACACTGAGTGTTTGCTAGTATAATGGCTTAGTTATAATGAGTTGGAGTGTGCAATGCAGGCAGAGGTGCTGCAAATGTCTTTGCACTAGTGGGACTATAGCAAAGTCCAATAGCCACGTTTAGGATGCCACTAGGTACACTGAGTCTTTGCTAGTATAATGGCTTAGTTATAATGAGTTGGAGTGTGCAATGCAGGCAGACGAGCTGCAAATATCTTTCCACTAGTGTGACTACACAAAAGTCCAATAGCCACGTTTAGGATGCCACACTAGGTACAATGACTGTTTGCTAGTATAATGGCTTAGTTAAAAAGAGTTGGAGTGTGCAATGCAGGCAGACGTGCTGCAAATATCTTTCCACTAGTGTGACTACACAAAAGTACAATAGCCACGTTTAGGATGCCACTAGGTACACTGACTGTTTGCTAGTATAATGGCTTAGTTAAAAAGAGTTTGAGTGTGTAATGCAGGCAGACGTGCTGCAAATATCTTTGCAATAGTGTGACTAGACAAAAGTCCAATAGCCACTTTTAGGATGCCACTAGGTACACTGAGTGTTTGCTAGTATAATGGCTTAGTTATAATGAGTTGGAGTGTGCAATGCAGGCAGAGGTGCTGCAAATGTCTTTGCACTAGTGGGACTATAGCAAAGTCCAATAGCCACGTTTAGGATGCCACTAGGTACACTGAGTGTTTGCTAGTATAATGGCTTAGTTATAATGAGTTGGAGTGTGCAGAGGACAGGAGGGTACAGTGCCAGGATTGTGGGGCTCTGGGTAGAGGAAAGGAAGCCTGCCTTTCTATTCCCTCCTAATGGGGAAATGCAGCGACGAAATCCCTGACCTTTGCTGCACAGACGCTGTCGCTGTTTTCAGGACCTGTCACCTTAACTCTGACCCTGCCCGTACGAGCCCTTAACCCCTTCAGCCCCCGGGCACTTTCCGTTTTTGCGTTTTTGTTTTTTGCTCCTTTTCTTCCAAGAGCCGTAACTTTTTTATTATTCCGTCAATTTTGCCATATGAGGGCTTGTTTTTTGCGGGACGAGTTGTACTTTTAAATGAAATCATAAGTTTTACCATATAGTGTACTGGAAAACGGCAAAAAAATTCCAAGTGCGGAAAAATTGCAAAAAAAGTGGGATCGTACAATAGTTTTTGGGATATTTTATTCACGGTGTTCACTATATGGTAAAACTGATGTCTGGGTGTGATGCCTCAGGTCGGTGCGGGTTTGTAGACACCAAACATGTATAGGTTTACTTGTATCTAAGGGGTTAAAAAAAATTCACAAGTTTGTCCAATAAAAGTGGCGCACGTTTTGCGCCATTTTCCGAAACACGTAGAGTTCTTATTTTTTGGGATCAATGGCTCAGTGATGGCTTATTTTTTGCGTCTCGAGCTGACGTTTATAATGGTACCATTTTTGCGCAGATGCTACGTTTTGATCGCCTGTTATTGCATTTTGCGCAAAACTTGCGGCGACCAAAAAACGTAATTTTGGCGTTTGGAATTTTTTTGCCACTACGCCGTTTACCAATCAGAATAATTGATTTTATATTTTGATAGATCGGGCATTTCTGAACGCGGCGATACCAAATATGTGTATATTTATTTATTTTTTAACCCTTTAATTTTCAATGGGGGGAAAGGGGGGTGATTTGAACTTTTAGGTTTTTTGTTTTTTTTTTTATTTTTTAAAACTTTTTTTTTTACTTTTTTTTTTTATTTTACTAGTCCCCCTAGGGGGCTATAGTAATCAGCAATCCGATCGCTGATCGCTATCTGCTGATCACAGCAATACCGCTGTAATCAGCAGATTCACTCACTTTGGTTTTCCCTCTGCTCTCGGCCGAGGGAAAATGAAAGTGAAAGATCATAGCAGCAGGCGTCATCACATGACCCTGTGCTACGATGGCAACCACCGATAGTCACGTGATAACACACGTGACTTCCGGTGGGGGCGGCGGTAAGTAACAAACATGGCCGCGCGCATTTAAATCTTGCTGCCAGACTTTGGCAGCAAGATTTAAGGGGTTAATGGCCGCGGGTGGAAGCGATTCCACCCGCGGCTAGCAGGCACACATGTCAGCTGTTGAAAACAGCTGATATGTGTGCCGATCCATGCCGCCTGCCCGCGGCAGGGGGCGGGGCTTAACGGGACACGATCTATGACGGATAGATCCGTCCAAGGTCGTGAAGGGGTTAAAAGGACTGATGGAAAGTGCTATCCCTATGCTGTCCAGCGCTGTGTATGGAGCGCATACAGCTGTATCAGCGATAGTACTCAGGACGGAGCTGCGCCAGTGATGTCTGACACCAAGGACGCAGAAGAGATAATGGCGTCCTGGAGGAAAATGTCCGGTTTTATAATGCAGGGACATGTGACATGGACATCCTATCACACATGCCGTTGCTTCTCTGGCTAAACGTCCACTTAGCTGTGTGTGAGTCTGGGATTGGCTGACATGCTGGCCCGCCCCACAAGACGCGCGCGCTTAGGGAAGGAAGACAAGGAAAAAAAAAAAAATGGCGATCGCCATTATACAAACAGCAGTGATCTGAAGGCGCTGTTCACGCACACTTTACACTGAAATTTCATAATAGTGTGAGTCACAGAGTGACTTACACTATTACAGCGGAAAGCCAGCTAGGAATTAGCTGTTTTTTTGCTGCTAGAACCGTTCTCGAACGTTTCTAGAACTATCGAGCTTTTGCAAAAAGCTCGAGTTCTAGTTCGATCTAGAACAGGCCCCAAAATCACTCGAGCCTAGAACTGGAGAACCTCGAACCACGAACCGCGCTCAACTCTAATTATTACACGTAGGGGCCAGGATGGGGGACATTATTAAATAAAGAGACAATGATAGAGAACAATATTAAAGGAAAGGGACCATAGCAGAGGACATTATTAAATAAAGGTGTCAGAATGGGGAACATTAGTACAGGAAAGGGGAAATTATTAACAAGAGAGGCCCAGGAGGAAATGACGTTATTCAAAGAAGGGACCAAGATGCGGTAAATTATTAAATGAAGGGGCCATGATGGGGTACATTATTACAGTTAAGAGCCAGGACAAAGAACATTGTTACAGGAAATGACCCAGAGCTGGGACAATTAGAAAGGAAAGGGCCCAGGATGGAGGACATTATTACAGGAAGGGGCCAGGATAGAGGATATTATTATAAAAATGGACCAGGATGGGGATTCTTATTACAGGAAGGGGTCCAGGATGGATGATATTATTACAGGAATGATCCTGTACGGAGGACCTTAAGAAATTAAGGGGTTCAAAATTGGGGACAATATTACTGCAAGGGTGGCCAACATTATCACAGGAAGGGGCCCAAGAAAGGTGACATTATTAAAGCAAGGTGCCCATGATGGAGGACATTATTACAAGAATGGGCTAGGAGAGAGGACATTATTACAGGAAGGGGCTAGGATGGAGCTCAACCCTCCCTGTCCTGTAACATACTGTTATAAAGGGACAGAAGGAGGTGGTTCGCGACGTTGCTAGGCAGGTAAGTCTGTGTGATGGGTCCTAGCAATGTTGTGCACCACGGGCAGCGATTTGCCCGTGATGCACAACCGATGGGGGCAGGTGCTTTCACCAGCAACATAGCTAGCGATGTCGCTGCGTGTAAAGCAGCCTTTTATGTGTATTGGGATTCCGTGTTTTTCCAAAAATAAGACCTCCCCTAAAAATAAGCCCTAGCAGGGATTTTCAGCATTTTTGGAGCAAGGTTTAAATATTAGCCCTACCCCAAAAATAAGCCCCAGTCACGGTTTAATAATGAAGTGTCCATGCAACTAAAAAAGTTAAAGATACTGCAGGACAGTTCATTATAGAAAGCAGACACCCTGCAATCATTCTTACCAGATGCCGAGCGGAAGGATCTGCAGTGGATCGCACACCCAGACATATCAGATCTCACACCTACACACATCAGATCACACACACAATCACCAATCAGATTGCACACACACACTCACCACATCCAGCGATACCAATGTCTTCTGGTCATCAGGGGATCCAGTGTGGTGGAACGCTAGGGACCTGCGACTGTGGATGGAATGATTACAGGACCTGTGATGCATAACTTCCTCCCATCCTTTCCTTCAGCTGGAGGTATTCTGTACCGCTGGATGTGGTGAGTGACTAATGAGTGTGTGTGTGCGATCTGTTTCTCATCAGTGATTGTGTGTATGTGTGTGTATGTGTATGAGTGTGTGTGCGTGATCTGATGTATGTGAGTGTGTCGGCCAGAAGCAGGGGGTGCAGCATGGAGCTTTCCTGGTGGGAGTGCCCCCCCGAAGATCGCATGGAGGACCTGGAAGCTACGCAGATGTCTGGGGTCTGGTAAGTATGAGGTGGGTTTTGCACGTTGTGACATAGCAAGCCGATGCTGCCATGTCGCACGCGATAGTCCCCGCCCCCATCGCAGGTACGATATCGTGTGATAGCTGGCGCCAGCTTCACATGCACTCACCTGCCCTGCGACGGTTGCTCTGGCTGGCGAACTGCCTCCTTCCTAAGGGGGCGGGTCGTGCGGCACCATAGCGACGTCACACGGCAGGCGGCCAATAGCGGCGGAGGGGCGGAGATGATCAGGATGTAAACATCCCGCCCACCTCCTTCCTTCTGTATAGCCGCCGGCGGCAGGTAAGGAGATGTTCCTCGTTCCTGCGGCTTCATACACAGCGATGTGTGCTGCCGCAGGAACGAAGAACAACATCGTACCTGTCGCGGCACCGACATTATGGAAATGTCGGTGAATGCAACGATGATACGATAACGACGTTTTTGCGCTCGTTCATTGTATCATCTAGCATTTACACACTACGACATTGCAAGTGACGCCGGATGTGCGGCACTTTCGATTTGACCCCACCGACATCGCACCTGCGATGTCGTAGTGTGCAAAGCCGCCCTGAGTCTCCTGGGAAGAGGGGTTTCTACTTTTTTTGCGGGTAAACTTACTTCCAACCATGTTTCTCGAAGAATAAGGCCTACTCCAAAAATAAACCCTAGTGCTTTTTTGGGTGCAAAAAAAAGTATAAGACAGTGTCTTATTTTTGGAAAACACGGTACGTAGATGAAGCAAGACATTCGAGAACAAACAAATGTCCTGTCCAGGAGACCTTTTATTTCATAATCGTTACATCTAGTTCTTATGAACACATCTATTTGTGCAATTACATCACTGAAATATGCTACTACAGTATATGGAACTAATACCTTGGAGTTCAATGGCACTACTTAAAAAGTAGACTAGTATTATAAATTTCCTTTTTTAAATTCTGAATAGCAAATAACAAAGGAAAAAAGTCCCACACCATCAAGCGTTACCTTTTAGAAGGGTGTCACACAAACATGAGAATCAGCTCAGGCACTCCATGATCTCGGCTCAGAGGTGCACGTCTGGTCAGGTGAAGAACTCCATATACACTCCAAAGAAGAGATGAGACCGCACGCTCCGAAATATGCCAAAGGATTTTTTATTGAATTACAGGTGCACGATAAAAAGCAGGACAGGAGCTAGATGCAGGTCCATGATGGACCTGTCGAAGCGTGATTAGACGCGAAATGGCCATCGTCCTGGAGGGGGCCTGCACCTAGCTCCTCTCCTGCATTTTATTGTGCACCTGTAATGCAATAGAGAAGATCCTTTGGCATATTTCGGCGCGTGCGATCTCATCTCTTCTTTGGACCTTTTTTAAATTCTGCATTTGGGTTGCATTTATGTTTCATATTTCATGCTGTCTTTATGTTAATTTAAAAAAAAACAACAACATTATATTGGGAATAAATAAAACAGATAAGACCTATTTTTACAATAAAATTAAAATTCTGAATTCTGCTATTTATATCTGCACTTGTCTTTTCCATATTAGAAAAAAAGTTACAGCTAATTGTGCAGTAACATCGTGATTCTGCAAATGCTGACTGGGACTTTCCATTTTCTTTTTAAGGAAATTTTTAACACTGATTGATTAAAGATCCTTGTAGACCACAAAGGTTAAAGATGCAAAGTGAAAGTTGGAATACATGTTTGACACTGATGAAATACACTACAATAAGTAGTCCCACCAAATGGCTACTTCCCATCGGGTGATAACCAATATATTACTAAAACTGTCTGAAGGATAAAAGGACAAATTAAATCCATTAATCAAACATATCTACTCTAAACAGTTGCTCCACAGAGATGAACAAATGAAAAATTTACTGTTTGGCTTTTATGCTTGCTAAGACTCCAGGAGGAAATCAATTACAGTACCTGAGTGCAATGCCAGGCTAGATATTTATTGTTTATTTAGATTTACAAATGTCATGAAGTATATTAATAAACCATAGTAACTCTTTATTATTGGCTGCCAGCCCAGTGCTAAATGATCCATAATACATAATGATTGTTTTAACCTAGTTAACACAATAGACTTAAGTAATAACATAAATTTTCACTTCAATATGATTTCTCTTACTATGGTGGGACACAATGAGTATTAATGCTGATATAGTTTGACATTTGTAGAAGTATACATGATTTATAGCTTAGTTATACATCAACCCAAAATAAGCAGTCCATGCTTAAATACACCGCCACCTACAACACATGGCCAATAGTCGGTGTAGCAGGGACCACCTGTGAGAGGTGCAGTAATTTTTCCATAGGCTGCTACACACCTACCGTAGCAGTAGTGTGATGGTCAACCATCAACTATGGAGCACATAAGAGTACAGCTGTATGGTTAGTTAATAAATCTTGCACAACAGACTAATAAAAGCTTAAAGGGGTTTTCCACTATTAATGTCACCCCATTTAATTTGTCCTAACTATTCCTAACTAACACTTTTCTAATATACTTCTACGTACCCTGATCCCATAAGTTGATCTCTCGGTGGTTGATACAGTATATTCCTATGTTGATGTTTTAGCTTTGATCCTTCTGGTCTGGAGACTGGAATAGAATCAACTGAGCAGGGCACATCACTGAAGGGGGCAGGGCTGCCTCTTTGTGAGTGACAGCAGTCTGGGCAGGCATGCCCAGATCACACTTTTCTCTCCTCTTACAGTGTAGTGCTTTGATGTAACAAGCACTGTGACATGCAGATCGTACAATGTGATATACTATCTAGCATCCTTCACCTGTGACATGCCCTGCTAAGTTTGTCCGATTCCAGTTTTCGGAACAATCAAAACTAAAATATCAACATAAAAATAAATATGGAGCAAAGAGAGCAGCTTACAGGAACAGTGTAGATAGCAGACATATAGTGGGGAAAATGTTAGTTAGGAAGAGTTAGGACAAATGAAAGGGGGTCACATTAGTTGTGGAAGCTATTTTAAAGGCTATATACAGTGAAGAAAATAAGTATTTGATCCTTGCTGATTTTGTAAGTTTGCCCACTGACAAAGACATGAACAGCCTATAATTTGAAGGGTATGTTAATTTTAATAGTAAGATATAGAATATCAAATATAAATCCAGAAAATCACATTGTATAAATAATAAAAATTAATTTACATTTTGCATACAGTAATAAGTATTTGTTCCCTTTGGCAAAGAAGACTTAATACTTAGTGGAAAAACCCTTGTTGGCAAGCACAGCAGTCAGACTTTTTTTTGTAGCACAAAGGAAAAACTCCAGCATCCATGTCTTTGTAAAATTAAAACTTCGCCTTTATTTGAATAAAATCTAAAATTCCATAAAAAAGTCCATCAATGAACAAGAAAGACGTGTTTGAAACACGTCTTTCTTATTCATTGATAGACTTTTTTATGGAATTTTACATTTTATTAAAATAAAGGCATCCAAAGGGTGGCTGACCTCAGTCCTTTTATTGCTACCCCTTGCAGGTGATGGGTGGCAGGTTGTGGCCTCGGGTTGCTGACGCAACCTCCCGGGCCGTCGGATTGCTAAAAAAAAATGTTTTTCTTCTTTAGCCTGGGGTCCATCCCCGTTATTGCCAGATTCCTCCACCCCGGTGTTCTTGCTGGAACAAGTCTATGGAGGCCTCCCGCACATCCGTGGCACTCTGGAATCCCTTCAATCGGTGTCACCTGGGCCTAACAAGACCCCAGGATCTTCACCTAAAACCTCCTTTTGGCTACACTCCTCTCTGACTAGATCTTCCTGTCAACTGTCACTTCTCTAACAGACTGCCTCACACTGACTAATTCAAACTTGAACTAACCGACTCATTAACTCCTCCTACACTCCCCCTTGCCAGGCTCCACCCCTCCAGGACAGTGAATGGGACTTAAGGCCCCATAACCAGATATACTGGTTGCTACTGCCAGCATTAATGGGGTACCTGCCTTAATCCCTGACCCAGTGTGTGTCCTAACAATTGGTGTGTGCAGGTATTGTCTGTGAACCAGTAGATGATCCCCTTCTTACCCAGGATGGGATACCACACCTCTGGCTGAGGTGCAGTACCTTTGTGGCGACGAAAGCCTCAGGGGCGCCACAATAGCGCAACCAATCAAGAGGAACTAATAGAGCCTATAAAAAATTAGAGGCAGGGAATGCAGCAGCCACTGTAGGTTGATTCAGGATAGGGGAAATATATCAGTGCTCACAGGTCAGCAAAGGGGATAGGGAGAGAAAAGCCCTGAAAATAAAGGAAAATACTACAGACTGTATTTTATACATTTATTTTTTTTTATTAAAAACAGTGTTTACTAAGTACCCAATGTAATTTATATGAACTATTGTTTACTTACTGCAGGTGATATGCTTATTTTGCTTCTATTGTAGGTTTTGTAAAAATGCAGTATTGGAGAAGATGAGTATTTGGCTGAGGTCAGACTGCTGCATAACACGGACGACGATCTCATCAAAATGCCGGACTAGCGTGCAAGCTTCATAGAAATACATGAAGTTGTCACTCTCGGGTCAGGAGAGCCGCGGCCAGTGCGTGCAATCCCCGTCCAAGATATACGGCCGTCTGACCACGGCCTTAAGGTCCATTTAGACACAATGATATCGCTAACGAGATATCGACGGGGTCACGGTGTTGGTGACACACATCTGGCCTCGTTAGCGATGTCGTGTGTGACACTTTTTGCGATCAGTAATGTACCACCCCGGGGCTTGGCCGGCTGCCGAACTGCTGGATCCGTGCTCGTCGGTGGGTGGCTCGAGCTCCTCATGGACCCGGGGGTCACGTCGCTCTGAAAGGCGGTTGGCACTGCACGTAGGGACTTCGGTGGAGAGGTCCACGGCCGGAGCCGCGGTTGTTTGTAGGGGATTTGAGTTTGTAATGCCACCCACGGGTTGTGGTGAATAGATGGACACCACCGCTGCCATTGACTAGGCTCTCGGGGATGGTGTTGCGCAGCTTGGTGTTGACCCCTTCGTGGGTAGGATGGAGTGATGGTCTCGGGGGCCCGAGGGAGGTGCTGAGGCGGGGGAATGGATGGTACTAGCGTGTCGGTGCGGTGCGGCGCGGTGCGCAGCCCGAAGGCACTGTTGTACTCACTATTACAAACACGCTGGAGTCTCTGGTAAACCAAACAAGATGGTGAACGATGCCCGCAGCCGACTGCGCTTTTTCCCTTTTCAGGTTGGTGGTTTCTGCCTTTCTCCTGCACCTCATTTGTGTAGAAATGACAACTCCTATGCCTGAGCAACGGTAGTCCGCTCCCCAGCTTAGTGTGTGTCGGGAGAGCCCTTTTTGCCCACAGACGCTGGCCGGTCAGGTCTCTATGCCTGGGCGGTGGCTTTATCCTAATGGTTGGGCTGTTGTCTTCAGTCGGGTCTTAGGTGGAAAAGGGCCTAAAGTCCAGTCCTCAATCAGTTGATTTGACTCAGCCCAGTTGTTTCTGGGTCTTGTACTTGGTCTGAGTCAGTGAACAGGTAATTGCGTGGGACGCTGCCGTAGCAATATTGTTCGCTACGGCAGCGATCACCCCGTGATGTGCCACCAACGTGGGTGGGTGCTGTCGCTAGCGATGTCGCAGCATGTAAAGACCGCTTTACTCTGTGAATAGTACAAAAATCGAATCAACTTTTTCTGCTGCATTTGAGTTACATATTTTTTCTTTTGATATTTTTATACACTACAAAGTAGTAGCAAAATGCAATTGTTTTCTTTTCATAAGTAACTGTACTTAGTTTTTGAATTTTTGCACCATTGTTTGCGTAAATGGGAAAAATCCTTTTTTTAGAAGACAAAAGAGAATTCTCCCAAATCCATCCTGCAACTTCATAAAATATGTCTGTAACAAAAAATATTTTTTGCATACCTGTTTACTACTCAAATTTTATGTACATGACGCTATAATCGAGCACCCTATTGCAGGTACCGTATTTTTCGCTTTATAAGACGCACCGGATTATAAGACGCACCCCCAAATTTGGTGAAGGAATAGAGAATTTTTTTTAATAAATGGGGTCCGTCTAATAATGCCAGTGTCTGTCTAACAAATCATATAGAGTATATGTCCCTCATAGCCCCCATCCTAAAATTAGCCCCCTTAATCTGGATATGGCCACCTTATATTGAATATAGCCCCCTTGGGCTGGCACACGTCCCCCAGTGATGCAACATGTCCCCTATGGCTGGCACGCTGCCCCCTGTGGCTGGCACAAACTGGCCCCCTGTGGCTGGCACACACGCTACCCCCTGTGGCTGGCACACACGCTGCCCCCTGTGGTTGTCACACACGCTGCCCCCTGTGGCTGTCACACACGCTGCCCCCTGTGGCTGGCACACACACTGCCCCCTGTGGCTGGCACACACGCTGGCCCCTGTGGCTGGCACACACGCTACCCCCTGTGGCTGGCACACACTCTGCCCCCTGTGGTTGTCACACACGCTGGCCCCTGTGGCTGGCACACACGCTGCCCCCTGTGGCTGGCACACACGCTGGACCCTGTGGCTGGCACACACGCTGGCCCCTGTGGCTGGCACACACGCTGGCCCCTGTGGCTGGCACACACGCTGGCCCCTGTGGCTGGCACACACGCTGGCCCCTGTGGCTGGCACACACGCTGGCCCCTGTGGCTGGCACACACGCTGGCCCCTGTGGCTGGCACACACGCTGGCCCCTGTGGCTGGCACACACGCTGGCCCCTGTGGCTAGCACACACCCTGGCCCCTGTGGCTGGCACACACGCTGGCCCCTGTGGCTGGCACACACGCTGGCCCCTGTGGCTGGCACACACGCTGGCCCCTGTGGCTGGCACACACGCTGGCCCCTGTGGCTGGCACACACCCTGGCCCCTGTGGCTGGCACACACGCTGCCCCATGCTGCTGCTTTTAGTAAAATAAACTCTTTCCTTACCTTCTCCAGCGCTGTGCTCCCTCGTGTACCCCTCCTCAGGGTTGAACTCCGGCCTCCTGCATTTCCTGGTTCACAGTCCCCGTCATGTGATCGGCACAGCAGTGTGTTATCTCTGCATGCCTGATCATAGCGGCAGGAGGGAGACGGGCAGATGCTGGAGGAGGTGAGTAACGAGTTTATTATTTTACTATGGGTAGCAGCATGGGGGCCATAGATAACACAGGGGGAGGGGGCATTTGTGAGCAAAGGGAAGCACGGGCAGATATAATATGCACAGCTCCCCCAGCCCATCACCGCGGTGCAATTTCAGCACCACAGGGGTGGACAGCAGCTGTGCATATTATATGAGCGGGTGCAGGAGATCAAACGCTGCCGCCCTCAGCTTCACAAGTCTATACCAGCCTCCACCAGCTCCCCCAGCACCGCTCCAGAGCGGCCCCACCTCCCCTGGACCCTGCAGTATATAATCCGTATATTCGGTTTATAAGACGCACCCCCTACTTTCCCCCAAAATTTGGGGGAACAAAAGTGCGTCTTATAAAGCGAAAAATACGGTATTTGCTTTTTGAACTTGCACCTAGTAATGTATCTACATATCTATCTAGTATTTCTTTATATGTTCTTTTTTTGCAAGCAATGGACAAATTTGTTAAACATATAGAAAAAAAATAAAATAAAAAAAATCTAGACACCTAACTGTGCTTGTCTATAGTTTCCCACCTGTTTTACTAGTCCATTTAGACACACATATTGTATATGAAGAAAGGCAGGACCCTGAGGACTGGATGAGAGGACAACAAGCAACAAAATCACTGGAGGTGCTTGGACAGGTAAGAAATGAAGAAGTATTAGGTTTTTTCCACATATTACATTTATTATGATCCTGGGTAGGGATGAGTGAGCTCAAACTCTAAAGCTCAGGGTATGTGCCAAACACCAGGTGTCCAGCTCTCGGACTGGAATACGAACTAAAAAAAAAGTCAGAGTTCAGGTACTGTTCGTATATTAATAAACTTTGTTTAAAGGCTGCAGTACAGCCAATCAACAAGCTTTATTGCTTGTGCACGTTGCCTGTTCGCTGCTGTGAACAACAAAGATTAAAAAAAATGTAAAAGATGACCAGCACTCCCACCTATTTTTGATAGACAGCGAAGGTACAACAGACAACTTTGGGCTGCAAGCCTCACCTGTCAGCTTTTCCTTGGCTGGTTGTTAAAAATAGAGCAGATCCCACCCAGTTGTTTAAAATTATTTAAATAAATAATTTAAACAAACGGCTTGGGGTCTTCTCTATTTCTGATAGCCAGCTAAAGTAAAGCAAACAGCTGAGAGTTGATATTATCAGGGTGAGAAGGCCCATGGTTATTTGGCCACTTCCCAGCCTAAAAATAGTAGCCCGCAGCCAACGAAGAAATGGAGCTTTCATTAGATGCGGCAATTCTGGCACTTTGCCCTGCTCTCCTCGATTATCCTGGTACGGTGGCAATTGGGGTAATACTTGTGGGGTAATGTCAGCTGTCAATTGACAGCTGGAATCAAGCCTAGGGGTTAGTAATGGAGAGGCATCTATCAAACATGCCCATTACTAACCCGGAAAGCATATTGTTAAAAAGCAAAGACACAGGAAAAAAAAAGTTTATTTGAATAAAAACTCACCCACACTCCCTCGTTCACCAATTTATTACTTCAAAATAAATCCTGGAAGGTCTGACAAAATACAAAAAGAAATGTCCCACAATGTCCATAGATTCCCATGGGGCGTCGTTCTGAGAAAGTTCTTAGAACGATGCTCCATAAGTTATTGCTGGTCAGCGGCAGCACATAATTTCTCACTAGCAGTGATATCAGTAACCCAGTAATGTCACCGCTCATGAGAAATTCCAGGTTACTGCTGACTGGCAGTAATCTATGGAGTATCATTCTGAGAAATATCTCAAAACAGAGCTCCATAGTTATCGTGGGACATCATGGAACATTACACTTTGGATTACATCGGAACATCGAGGATATTTTTATTACTATATTGGTGAACGAGGACATGTCGGGGAGTTTTTATTCAATTAAACTTTTTTTTCCTGTGTCTGTGTTTTTTTAACTCTTCTCTTACTGGGTTAGTAATAGGGGTGTCTGATAGATGCCTATCCATTAACAACCTCTGGGATTGATGCCAGCTGTCAATTCACAGCTGACATCAACCCCAATAGGATTACCCCAACTGCCTCCCCACCAGTACAATTGGGAAGAGCCGGGCACAAAGGCAGGATTGGCACATCTAATGGATAGGCTACTTCAGTGGTAGCTGCGGGCTGCTATTTTCAGGCTGGAAGGGGCTAAAAACTATGGCCCCTCCCATCCTGATAATACGAGCCCCCAGCTGTCTGTTTTTCCTTGGCTGATAATGTAAATACAGTTTTGTTTTCATTATTCATGAAAATAATTAAAAATGTGATATCACCTCTATTTTTGATAACCACCCAAAATAAGTTGACAGCTGAGGGATATAGCCTGCAGCTTTACCTGTGCTGGTTATCAAAAATAGGTGGGAGCCCACTCTTTTTTTTCATTTATTCTCTATCTACTTTTGTTTTCAGAGCAATTGCACCACTTTTGCTTCCTTCTGCAGCCCCCTAACCCTTACTACGACCAGTTTATAGCCACTTTACAACACACAAGTTTGGGTCTCCATTGATTTACATGCGGTTCAGGGTCCGGGGTCAAGTTTGGGTCAAGTCTGGGTCGTGAACCACATTTTTATTTAAAATCTGGCCAAACCAGGTGACCTGAACATCCACGGGTCCGCTCATCAGTTATCTTGTCTAAAGAGACCCCAGAGCGCAATAGAGATCATTCAATTCACTGCAAATCAAATTTCCCACTATAGTATTTCTAATTTTTCAAAAGTAGATCTTACGAGATCTCTTAATTTTCACTATAAACCTTTTTGTAAAAATCATTTTTCCATGTCAATGTGTCCAATGCCTTTAACATCATTTAAATATTATTCAATCTCTGTAGTGCAAAACTAAACTGTACTTATCGAAAAATGTGAAAATATTAACTCATTGTTCACAGCATTTTCTTGAATCCAAAGCCAGGGGGTTATCTGTTCTAGTTGTCTTGGAAAATTCTGACTGCCGAGGTTTGCTGACAGCTCTTGTTTGTTGATTTGGATAATTGCAGTTTTTAGCGGACTGCCATTTAAGTAAATGACAAAATTAACAAATGTTTGATTTATCTCATGTTACTGAGCTATTAAATCTCAGGTTGGCAATCATCTCATGTGAAAAACAACCGAACAAGCTATAAAGTAAATTAGATGTTTGCCAAAAATGGTTCAATTGCTCAAAGTATATATTTGTATTATGTGTTTTGCCCTTTGTTATAATTTTATCAAAGGGGATGTGATTCAGTTACAACGTGACACTAAAATACATTGTTTTATAATGCTAAGGGAATTAATCTTATTTTGATTGATTGACTAATTTAAAAGATTTTTAATAGTGAGAGCTGTCCCCCACATCTTCCCCTCACATATAGGAACTTGCATTATGAACCCCTTCACCGCCGGTTGATTTCCCATTTTTCAGTTTGTCTTTTTTTGCTCCCCTTTTTTCGAGAACCGTAACGTTTTTATTTTTCCTTCAATATTGCAATATGAGAGCTTGTTTTTTGCGAGATGAGCTGTACTTTTAAATAAAACCATGAGTTTTACCATATAGTGTACTGGAAAATGGCAAAAAAAATCCAAGTGCAGAAAAATTGCAAAAAAAGTGCAATTGCACGATGATTTTTGGAATATTTTATTGAGCATGTTTACTTTTTGGTAAAATTGATGTATCTGTGTGCTGCCTCAGGTTGGTATGAGTGCGTAAACACCAAATATGTATAGGTTTACTTTTACTTAAAAGGTAAAAAAAAATTCACAAGTCTGTCCAAAAAAAGTGGCGCACTTTTTGCGCCATATTTCAAAACCCATAGTGTTCTCAATTTTTGGGATATGGGGCTCAGTCATGGCTTATTTCTTGCGCCTCGAGCTGACGTTTTTAACGGTACAATTTCTGCGCAGATGCTACATTTTGATCGGCAGTTATTGCATTTTGCGCAAAATTTGCAGTGACCAAAAATTGTAATTTTGGCATTTAGAATGTTTTACCAGTCAGATTAATTGATTCTATATTTTGATAGATCGGGCATTTCTCAATGGGACGATACCAAGTATGTGTACATTTTTTATTTTTTTAACCCTTTAATTTTCAGTCGGGCAAATGAGTGGTGATTTCAGCTTTTAGGGTTTTTTCATTTTTTTTTTATTCTTTTATAACTTTTTTGCTATTTTCTAGTTCCCCCAAGGGGCTATAAGGATCAGCAGTCTGATCGCTTGTTGATTGCTGTAGATCACAGCTGCACAGCTCTGATCTACTGAAATGCTGCTCTCTTTTTGCAGACGGCGCTATAAGAGGAAGTGAGTCATGATAGCTACAGGTGTCCTCACATGAACCTGTGCTACCATGGCAACT
This sequence comes from Anomaloglossus baeobatrachus, assembly GCF_048569485.1. NCBI lineage: Eukaryota > Metazoa > Chordata > Amphibia > Anura > Aromobatidae > Anomaloglossus > Anomaloglossus baeobatrachus. The sequence goes on from NC_134354.1 coordinate 71,933,480, forward strand.
CTCGGCTCCCCATGATCACGTCACGTGACTTCCGATAGCAGCGGGTGAGTGTATGCTTACTGTTCAAATCAGCTAAAATGTGCAAGGATCACGGCAGGCTAACCGCAGCAGCTAGCGGTGATTCCCCCGACATGAGCTATGGCCTACATAGTACGTCATGTGTTGTGAAGAGGTTAAGCTAGATCAAAGAGCTGGTACAAAAACCAGGGCATTTCCAGCAATGTTTGAACCATCCATTGATTTGTAAGCTGAACCAAAATATAAACACAACATTTTTGTTTTTGCTCCCATTTTTTATGAGCTGAATTAAAAAATCTAAGACTTTTTCTATGAACACAAAAGGCCTTTTTCTCACAAATGTTGTTTACAAATGTGTCTAATCTGTGTTAGCGAGCACTAGAGATAAGCAGACCTTTCCAAGTTCAAGTTCGCCAGGTTCAGCCAGACTTTAGATTTAAGTACAGTTCGGGACCAGGGCTTGACTCCGGATCCCAAACTCCATTAGAAGTAAATTATTGACTAGGTCGGCTCTACGGCCTACATACAGCCAGCCATAAACAGAGCATTTCCGGGGGAGGGAGGGCAAGTGTTTTTATAGACACAGCATCTGAAAATGTTGTTTTGACATCCAGTGAGAGCTATTCAGAGACTGCAAACAGTTGGCACTGGGCCGAGCACTGAGCGTACCTGAGCATATCGATGCTCGATTGAGTGGTTAGCATACGAAAAGCACCCTGACTCAAGACTCGGACACTGAGGTTTTTTTTAAAGTCTAACTTCAGTACACACCCCAAACTTTACAGTTTGGGTTCTCTCATTTCTGATGAGCACTTTTCCCTTTTGCCAAGATAATCCATCAACCTCACAGATGTGTACTATCAAGATGCTATTTAGACAGCATGATTATTGCACAGGTGTGCCTTAGGCTGGCCACAATAAAAGTCTACTCTAAAATGTGCAGTTTTACAGTATTGGTAGTGTCAGTAGGAAGTCAGAAAATGAGTAAGGATCTGGTGTGACTATAGTGATTTGCCATTTTGCCATTTGCCCTGTACAGTGAAAACCGGGATTCATCCATGAAGAGAATACCTCTCCAACATTCCATATGCCATTGAATGTTAGCATTTGCCCACTTAAGTCTGTTATAATGACAAACTGTACTCCAACGGATACTCCGATGAGGATGACGAGCAGCAGATAAGCTGCCCTGAGACAGGTTCTCACAGTTTGTGGAGAAATTCTTTTGTTATGCAAACCGACTGTTGCAGCAGCTGTCCATGTGGCTGGTCTTAGACGATCATGGAGGTGAAGATGTTAGATGTGGAGGTCCTGGAATGGTGTTTTTACATCTGGTCTGTGGTTATGAGGCCGATTGGATGTTCTGCCAATTTCTGCCAAATGCCTTTGGAGACAGCTTATGGTAGAGAAATGAGCATTCAATTCAAAGGCAACAGTCCTGGTGGGCATTCGTGTTGTCAGAATGCCAATTGCACACTCCATCAAAACATGTGACATCTGTGGCATTGTGCTGTGTGATAAAACTGCAAATTTTAGAGTGGTCTTTAATTGTGGCCAGTCTAAAGGCTGCTTTACACGTGTCGATTTCTCGTGTAATCGCATGTGCGATCGCACCCGCCCCCATCGTTTGTGCGGCACGGGCAATTTCTTGTCCGTGTCGCACAAAGTCGGTAACCCCCGTCACACATACTTACCTTCCGAATGACCTCGCTGTGGGCAGCGAACATCCTCTTCCTGAAGGGGGAGGGACGTTTCGGCGTCACAGCGACGTCACACAGCGGCCGCCCAATAGAAGCTAAGGGGCGGAGATGAGCGGGACATAACATCCCGCCCACCTCCTTCATTCCGCATTGCACGCAGAAGGACGATCGATATTTTGAAAATGAGTGACATGTCAACGAGCAACGATAAGGTGAGTATTTTTGCTCGTTCACACTCGCTCGTAGCTGTCACACGCTACGATATGTCAAACGATGCTGGATGTACGTCACTTACGACGTGACCCCGACGACATATCGTAAGATATATCGTAGCATGTAACGTGCCCTTAATGCACACCTGTGCAATGTTCATACTGTCTAATCAGCATCTTGATATGCCACACCTGTGAGGTGGAAGGATTATCTCCGCAAAGTAGAAGTGATCACTAATAGAGATTTATGGCCGCTTTACACGCTACGACATCGCAAAAGCGATGTCATTGGGGTCACAGAATTTGTGACGCACATCCGGCCGCGTTAGCGATGTCGTTGCGTGTGACACCTATGAGCGATTTTGAATCATTGCAAAACGTTCAAAATCGCTAATCGGTGACATGGGGGTCCATTCCCAATTATCGTTGCAGCTGCAGGTACGATGTTGTTCGTCATTCCTGCGGCAGCACACATCGCTATGTGTGATACCGCAGGAACAAGGAACCTCACCATACCTGCATACGCCGGCAATGAGGAAGGAAGGAGGTGGGCAGGATGTTACGTTCCGCTCATCTCCACCCCTCCGCTTCTATTGGCTGGCCGCTTAGTGACGTCGCGGTGACGCCGAATGGATCTCCCCATTGAGGGAGAGATTCTTCGGCAGTCACAGCGACGTCGCTGAACAGGTATGTGCGTGTGACGCTGCCATAGCGATAATTTTCGCTACGGGGCAGCGATCACCACATATCGGCCGTACGACGGGGGCGGGTGCTATCGCACTCCACATTGCTAGCAATTGCTAGCAATGTCACAGCGTGTAAAGCGGCCCTTAGGCCCCCTTCACACGTCCGTGACTCCGGTACATGTTAGGTCCATTTCCATATATACCGGAGACACGGACACACGTACTCCAATGTTATTCAATGTAAGGAGTTACACGTGCGTTTTTCCATAAGGTGCGTGTGTCCATAAAACACGGATGCATGTCCATTTTCTGCACGGAACACGCACACACGCACCCAATGAAAGTCTATGGGTCCGTGAGCACACGTACGTGACATGGATGCATCTCCGTATGGTCCGTGTATGTTTTGTGCTTTTTTGAAGCGATGTCGGTCAATCTTTTTTTTCTGTGTATGTCAGTCAATCTCCCTCAGTCCGTCGGTCGGTCTCTCTCTCTGTCTGTAGGTCAGTCTCTCTCTGTTGTCCGTCCCTCTCTCAGTCTGTCAGTCAGTCTCCCCCCTCTCTCATACTCACCGTTCCCCGATCACTGCCGCGGCGCTGCACAGCTGTTAAAAAAACTCTGGCGGCTTTTACTATTTTGAAAAAGCCGTCCGCTCATTATTCAATCTCATATTCCCTGCTTTCCCCGCCCACAGGCGCCTATGATTGGTTGCAGTGAGACACGCCCCCATGCTGAGTGACAGCTGTCTCACTGCAACCAATCACAGCCGCCGGTGGGCATGTCAATATCGAGCAGTAAAAAAAAAAATAAATAAATAAAAACGACGTGCGGTTCCCCCCAATTTTGATACCAGCCAGGGTAAAGCCAAACGGCTGAAGGCGGGTGTTACGGGGGGCTGTCTGATAACCTAAAGGAGTATCAGACAGTCAGGGTCCACCGTGCAAAGACTCTGCTGCAGACTATGGCAAAGTACAATACCTCTGTTAACTCACAGAAGGATATAATAAGTAAGTAAAGCAATTCCTCCCTTACTTGGAGGGTGTGTGGAATGATCTCTGTTAATAATCACAGAGACAAAGGCAATGTGTGCGAAATGGCACCTACCTAGGTCCGCTCTTCTAGTGGTGCAAAAGAGACGAACAGCAGCGTAAGCCGCACAAAGCTCCTACCTGTGTTCGCTCCACTAGTGTGCGAGGACACGAACCACTAGATATGGCACCTGCCTAGGTCCGCTCTTCTAGTGGTGCAAAAGAGACGAACAGCAGCGTAAGCCGCACAAAGCTCCTACCTCTGTTCGCTCCCCTAGTGTGCGAGGATACGAACAACTGCCAGACGCAGTATAAGGAACGTTACCCTAGCGGCAACGTCCACCTACGAGTCGAACCACAAGGCCCAGCCAGACCATGTGCCTCAGGCACCTGCCTATGTCCGCTCCCCTAAGAGGTAAGGATACGGACAGCAGCCGAAGCTGTAAGGTATAAGAACGCTACCCTGCCGGTAGCGCTCACCTAGCATAGACAGAGGAATGCCTAGAGGAACGCGCACAGAGCGTCTACTCTTATGCATGAACCAAGAGGACTGAGCGCCATGCGGCGTGTGTCAGGGTCTTATATAGACTCTGTGCCTCATCCAAGATGGAGGACACCAGAGCAAATCCGCTGCCAGAACGACAGGAGTGACGTCATGCTGGCCTATCACCGAGCAAGGCATCACAAGCACATGACCAGCGACCAATCGGCATAGAAGGTGTCAGAGACATGTGACCTCGTGTCAGCGATGATGTCACCCGCACATGTGCAATGGCTCCAAGATAGGACTTAGTCTCCGGCGCTCGCACATGTGCAGTAGCAAGAAATCTGGACTTAGTCTCCAGCGCTCGCACATGTGCAGTAGTAAGAAATCTGGACTTAGTCTCCAGTGCTCGCAGCAACCGTAACAGTACCTCCCCCTCAAGGGCCCCCCTCCCGGCGACGCAGGTAATCGGCAACTAAGTCGGGAGCATGGACAGCCTCCTCAGGCTCCCAAGAGCGATGTTCCGGGCCGTAACCCTCCCAATCTATCAAGAAGAACCTGCGCCCTCTAACCATCTTAGAACCAACTATGGCTCGTACCTCATAGCTAGAGCGAGAGGAATCAGAGGCAGGAGAGTGCACTTCACGAGCGTGAGGTAAAATAGCTGGCTTTAGCAGTGAGACATGGAATTTGTCATGAATCTTAAGATCGACGGGTAACTTCAATTGGTAGACTACAGGATTTACCTGTCGAAGAACCTCATAAGGACCCAGGAAGCGAGGAGCAAATTTGACAGAGCTCACTCTAAGTCTCACGTGTTTTGCAGAGAGCCACACAAAGTACCCTGGAGAAAAGACAGGAGCCGGGCGACGAAACCGATCGGACACCGTCTCCATACAGTCCTTAGCTGCTTGGATCGACTCTTGAGTCCAATCCCAAACCTCTCTGGCATTAGTTGCCCAGTCGGCCACAAGAGGAGGAGGTGCAGCAGCGGGAAACGGTACCGGTACCCTAGGGTGTTGCCCATTATTGAGTACGAACGGTGTCTGCCCAGTAGCCTCAGCCAGCGAATTGTTAAGGGCAAATTCTGCCCAGGGTAGGAGGGAGGACCAGTTATCGTGGTTCTCAGCAACAAAGTGTCGAAGGTATATAATCATAGATTGATTGGTACGCTCAACCAAACCATTGGTCTCCGGATGGTATGCCGAAGAGAGATTCAACTCAATTTGCAGAAGGCTACAAAGATCTCGCCAGAAACGGGAAGTAAATTGCGGGCCACTATCACAAATGATATGATCTGGCATCCCGTGAAGCCTAAAGACATGCTTGAGGAATAGTTTGGCTAGTACCCTGGAAGATGGGATTCTCGATAACGGTACGAGATGAACCATCCGGGAGAAATGGTCCGTAATGACCCACACAAATCTATGTCCCTGTGAACATGGAAGATCACCCACAAAGTCCATGCCTACCACCTCCCATGGTCTATCTGGCACTGGTAAAGGATGCAAGAGTCCAGCCGGTCTCTGCCGTAATGGACGGTTGCGAGCACACGAGTAGCAGGAATCGACATATCTCTTGACGTGGCTGGCTAAGTGTGGCCACCAATACCACCTCTCCAGTAACTCTCGTGTCCGCCTAATACCAAAATGCCCACCAACCTTTGAGGTGTGGGCCCATGACAGTATATCATTCTGTCGATCAGGCGGAACAAAGGTCTTGCCCGGTGGGATTTGGTCTAACGTCACAGTGGAGAGCGTATGAAAAACCCTGGAGGGAAGGATAAGACGAGGTTCGTCAATCTCCTCCTGGGTAGAAAGCATAGAGCGAGACAGGGCGTCTGCCTTGTTATTCTTACTCCCAGACAGATAGTTGATGGAGAAGTGAAAGCGGGAGAAAAACAAGGACCAGCGGGCTTGGCGAGGATTTAGACGCTGAGCGGTTTGTAAGTACGTCAGATTCTTATGGTCTGTATAGACCTGGAAAGGATGTTTCGCTCCTTCCAGCAAGTGACGCCACTCCTCCAAGGCTAATCTCAAGGCGAGAAGTTCCCTATCCCCAATGGTATAGTTTCTCTCTGCTGGTGAAAAGGTTTTCGCAAAGAAGAAACACGGCCTTTTTCTACTTGCACCGTTCTTTTGATACAAGACCGCACCAGCACCCACTGAAGAGGCATCAACCTCTAAGAGGAAGGGCTTACTCTCATCGGGTCTTTGAAGAATGGGAGCAGTTGAAAAGTGTCTTTTTACTGCCTCAAAAGCCTGAGATGTCTCAGTAGACCAGGCTTTGGGATTAGCACTAGTGATGAGCGAGCATGCTTGTCACTACTCGGTACTCGCACGAGTATCGCTGTACTCGGGCTGCTCGGCGGGGACCGAGTAATCTCGCGATACTCGTGCTGTACTCGTGGTCTTCATTTCTGCATGTTGGCGCTCTTTTGAGAGCCAGCCCTCATGCAGGGATTGGCTGGCAGACCACTGCAATGCCACAGCCCTGTTAGTTGTGGAATTGCAGTGATTGGCCGGCCTGCACAGCGTGACCGAGCCTTTATATCGGCCGGCGCGCTGTGCTCTGCTCACAGCTATCCAGACTGTCAGTGCAGGGAGAGTGTCGCTGATTCAGGGAAAGCTTTGCGGCCCTTTATAGCTTTTTCAGTTGCAGGGCTGCAAACAGTGTGACCAAAAGTCCTTCTCAGGACTATTCTAGTTGTATACAGGCAGGGTATAGCCAGGTCGGAGTACAGTAGCAGAGTCCTTCTCAGGACTACTGTTGCTATATACAGGCAGGGTATAGCCAGGTCTGAATACAGGCTAGTGACCAAAAGAGTCCTTGTCAGGACTATTGTACCAGTATACAGGCAGGCAGGCAGGCAGGGTAGTGGTGACCGTATACCAGCCTTCATCATATCTGGGGCTGGTGTACACAGTGTAAAACAGTCCAGATAGTGTCTGACTTGTCTGTAATTGTCGCTCCCCAAAAAAACCTGTTAGGTTCTTATTGCGTCCGTGCTTGGTTTTTAAAACCGCACGTGTGTGCCTGTTGGTGGCAGCGTACAGGTGCACTTGTGTGCAATTTCCAGAAACTTTAATATAACGCACAAGTAGTGAATATACACGTCAGCAGTGCACAGCATTGCAAAATGCGCAAGGGCATTGGCAAGGAACAAGGAAGTGGACGTGATGGTGGTGCAGGCAGAGGCCGAGGTCGTGGGCAAGCTCTAATTTCGCCACAACAAAGGGCCACATCTAGTCGCTCGCACGTCCTGTCCCAAATTCTTGGGGACCGCAGCAGTACACCGCTCTTGAACCAAGACCAGTGTCAACAGGTTGTTAGTTGGATAGCAGATAATGCTTCCAGTCAGATTGGCACCACCACAAACACTCTGTCTTCCACACGGTCAAGTGTCAGTAGCCGTGATACTGCACCGCACATTTCTGAACCTGATCCTCCTTCCTACCACCAGGCTGAGTACACGTCCTCCTCGGACATTAATGATCCCACACTTGGACACTCGGAAGAGCTGTTCACGTTTCCATTCACACATTCTGGCCTCTCGCCAGCTCATATTGAAGTGGGTCATGAGGAGATCGTCTGTACAGATGGCCAAATATTTGAGCAGCCACGTTCTCACGAAGTTGGCAACGTGTCTCAACAAGTGGTGGACGATGATAATAATAATAATAATAATAATTTTATTCATTTATATATAGCGCTATTAATTCCATAGCGCTTTTACACACATTGGCAATACTGTCCCCATTGGGGCTCACAATCTAGAGTCCCTATCTGTATGTCTTTGGAGTGTGGGAGGAAACCGGAGTACCCGGAGGAAACCCACGCAAACACGGGGAGAACATACAAACTCCATGCAGATGGTGTCCTTGGTGGGATTTGAACCCAGGACCCCAGCGCTGCAAGACTGCAGTGCTAACCACTGAGCCACCGTGCCGCCCTATGAGACACAATTGTCAGGAAGTCAGGAGGAGGAGCAGGGTGCGGAAGAGGAAGACGACGTGGTGGATGATCCGGTAACTGACCCAACCTGGCAGGAGGATATGCAGAGCGAGGACAGCAGTGCACAGGGGGAGGGAGGCGTAGCATCACAACAGGCAGTAAGAAGCAGGGTGGTGGCCCCAGGCAGAAGTCAGGCAACCGTTCCCCGGAACAACACGACGACACAAGGTGCCTGTACAAATGTTAGGTCTTCCCGAGTCTGGCAGTTTTTTAAGTTGGATCCAGATGATTCAAAAAAGGCCATTTGCAACACCTGCCGTGCCAGCATCAGCAGGGGTACCAAAACTAGCAGCCTGACCACCACCAGCATGATCAGGCACATGTCAGCCAAGCACCCGACTTTGTGGGAAGTACAACAGAGTCGAGGAGCAGTGCTTGCTGATGTCACTGCTACGTCTTCGCTGGTTGTGCATGCGAGCCAATCCCCTGTCCATGCTGCCTGCGAACAAGCCTCCTCCACTCCTGCACCTGCAGTTGCCTACGCAGAAAGAACACCATCATCAAGCACGTCCTTGTCCCAGCGCAGCGTTCAGTTATCCATTCAGCAAACCTTTGAACGCAGGCGCAAATACACTGCCAACACCCCACATGCCACAGTTCTAAATGCTAACATTTCGCGACTGCTTGCGCTGGAAATGTTGCCTTTTAGGCTGGTGGAGACAGAAGCATTCCGTGACCTGATGGCGGCAGCTGTCCCACGTTACTCGGTCCCCAGCCGCCACTATTTCTCCCGGTGTGCCGTCCCCGCGTTGCATAACCACGTGTCACAAAACATCACACGTGCCCTGAACAACGCTGTTTCACCCAAGGTCCACCTAACCACAGACACGTGGACAAGTGCTTGTGGGCAAGGCCGCTACATCTCGTTGACGGCACACTGGGTTAATATTGTGGAAGCTGGGACCCAGTCTGAGCGAGGGACGGAACACGTCCTTCCCACACCAAGGTTTGCAGGCCCTACCTCAGTCAGTGTTTCACCCACACTCTACAGCTCCGGAATGTCATGCTCTTCAGCCTCCTCCTCCTCCTGCGCATCCTCATCCACTGTGCCCTCCACACCAGTCACAAGCTGGAAGCACTGCAGCACTGCCTCGGCGAAGCGGCAACAGGCTGTGCTGAAGCTAATCTGCATAGGTGACAAACCCCACAATGCAGAAGAGCTGTGGACAGCTCTGAAACAGCAGGCAGATCACTGGCTCACACCTCTGAACCTAAAGCCAGGAAAGGTCGTTTGTGACAATGGCCGGAACCTGGCGGCGGCTTTGAGGCGAGGCCAGCTGACACATGTTCCATGCGTGGCCCATGTGCTCAACCTCGTGGTTCAGCGGTTTATAAAGTCATACCCAGAGCTGTCTGATCTGCTGGTAAAAGTTCGCCGCCTGTCTGCACATTTTCGAAAGTCACCTACTGCTTCAGCCGGCCTTGCCGGCTTTCAGCGCCGTTTGCATCTTCCGGCTCACAGACTGGTGTGTGATGTCCCCACGCGTTGGAATTCAACTCTGCACATGTTGGTCAGGATATGTGAGCAGAAGAGGGCAGTTGTTGAGTACCTGCATCACCTAAGCCGTCGGGAAATGGGTCAAACTCCACACATAACACCTGAGGAGTGGAGATGGATGTCAGACCTATGTACCATCCTCCAAAACTTTGAGGACTCCACCAAGATGGTGAGTGGTGATGACGCCATTATTAGCGTCACCATACCGCTACTCTGCCTTCTAAAACGGTCTCTGCTGAAAAACAAACATGATGCATTGCAGGCGGAGCGCGATGAGTTGCAGCAAGAAACAGTAGTGGGTGTGGGTGATAACACACAGCCCAGCCTCGTCTCATCACAACGTGCAGTGGAGGACTATGACGAGGAGGAGGATGAAGACATGGAGCAACTCTCCGGCCAAATTGAGGATATGACATGCACACCAGTCATATCCTCGGTTCAGCGTGGCTGGCCAGAGGACAGGGTAGATGAGGAGGAGGAGGAGGAGGAGGAGGACAGCATGTTCAGTCATCTTGTTGGTCAGGCTACTGAAGTCCTGGCTGTTAAGAGTCTGGCGCACATGGCTGACTTTATGGTAAGCTGCCTGTCTCGTGACCCTCGCGTTAAGAACATCTTGGCCGACAATCATTACTGGTTGGTAACACTGTTAGACCCACGCTACAAGGAGAACTTTTTGTCTCTTATTCCCGTGGAGGAGAGGTCAACCAAAATGAAGCAGTTCCGGAAGGCCATACTCACGGAAGTAGGCAAAGCATTCCCCTCACAAAATGCTAGCGGCATAGGTCAGGAATCAGTGGACAACCGAGGCGTACAGCCGAGAGAGGCACAAGTCCAATCCGCCAGAGGTAGGGGAACAGTCTTTAAGATGTGGGACAGTTTTCTCAGCCCCTCACGTACCACAGCCCCTGAGGTGCGGGGTAGTGCCACAAGAAATCCTAAGTTTGCCCAGATGCTGAAGGAGTACCTTGCAGATCGAACAACTGTACTCCGACATTCCTCTGTGCCTTACAATTATTGGGTATCCAAGCTGGACACGTGGCATGAATTGGCTCTCTACGCCTTGGAAGTCCTGGCCTGCCCTGCTGCTAGCGTTTTGTCAGAGCGTGTTTTTAGTGCCGCAGGTGGAATCATTACAGATAAACGCACCCGCCTGTCAACTGAAAATGCTGACAGGCTGACTCTGATCAAGATGAACAAGGGTTGGATTGGGCCAGACTTCACCACACCACCAGCAAATGAGAGCGGAATTTAAAGTTTGCCATGTACCTCCACTCACCCATGGGTACACACTTCTGGACTTTGGATAATCGCTGGACTGCTCCTCCTTCTCCTCATGCGCCACCATGATGATGACCGTTACAAATTGCAATACTTAGGCCTTTGTTTCAGGTATACCCCCAGTGGTAAATTTTTTCGCCCATTCTTTGCAGAATGGACATTACAACGACAGGAGACCCGCTCCTTTGCAATGGGAACAATGTTTTGAGGCCCTCATGCACGTCTCTACCCAGGGACAACGTGGAGCCTCCCAATTTTTGGCTGCCCTGCCTAAGGGCTATACTATAATACACCCACTTCCTTAAAATGGACACTTAATGTTTTGAGGCCCTCATGCACGTCTCTACCCAGGGACAACGTGGAGCCTCCCAATTTTTGGCTGCCCTGCCTAAGGGCTATACTATAATACACCCACTTCCTTAAAATGGACACTTAATGTTTTGAGGCCCTCATGCACGTCTCTACCCAGGGACAACGTGGAGCCTCCCAATTTTTGGCTGCCCTGGCAAAGGGCTATACTGAAATAGACCCACTTCCTTACAATGGGCACTTCAGGTTTACAGGCCATCATGCACGTCTCTATCCAGGGACAATGTGGAGCCTCCCAATTTTTGGCTGCCCTGGCAAAGGGCTATACTGAAATAGACCCACTTCCTTACAATGGGCACTTCAGGTTTACAGGCCATCATGCACGTCTCTATCCAGGGACAATGTGGAGCCTCCCAATTTTTGGCTGCCCTGGCAAAGGGCTATACTGAAATAGACCCACTTCCTTACAATGGGCACTTCAGGTTTACAGGCCATCATGCACGTCTCTATCCAGGGACAATGTGGAGCCTCCCAATTTTTGGCTGCCCTGGCAAAGGGCTATACTGAAATAGACCCACTTCCTTACAATGGGCACTTCAGGTTTACAGGCCATCATGCACGTCTCTATCCAGGGACAATGTGGAGCCTCCCAATTTTTGGCTGCCCTGGCAAAGGGCTATACTGAAATAGACCCACTTCCTTACAATGGGCACTTCAGGTTTACAGGCCATCATGCACGTCTGTATGCAGGGGCATTGGTGAACCTCACAATTTTGGACTGCCCTGGCAAAGGAAAATACTACAAAGACTCACTTCCTCAAAATGGGCACATTAGACTCAAGAGGCCTTCATGTACGTCTCTTCTCAGGGACATCGGAGTGCCACACAATGTTTTCACGTAAAATCTTTCATGTATTAATCTCAAAAAGTAACATACACCAGCTCTATCTCACTATAGGGTATGTGCCCTTAACATTTCTGCCATGAAAAATCATTTTGGGGTCATTTTGGAAGGTTTTCTGGTGAGTCCGTAAAAATGGCGTGAAACGCGGACAAAATTGTTCACAGCTGTGACTTTTGAGTGATAAATGCTTCAAGGGGTCTTCCCCATGCTGTTGCCATGTCATTTGAGCACTCTTCTGAGACTTTTGTGACATTTTTAGGGTTTCTCCATGCTGCCGGGGGGTCATTTCACAAAAATACTCGGGTCTCCCATAGGATAACATTGGGCTCGTTGCTCGGGCCGAGTACACGAGTATCTTGGGAGGCTCGGCCCGAGCTTCGAGCACCCGAGCTTTTTAGTACTCGCTCATCACTAATTAGCACCTTTCTTAGTCAAGGCCACCAAAGGGGCCACCAAAGTAGAAAAATGGGGTATGAACTGCCTGTAATAATTTATGAATCCTAAGAAGCGTTGCACCGCCTTCAAGGAATGAGGTTCGGACCATTGCAGGACAGCAGAGAGCTTCGCAGGATCCATAGCCAGGCCCTCTTGTGAGATAATGTAACCCAAAAAAGGCAATGAGGACTGCTCGAATACACATTTCTCGAGTTTAGCAAACAATGAGTGCTCCCTTAAACGGGAAAGGACACGAACGACATCCTGACGATGAGTCTCCAGATCAGGAGAAAAAATCAGGATGTCGTCCAGATACACCACTACTGAGGATAACAGTAAATCCCTGAACACATCGTTTACGAAGTCCTGAAATACTGTGGGTGCATTACATAACCCAAAAGGCATGACGAGGTATTCATAGTGACCGTCTCGGGTGTTAAAAGCGGTCTTCCATTCGTCACCCTTTCGAATTCGTACCAAGTTATACGCACCCCGCAGATCCAACTTTGTAAAAACTTGAGCTCCTCTCAATCTGTCAAAGAGCTCCGAAATTAAAGGTAATGGGTATTTGTTCTTTATTGTGATTGCGTTGAGACCCCTGTAATCTATGCAGGGACGCAAATCACCCTCTTTCTTCCGAACAAAGAAAAACCCAGCTCCCGCGGGAGAGACAGACTTACGAATGAACCCCTTCTCTAAACTCTCTCTTATATAGGTCGACATGGCCTCCGACTCAGGTATCGACAGGGGGTAAACCCTGCCTTTAGGTGGAACCGAACCTGGGATAAGGTCTATGGCACAGTCATACGGCCTATGGGGTGGAAGAACCTCAGCACCCTGTTTGGAGAACACGTCAGCGAAATCCAGATAGGGTGTAGGTATGGGAGAGAGATCAGTAGATGCAACTGCAATGACCTTAGGTGGTAAGGGAAGACATCGGGACTGACATTTCGAACCCCAACTAATAATGCTGTCAGACTCCCAGTCAATGTGAGGAGCATGAGTCCGAAGCCATGGGAGACCCAGAAGGATGTCGTCTATACCCTCAGGCAAAACAAGAAAATAAATCTCCTCTATGTAACCCTGAGACAGGGAAAGGCGCAAGGGAACTGTCCTCAATGTAATGGAGTCAGACAACATAGTTCCATTAACAACACGGACAGGAATAGGCGCCTCTAACATGATAGAGGGAATATTGTGTCCCTTTACAAATCCTGAGGACACAAAAGTCCCATCAGCTCCGGAATCCACAAAAGCCATAATAGGCCATGTATTCTCAGATAACGAGAGCTGACCTGGGATACAACACTTAGAGGGTGCAGAAGACGTCTCTAGTAACCCCCCTCTAATGGTTACTAGGCCAGGGAGTTTCCCTGACGACTAGGACACTTGTTGGCATAGTGCCCAGCCTGACGACATACGTAACATATAGGAGGACCAGACTTGCGTAGTCTGGAAGACGTATGACCTAACTCCATAGGAGTGGGAGATGTTTCAGATGCTGAGGAAGATGGTAGTGGACCCTCAACAACTGGAATAGCCCGATGCTTAGGGCGTGAGGAAGAGACCTCGAGTCTACGTTCCTTATGGCGTACATCGATCCTCGTTGCTACTGTGATCAAGTCCTCCAGAGAAGCAGGGACCTCACGAGTAGCAAGAGCATCCTTGACATAGCCTGCCAACCCTCTCCAGAAGATAGGAATCAACACCTTCTCTGGCCAATCTAGTTCTGCCACCAGAGTTCTAAAAGCAATGGCATAAGAACTAGTGGATAACGAACCCTGAGATAGATCTAACAGTCTCAGGGCCGCATCATGGGTAACCTGCGATCCCATGAATACCGCCTTAAGAGCATCAAGAAAGTCTTGATGTCTCAGAGTAACCACATCAGAGCGCTCCCATAGGGGAGTCGCCCATTCTAAGGCTTTGTCCTGAAGTAAGGAGATGATAAAGCCTACTCTGGACCTCTCCGTAGAGAAGCAAGAAGAGTTGACCTCTAGGTGTATCTGACACTGACTAATAAAACCACGACATGATCTGGCATCGCCAGAATATCTGTTTGGCACAGCAAGTCGAGGATCATGTGCAGATGTCACCATGGTCTGAGGTTTATCCTCTATACTCTTGAGCCGTGACTCAAGTACTTGTATGTAACGGTGTAACTGCTGATATTCTGCCATAACTGCCAGACCCTTGGCTCAGTCCTAATGTTACGGGGGGCTGTCTGATAACCTAAAGGAGTATCAGACAGTCAGGTTCCACCGTGCAAAGACTCTGCTGCAGACTTTGGCAGAGTACAATACCTCTGTTAACTCACAGAAGGATATAATAAGTAAGTAAAGCAATTCCTCCCTTACTTGGAGGGTGTGTGGAATGATCTCTGTTAATAATCACAGAGACAAAGGCAATGTGTGCGAAATGGCACCTTCCTAGGTCCGCTCTTCTAGTGGTGCAAAAGAGACGAACAGCAGCGTAAGCCGCACAAAGCTCCGTCGGTCGGTCTCTCTCTCTGTCTGTAGGTCAGTCTCTCTCTGTTGTCCGTCCCTCTCTCAGTCTGTCAGTCAGTCTCCCCCCTCTCTCATACTCACCGTTCCCCGATCACTGCCGCGGCGCTGCACAGCTGTTAAAAAAACTCTGGCGGCTTTTACTATTTTGAAAAAGCCGTCCGCTCATTATTCAATCTCGTATTCCCTGCTTTCCCCGCCCACAGGCGCCTATGATTGGTTGCAGTGAGACACGCCCCCATGCTGAGTGACAGCTGTCTCACTGCAACCAATCACAGCCGCCGGTGGGCATGTCAATATCGAGCAGTAAAAAAAAAAATAAATAAATAAAAACGACGTGCGGTTCCCCCCAATTTTGATACCAGCCAGGGTAAAGCCAAACGGCTGAAGGCGGGTGTTACGGGGGGCTGTCTGATAACCTAAAGGAGTATCAGACAGTCAGGGTCCACCGTGCAAAGACTCTGCTGCAGACTATGGCAGAGTACAATACCTCTGTTAACTCACAGAAGGATATAATAAGTAAGTAAAGCAATTCCTCCCTTACTTGGAGGGTGTGTGGAATGATCTCTGTTAATAATCACAGAGACAAAGGCAATGTGTGCGAAATGGCACCTACCTAGGTCCGCTCTTCTAGTGGTGCAAAAGAGACGAACAGCAGCGTAAGCCGCACAAAGCTCCTACCTGTGTTCGCTCCACTAGTGTGCGAGGACACGAACCACTAGATATGGCACCTGCCTAGGTCCGCTCTTCTAGTGGTGCAAAAGAGACGAACAGCAGCGTAAGCCGCACAAAGCTCCTACCTCTGTTCGCTCCCCTAGTGTGCGAGGATACGAACAACTGCCAGACGCAGTATAAGGAACGTTACCCTAGCGGCAACGTCCACCTACGAGTCGAACCACAAGGCCCAGCCAGACCATGTGCCTCAGGCACCTGCCTATGTCCGCTCCCCTAAGAGGTAAGGATATGGACAGCAGCCGAAGCTGTAAGGTATAAGAACGCTACCCTGCCGGTAGCGCTCACCTAGCATAGACAGAGGAATGCCTAGAGGAACGCGCACAGAGCGTCTACTCTTATGCATGAACCAAGAGGACTGAGCGCCATGCGGCGTGTGTCAGGGTCTTATATAGACTCTGTGCCTCATCCAAGATGGAGGACACCAGAGCCAATCCGCTGCCAGAACGACAGGAGTGACGTCATGCTGGCCTATCACCGAGCAAGGCATCACAAGCACATGACCAGCGACCAATCGGCATAGAAGGTGTCAGAGACATGTGACCTCGTGTCAGCGATGATGTCACCCGCACATGTGCAATGGCTCCAAGATAGGACTTAGTCTCCGGCGCTCGCACATGTGCAGTAGCAAGAAATCTGGACTTAGTCTCCAGTGCTCGCAGCAACCGTAACAGCGGGTATCCTCAGGATGGGGAGCTCCACGTTATGGGGAGCCCCCCAGCATAACAATATCAGCCAGCTACCACCCGGAATTGCCGCATCCATTAGATGCGACAGTCCTGGGACTGTACCCGGCTCATCCCAATTTGCCCTGGTGCATTGGCAATCGGGTTAATAAGGAATTAATGGCAGCAGCCCATAACTGCCACTAAGTCCAAGATTAATCATGACAGGCGTCTCCCCAAGATACCTTCCATGATTAACCTGTAAGTTAAAGAAAATAAGCACACACAACGAAAAATCCTTTATTTGAAATAATAAACAAAAAAAAAACACCCTCGTTCACCACTTTATTAAGCCCCGAAAACCCCTCCAGCTCCGGCGTAATCCACGGAGGTCCCGCGACGCTCTCAGCTCTGCTACATGAAGGTGACAGGAGCTGCAGTAGAACACCGCTGCTCCTGTCAGATCCACGCAGCAACTGAGGAGAAAAGCGCGATCAGCTAACTCAGGTTACTCGTGGCCACTGCTGGATCCTCCAACTATGACAGCAGGTCGCCCGAGTGACAGCGATGAAGTCAAAGTGAGTAGCGGTGTTGGGTGGAGGATCCAGCTAGCTGCGGGTAACCTGAGTGACAGCAGCGCTAATCGCGCTGCTCACTTCAGTCACTCAGGGGATTAGCGGTCACTGGTGAGTCCTTCACGGGTGACCGCTAATCAGGAGGCGACACAGACAGAGCTGCGGGATGACAATGAAGTTGGGTTCATTCTCATCGCGCTACGCTGTCTGTCTGCTGTCAGCGGGCATATAGCAACGTGATTGTACATGACACACGGAACATTTCACACGGACAACACACGGACAACACACGGACATTACACTTACGTACCTCACGCACACACGGACATTCCACATGCACACACGTCTACCATTCGCAATTCACACGGATGTCACACGTACCAGAAAAACGGACAAAAAAAAGGAACACGGGCCCGAAAAACGGCACGTAAGACACGCACGTGTTTTTCACGGACGTGTGAAGGGGGCCTTAGACAAATTTGTGAACAATATTTGAAAGAAAAAGGCTTTTTGTGTGCATAGAGAAAGTCATAGATCTTTGAGTTCAGCTTTTAAAAAACGGGAGCAAAAAACAACAAAAGTGTTGTTTTAATAGTTGTGTTCAGAATATAAGTACTATGTTATTCTTTATTTCTTTTTATGCTAAATTCAGTTTTTTAACATGAGGTAATTAGCGGGGAAAACTAAGTCTGTATAAAAATAGCCTGGTAGGTCAGGATTCAGACAAGATGACAAAATAATTCACATCTGTTCAAAGTAAAAGTAACAAAAGAAAATAAATACATGAATAAAAGAAAAAGAATTACCTGCATATCTAAGGTTATACAGGCAAATGGAATATCACAGCAAGAGTACATACAATCATAAGTCCAGAATAAACATTTTTTTTAAGGGAATCTGTCACTAGCTTTTTGCTACCTCATCTGACAGCAGCATAATGTAGAAAAAGAGACTCTGATTCTAAAAATGAATCACTTAGTTTACTGGGTGCAGTAGTTGTGACTAGGGATGAGTGAACCAGAACTGTACAGTTCGGAGTTTGTACCAAACACCGGGTGTCCAGGTCCTGGACTAGAAAAAGGATTTCTAATTGTACGTTCGGTTCCTGTTTGGGTATGTCATCCGGATAAAGCTCGTTAAAAGGCTGGAAAGCAGCCAATCAGCAAGCTTTTTATTTTTGGGCACTTCTTGCCCCATCATAGCCATGTCAAGTATTGGCATGGCTGGGATTGGCTGGTGTTCAACTTGGAAAAAAAAATAAATAAATAAATAAATAAATGAAGTGGATCTCCGCCTATTTTTGATAGCGCATAAGAAAAGGAAAAGCCGGCACACTGTGAGTATAGGATACATACTCGAGGAAAGGACAATATCCTCTAAACCCGGAAGTAGAACCTTAGCACAGAAAAGACAAACATGCTCAATGATGTTGCAAAAAGTGAAGTTTATTCCCTTTGCCGCACCAAAGAAAAGCAGAAAAAAATCCAGCGTTTCAAATGACTCAAGGTCTTTCTCAAGGATATTTGTATAGGGAAAGCCAGTGGCTAATAGGAGCCATGTATGTTTTTAGCTAAACTGGGTCCATGTATGTAGCCCCACGTAAGGTGTAGGCAGCATGGACTGCAAAAGAAAGAACAGGGATGTGTAAGGAGTCAGACCTGGGACACTTTATTGATATGTTTGCAATTAAAAGAGTAAGGATAAATATGTCAAAATGGTTTAGTTAATAGGGATAATCGAATACCCTATTATCCGCTCCGACGAATATCCGACGAATACCTCGCAGCTATTCAAATTTTCGTGAATATTCGGCCCCAATAGGAATATTCAGCCCCTATAGGAAAACAGAATAATTTTATGTTGGACCCGTGGGTGAGCTGTGGTGACTGAGGAAGAGGCTGAAATGGATGGGAAAAGGTACAAACAGTATGGGCAAAGCCTATAGAAGGTGCCTCACTGCATTTCTGCCCCCTCCCGATCATCCAAGATGACAGGACGCACACTAATGCAATGCCCGCATTCACCCTCTTCCTCTGATTTCTGTCACATGTGCCATGACACATGCGACAGAAAACTACTCCCCGGGTTCTGCTAGGTCACCCCCCATACCCCACCCAGTGTCTCCTGGTGTTCCCCCGCTGTTTATACCTTTTTGCAGCGCTGATCCCCTGCATCCCTCCTCCTTCACAATGAACGCTATGCGCATGTGCAGAGTGCGGCTGTCAGACTCAACTCAGCTTCCTGTGTTCCTTGAGAACACCTGTGGACCTGCCCTGGCTGCACGGACTCTGCTGCTGTGACCCGGGGAGAGTAGGTGCATATTCTTTGCACCCAAACTCCTCACATGGAGGGTCTCCACTCCTAGAAAATGGGGGACACATTCCTTGAGCATGCCCCCCATATTCTGGAAGGTCCAGAGTCATCGTGGGACTTCCAGAATGGATTACAGGAGATTTGTTTTTCTTTACAATAAATTCGTGAAAGAGGGAATGTTTGGGGGAATGTTTTTTTAAATATTTTTTTTTTTTGTCGTCTATTTTTTTTTCTACTTTTATTACTGACAGTTGGTGATGTTGGATATCTGATAGGCGCCATGACATCACCAACTACTGGGCTTGATGTCAGGTGACATTACACATCTGGTATCAACCCCATTTATTACCCCGTTTGCCACCACATCAGGGCAATGGGATGAGCTGGGGCGAAGCGCCAGGATTGGAGCATCTAATGGATGCGCCACTTCTGGGGCAGCTGTGACCTGATATTTTTAGGCTGGGAAGAGCCAATAACTATGGACCTTCCCACCCTGAGAATTCCAGACCACCTCTGTCCGATTTACCTTGGCTGGTGAACCAATTTGGGGGGAACCCCATTTTTTTTTAATTTATTTATAAATAGTTCTAAAAAAGAGCATGGTTCCCCTCCAAATTGGATCCCCAACCAAGGTAAAGCTGCCAGCTGTGGTCTACAGGCTGCAGCCATCTGCTTTACCCTAGCTGGCTATCAAAAATGGGGGGATCCTACGTCGCTTTTTTTTTTTTTAATTATTTATTTTTTATGCTAAATACAAGGCTAGGCACCATTTAGTGCCACAAAAAGTCACTAAAGAGTGCCAGCTAAGAATATGCAGGGAGGTGGAACTCTATATATGTGTCTGACATCGGTCTGCCTGTCTATCTATCCATCTATCGTTTTTTATCTATCTATCTGTCTGCCTATCTATCCACTATCTACCTATCTCTCTATTCCTCTATCTATCCATTATCTATCTAACTATCTATCCCTCTATATATCCATTATCTAATTATCTATCTATCCCTCTATCTATCCAGTATCTATCTATCTATCCAGCCATCTATCTATCCAGCCATCTATTCCTCTATCTATCTATCTTCCATCTATGCATCATTTATCTATCTATCTATCTATCTATCTATCTATCCATCCATCTATCCCTCTATCTATCTATCTATCTATTTATCTATCTATCCATCTATCCATTATCTATCTATCTCTCTATCTATCCATTATCTATCTATCTCTCTATCCCTCTATCTATCCAGTATCCACACATCAGTGGGTGGGGCCAGGCAGATGGCGAAGCCCACCTAAGGGTCCTGAGGTGTTAGGGGAGGGAACAAGTCAGTCTGAGTAAGATAGCTGAGACAGAGGAAGTGAGAGAAGTGAAGTGGTGGTTGGGGGTTGTAGCTCCCGGACTACCGGACTACCTGAGCTGACTAGGTGGCAGATGGGAGGGCAGGGCCACAGGCGACGGTGATCCGGTCACGGGAGACCTTAAGTGGACCGGGGCAGGGTTGTAGCCTGCCGGTGCCGACAGTGTGAATCCGGTCTGGAGGCCGTGCACAGTCGTGGTACCTGGACCCTAGGGCGAGGACAGCTGCAAGCACCTTACCAATTAACCAGCATGGGACAAGATTCCAAGTCTTGTCACACTAGCAGCCCAGATAAAGCGAGATGGAAGCCCAATGTGGGGGATAGGGCATCTGCAAGTGCCTTTTAAAATCCCAAAGGTCAGATCTAGCAGGCCACAGCTCCCACAGAAAATTCACCGGGAGTGGACTTTCCCCGTTTCATGCGGACTAGTCAACACACAAGACAACAACACAGAAGTACAGGAGGAAGGGCCCCTGTCCTGTCTACCGGTGTGCGAGACCCAAGCATACCCCTCCGGAGGCTACCGGTATCCGGTATTTGGTTTACTATCTGGACTCTGTGTGACTTTATTCAAATAGTGAGTACACCGGTATCACCGGTGCATCCCAGCACTCCACCTACACCTGGGCCCCGGGACTACACCTCCCCTACCCATGGAGGGGATACCATCCTGCTGCCCCGCTCCATAAGACCCAGGCACCCCGTACCAAGGCAGCGACGGTGTCACTAACAATCCCCGCAACCCACGGGTGGCGTCACTGACAAACTCTCCCCTGTAAATAACCCCCTTATTTAGTTGTGGGTGACAAACGGCTGCGCGGGCCCGGGTCTGGCTGCCACTCGAGCCACAGCAACTGCCCAGACCCGAGCATCTCGAGCAGCCCCCTGCCGTGGTCTGTTCCCCGACCGCAACACATATATGACACATCTCCATTACTAATCCAGTAAGTGAAAAAAAATAAAACACAAACACCGAAAAAATCCGTTATTTGAAATAGACTAAATACAATCCTTTCACCCCTCTGTAAACCATCAAAACACCCTTGCAGATTTGACGTTATCCATAAGAAGCTCTAAGATGATCCTGGCTCTGCTACATCCAGAACCTTCAAAGAGAGAAAACATATCTGCTCTCTGTAGGCTCCAGTAATCACTAACAGCTGAGGTGGACTCAACTGTGAGCAGGTGATGTCACTCAGTTCACTGGAGGTCACACCTATGTTGCCATGGTGTGAATTGAGATGACCTGACTGCCAGATTGTCGAACTAGTCTGTCAGTCAGGTTACCTGAGTTCATGCTAAGGACTCCCTTGCTTCCCTCAGTGAAAGATGAAGTTGCTCCCGGACTGTCAGATTGCCATGACCCTCAATCAGACCGGCAGGTAGAGCTTTCAATGAGGGCAGCAGGGGAGCTTCAGTGTGACCTCAGCTACACTAGTCCAGCAGTCAGGTACCCTGAGGCTCTCCTGCTGCCCTCAGTGACAGTTGAAGCCACTGATGGACTTTTGGATTGCAGGTCATGGATGTGACCCACAATCTGAGTGTACGGCAGCATTTTCAGGCAGTGGGGGAGCCCTCAGTTTGACCTTAGGTGACCTGACTACCGAACTAGTCTGACAGTCCGGCAGTCAGGTCACCTGAGTTCACACCCTGGGGACCCGAGTGTGACCTCCGCTGAACTGAGTGACATCACCTGCTCACAGTTGGGTCCACCATCAGCTTGTCAGTGATTCCCAGAGCCTGAGAAGAGCAGACATACTTACCCTCTCTGCAGGTTTCGAGTGTAGCACAACTGGGATCACATGCAAAATTACATGCAAAAACGTATCAAAATGCCAGCTTTTGCAGTTGCATTTCTCCTTCCAAGAGATACAGAAATGGTGCAGAAATTTCTCCAACCAAATACTCAACATGTGCACATACACTAATACTTTGATGTCATTATTCCCAGCAGGACCCTGAAAGTCAGAGATGCATCCGGGCTTCTTCCCTATGCTTTTCCCATTCCATTTGAGTGCTGTTTCTATTAATTTTAGTGATTTTCCTGCCCCTTAGCCCTCCTGTTAGGGTCTTTTGGAAGAATGCTTGAGTTTCCCATTGACTTCCATTATTCTTGGTACTCGAGTCGAACCTGTCCAAGACTCTTACCTGCTCTATTTGAGTATCAAGCACTCGAGTATTTTAGTGCTTGCACATCACAAGGGCACTCCAGTTAATGAATTAGGTGCATCTCTTAATTTGCGTGTGCCATCACAAGAAATATGCTTCAGTCAGGGACTGGAGTACATTTCTGGAATAGCCTATGCCCATCCCACTCATTCTCTGCCCATATTGCTTCGCTGATTGGGACTGGAAGAGGAAAGCCAAAACTGAAAATATTTGTGTGCTACTGCTGAATGGTACAAAAATATTTTGACATAATAAGATATTTGACTTGTCACGATGTGACTGCAGGTTAGCGAGGGACAGAGGGCTCCTATACTGTTCCTCACGCTAGGGGACCCTAGCCATCCCTAACCTCACGGTTACCCCTAATGCTGGAGATGCTTGAGTCCTGTGCCTGGCTATTTTCCTGTTCAGAGATAATCTGACACCCCCCAAGGGATGGAAGAGGCAGGAGTGTGATGGCAGTACAGATAGAGACTGATGGGGGAAAACCAAAACGCAGACACACTGCAAATTCACAAACAATAAGATACAAAGGAGAAAAGCAAGAGGAGGAGGGCAGCAACAAAAGGACAACAAGGGTTAACACCACAACTGCTCAGAGCAATAAATTACTACAACCACAAGTAAGTCTGGATGGCACCAGACCAGTATAGACTAGCTAAAGCTGGCATTAATGCAAGAGTTAAGCCTACATACACAGGAGGGGACAAAATGTGACTGGCTATCCCACAGTCTGTGATCAAGGAAATTAACAAGCAGCCCAGCAGAGATTAACTCTTGCTCGGCTGCCTCTGAACTACAATTCTGTGGGTTGACGCCTGACTCTCCCTGTGCTGAACACAGACAACAGAGAAGTTAGCAAGCAGAGTGCCAGAATCTGTAGTTTCCAGAGATCCTGATGTCACCATTACTGTTGGCCATACGTGCAAAAACCTCCTTGTGGCATGACTATAGAATTTTGGTGTAAACACCTTAATTAATTTCCGCCAATGTATCCACTAGAAAAAAAATTGTATTAATTAATAAGAAATAATTTCCCTGTTTAACTTTGTAAATTCAGAATCTGTAATTTTATCTTCGCCATGTTGGAATTTAATTACACCAAAACAATGATTCTAAATTAAAGTATAATGAGTTTGCTCTCCTTGGCACAGTAACAATGTTCTCGCTTAATATTCATGTAAGATGTTACCACACTGTACTATTGCCATATTTATGGAAGACATTGTAATCCTCTTTTCTGGCTTAGGTTAATTACAATAAAATATTAAATCCATTTTCTACTCTAAATGAGTTCATTAGGGAAGACATGGCAATGAGAGACCCACAACCCCCCCAAGACTCCAGCTTCATTACATTTAAGTATTGTGCTTTAGCGTAGTAGTACATTTTTATATGGGTTTATCTTTGCTACTCCTTCTGCATCTCTCCTAATTCTACAGCTTCTCTACATGAAAGGCATGAATATGTTAAACAGTCTACAGGCTGTGTGATCCCCAGTTGGGTTTTTGCTTCCACTGCAGAACTAAATTTGTCATGAGTAGCATCCATCTGGTACTGTTACAGAAACTGAGATTGGTGTTCATGAAGACACAAAACATATAACTATATAACTGTTATAAATGGACTAAGAGTCCAATTCATTATCATGCCCCAATAAATAAGGGGCATGGTGTAGTAAGAAAAACATGTATGAGGCGCATGCCACTTAATGCGTCAAGCGCATCTTACAAGTAGTGCGAGGATTGATTTTCTCTGTTGTCCTGATGAAGGAGGCTGCAACCTCAGAAACGCATTGACCTGACCTGTACATGAATAAAGAGAATAATTAATAAACATTGCTTCTTGGTGATAGCATGGCAAAAAAATCCGATTCCTCTTTTATCTTCAATCGCATCTTACAAGTAGTGCGAGCCACCGTGCGCCTTGCCAGAAATCTTAGTCCATTAAGGGACTTGAGTAATATTTGTGGAGTAAAGTGCACCACATCTGGTAATGAAATAGATAGTAGGTCATTGCTGTGCCGTCCTTTCCCCTATTCTGCTCCATCTCAGCTCATTTTTTCGGGCTGGGCATGAAAACAACAAAAGTGCACGTGCTTGTGCAAAAGGTAGAAAAAAGGTAGAACAATAAAAGATATTGATCTACTCCTATGACAGCCAGACTACCACAAGGACCTGATTGATAGTCCTGCCTAGCCAAGGAGGTTGACACTCTAGAAAGCGATATGATGCCCCGTTCCTTGTCGGCTCTCCCTTATGCCCCCTTCACATGTCCATGATAAAATTGCACGTTTTCATGGTCTGTGGTGTGGGTGCATATGTGTGTGCGTGTTCCATGTTTTCAGCGCGTGCTGTCAGTGTGCTCTCCATGTGCTATATGTGATAGCACAAAGACAGCAGGAACTTCCATACTCACCTGTCCTCGGCGCTGCTATCTCCGGTGTTGCTGCTGCTTCTGGGTCCGCGGTGCAGTGATTATACATAAGCTTAATGAGTGGGCCCGCAAGCAAGTGACAGCAGCACCGACGACAGCAGCACAGGAGACAGGGGAGTTTAGAAAATCATTTAATTTCAAAGACATGTGTTTTCTTCGGTAAGTGTCACACTGATCACATGGATAACATCAGTGTGTGGTCCGTGTGACACCTATGCTGTTGTAGAAATACAGACATATTGCCATGTGGATCACACAGACACGTGTGTGCTCCACATGGACACACGTCCATGAGAAAACAGCGATGTGTGTGCAGACCCATTGATTTTAATGGGTCTGCGTATGTATGTCCGTGACTCCGGTAAATATGAAAACAGACATCATAAGTTTCGGAATTACAAATGTGTGAAGGGGGCCTTACTGTTTCTAGAATTCCTATTGCAATAAGAGGGATAGGGGGAGGGATATATTAGAAAGATGGGTAATCTGTATATGCAGGATCACCATGACACGGCAGGACATGCGTTTGCCAATAATTCAAACAAACATTTTATATAAATTAAAATTAATTGTATCCTCCTAAGTCAATACTTAGGTAAGAAATAGAAGTAAGAGTCCCAAAACAAAGGGGCATCACAAATTCCAACCCTAAGTATATATCAGGTAGATTGTTGAATAATACTCATGCAAAAAAAGGTAAGGTACTTAGCTTATAATTTCCTGCCCCAAGATAAACCAGCATCCTCAATTCCATCCTTGACGCATTTCCCCATATGGCAGTTCATCAGGAGGCTTCGATGTATAGGTATATGGATACAAATATGGTCAAAAATCCATGATGGTTGGCCAACCATCATGGATTTGTGACCAATTTTGTATATCACTTCTAGCGTGCCAGCTTCTGCAGCTAGGCAGGACCCAGCGATCAGGTGATTATTCCTAGGGTCAATCCAGTTCCTGTGGCAGTCTGGCAGTAGAATGAGTGGAATAGGGGTTTTCTACCTTTTGCACAAGCACGTTCACTTTATCACGGGTTTTGTGTGCAGTGTGATTTTAATAATGTGAAATAAATATTGTTTTTACAGCAAATGATATGTTTTCTACCCTTGAAAAGTAATCTGAAGCATAGCTCCACGTGAATCTTTCATGTGGTAGGGTTGGTTTGTGTGATAAAAGGTATATTTCCTTCTCATAAACTGATAGCATATCTCTAAAATATGCCGTCAACTTTTGATTAATAAGTGTTCAAAATTGGGCCTCCACTCATACTACAAATGTCAGTTTTATGTTAAATCAAAGCATAAGAAGAGGCTTACAAAGGAAATGTTCATCCATGTTCCTTTTTGTAAAGTCACAAACAATGGTCCAATTAAAGAAAGTGATAAACAGGAGAAAAATTGCCTTGATATAACTTTGGATGGAAAAGTGAGAAAGATGAAAGGAGGAATTAGAGTGTAACATGAATGAAAAAAATAAAAAGGAGAAAAGGAAAAAAAAAAGATGGGAGACTTTGTAAGGTTCAATATTGATCCAGAATGGAGTCTTAATGGTCATGGTCATGACCTGGATGCGTCTTCTATACTGTGACTTCTGTTCTGTGACTTTGGTTGCCTTCCTTGCAAACATGGAAGCGGTTTCTGAAATGTTACAGGTATATGTATTGTTTTAATATGGTTCTGCTTTTCATGAATTTAGGAGGCCACATTTCACAATGGAAATATTAAATATAGAGTAGGACCACCTATTTAGATTTGCCTTGACGTGACAGGGGTGGCTCAAAAAATTGATCAATTATTTGCTAAAAATCCCATTTTGCATTATAGTACAGTTGGAATGATGTTGTGAATTTACACTTTTAATTGTTTGCATGCCATTCTCAAGCAGTGCTGGCTTCCCCCCATTTCTGTTTTGACTTCTGTTGTGTCTGCCTGTGTGCCACGCAGAATATCCTGCCAGAGTCTTAGTACTGCTCTGTATGCCTCTGATGTGCTGTTTCCCTACACTGGTCTTTCACTGGTGATGGGAGGGGCTTGCCCACATGCTCTGCATTCCGGGTAATTGTTCTATTTTATCAGGGAGCATTCTCAGCCAGAGTGCGTCAGTCGTGTTTCCTGTTTTGTTCCAGTAAGTGCCTGGGTTCAGGTTTGTCTTGTGACTTGATCTTGGCTACTTGACCCTGGACTGTCTTCTGACTTTGCTCTGCCTGCCCCCCTGACTTTGTCGTTCCCATTCTGACTTTCTCCTGACTAAGTCTTTGCCTGCCTCTTGTGTCTCATACATACTCTACTGGTTACCTGAACCCTAGCCTAAATCTCGACCTCGTTCCTGTCTACTCATAGTGTTTTGGCTTGTCCTCTTGGTATTGACCTCGGTGTGTCTGACTTTCCCTCTACTCTCGCAGCATACTCATACTCATTGCACCATCTAGTTGCAAACTCTATACTACACCCCATAGTGACTTTTATCTCACTCCACTGTGTGAGTGGCATAGGAATTACACTTAACTTGTAAAGAGCTGAAATGTGCAGTACCTTTAAATGGCAACTATCTATTCTGAATGCAGCAGCCACGATCATATTACTATCCAGCTGCTACACTGATGCCTTTCCCCTGTATCAGTCATTGCACTGGTTACCATTTCATTACAGAATAAGATGTAAACTTACAACTCTTACACACAAAGTTCTTCACAGTTCTGCAACTACCCTACATCTGCTCCCTCATCTCTGTCTACTACCATACCCATCCTCTCTATTTTGCTAATAAACTAAAAATAAAATCATTTAAAATCTGAAGTTTCCACTCCCATCTCACGCTATCATGACTGCTCTTGTGCTGCATCATTTTTCTGGAATGTATTACACCAGATAATTTCGTTAATTTCCAACATCCACAGTTTCAAACGTGCTTAAAAAAAAACCTATCTTTAGACTGGCCTATCACTTCACCTCCATAATCTAACTAGTTATTCCTTGTTCTGCTGTTTATACAGCGTTGTTTGAAAACCTCTATTTCTTAAGGGGGCATTACACGCAGCGATATCGCTAGTGATATCGCTGGTGAAAGCACCCACCCCCATCGTTTGTGCGTCACGGGCAAATCGCTGCCCGTGGCGCACAATATCGTTAGGAGCCGTCACATGGACTTACCTGCCTAGTGACGTCGCTGTTGCCAGCGGACCGCCTCCTTTCTAAGGGGGCGGTTCGTGCGGCGTCACAGCGGCGTCACTAAGCGGCCGCCAAATAGAAGTGGAGGGGAGGAGATGAGCGGCCGTAACATCCCGCCCACCTCCTTCCTTCCTCATTGTCAGCGTCTGCAGGTAAGCTGTAGTTTGTCATTCCCGAGGTGTCACACGTAGAGATGTGTGCTGCCTCGGGAACAACCTGCGTCCTCAACAATCAACGATTTTTTAAAAATGAACGATGTATCAATGGTCAATGATAAGGTGAGTATTTTTGATCGTTAACGGCCGTTCGTTGATGTCACATGCAACGACTTCGCTAATGATGCCAGATGTGCGTCACGGAATCCGTGACCCCGGCGATATATCATTAGATACGTCGTTGCGTGTAACGGGGCCTTTAAACTGATGGCTGGACCTTAAATGACAAGCAGTTGATTTTTACTTTTTTTTTTGTCCTCATAGACCATGTGCTTGCGAGCAGGGCCCTCACTCTTCTTGGTATGTGTTGAGCTATGTGTTACTCTGAATTGTTAGCATTATGGATATCAAAATGAGTACTATTATTAGTAGAAGTAAGGGCGTATAGTTTTAGATAAGAATATAGGAATATGTTTATTGAGGTTGTGTGTTAAAACCAGAGTAAAATCGTGGTAAATTACAAAATAAATAAAAACAGATTTAACCTATGATAACATTACTTACTTGACAGGACTGAAGTAAGTTTTTCCAACCATTGGATTTGATGTACATAGGAATTAGCAGCAGTCTGCACTGTGCACATTACTATGCTTGGTTGTGCAGTGCTTAAAAAAAAGTATAAAAATACATAATTTTTCATACAACCCATAACAATGTCATGTATTAAAGAATTCTTGTACCCCTGATTCTCTTTTTTAGTATTTCTATTGAAGGCATATGGGTAGAGCACCAGTTGTCGATACATGGAATGTTGAGATCCATTTTGCTTCATAAGTAGAGCTATGTGTCAATCAGTGAAATATACACTATATATTTACTAATAAAATGTACTGATACTGATATGTACACAATTTAGTGCTTAATTAAAGAATGCATTATTTATTGAATAACTGTGTACTTTGAGATACAGTATTTATGAATTTAAGGGATGTTTATTGTAAGTTTGGTGAATCATTTTTATTTCAGTGATGGATCCAATTTTATATATTATGACATTTTTTTTTGTTACATAATTGAAATCTAAACATGTAACCCCAAACACTGACAGGGGTCAAATTCACCATAAAAATGATTCAGTTAAATGATTGTGATGATGGTTATAACAGGCTATCAAAAACTCACAACCTATTGTAGAGCAAGAAAAGATTCAAGGATTAAAATGCAAATTATCTATGTAAATGTGTCCACTTTAGTTCCTGAGAATAATGAAAATAAATAGTTTTTCACAAAGGCATGAAATTGTTTATGGATGCCTGCTTGTGTAGAATAACCTTCAAATTGCTTTGCAAAATAACATAACAAGTGAGAAATGAGAAAATGTACTTACATGACAATAATAAGGAGGCATTACAAATAGGGATGACGTGCAGAACAAGACCTTAATGCTCTAGATATTATTTTGGAAAGTGCTCAGTAGATTTTATATTTCTATTTTACAGCTTTAAATACTGGCAGAACATCTAATGATTGACATTGATCCCATGTTTCCCCAAAAATAAAACAGGGTGTTATATTATTGTTTGCAATAATACTATCTCAGAGGAATCCGAAGACCGATTACCATCTACAGACGAAGGACAGACTTTGAGGTCAGCATCAAAGACAGAACACCGATCACCATCTTGAGAGGAAGATGAGACTTTGCAGTTCGATGAATATTTGCTCCTGTGCAGTGTACGAATGAGCTGGGACATTACATCCCACCTTGACGTACAGTACTAAGAAAATATAACTAATTACCCAAGTTAGACTGATGCAGTAAATTGCAATGCAACTGTGCCATGCCTAATGTTCCGTTAAGATAGATACATTTACACTCCCTGACAGAAGTTCTGTCGCTTATCCATGTTATGTAAATAAAAGCTAATAACCTGACTTTAAATTTATCCATTGATTTTATAAATTACTCTTTTGAAAGCTGAAACTTATTTTCATAACCTAAACCAAATTTGGGAGGGTTTCAGCTTTCAAAAGAGTAATTTATAAAACCAATGGATGAATTTAAAGTCAGGTTATAAGCTTTTATTTATATAACATGGATAAGCGACAGAACTTCTGTCTGGGAGTGTAGTCTTTAGTGAAGGGGTGTATCCCACAAATGAGAAGGTGACTGCTGTGCAAAAATGACCTACATGGACAACATCAGAACAAGCTTTGGCCCACAATCACCACAGCCCCTACTCACAACTACTCAGCCTTCTTCCTCCAAATCCAGCTTCTCCACCATGACAGAAGATCATCTTTCCCCTCTACTCTCAAGATCACATTTCACAACCTGCCTCCTTGATCCACTCCCATCCCACCTCATCCCCAATCTCACCATAGTCGTCATCCCAGACCTAACCCATCTAATCAATCTATCACTAACAACTGGTGTTTTCCCTTCATGTTTTAAACATGCCTTCATTAAACCCATCCGCAAAAAAGCCCTCCCTTGACCCTTCCTCTGTGTCAAACTATCACCCCATATCACTTCTCTCCATGCCTTAAAACTACTGGAATAGCATGTCCATCTTGAACTTTTCTCACACCTCTCTTCCTGCTCCCTCTTTGACTGTTTATAATCTGGCTTCTGATTGCATCATTCCACTAAAACCGCCCTAACTAAACTCACCAATGACCTACTAACTGCCAAAACCAAGTGACACTACTCTGTCCTCCTCCTCCTGGACCTGTCCACTCCCTTTGACACAGTAGACCATTCCCTTCTACTACAAATACTCTCATCTCTGGGCATCACAGACTTGGTCCTATCCTGGATCTCATCATACTTAACCAACCAAACTTTCAGCGTCTCCCACCCTCACACCACTTCCTCATCTCACCCCTACCTGTCGATGTCCCCCAAGGTTCAGTTCTAGGACCTCTGCTGTTCTCCCTCTACACCTCCGGCCTGGGACAGCTCATAAAGTTCCAGACTGTAAGACAAAACACCATTAAAGATGAATTTCCCCTCTATGTTTTCATATGTGATCAAACTAATTTGAAACAGATGAAAATACCATAAAACAGTTTTGCATGAGTGGTGGAGAGAATTATTTCATTTTAGATTTTGTAACACTATAAAACTGCTGGTTAGCAATTTTAATTCAATTTGGTGGTTATTCTTCGTGACCTTTCTGTCAGTAGCAGGGACATTGGAATTTCCTTTTCTCACTTGTACTTTCTATTGTTCGAAGCAACTACCACCCTAAAATAAAAGCCAGCCCCATTGTTATGCTTGAATGCACTTTGTCAAAAGCAGAGTTTCAAAAACCTAACCTATATCACATAGTCTCTTTCAGTGTCTTTGATTCAGATTTTACAGAAGGAAGAGACCCAATGACCCAAACCTTGGATTGATTTTTGGGTGTATAAAAAGAGATGATTGAATCAATTCAATTCAAATCGAATTTGAGATGAATCACCTAACATCTTCAGGTCCCAATTCAAACAATGTGCAATTTGATTTCAGTGAATCGCTCAAAAACAATCACCATTTTACATATTAAAGCCACTGAAATACATTAAAACAAGCAGCATACTGTACGAGGAAGCATTATACTGTTAGCAACATCATTTAAGTACATTTAAACTAACTGCAGTTCGCGATGATTTTGTTTCTTGTTTTGTGGGGGGAGGGGGGATTTGCCAAATCTGATTGATACAAGTCTTGAAGGTCTCATATATCACCCAGTGATGTGATACTCAACATACTGTCCTCTGGAAGGAGCTCAGAGAGAGTTGATTTAGGACCCCCTTCACATGTCTGAAAACATGGAAAATGTAAAAATCAACACCTATGTTCATATGCATACTAATTAAAATGTCTTTAGTACATGTGAAAAGGGACACCACACGAACTGGAAACATGGACATGTGCAAGGGGCTTTATACAGGGTGTGTCGGAGTGATTCTTCCTTATAATTTATCACAGTTCTTGCATTGCCTTCCACCGGCTTTTTGAAGTTTAGAGTCCCTCCTTCATAAATTAAACAGGATGTGTCTGACCATGTCACACACCACATGCCCAGATAATATGGTAAAATGTTAAAATTAGATTTACGAGTTACTACCGATGGCAGCAGTTTTATTTCCCCATCTACTATGTCATCTACTGTAGTCATAAGCAATGGGGAAATACGGTGAGAGCGGGCCCGGCTATTAAGGGGAGAATGAAGCTTTTGGTTTCTTTTTAATTTTGCCTTATATATAAATCATTACACAGGTGTATGGCGTATACCCCTGTGAAGGACTGTGGTGCTCTGTATCTTTAAGGAAACTTTGATGCTCTGTATCTTTAAAAGAACAGGTAATTCCCTGGTGCAGCCTTGGCACTAGCCCATGCCACCCCTTTCATTGGTGTGTGGTTGGTCTAGCCTGTAATGTGAGACAGAGGTTTCTAGAAGGGCGGCGGAAGAAGGAGCTGCATGAAGAGATCAGTGTTTATCAGGAAGGAATAGCCTGGCTGCCTGGAGAACCGAAGGAAGAGTCCAGCCACCCGGAGGCCCACCCAAAGGAAGAGCCCAGCTGTTCAGAGAGCCAAGGAAGGAAGACTACATCTCCATCCATGAGAGGGAAAGTGCGCACCAGAGTGAAGACTGGTCCTGCAAACTACTCTGAGAGTGTGCACCTAGGTGCAGCGGTTAGGGAATAGTATATGCCTCAGTAGGTAGAGTGGGGTGTACACATGGTGTCAGGTTTCCAGGTTTTCCAGTTCTCTTTTGAATGAGCTTGCCCTCAGTTAACATGGAGTTTAAGGTTCTGTTGCCCTACTTCCTGTCCAGCTGCTTAAAAGGCCGCCTCTCAGCCCAGTCCAGTGCCTGAGTATACTGCTTGCTGTGTGCTCCTGCTTTGCTGTTTCTACTTCCTGATTGCCTTGGATTCTCCTGAAACTCTACCGACCGACTCTGGACCATACCCGGTTTTCTTCAAGCTGTGCCCGGACTCCGTCTGCCGTCTTTGATCAGCACTCTGCCCGGTTCGTAACCACTCTGGACAATCATCCCGTACGGACACTCCTGGACTATACCACTTGCCCCTTGTGTACCGGCTGCCGCACATTTAGGCCTTCCGGGGTTGATTGCCGGACAGTCCCTGTACAGGGGTTCGCTCTGGTGGTCTCCCTGGGGGAGTCCGGTGCGTGGCCCCGGGAATCCCCTTCGCTCCGTTTTGTGTGTTGTTTTACTGTGTTTATTCCCGATGTGTATCTACCGTGGTGACATATTATATAACATCTTGTACCAAGAACTCGTCTCTGTTGTCATTGCCCTAACGCAATCGAAATCCTCAGAACATACAGTAGTATTACACATGGTTCCCTCTGGGGGAGGCCAGTCAGGCTAGAGCAGAGTAATTTGCTGTTGAATATATATATATATATATATATATATATATATATATATATATATATATATATATATCTATATATATATATATCTATATATATATATATATATATCTATATCTATATATATATATAGATATATATATATATATATCTATATATATATATATATATATATAGATATATATATATATATCTATATATATATCTATATATATATATATATATATATATATATATATATATATATAGATATATATATAGATATCTATATATATATACATATATACATATTGTTTATTGTTATGTAATGTCTATTTGCTGTGAAATATAGATATATCTTTTGATGCTGTAATAGTTGTGGCAATCTGACGTCGTTTCAGCTAAATTAGTTCACTTGTGTATGGTGGGTTGGTCCCCGGTTTTAACCCCCTTTCCAAGTTACCCAGTGACTTGTGTTTTGTAACCTCTTTTTAAATAAATACTTTCTATGGTTTATCCAGAAACTCGTCTGATACCGTGACTTGCTCTGCACCGCGGCGGTCACTTGATCATCGCTTCACAGGAAAGAATGTTTCCTAATATTTTTCTTGTAAAATCCATTTTGTCTTAGATTTTGTATGTTTTATTGTCAGTTTGTAAAAGTGACATAATACTCTGATAACATTTTTCCCAGCAGTGACTTGGGAGTCAGAGATTCATCCAGGTGACTTCCCCATGCTGTTCCCATTCAATTTGAGTGCTGTTTCCATCCATCTTAGTGATTTTCCTGCCTTCCAAGCCCTCTGATAGGGTCTTCCAGAAAAAAGCTGGAATTTCCCATTGACGTGCATTATACTCGGTACTTGAATCGAGCCTGTACGTGTGTCCAACCTGCTTGATTCTAGTACAAAGCACTCAAGCATTTTAGGGTTTGCGCTTCAATATTAATTATCAAATGATATCCAACTGACTAAGTGTACAGTGATAAGTGAGTGGAGAAACACCTTAATGTCCTTGGCTATGTAGACTTACATTTCTGTACCTTACAAGTTCCATAAATATTCTCGGTCTTGGTTTTTGTGTAAATATATTAAATATTAAATAGATATAATGTAACATCTATTTTACGGAACTATTCAAGTATTCAGGAAGTGTGGCTTCTTTGCTAATATACTGTAGATAAATTTAAATTATTTCGGAACAGGTAAAGCCACAAAATGTTCCTTCCTATTGAGGACTTAAGAAAAACTATAAATAAAGCAAATTATAAATTGCTAAATGCTCAACAAAATGTGATATTAAAGAGGAACAGCAATTTTAATTTGTGTTAATAGATTAGAAGCAAAAATAAGAAATTCTGTAATACGAGGGGCTGCTGATAAGTCTTTGGCTTTGTGATCTTTTTTTGTTTCTATAGTAATGATGAATACATCACATGAAAGCTGTATGTGTCTAACATATGTTTTCATAATTTTGTGTTTGTTGCTTATGGCAACAGTCCTCTATGCACGCGGGAAAACAAAATGGCAGAGTGTAATGTGATATTCACACCAACTGAAAGCAGAGGAGTGTTAAAATTCTTGTTTTTGCAAGAAACGTCTGTGAAGGATATTCATGGTGATATATCGCAAACATTGAGGGATCAATGCCCTTCATATTCCAAAGTTAAAACTGGGTTGTCAAATTTAAAACGGGCCACTTCAGCAACAATGATGAGGAACATCCTAGATGTCCGAGAGTGGTTGTTGTTCCGGAGATTATCGATGCTGTGCACAACCTCATATTGGAGAATCGACGAATTTCAGCTAAAGCAATACCAGACATCATGGGGATTTCCCGTGAATGTGTTTGTGTCATTATAAATGAACATTTGGACATGAGGAAGCCATCTGCAAAGTGGGTCCCCAAATGTTTGACAACAGATCAGAGAAGCATGCGAGTGAAAACTTCCCGATCCATTTGTCAGCATTTCCGGACTGATAAGAACTTCCTGGATTGACTTGTCACTATGGATGAGACCTGGATTTATTTGTATGACCTTGAAAATAATGAGCAGTCAAAAGAGTGGAAGCACAGTGGTTCTCTTATCCAAAGAAGTTCAAGGTGCAAAAATCAGTCACTAAGGTGATGGCGTCTGTTTTCTGGGATAAGGAGGGTGCGCTGCTAGTGGACTACCTTCAAAAGGATTATACCATCAATACAAGGTATTAAATTGAACTTTTGGACCAATTGAAGGCAGCTCTTAAGGCCAAAATGTCTGGCAAGCTGTCCAAATGAATCTTGTTCCTGCAAGACAATGCCTCCGCTCACATTGCACAAGTGACCATGTCAAAACTGGCAGAGCTGAGCTTCCAGCTGGTTGACCACCCACCTTATTCACTACATATAGCTCCCTCCGACTATCATCTGTTTCCAAAACTGAAGAAACACCTAAAGGGTACACAATTTTACGCCATTTCTGATGCCATGGCTGCTACTGATGCCTGGTTTAAGGCACACCCAAAATTCTTCATTTTGCTAGGCTTACAGAACTTGGAATACCAATGTAAGAAGTGTGTTGACATCAGTGTAGATTATGTGGAATAAATGTAAAGTTTCATCATTGTATCTCGTTTCTTTGTGGGTAAAGCCAAAGACTTAACAGCATCCCCTCATATGTCTTGTTTGAGCAAAATGCATCTAGCCCCATTCATCAGATACTTGCCTCATTCCAGCCTCCTGCACTGATCATTCACTCCCAAAGACTGGATAAATCTGTATAGAAATATCTTTAATGAGGGATAAAATTACACCTACGACCTATAAAATTTATGACGAAGGGAGAAAGAGAAAATAAGAGACACAAAAAAGAACTGTTATTGCATCTAGCATTCAGAGGAAAAAATAAAAAATAAAATATTAATACCAATCATATACTGGACTGAATTACAGTTATTAATCATGTAAAGTGCCTTGAAATAGTATTCCTACACACAAGACATTTCCACATTTTTTCATGTTACACCACAAACTTAAATGTATTTTATGTGAAATAGTTCTACTTTGGTCTCATCTGAGCACATCACCTTTTTGCACATGCTCTTTGTGTCCCCTACATGTCATGTGGAAGAAGCTGCTGCGGTCAGATGAGACCAAATTTGAATGTTTTGGACTACATGCAAAACATTATTTGTGACTGAAAACTAACAATGAATATCACCTTGAAAACATCATTCCCCCTGTCAAACATGGTGGTGGCAGTATCATGCTGTGGGGAGACTTTTCTTTAGCAGGGATAAGGAAGCTTGTCAAAATTGAATGGAAGATGGATGGAGCTAAATACAGGGCAAGCCTGCAAGAACAATTGGTAGAGGCTGCAAAAACTGGAGACTGGCGTGTAGGCTCAACTTCCAACAGGACAACAACTCTAAATATATTGCTTAAGCTTCAATGTGATGGTTTAGATCAAAGCATATCATACGTATGAATAGCCCAGTCACAGTTCAGTCCTAAAGGCCCCGTCACACACAACGAGATCGCTAACAAGATCGTTGCTGAGTCACAGTTTCTGTGATGCAGCAACAATCTCGCCAGCGATCTCGTTATGTGTGACACCTACCAGCGATCAAGACCCTGCTGTGAAATCACTAGTCATTGCCAAATAGTCCGGACCATTTTCTTCAAAGGCGATGTCCTGCTGGGCAGGACGCATCGCTGTTTTTGACACCTACCAACGACCTCCTAACATGGTCCCAACTTCCGCCGAGATTGTATATACAGGTCGCTGATCGCTACTGCGTCGATGGTAAGGTCTGACTATGTATCATCTCACCAGCGACCTCCCAGCGATTTACCAGCGATCCTTATCAGGTCGCATCGTTGTCGGGATCGCTGGTAAGTCGTTGTGTGTGACTGGGCCTTAAGTCTCATTGAGAATCAGTGGTAGGACTTGAAAATTGCTGATCACATTTTCTCTCCATCCAATCTCACTTACCTAGAGCTGTTTTGCAAAGAAGAATGGGCAAACAATTCAGCCTCAAGATGCGCAGAGCTGGTGGAGACATCACCCTAAAGACTTGCTGTAGTAATTGCAGTGAAAGGTGGTCCTACAAAGTATTGACTCAGGGGGCCTGAATAGAAACTTCCGTCACAATTTTCAGATTTATATTTTAAAATATTTATAGAACTATGTATAATTTGCTTTAAACTTCGCAAATACTTCCCACTTACTGTTGTTATAGCACATAAAAACCCAACAAAATACATTTTAGATTGTGGATCTACTGTGAAAAACTGTGGAAAAGTTCACAGGGTATTGGTACTTTTTTAATGCGTTGTACATACTCATGACAGGTTATGCTAAACAAAGAAGAGAGAAAGCATCCAACCATAGGTAAAGAAGTCCAAAGACATTCTTTTATTTTGCCATTAGTACAACTGTGCAACGTTTCGACCTGCAGGTCAAAACTTTGCAATGATGTTCCAAAGGCAGAATAAAAGCATTTATTTGGACTTCTTTACCTATGGTTGAACAATGTCTCTCTTCTATACGTATTGTTATTTCCAGGTGGGCTACCTGGATGGCTGACATGTG
The DNA here is from genome assembly GCF_048569485.1 of Anomaloglossus baeobatrachus. Taxonomy (NCBI): domain Eukaryota; kingdom Metazoa; phylum Chordata; class Amphibia; order Anura; family Aromobatidae; genus Anomaloglossus; species Anomaloglossus baeobatrachus. The sequence goes on from NC_134354.1 coordinate 71,972,065, forward strand.
TCAAACCTTGAACTGATTGCTCTGTTTATGCTCCTGAAAGATGCTGCAAATCATTTTTCCAAGGTTACTTTGAACAGTCAACTTAAAGTGCAAGTATCCTTACCTATTTGACCAATCAGCTGAATTTAAATTTAGGGAGACTTGCTCATGTTTATTTTTTACATTGATTTGACCTGTGCACAAGAACATCCTACTTTTAAAAGTTTTGCTTATAGCAGTTTCCAAGTAAAATGTACTGTCAATAAAAAAATGTCTGCACTCCTTAATCTCTAATTAACCTAAAATACCTTTCAGTAATCTACTTCTGCATACTGTCCATGCCTTCACTTAAATGTTGCTTCTATATAAAGAAATGTCAGACTATATAATCTTGACAGAAGAACAAGGCGCTTTTAGCCTGAACACTAGATTTGGCCGGTGACACGTAATTTAACACAGACAATAGAACTTAAGGAGCTTTAACACTAATTCCAATGACAAGCCGTATGTTTCCCCATGCATTTCAGGTACGTGATATTTCTTTCTAAAGGACTCATTTCATTTAACTCTGATTTTAGCAGCAATTTTAGTCTTTTTTTATCAGATATCTTGGTACTCTAAAGGAGTAAAACCCCTTAATGACTTTTGAGGTGCTTTGTACATCATAAGTCATCTCTGCCTTTGATGCATTCTTGCACACCAAGCCTGTAGCTTAACCAGCAGATGAAGGCTGAATTATTCAGCCTTCATCTGCCTTTAACAGCCACAGGTGGAGCAGCGATCTGCTCGCCGCTGTTAACCTGTTAATTGCCACTGTTAATCTCTAACAGCAGAATTTAACATGCGCTAAGAAGGGAGTGCATTCCTTTGACCCCCTCATTAGCGAGCCCATGATGTGTTCACGGAAAGCTGATGTGTTAACATGACAGCCAGGGGTCTGTTGATGACCCTTGTGTCTATCCTCACAGTACTCCTGTGAAAACCAGTCCGTGGATGGCATTCATAGGAGATCGTTTTGCTGTGTGACAGGGGGCATTTTCCTGCATGAACACTGCTGGCTGATTGAGTGATGAACGTAAGTAAGCAACCACATGTTGTTGAAGAAGGTTTTGATACACACTTGTATTGACTCTGCCATGTAGCTGTATGACAGGTACAACTCCAGCTGCTGAAAACATTCCCAAAACCATGACACTTCCTCCACCTCCTTTCACTGACTTCTTAACACACTTTGGGTTCAGTCCTTCCCCAGTTTGTTGACGAACATAATGTTTGCCATCAGACCCAAATAAATTAAACTTGCTTTCATCACTAAAATGGACTGTGGACCACTTCTCCTCTGTCCACAGTACATGCTCCTTTTGATTCTTTCTGCTAATGAGAGGTTTGGTCACTGCAAAGTGGACTTGCAGTCCAAATGCTCTTAAAAGTTGTGACACTGTTTGCCAAGACAGATCCTGTTCAGTGCTGAACTGGCAAGCAATTGCAGCTGCAGTGTTGAAATGATTACCCATGGAGATTCTCCAGATTATCCTGTCTTCTCTTGCATTTGTGTTTCAAGGGTGGCCAGCCATCTTGGGGAACTTGAAAGAGTTTGTGATGTTATAAAATCACAATATTCTCAAAGTCACAAACTTGGAACAACGATCTTCTCTTGCTATGGCTGATAGGGTCACCCCTTTGTCCTTCTTCTGGACAACCTGCTACAGGAGGGTTTCAGTCATTTTGGAACCGCATACCATATTTGCAAAGTCAGTGCAAACTGGAATGTTAAGCTGACAGCTAAATATAGTTTGTCAGATAGTTAAGGAAATTAGCACCAGGTGCCAGATTAACACCAATAACTTGCAGGTATCTGAAAGTTCTCTCTGATTTTATCATTGTTCTTTTTCAGTTCTCATTTAATTTTATATTATGTGCTTTTGAAAAAATTCAGTTTATAAAATACAGCGAGTATACTCATGTTAGGATATAATCACATAGGACTCGTAGAAGCACAAGGACGTGCGAAACGGCCGTCGTCCATTAGGGGGCCTGCACCCGGGTCTCTCCCCGCTACTTTTAACTGCACATGATATTGGAATAAAGCACTTTGGAAAATTGGATGGTGTCTGTCTTAGATTCCTGCTTCCTAAATATTGGCTTGGATCTTCTTTCCTCTGTCTACATGCACCCATGACTATTGTTCTCATAAGGAGGACTGAAGCTGACCTATAAACCCGGCTATAAGGTATTGCACAGTTTGGTGCAGAAACCGCCTCTGCATAGTATACTTATACTCACATAGGACTACACAATGACCTTAGCATTTAGGAAATTGTGTGTTGTTCTCTAATTTTGATCTCCAGTGTATTATAGCCCTCAGTGTGGAGAAATAATAATCCACAAAGAACAAATGCTGACAAAAAATCCCAGCTATGGGGTAAAAGAGTAATTTAAGATATATCAGCAAAAAAACACTCCTGGTGAAAAATCCATACTAATAGTTCATATCATGATCTGAACAACTGTTATTTGTCACCAGTACAGACAGACAATTCCCAAAAAAAGCATGCAGGAACATATGTTACAAATGACATAGGCGCACACAAATGTTGGACATCAACAAGAAGACATCTCTATTTTACCCTTGAAAAAGCCACACTTAATTAATAATTAATTAATTATTTTATTTATATAGCGCTATTAATTCCACAGCACTTTACATAAGTTGGCAACACTGTCCCCATTGGGGCTCACAATCTAAAGTCCCTATCTGTATGTCTTTGGAGTGTGGGAGGAAACCGAAGAACCCGGAAGAAACCCACGCAAACATGGGGAGAACATACAAACTCCTTGCAGATAGTGTCCTTGGTGGGATTTGAACCCAGGACCCTAGCGCTGCAAGACTGCAGTGCTAACCACTGAGCCACCATGGCACTTAATGGCAATATTCATGGATCTGCATCCCTGCTTTCTCCATAGCCCCACTCTCCATGCTTATAGATTTTGCAGATTCTACGGGTTCTTGGTCTACAATATTTTTTTGCTATTTGATATCCTGCATTTTATGTGCGCCTATGTCATCTGTAACATATGTTCCTGCATGCTATATTGGGACATGGCTGTCTGTATTGGTGACAAATAACAATTGTTCAGGTAGTGATATGAACTGTAAGTATGTATTTTTTTTACCAGGAGTGTTTTTTATTTCTCCCTACCAGCTGGGATTTTTTTGTCAGCATTTGTTCTGTGCAGATTATTATTTCTCTACAATGAGAGTTAGGGTATGTGCACACGTTGCTTTTTTTTCCGCGCGGAGAGGGGAGAATTGTAAACAATGCTTTTGGAGAAACAACGCATCGAAAACGCATGCGTTTTTCATGCGTTTTTCATGCGTTTTTCATGCGTTTTTTTAGGTGCGTTTTTTAAGATTTGGGTACCTAGTGACGACATTTTGGAATCTGCACCCCTCAAGGATTTTATTCAGGAGTATATTAATCATTTTGAATCAACAGCTACTTCCCCCAAAATGTAGCTGTAGCAACAATATTCTCACTGTTGGGCTATGTGGCCATGATCCAGCGACACGGCGTCTAGTACACAGTGTCAGCCTTCCTGCAGAGATGTGAGTGTTTCCCACGGGAGAACGCAGCTGCCCATGCCCACGATTTGGGTTCAGGCTGCTGTGGAGCTCTATTCTACCTGCAGAGAACACTCATCTACGCAGCATAAATGACATGCTGAGGCTCGGGAAGCTGCTTCACAGGTCGGTGTATGCTGCAGAGAAAAGAAGCACAGTGGGCATGAGATTTCTAAAAATCCTTCCACTGTGCTTCTACTGCACAACGCAGCGTCATGGACGCAGGGAAAACACTCTGCGCCCAAAACGCTGCAAACCCCGATTGTGGGCATCCAGCCTAAAAAGCGTCAATGGAGGTCAAATATATATACAACGTCCCACCCCCCCCTGCATATTCTAAGCTGGCACCTTTAGTACCTTTCATGTGGCACTAAAGGGTGCCTAGCCTAGTTTTTATCACAAAAACAAAAAAAAAATGGCGTGGGGCCCCCCCTATTTTTGATAGCCAGTCAGGGTAAAGCAGACAGCTGTAGCCTGCAAACCACAGCTGGCAGCTTCATCTTGTCTGGTGATCAATTTGGAGGGCTCCCCAGGTTTTTTTTTTTTATTTATAAATAAAAATAATAAAAAAAAAATAACATGGGGTCCCCCCAAATTAGATCACCAGCCAAGGTGAAGCTGACAGATGAGGTCTGGTATTCTCAGGGTGGGAAGAGCCATGGTTATTGGACTCTTCCCAGCCTAAAAATAGCAGGCCACAGCCGCCCCAGAAGTGGCGCATCCATTAGATGCGCCAATCCTGGCGCTTCGCCCCAACTCATCCCGCGCCCTGGTGCGTTGGCAAACGGGGTAATAAATGGGGTTGATACCAGATGTGTAATGTCACCTGGCATCAAGCCCAGCAATTAGTGATGTCACGGCGTCTATCAGACACCCGACATAACTAATTGACAGTAAACAAAAGCAAAAAAACACAACAAAAAAAATTTTATTAGAAAAAACACTCCCCAAATCATTCCCTTGTTCTCCAATTTAATAAAAATAATGGGTCCGCAGAAATCCATTTGGATGTCCCACGTCGGCTCTGGACCTTCTAGAATATGGGGGCACGTTCAGGGAACGTATCCCCCATTTTCTAGGAGGGCAGACCCTCCATTTGAAATCTGCACCCACTCTCCCCGGGTCACAGCTGCAGAGTGCCGAGCAGCCAGCACAGCTCACACTGAACACAGTGCTGGCTGTCAGCTGCTCGGCACATGTGACCGGCCGGCGTCTGCTGTGAAGGAGGAGGGAGCCGCGGGGGATCAGCGCTGCGACCGGACAGGTATGTATGACACCGGGGGGAATTGGGGTGAACGGGCAGGGCCTGGGTGCATTTTTCTGTCGCATGTCTCAAGGCACATGCGACAGATAACATAGGAGCAGGGCGGCCGGTGCACTACTGTGCGCGCGGCCATGTTGGATTTTGTTGGGTCGGGGCGGGCACTTTGGCGATACCGGGGGCTTTCCTGAACTTTGCCAGGAAGTGAGGTCAACAGGAAACCTCTTGACCTCACTTCCAGGTAAATGCCTGCGTTCTGGCGTGCCGACAAAGCCCGCGGACCGCAACAAAAAAGCAGGTCACTGCGGTGTAGCTGCGTTCTGACCCCACATCATTGATTTCAATGGGGGAGAGAACGCAGCCACAACGCACAAAAGAAGTGACATGCTGCTTTTCTTTCCGCACCGATTTTTGGCATCAAAAACGCTGCGTTTAGAAACGCAGCATGTGCACTGATTTTTCAGCTTTCCCATACACTTTGCAATTTGCCACTGAAACGCTGCGGTTCAAAACGCAGCGTTTCCACGGTAAAAAACGCAACGTGTGCACACAGCCTTATAACATTTGGAGTCTTTTTGTAGCACTTTATTATAAGGCTATTCTATGGGATGCATTTCTGTAGCCAAATTACATGTTTTATTTAAATGTTTTTAATTTGTTTGTTAGCTCATGTTATTTGTCTTTATATATTTATACAATAAATTATATCAATTATTGGGTGATCCAATTGTTGTTGACACATTTCTTTTCTTCTCTTCTTGGTTTCAATGCTGAGCTACATGTGAGTTTCCTACAACATGAGTTACTTGGCACACTCAAGTACTATGGGTATGAAAAGGACGACATAGTGTTCCAGGAGGACAGCGACCTGAAGCATATGTCAAGATTGGCGAAGAAATGATTCAATAACCATATAGTAGAGGTGCTGGATTAGACCCACAGTCCACAGACCTCAATGCAATCAAACACTTGTGGGTAGAGTTGAGTAAAAAGCAATGGTCCACTTAGAAGAGACCTGCAATCAGATTTCGATCTAGACATGCTTGAATCTGATTGATAATAGTTGATAGTTAATGTTATGTACAGTATAAGATGTCTAAAATTGGTACTAATGACAAAGTTAGAGGCAGGTGGAAGGTCCTAAAAAATTATTACAGGTAACTAGGAGAAAAGCTGAAGTCCAGGACCTCCAAGGTGGTGTTTTCAGAAATACTACCGGTGCCACGAGCATCACTAGAAAGACAGCGGGAGCTTATTGAGATAAATACGTGGCTCAGAAATTAGTGCAGGAAGGAAGTGTTCGGGTTCATGGAGAACTGGGCCGACTTTTCAGAGGGTGCAGCTGTGCTGGGGGAAAAAATGGTCAGACGGATGGAGGAGCTTTTAAACTAGAATCAGGGGGGAGGGTAGTGGAGCAAATAAGGGGATAGATAGGGCAGATAGAGACAGTGAGACGATAGGGGTCAATGAAGGATTAGGGGGCATGGGACATGCAAGGAACGTAGGGAGGCTAGGAGTAATAAAGGTGTTAATAGTATTAAATGTCTACTGGCAAATCCAAGAAGTCTTGCAAACAAAATGAATGAATTGGAGACTCTTATGTCAACCATGGATTATGATGTGGTGGGCATTACGGAAACCTGGCTGGATGAAAGCCATGACTGGGTGACAAACATACAGGGTTATACTACATTTAGGAAGGACAGGAAAGACAAAAAAGGTGGTGGGGTCTGTATATTTATCAAATCTAACCTAAAACCTGTGTTGAATGATGACATTGGGGGGGAACTGCAACAATGTAGAGTCAGTATGGATAAATGTACATGGGGAGGAGAATAATGGAAACATTCTAATTGGAGTTTGCTATAAGCCTCCTAACATACCTTAACAAATAGAGGGTGAAATGCTGGAACAAATTGAAAAGGCAGCTAATAATAATAATCAGGTTCTTATTATGCGGGATTTCCACTATCCAGACATACAGTGGGACATAGAATCTTCTGGTTGTGCTAAAAGCTATAAGTTCTTATCTATTATTCAATACAATTTCCTCTCTCAGATGGTAGATAAACCGACTAGGCGAGATAATTTGCTAGATCTGGTCCTGTCAAATAGACCAGATACAATTTCAGAACTACAGGTCCGGGAACACTTGGGCACCAGTGATCATAATATGGTAAGCTTCAAAGTAATATTCAATAGAACATTTCAAAGGGGAAATGCTAAAACCTTGAATTTTAGGAAAGCTGATTTCAACAAATTAAGAAGTAAACTGTGGAGAGAAAAAGCGCAATAGGGTCTTACCCGGTATATATCTGGGGAAAATAAAAGAAATGCACTCACCTCAAGGAGTTGTGACAGTCACAACTCCTATGAAAGCTTATGTTGTTGGGATGAAATCTGCTGCAGCCCCCGTGGTTGATAACAGAGAACAATAGAGAAGGGGTTTATGCCGCGCTATTCATCAGGAAGGAGAACAGAGAGATAATCAATATTCCTTTATTGTAGCTTGTGTCTACACGTTTCAGGAGCTCTGCTCCCTTCATCAGGACATACAGCACAAAAACAACATATCTTCAACAAATTAAGGAAGAGCCTAAATGTGTAGATTGGGACAAAGTCATGGTAACTGGGGATACTGAACATAAATGGGGAAAGTTTAAGGATATACTGCTAGAGTCCTGTAAAAAACTTATACCCTTTGGTAAAAAAAAATGTCCAGGAATAAAAAGAAACCACTATAGATAAATAAGACTGTACAAAGTATAATAAAACAAAAACAAAGGGTGTTTAAAATCTTAACGGCTGAGAATACAAACATTTATTTGTAAAAAAAGCATTTTAGAAGTATAAAGATATCAATAGGAAATGTAAAAAAGAGATCAAGCAAGCAAAATTAGCTGCTGAAACAAAAATCGCCAATGGCCTTAAAATAAATCCCAAAGTCTTTTATAAATACATTAATGCCAAAAGGAAAACAAAGGATAGTATCGGCCACTTAAAATATAATAACATGTTAGTTATAAAGGACAAGCAAAAGACTGAGATATTAAACAGGCACTTCTCATCCGGTTTTCACCAAGTACCAGGGATCATTCAACAAGTGAAAAATCAAAGTTCACCACCCGATATAATTAATTTAACACAAGAAGAAGTACACCTACGTCTGAGTAAATTAAACATTGACAAATCCCCCGGATCAGATGGCATTCATCCACGAATATTGAGGGAATTGAGCTCCGTAATCGACAGACTACTGTATCTCATCTTTTTAGACTCGCTTGTAACAGGGTTGGTGCCTCAGGATTGGAGGATTGCTGTTGTGGTACCGATATTTAACAAAGGTAAGAGTGTAGATCCAGGCAACTACTGTCCAGTAAGCCTGAAATCAGTAGTATGCAACATTTTTGAGGGCATTTTAAAGGATGACATGCAAAAATATATTGCAGAAAATAATAGAATAACTGAAAAACAGCATGGATTGATGAAAGATAAGTCATGTCTAACCAACCTGTTGGGGTTCTATGAGGGGGTAAGTGCAAACCTGAATATTGGTAATGCACCTGATGTGATTTATTTGGACTTTGCAAAGGCATTTGATACTGTACCACATAATAGCCTTATACTAAAGCTCTAGAAGCAAGGACTAGGGGAAACTATATGCAACTGGGTAAGGGATTGGCTAAAAGATAGGAAACAAAGAGAGTCATAAATGGTACATTCTCTAAATGGGCTATAGTCAGCAGTGGGTTGCCGCAGGGATCTGTGCTAGGACCGATTCTTTTTAATCTCTTTATTAATGACCTTGTGGATGGGATTGATAGTAAAGTGTCAGTCTTTGCAGATGACACCAAACTATGTAGGATATTAAAAACTGACCTTGATAGTACAATATTACAAAAAGATCTGGATAAGATGTCAGAATGGGCAGACACTTGGCAAATGAGATTTAATGTTGCTAAATGTAAAGTAATGCACCTAGGACGGAGTAATCCTATAACTGCGTATACATTAAATGGAAGTAAACTTGGGACTACAGAACAGGAAAAGGACTTGGGTATTCTCATTACAAATAAGCTGAGCAGCAGCACTCAATGTCAAGCAGCAGCTGCAAAAGCAAACAAGATTCTAGGGTGTATAAAAAGAGAGATTAGATCCCGTGATCCCAACGTATTGTTACCCCTCTATAAATCACTTGTAAGGCCACATCTGGAATATGGGATCCAGTTTTGGGCTCCACATTTTAAAAAGGACATTCAGAAGTTAGAGTCAGTTCAAAGGCGGGCAACTAGACTACTTCAAGGAATGGAAGGCCTCCCATATGATGACAGGTTAAAAAAGTTAGATATGTTTAGCTTAGAAAAAAGACGTCTCAGAGGAGATCTCATTTATATGTATAAATACATGTGTGGTCAATATAAAGGACTGGCACATGACTTATTTCTTCCAAAGACAATACTATGGACCAGGGGGCATTCACTGCGAGTGGAAGAAAAGCGATTCCGACAGCTAAATAGGAAAGGGTTCTTTACAGTTAGAGCGGTCAGACTGTGGAATGCCCTACCACAAGAGGTAGTAATGGCAGATACTATAACAGCTTTTAAAAAAGAGCTGGATGATTTCCTCAGTACACACAACATTGTTGGTTATAAATGACTTAGTGACCAAATGTAGAACTGGTGGAGGAAGGGTGAACTAGATGGACCTAGGTCTTTTTTCAACCTAAGTAACTTTGTAACTAAAATAAGTGTCAATAAAATTAAGGTAGTCTCATGGTTAAAGCTGTAGTGGATGGTGAGATATGAAACCCAAAAGTCAAAAGTTCAAGATGTTGTTAGCCTTTTGCATGTCAGTGTACTTTGCATCAATCAAATTAAGTATAGAAAATAGTTAGAGGGGTTGTTCACTACTCGGAAATTTCTTCTCAATTACAATAATTGCCCTCATTAAAATAACAACAGTTATGCTCACTTCTGGTGCCGACACTTTTGCATCAGTGTCAGCACTCGCTCTTCTGGTTTTCTCGTGACATTGTTGTGTCATGCAAGCCTTGTGCCCGACAAGCACAGGCTTCACTCTCCCCACCTTTGGACAATTTAAACATAAACGTCAGAGCTGCAGATGGACACTCATTTTCTCTTGATGTTTGATACATCCAAAAGCGGTAGAGGGAAGCCTAAGCTGATTGGGCGCAAGGCTTATGTCATGTGAACCCTGGGAGAGCAAATGCTGATGCCGATGGAATAGTACTGTCACCTGAGCTGAATATAAGTGTTGCTTTTTTAATTGTGGCAAACATGGGGATTGAGAAGGGGTTGTCGGAGTAGTGGACAACCCCTTTAAGCATTGTACATGATAAAGCAAAGCTAATTTGGAGGGACTTATATACTATGTTTAAAAGTAGAAGCAGCAAATACAGTAGCCATTTTATGGCCTGGATTTTTAAGAGGTGTCACCGTACACAGCTTAGCAATAGAGAGAAGGATAGAAAGCCATCAAAAACTGAAGAAGCTGTACAGATAGTGTGTGTAATGATTGTCACTACCTTATTGGGTCGCATGAATGGAAGGGTAGTCAGGAGACCCGGGGTCTGGTAACAGGAGGTCACGTATAATCATAAGGGGTAAACAGACACGTAGCCAGGGTACAATCCGAGAGTGAAAATACCAGAAGAGCATGTAGTAGTAAAAGGGAGCAAGCAAAGATGTAGTCGGATACTGGTCCAGGGTCCAAGACAGGAATGCAACACAGGAATAGGGAGCGGACAGGGGGAAGTCCAATAACAGTCCAGGGTAAGAATACCAAGATCAGAATACTAGCAGACACACTAACTATGGCGACACAGCAGAGCCAGAGAATACAACTGCCATAGTTCTGGGGGAGCATGTGTGCCACCCCCACGTCAGTAGCAGCCGGGCTGCTCACATCCAGATCCGCAGTGTGGCTTGAGGGATTCTCCGGACCCGGGGCTCACGTGGCCACTTCAAATGAAAGGGGACGTATTTGTACGGGATTTGCCGTAGTCAGTCTGTGACGCCACCCACGGTGTGTGGTGAAGTGTGACACCACTGCTGCTGTTGTGGGGCACCCAGGGGCGATGGGATGGCAGCTGGTTATTAACCCCTCCGTCGGTAGGGATGGTTGCCCCGGGGCCGATGACTCGGTGTAGGGGACGGTGCTGGCAGGGGCCGGCGCGCCTGGTCAGACCAGGGAGTCTCAGTTTACTCATGATTAAATAAATCAGCTAAGTCTAATAGTTAACCAAGGTGCTGGTGGCCGGCCGCTGCGGCTGGGTGTATTCTAGTCCCTCACCCGGGGTGATGGTCTGTGTCACTTTCCTCTGCACTGTGTTGTGATATGGTGGACTTCCCAGTGTGGAACACGGGACTCCACTCCCGGTACTTCTGTTGGGAGCCGTGCCCGCTGACGCTGACCCGTGGGATCTACAGGGCCCTGGCGGATGCCTTATCCCTCTCTGTGGGTGGTTGTCTGCTTTTGGGACTTTGGTTGGGACAGGACCTGTAATCCTGCCCTCAATTGGTTAATTAGCTAAGCCGTTGGTTCCGGTCCTGGCTTCAGGATCCAAGTACCCCCTCTGTGCACGGTTTCCGGGTCGGGTCTCTGGTGTCGGTACCGGCAGGCTCCAACCCTGCCCTGGTCCACCTCGGATCTCCGGCTGCCATCTTCCCGTCTCCTGACACAGGTAAAATATATCTTTGTCTTTTTTTTTATTTTGTCTCCTGACAGACACAGACCACCATCTGCCACCTAGCCAATACACCGGGGGCTCCAACCCCAGCACCTCTGCTCTTAGACTGCACTTTCTCCTCCTGCTCCACTCCACTCCAACTTCAACTCAACTCAACTAACTGACTGTTTTTCTGCCCCGGGTTCTCTAGACCCCTAGGTGGGCGTTCTCCATCCGCCTGGTCCCGCCCACTGGTGTGCCTTTCCTACCCTGGGGGGGTGACTAGGATTTGTTTGCTAATGTTGGCAAGCCTGAGCAATTACCAGGTAGATGGAACAGCTGAGTAACCAGCTCCTCCTAGAGCCAACCTGGACTCCAGCATAATCACCACGCTGCTAGTTCATTAACAAGGACAGCACCGCAGAGCATCTCCAAGGGCAAGATGCTATGCACAAAGTAATAGACACACTGCCAGATCTGTAAGTGCCACAGAGCATCTCCAAAGGCAAGAGACTCTGCACAAAGGAATAGACACACTGTCAGATCTGTAAGCGCAACAGAGCATCTATAGGTCTGTGAGATGCTCTGCACAGAGACTCGTGACAACACAGCAGTGCAGAATGATTACTGTTACCCATAGCCACGTTAGCTGAGACCACTTTAACTTTAATAAGGCTGTGATTATGTTAAAGAGCTTGACATGGGTTGGATTCAGTGCAAGGAGACCTCAGAATGTTTTTTTTATCTTTTCTGAGCAACTGCTGAGAGGCTTTAGAGCAATTTTGATTGGTAGCAGCAAATTGAATTTCTTGGCAAAATTTGGTGAAGCTGGTAAAATCAAATTTCAAAATAATGGCTCATCTGACAGGTTTCCTTAGGCTCCACTGTTGGGTATATCTGCTATCTTTTTTCCCACCATTGTGGTTCCTTTCCCATATACGGTACTTATTTTATTCCTGCTTTTTAATGTGTTGTACTATATCACGGATACATGATGGTCCTCAATAAAATGTATTAAAATGATAATAAAGCGTATTATTTTTTGTGTGTTCTATATTAACTGTTTTAAATAATCCTAAGGTATCCGAGGTCTATAACTCAAATGACAAAGCTGTTGGTCCAATTTCAATTAGGTAACATTGAAGATTCTATGAGACTAAAACTGTGGTGTCATCTACTCGAGGCGGTTTTAATTTAAATAACAATTGTTCTTCAAAGAAAGTTAATTCCAAAGACAGGAGGTTTTTGGGTCTGGAGAAGCTTTACGGCAGGTTGGTTTTAATACTTTCTATAACCTGCATAGATCACATTATTTATGTTGGCTAGCAATCTTGCCCAAAGATCAGGATCAGATTCAGCTAAGAGTTTGCTTGCATTCAATTTATTTTATGGTATATTTTATAGCCTATAATGTCAGATGCACTTTACTGGAGAAGTGGAAAATGTCTATCCGCTAGTGAGTAATGGAAGTAGAAGTTCTATCAGCTTCATCTTTGAAGTAAGACTCGGTAGGTAGATCTCCCTATGGATTTACAAGACTGTTTTTAAGTCGATGTCACTTGCTCTAAGTTTCTATGGCGTTTTCTACATTTATAGGGAATTAGTATCATTTGTCAAAACTCTCACATGAATATGGGAAGTTATACGCACTCATCGCTATGGTGCTATAATGCTTTTTAGAAAATGAGAAAATTTCAGCTGAGTTGGAAAATATGTAGCGATGGGAATGAAATTTAAGAAAAGTTCAATAAGATGAACCGCTCATTTGGTTCTAATGTTGTAGTAGAGGATTAGAAAGTGAAATGATAACATTTGACATATGGAAGGAAGAAGGTGGCATTTGTTTCAACCTACCGAACATGTCACCAGCCCGGGCATCTTCCTAAACAGAAAATTCTAATAGGCATCAATAGAAATTTTTCACTGTCAGATTTGTAAAAAATCACATTCTGACATCAGAAGCTGACAATTACCGGTATACAAAAATGAGTGACGCAGACGCTGCTTCTTTCTGCAACTAGTTGTCGGTCACTGATTGCTTTTTTTACTGTCATCCATTGATATGATTGCTTTGTAATACCCCTTTAGATTTAAAATGAGATTTGTTAGCAACTTTAGTGTGTATTATGCAGTAATGTATCCCAACCATGGACATGATGAAGCATTTGATCGTGTATTGCATGTGGTTTTGGGCAGAGGGTGGCAAAGGTTTGGTCTCGTGGTTCTAATTCTATGTTAATGTTATATATCTTAATATTTTTGTCATGGTGTCACTGAGTGGCTGCAAAAAATATCTCTTCACAGTGCTCATTGTAGTGAGACGAGGCTGCTGTTATGCGGGAGGATGGTTAGAGCAAAACTAATAACAGCTCTAACATCTCCCAAGATCCTCTGGGCATATGGCACAGCCACAGATGGACAAGCGGCCGGATGGCACTACTTCAGAGGAACATAAAAATAAAAAACATAATCAGTCGTGTTAGCAGCACACCTACTGAATACTGGACATCCCCTGTTAACGGCACAGGGAGTCCTGCGGGAAACTGTACGTGTGTGTAGGGGAAACACCGGGACAGTATGTGCAGCCCAGTTAGCTTCACTTAGCTGCCATAGCACGACTGGAATGGTAGGGTGGAAGCGGGATAACTGGCCCTGATGTGCCTCGCCGCGAATCTCGGTGTAACGGGCACCGGACACCTAACCCTGCCTACCACTTCCATAATCATATGCAGCCCTGTTACAGACACTACAGGACTTTTTGGTGTAATGGCCGCTATATGGCTGCACTACTCTGTGCCACAGAAACAGAATGACGTTCGCGCAGCCACGGGCATCATCCAGGGTCTTTTATAGACTAAGCCCTGCCCCAAGACAGCACCAGATAGCAATGGCACCAGCAGCGGCCACTCAGGGACCGCCATGTCACCAATGACATCATCGACGGCCAATCAGTGACCGGCATGTCATCAATGATATCAGCGATGGACAATCAGGACCCGCCGCGTTACCAGTGACATCACACGCATGCGCAGTAGCGGTAACCCTGCACATAGAGCCAGGAAAGGCAGTGAAAATGAACAATGACCCTGGACATAGCAGCCAAGCGCCTGGAGTGGCGGACATGTGGCGCAGGAGAGTCAGCCGACACCACCGCAGGAGATGAGGATGGGGCAGGATTGGTTCGAGTATCAAGAGAACCCCAAACCGTACACTTGCCATCATTAATATCTAATTTTCATTTATGTTATAGCATTTGACTGTCACACATAGTTTTACACAAAACTCGCCGACTGTCATGGTGGTATCAGACGCTCTTCCCATTGCAGATTCTTACACTCCGCCCGATGGTTTCTCTCTGGTGTTTCTGAGCTATACAGGCAGACTCAGGCGTTGACCAGCTGTGTGCTCATTCAGAAACAGGCTAACAAGAGTTAACCTCTGCTGGCCTGCTTGTTAAGCTTTTAGGATCATATGCTGTAAGGAAGCGTTTCACATCTGCTCCTCTCATACTTAGATTGGAGGAGATTTTCCACCCACACTGACTATAGTTTCTGCTGTGTTGGTCTGTCTGCTGTAGTGTCCCAGATTTGCTAGAGAGAGTAACCTGTGCTTGGTTTTATTCTTGAGTAATACCCCTCTTCTTGTTGTTTCCACCCTGCTCTTGTTTTCCTCCTAATCTCTTACTGTCTTATACCTCTGTGAGTGCATGCTCTGTGACAGAGTTTTGGTTTTCTCTTATTTGTCTAATTCTGAGGGTTAAATCATACACCTAACCCAGCCCCCTGTGGGAGGGGAGAGTATAAGATCAGGGCTGATCAAGAGCATAGCCATGAAGGAGGCCCAGACATCCCCACCATTGTAGTTATCTTGAGAATAGAGCTAGCACAAGGCCCTATAGCTGAGGGTCAGCTAAGGGGCCCCGGTTTCTCGCTTTCCCTATAGTTCCTATTGACATTTACATAATACGTATATATCTAAATCCAGATGTGAGTAAATACAGTTGAAACCAGACGTTTCCATCCAATATCTAAAAAGATACATTTGCAGATTTTTCTCACTATCTAAAATTAAATTAAAATAAACTTTCCCATTTCCCAGGTCAATTAGGATAACCAAAATTATTTACCGTATTTTTCGCTTTATAAGACGCACTTTTTTTCCCCCAAAATTGTGGGTAAACAAGGGGTGCGTCTTACAAAGTGAATGTAACTTACCGGGCAGTAATCCGGCGGTGGAGTGAGTCACAGGAGGCTGGTGCGGCCGCCATGGATCCCCCGGCAATCGGCTGCGGAGGCGGCCGCCATGGATCCCGCGACAATCGGTTGCGGTGGCGGCTGCCATGGATCCCCCGGCAATCGGCTGCCGTGGCGGCGCCATGGATCCCCCGGCAATCGGCTGCGGTGGCGGTCACCATAGCCGAAATCTATCTGCTCCTGCGCTGCCTCCAACGCGACTTCCGGAAAATGGCTGCGGAGGTGACGCAGGCGCAGATAGAGATCTCAAAGAAGCGAGATCTCCATCTGCGCATGCTTCCGTAGCCATTTTCCTGAAGTCCATCGCGTCGGAGGCTACGCAGGCGCAGATAGAGATCGCGGCTCTCGAAGATCGCGATCTGCGCATGCGCGGGCTCCATTTTAGATCTCCGCAGCAGACGGAGACTATCATAAGAAAGAGGAGAGAGAGAAGAACGATTCTCCCGCTCATCGCTAGGGCTGGATGCTGATTGGTGGAGACAACTTCTGCAGAGCTGCCTCCAACAATCAGTGATCTGAGCCTGACAAATGTCAGGAACATGGGGGAACAATGGGGAACACAACCCCCATCATCAGCCTTCAGAATATACTGTATCAATCGGTGTATTCTGAAGGATGATGGGGGCTGTAGTCCTTTAGTGTAAACACTCCAGGGAGGGACTAATGTAGTGGCCAAAGTGTAAATGTGACTACCACCCCCCTCATCTTTCAGAATACAGCCATGTATGGTATACAGTACATGGGTGTATTCCTAAGGATGAGGGGGGTGGTAGTCCCAGATCCCCATAAAAGTGCATCATGCAGGTCCCCCATAGCCGTGTCATCCACGGATCCCACATAACAGTGCATCATCCACAGGTCCCCATAATAGTGCATCATCCACAGGTCCCCCATAGCAATGCGTCATCCACATTTCCCCCATAATAGTGCGTCATCCACAGGTCCCCCATAGCAGTGCGTCATCCACAAGTCCCCCATAGCAGTGCGTTATCCACAGATCCCCCACAGCAGTATCATCCACAGGTCCCCTATAATAGTGCATCATCCTCAGGTCCCCCATAACAGTGCGCCATCCACAGGTTCCCCATAGCAGTGTCATCCACAGGTCCCCCATAGCAGTGTCATCCACAGGTCCCCCATAGCAGTGTCATCCACAGGTCCCCCATAGCAGTGTCATCCACAGGTCCCCCATAGCAGTGCGTTATCCACAGGTCCCCCACAGCAGTGCATCATCCACAGATCCCCCCATAACAGACCCTCCTGTTGAGTCTAAATTGTTAAAATAATGGTTTTTTTAATTTCATTAAAATGTTTTAGCACACTATTTGGCTCAATTTTTTTTTTAATTTTCCTCCTCTAAAACCTAGGTGCGTCTTATAATCAGGTGCGTCTTATAAAGCGAAAAATACGGTATATTTGCCAAATACCATAATAATCAGAGAGAGAGAATGTTTAAGGCATTTTTATTACTTTCTGCAAAGTCAAAACTTTACATACATTTCATTAGGATTTAATACCACTGCACTTAAACTGTATGACTTGGGTTAAGTGTTTTGGATATCCTTCCAAAAGCTTCTAACAATAGTTGGTAGGAATTTGGGCCCATTTCTCCTGACAGAACTGGTGTAACTGAGGAATGCTTGTAGGTCACCTTGCTCGCACTTGCCTTTCAGTAATGCCTATAAATTTTTAATAGGATTGAGATCAAGGCTTTGTGATAACCACTCCAAAACATTGTCTTTCTTAACCTTAAGCCACTTTATAACCACTTTGGCAGTACAGTGGAACCTCGCTTAACGAGTAACCCAGTTAGCGAGTATTTTGCTTAATGAGCAAAGCTTGCTGTAAATTTGTAACTCACTTTACGAGCAAGCTTTGCTGTACGAGCAAAATACTCACTGCACACACTTCCGGTTCCGTACATCCAGCATGCTGTAACCCGCTCTTGCAGTCCGCACAAACAAACACACACAGACATGCACATACACACACATATTATGCTCACCTTACCTTCAGTTCCATCGCCAGCCTCATGGTTCTTGTAGTTCGCCGCTACAGGATGTGTATCGGGTAACCATCGCAACGTTGGAGTAACTTCCGCTGTCAGCTGCTACTCAAAGGCAAGCGCGCTGGCCAATCAGAGGCAAGCGGCTCCTGCCTTTGACGTCAGCGCTCTGGCAGAGGAAGTTCCTACCTCGTCACGATGGTTATCCGATACATATCCTGTACCAGCGAACTGCAAGATCCAGGAGGCCGGCGATGGAACAGAAGGTAAGGTGAGCATATTATGTGTTTGTACGTGTTTGTACATGTGTGGAATGGCACAATAGGGGACCAGGATGGGACATTTAACAAGTTGTGGAACCAATTGTCTGCATTGCAATGATTTCATATGGGAAATCTTGCTTTGCTAAACGAGTGACTTATTTAACAAGCATACTCCCAGAACAGATTGTTCTCGTTAACCAATGTTCCACTATATGTTTAGGATCATTGTCCTTTGGACATCTCTGCCTAAGCTTTAAGTTCCTGGCTGATGTCTTGAGATGTTCCTCAGTATTGCCACATAGTCTTCTTTCCTCATGATGCCATCTATTTTGTGAAGTGCACCAATCCCTCCTGCAGCAAAACAACCCCACAACAGGATACTGCCACCTCCATGTTGTCACGCTCACCGGCCCCCCTGCCATGCTCACCGGCTCCCCTTCCACGCTCCCCGGCTCCCCGGCCACGCTCCCCGGCTCCCCTGCCACGCTCCCCGGCTCCTTTGCAAGGCGTCCCCCGCTCCACGGCCTCCATGCATACTCACCTGCGTCCTCCAGGCAACCCGATCCTCGGTCCCGGCGCCCATCTGCGATGCTGAACGCTCCTGCCTCCTGTGCACCACTCCCTGCTCTAGCTGCTGGCACCCGGGCCTCGCGCATGCACATTAGGGCGCGCGCGCGGTCATTGACCCTCTCTTAAAGGGCCAGCGTCCTCCAACAGATTATTGAAGATTCAGGTGCAGGGTATATAGGGGGTTCCTTTCCAAGTGGGCGGGGCCTGTTCTTTGTGTTTCCTAAGCTAGGAGTCAGGTCTTCCTGTGTTTTGCCTCGTACTCACATATCTCTCTTGTAGAGTCGTTCCTGCCTCGCCAACCGGTCCTGACGATTCCTGAACCACGAACGGTGACTGTCCGCCATCTCGTCAGTCCCTACCGTCTCCGATCCCTGGATCCGTGTGGTGACCCACCTCCTCGCTCCGTTGGTTCCGGATTCTGCCTGCCATCATCTCGGCCTCAGAACCTGAGCTCCATCACCCGGACTGCCTTCAGAGACTCCGTGGTCCCAGGGACTTCTTCACTCCACTCCTCTGAACGGACTGTCCTGCTACCCATAGTGCTCCGGCTACCGGGCACCTCGCCCTCGGTGAGGTGTTCAGCCCAGTGGATCCACCTCCTGGGCCTACCCGTCCTCCCGTTCCTAACACATGTTTCACAGTTGGGATGGTGTTTTCAGGCTTCGAATTTTCTCACTTGTTCCACCAAACATAGCGATGGACATTATGGCCAAATAGTTCAATTTTAGTTTTGTCAAACCACGCGACATGTTTCATTACATTAGTAATTTCATCCCATTAGTAATCATTAATTAACTTTTTATGTATTTTTTTTTAGAGTAATGGCTTCTTACTGGTAGAGTGGCCTTTCATCCTATGTTGATACAACACTCATTTCACTGTGGATAATAACACAATTTTATCAGCTTCCGCCAGCATCTTCACAAAGTCTTTTGCTTTTGTTCTTGGGTTGATATGCACATGTCTTACCAAAGCTTGTTCATCTCTGGTACACAAAACCTGTCTCCTTCCTGAGCGGTATGATGGCTGGACATTCTCATCTTGTTTGTTCTTGCCTATAATTGTTTGTACAGATGAACGAGGCACCTTCAGGTATATGGAAATTGCACCCAAAGATGAACCAAACTTGTGCATATCAACAATTCTCTTCCTGAGATCTTGGCTGATTTCTTTTGACTTTCCCATGATACTACACAAAGAAGCAGTGTGTTTTAGGTGTGCATTAAAATACATCCAGAGGTGTGCCTCCAATCAAGTCATATGTTGCCAGAAGCTTCCAAAAACATTACATCCTCATATCGGCTGTCCATATTGTTTAAAGGCCTAGTACTCCTAAGGGGGCTTTACATGCTGCGATATCGCTAATGATTTATCGTCGGCGTCACGTCGTTAGCGACATTGCAGCATGTAACACGTACGAGCGACCTACAATGATCGCAAAAGTGGTAAATATCGTTGGTTTTGGAGAGGTCGTCCAAACACCAAATATTGTTGTCTGGTGAGTAACGAGGTTGTTTGTCGTTCCTGCGGCATCACACATCGCTGTGTGTGACACCTCAAAAGCGACAAACATCTCCTTACCTGCCTCCCCCGACTATGTGGAAGGAAGGAGGTGGGCGGGATGTTAGGTCCCGCTCATCTCTGCCCCTCCGCTTCTAATGGCTGGCTGCTTAGTGACGCCGCAGTGACGTCGCTAGGACGCCGAACTCACCTTTCCCTTGAGGGAGGGATTGTTCGGCGGTCACAGCGATGTCGCTGACAAGGTATGTGCGTGTGACGCTGCCGTAGCAATAATATTCACTACGGCAGCGATCACCAAATGTCGCATGAACGACGGGGGCCGGAGCTATCGCGCTCGACATCGCTAGCAATCTCTAGCAATGTTGCAGTATGTAAAGCACCCTTTAGTGTATGTAAATGTTTGACTTTGCAGAAAGTAATAAAAATGCATTAAAACATGCTCTCTCTCATTAGTCTGGTATTTGACAAATATAAGTAATTTGGTAATTCTAATTGACCTAAAACAGGAAATGTTTATTCTGATTTCAACTTCTGGTTTCAACTGTAGGTATCGAGGCATAACACCAATTTCCTTCTTTCTCGATACATGTAGTAGGTCCAAAGAGTTGTTTGTGATAAACGCAGTTCCAATGATTATTTCCACTGCCACAGGGTTCTGATAAGATTCACTGGTTCAGTCTCTCAATGCTACAGTTCTCCTCTCCTGTGATGACAGAAATCGGCAGAGTGAAGCGTTCTCACTGTCCTCAATTGAGTCACATCAACTCTCACCGGATCACACTGAAAATGACAGCTTTTATATTCTCTATGTGCTTTTTTTCTTCCTCCCTGATGCTGCCTTCTTATGATTTGGCAATGTTAGAAAGAGGCAAAAGTAAAAGCCTCCAGAGATGAACCTCACTTAATACCAGTTAGATGAAGGGAATATTTTTTATATTGGATGGAGTAAAATTCAGAAGCCCAAATCTGCACAATAGAGTAGAGAGAAAAAAAAAACAACGTTTTAATCAACCTTCATATATGACTTTTTGAGATAAGTGGGTTAGCATTCTAGATAATTTTTCTAGCTAAGACATCCCTCAGGATATTATTATTTTTTCAGAACACAATTGGAGAGTAGTAATTAGTGAACCTGTGGATATTTGGGTTTGCCAAACCAGAACACGAAAAAAAAAAAAATCAGGATCAGAGAGCGAACTTGACGCTGAAATTAACCTCAAAGAAAATACCCCATACAAGTCAACGGGGACAAGACATTGGGGCTGTGAAATGGCTGTAGAATGTCCATAGTAAGCATTAGGTGGCTGTGGTGGAAGCTACAGTGCCTACAAGTAGTATTCAACCCCCAGCAGATTTAGCAGGTTTACACATTCGGAATTAACTTGGCATTGTGATATTTGGACTGTAGATCAGCCTGGAAGTGTGAAATGCACTGCAGCAAAAAAGAATGTTATTTCTTTTTTTTTTTTTTTTTTTTTTTTTTTAAATTGTGAAAAGTTTATTCAGAGGGTAATTTATTATTCAACCCCTCAAACCACCAGAATTCTGTTTGGTTCCCCTAAAGTATTAAGAAGTATTTAAGGCACAAAGAACAATGAGCTTCACATGTTTGGATTAATTATCTCTTATTCCAGCCTTTTCTGACTAATTAAGATCCTCCACAAACTTGTGAACAGCACTCATACTTGGTCAACATGGGAAAGACAAAGGAGCATTCCAAGGCCATCAGAGACAAGATCGTGGAGGGTCACAAGGCTGGCAAGGGGTACAAAACCCTTCCAAGGAGTTGGGCCTACCTGTCTCCACTGTTGGGAGCATCATCCGGAAGTGGAAGGCTTATGGAACTACTGTTAGCCTTCCACGGCCTGGACAGCCTTTGAAAGTTTCCACCCGTGCCGATGTCAGGCTTGTCCGAAGAGTCAAGGCTAACCCAAGGACAACAAGGAAGGAGCTCCGGGAAGATCTCATGGCAGTGGGGACATTGGTTTCAGTCAATACCATAAGTAACGTACTCCACCGCAATGGTCTCCGTTCCAGACGAGCCCGTAAGGTACCTTTTACTTTCAAAGCGTCATGTCAAGGCTCGTCTACAGTTTGCTCATGATCACTTGGAGGACTCTGAGACAGACTGGTTCAAGGTTCTCTGGTCTGATGAAACCAAGATCGAGATCTTTGGTGCCAACCACACACGTGACGTTTGGAGACTGGATGGCACTGCATACGACCCCAAGAATACCATCCCTACAGTCAAGCATGGTGGTGGCAGCATCATGCTGTGGGGCTGTTTCTCAGCCAAGGGGCCTGGCCATCTGGTCCGCATCCATGGGAAGATGGATAGCACGGCCTACCTGGAGATTTTGGCCAAGAACCTCCGCTCCTCCATCAAGGATCTTAAGATGGGTCGTCATTTCATCTTCCAACAAGACAACGACCCAAAGCACACAGCCAAGAAAACCAAGGCCTGGTTCAAGAGGGAAAAAATCAAGGTGTTGCAGTGGCCTAGTCAGTCTCCTGACCTTAACCCAATTGAAAACTTGTGGAAGGAGCTCAAGATTAAAGTCCACATGAGACACCCAAAGAACCTAGATAACTTGGAGAAGATCTGCATGGAGGAGTGGGCCAAGATAACTCCAGAGACCTGTGTCGGCCTGATCAGGTCTTATAAAAGACGATTATTAGCTGTAATTGCAAACAAGGGTTATTCCACAAAATATTAAACCTAGGGGTTGAATAATAATTGACCCACACTTTTATGTTGAAAATTTATTAAAATTTAACTGAGCAACATAACTTGTTGGTTTGTAAGATTTATGCATCTGTTAATAAATCCTGCTCTTGTTTGAAGTTTGCAGACTCTAACTTATTTGCATCTTATCAAACCTGCTAAATCTGCAGGGGGTTGAATACTACTTGTAGGCACTGTAAATGGTAGTAATAGCTGGAAAGTTATACATATTATATCTCTTCTTTGCCCACTAATTAAGGTTCATGAATATTCACTGCTTCCCCTGCTCACCCTCTGTGCCATTGTCTGTGATTGGTTGCAGACTGCTATTCACACACCCCCACCCTGTGTCCAGATCTGTGATTGGTTGCAGTCGGTTTGCTGTATAGTAGTTTGAAAATAGATAAATAAATTTAAAAAATGATGTAGGCTCCCACCATATTTTAATAGCCAGTGCTGGTAAAACAAAAAACGGTGAGCATTACCGTGGCTGAATATCAAAATAGAGGGGGGAAAAAAAATCATAGGGTCCCCTCAATTTTTGATATCCAGCCACGGTAAAGGAACTTAGTGGGGGCTGTTATTATCAGTGTAGGAAGTGCCATGGATATTGGCCCCCCAGCCTAAAAATATCAGCCCGCAGCTGCCAAAAATTGTTGCATCTATTAGATGTAACAAATCCAGGCTTTACCCAATGAACACAAACACTGAAAAAAAATCCTTTATTTGAAATAACATACTGTGAGACAGGGGATATAGCTCAGCTTGGATCTTTGCTTTGGTCCAAGCGAGTGGCTATGGAGTCACAGATGACAGCGGCAGACTGGCAGGTTCCACACAGATACGGCCACTGCCGTGTTTATTGTGTACACTTATCGCTCAGTGTTACACATTCAAAAAACAGGAAAATATACGTCTAAGGCCATCTGGCCACTAACTAACAACAGAATGCTAACTACAAAATAAACCTATGTAACAAACAAAACAGTATTCTCTTACTGTGTCGGTTCCTCAGCACAGCAAGCGGAGGTATTGAGTCTCAGCACCAGCAGCCATGAGCCTCTCCTGCTCTCCTCAGCAGTCTCCTTGCGCTGAATGCCTCCTGATTATTTCAGCTGATCCAGTGAGGAATCAAAACCTGGATTGAATGTGGAGAAGGGAGCACCCAGTCCCACTGTCATTCCTACTGATTGCTCCAGGAAAAACCGATCCCAAAATTACACTGAAATAAACAGGCTTCAGTGACTAACTTATTGCTGAGCCAGATATAACTTGCCCAGCTTTTCCCAGCCCATTTGCATGGGCTGACTGCTCCACAATCAGTACATGGAGGCATATGAAATGAACTGAGGGGAAACATGCCTGTTCTCTAGTACTTCTCCCCTCGGCATCTCACATACCCCCCCCTTTGTTCGAGCCCGTGGGGTCAGAAACAATGACTTACCAAGCAGTGCGTTCTAGACAACGCGTCTGCGTTCCCTTGCACTTTGCCTGCTCTGTGCTCCACTGAAAATTTAAAATTTTGTAATGCTAAGAACCAGCGTGTCACCCGCGCATTTGTACCGCCCCGCGGGCTCGGCAGACGGTGCCTCATCTGCGCTGTCTGGGCTTCCACCCACGCCGTTGTTCCGGGCACGAGCTCCGGGGCTTCAGGCTTGCTAGACGGGGCAGACATGCTTCTTGCTCGGGATCCAGGAACAAGACGGGTGCAGAGTTCTGGCGTCCCTGCTTCTTATCCCCGAGATCACATAAAGCTAGCTAATCTGCCCGCCCACCCTTGGTTTTTCTACAGCACTACTCTCTTTGGGGGCGGGGCTTCACTTTCACGCCTCAACTGCTCGGGTAAGACGACTCGAGCGGGAAACCTTCGCGCCCAAGATGGCGGATCTTCAGATTTTTCAGCGGGACGCCGCTGACGAGGATCACAAGGCGCACTTCTACCAGTAAGTAGACTGGTTCTTTCCTGTTCACAGCGCCAGAAGAGTCAATATGTACTGCCCCGCGGGCTTGGCTGCGGCTGCCGAGCCGCTCGGATCCATGCTCGCGTTCTACGGCGGGTGGCTTGATCCTCTCACGGACCCGGGGGTCACGTTGCCCTGCAAGGGGGGTTGGCGTTACATACGGGGGATGCGGGTATTTGGTTTTGGGACGATTGTTCATGATGCCACCCACGGGTTGTGGTGATGGTGGACACCACCGCTGCGGTGAAGGTACGGGGACTCCCGGGAGCGGTGTAGTGGCGCAGCTAGGTGTTGACCCTTCCGTGGGTAGGGGATGTTGGTCCCGGGGCCCGGTGGTGCAAGGGACGGGGTGCAGGGCGCAGTGTTGCGGTGCAGTGCGGTGCGGTGCCTGATGGCACTGGTGTACTCATGATTAAACCACACAGAGTCACTGGTAAACCAAACGAAGGTATGAACGGGGCCCGCAGCCGGCTGCAGCTTCCTAGTCAGGTTGGCAATGTACACCTTTCTCCTGCACCTATGTTGTAGTTTGATCACTGTGCCTGAGCACTGGTAGTCCGCTCCCCGGCGTGTAGATGTCGGAGGAGCTCCTTTGCCCGCAGGCGCTGGCCCTTGGATCTCTGGCCTTTGGCGGTGGCTACTATCCGGATGGGTTGGGCTGTTGCCTTCAAACGGGACTTTGGTGGGAATGAACCCCTGAGGTCCAGACCGCAATCAGTTAATTTGACTATGGTGGTGGCTTATAGCCTAGTTCGGGGTCTGAGTACCCTGCCTGGTGCTCCGGTATCCTGTTAGCTCCCCGGTTCGGTTCCAGCGGGCCACTACCCTGTCCCGGTCCCTTACGGTTCCGCTGGCCGTGTTCCCGGTCTCCTGCAGGCGGCCACTGCCGTCTGCCTGCCTGACTGTTTTGGACTCACTCTCCACTCCACTGTCCTGCACTGCACTCTTTACTGAACTGCTTTGAACTCTTTGTGTTTTCCTGCCTCAGGCCAGTAGACTCCTCGGGGGCGTGTCTTTCTGCCTGACTCCGCCCACCTGGTGTGCCTGTCTAACACTGAGGGAGGCAATCAGGTCTTCATGGTTGACTGATGGTACCTGTCTAGTGTGGGGGTGTATGTGGTGAGTGTTGTGACCTGTGACTCCTGGGGTCCAGGGCGTCACACATTGCCCTCTTTTGCCTGGAACATCCATGTCAGGGGTGAATGGTCCGTCACTAGCCTAAATCGGCGTCCTAGTAAATAATAGCATAGGGCTTCCAGGGCCCACTTCACAGCTAAGGCTTCTCGCTCAACCACACTGTATTGTTTTCTGCTTAGATAGGCCACTGGGTGTTCCTTACCGTTCACTTCTTGTGAAAACACCATGCCGAGGCGAACACCAGAGGCATCCGTATGAACAAAGTTTGGGGTAACCAACACTGGTTGGTCACATAAAGCCTTTTTCAACTGTTGAAAGGCTCTCTCTGCTTCTGCGTTCCACTTTATTGAGACAGAGGTTGACCCCTTGGTAAGATCTGTGAGTGGAGCTACGATGGTAGCAAAATTTTTGATGAACCGCTGGTAATAACCAACGATCCCCAAAAAGGCTCTGACCTGTCTTTTGGTGACCGGTTGTGGCCAATTCTGAATGGCGTCCACTTTTTTAGCCTGAGGTTTTATAACTCCCCTACCGAGGACGTATTCCAGATAGCGAGCTTCTTCCAACCCCAACGTACACTTCTTGGGATTGGCAGTCAACCCGGCAGCCCTTATAGAGTCCAAGACAGCTTGTACCTTTGGCAAATGAGTTTCCCAGTTATCACTAAAGATAAAGATATCGTCCAAATATGCGGATGCATACTGGACACGGGGCTTTAGGACGATATCCATTAGTCGTTGGAAGGTGGCTGGGGCTCCATGCAACCCAAATGGCATATCCCGGTACTGGAACAGTCCCTGTGGCATAACAAAGGCAGTTTTCTCTTTGGCCGAGTCAGTGAGGGGAATCTGCCAATAACCTTTTGTTAAGTCAATAGTGGATATGTATCTGGCTGAACCTAGTCTCTCTATAAGTTCATCAACTCTTGGCATGGGGTAGGCATCGAATTTCGATACCTCATTTAACTTGCGAAAATCATTACAAAACCGGATAGTGCCATCGGGCTTGGGCACCAGCACGATAGAACTAGCCCACTCACTCCGGGACTCCTCAATAACCCTGAGCGCCAGCATTTTGTTTACTTCATGGGCAATGGCTTGTCTCCGAGCCTCAGGAATTCAATACGGTTTTAAACATACTCGTGTCTGAGGGTCGGTGACAATGTCATGTTTAATTAGGTGAGTACGGCCAGGTAGTTCTGAAAAAATATCTGCGTTTCTATATATGAACTCCTTGGTTTCTTGTATTTGGGTCTTGGATAGCGCGTCTGCAATACCCACCTCTGGTGGTACTATCTGAGGGTCACTTACCTCAGATGTTGGTGCCACTCGAGGCCCACTATCAAGGGCAGTCTCCGCTACCAGACTCTCTCTGTCCCGCCAGGACTTAAGCAACTTTATGTGGTAGATTTGTTGGAGTTTTCTCTTGTCTGGTTGGTGTACCTTATAATTCACTTCACCTATTCTTTCCAGCACCTCGTATGGCCCCTGCCATTTTGCAAGAAATTTATTTTCTACAGTAGGTACCAACACTAACACCCGATCCCCAGGTTGAAAAACTCGTGTTTTAGCAGCCCGGTTGTACACGCTGCTTTGGGCGCATTGTGCGCGCTCCAAATATTCTTTGACTATTGGCATAACTGCCGCAATTCTGTCCTGCATGAATGTTATATGTTCAACTACACTGCGGTAAGGAGTCACCTCTTGCTCCCAAGTCTCCTTGGCAATATCCAACAGACCTCTAAGACACCACCCATAGACCAATTCAAAAGGTGAAAAGCCAGTGGAGGATTGGGGTACCTCTCGTATGGCGAGCAAGAGATATTGCAGGAGAGCATCCCAATCCCTCCCGTCCTTGTCCACCACCCTTTTCAACATCCCCTTAAGGGTTATAATAAAGCGCTTGACCAGACCGTCAGTCTGAGGGTGATATACTGAGGTACGCAGGTGGGAGATTTTTAGTAATTTACATAGTTCTTTGAGTATATGAGACATAAAGGGGGTCCCCTGATTCGTAAGTATCTCTTTCAGAATGCCTGTGCGAGAAAACATGTTAAAAAGCTCCTTTGAAATTGATTTTGCATTGGCATTCCGTAAGGGTACAGCCTCCGGATAACGGGTGACGTAATCCAGTACCACCAACATGTATTGATGACCTCTGCCAGATTTAAGTAATGAACCGACTATATCCATTGCTATCCTTTCAAAGGGCACCTCTATTATTGCCAAGGGTACCAGGGGGCTTCTAAAATGTGTCACAGGTGCAGTCAACTGGCATGTAGGACAGGACTGACAGTACTGAGTTACATCTCCCACCAGACCCGACCAAAAGAAACGTTGCAGAATACGGTCTTTTGTCTTTTCTCCAGCCAGGTGGCCCCCCAAGGGATGTCTATGTGCCAGGTCTAAAAC
Source organism: Anomaloglossus baeobatrachus (assembly GCF_048569485.1). Classification (NCBI taxonomy): domain Eukaryota; kingdom Metazoa; phylum Chordata; class Amphibia; order Anura; family Aromobatidae; genus Anomaloglossus; species Anomaloglossus baeobatrachus. Next base: position 72,000,461 of record NC_134354.1, read on the forward strand.
CACCTGACGAAAGGATTTGGGTACCACTAGCTGTTCCACCACCACTCCTCGCATCTTGTCAATGTGGTACAGCATGCCCTGCTGCACTGCCACATGTGGAAACTCATTTTGAGTCCCTGGGTACACTGAGTTTCCCTCAGAGACCTTCACATTTTCCCATGCCCTTGTTGAAGTAGGATCTTGGTGTTGAGCGGTCCCAAAATTATCACGGGCCGCCTCAAGACCTGACATCTCTATAACATCCTCTAGCGTGTCCGCCTCGCCTGCAAACACAGCCAGAGGAGAGTCTACAGATTCTGGAGCTACCCCTGTGATGGGTCCCCCATAATCTTGCTCCAGTGGCTCAGGGGCTAGCTCCAGGGTATCGTTCACCAGTTTTTCTTCAACCGGGGTGTTCACACCATTTTTAACGTTCCACAAGTCCCAGAATAAGGGAAAGTCTCTCCCCAGGAATACACTATGCAACATAGTCTTTACGATCACCACCTGAAGTCTTTTGGCCTCCAAGGGCGTGGCAAGTGTTACCCAGGCTGTGGGGTAGTTTTAAGTATCGCCATGTATGCAACTAATGCCCACAGTTGAATATGTTATTGCTCCAGGGTCCACCAAGCTAGCATGTACCAAGGTCACTTGACTGCCAGAGTCTAAGATGGCATTCACACTACAGCCGTTGACCTCAATGCAACACACATGTTGTTCATTTCCCGTGAGGATCTCTGCAGCACAGACAGACTGTACATATAATGACAGACGCCTTGTAGTGTTACAGTCCATCGGCTCTGTAGTTAATGGGCAGTTAGCAGCTACGTGGCCGAGCCCACCACATCGCCAACACTGTATAAGCCCTTGCCTCCCAGTTGGGGACCTCAGTCTGGGCCTGCTGACTTGCTGAGAAATCACACAGCTAACATAGTCCTTTGTGGACCTGCTACCCCTAGTTGCAACATTCTCTTCTTTTGAAAAAGGAGTAGTTTTAGCAGGACTTTCAGGCGATTTCCTAGAACCCCAGCAAGGCAAAAGCGTCCACTGGAGTAGGTTTTCAGAAGCGCTGTAACACTCGACCATATTCACCAACTGCTCAGCGCTAGTTGGGTCACCCTGTCCGACCCACCTCTGGATCTTAGCCGGTAAGGATCGCAGGTACTTGTCTAGTACAACACGTTCCACCATCTGTGCGGGCGTCAAAGTTTCTGGTTGCAGCCATTTTTTCACCAGATGGATGAGGTCATGCATTTGTGAACGAGCTAGCTGATGTGCCACAAAAGTCCATAGATGTACCCTCTGTGCCCATACATATGTGTTTACTCCCAGCCTTGCCAGGATTTCGCCTTTTAGTTTAATATAGTCCATAGCATCAGCTCCACTTAGATCATAATACAGTCATATGAAAAAGTTTGGGCACCCCTATTAATGTTAACCTTTTTTCTTTATAACAATTTGGGTTTTTGCAACAGCTATTTCAGTTTCATATATGTAATAACTGATGGAGTGAGTAATATTTCTGGATTGAAAGGAGGTTTATTGTACTAACAGAAAATGTGCAATCCGCATTTAAACAAAATTTGACCGGTGCAAAAGTATGGGCACCTCAACATAAAAGTGATATTAATATTTTGTAGATCCTCCTTTTGCAAAAATAACAGCCTCTAGTCGCTTCCTGTAGCTTTTAATGAGTTCCTGGACCCAGGATGAAGGTATATTTGACCATTCCTGTTTACAAAACAATTCCATTTCAGTTAAGTTTGATGGTCACCGAGCATGGACAGCACGCTTCAAATCATCCCACAGATGTTCAATGATATTCAGGTCTGGGGACTGGGATGGCCATTCCAGAACATTGAAATTGTTCCTCTGCATGAATGCCTGAGTAGATTTGGAGCGGTGTTTTGGATCATTGTCTTGCTGAAATATCCATCCCCTGCGTAACTTCAACTTCGTCACTGATAATTGCACATTATTGTCAAGAATCTACTGATACTGAGTTGAATCCATGCAATCCTCAACTTTAACAAGATTCCCGGTGCCGGCATTGGCCACACAGCCCCAAAGCATGATTGAACCTCCACCAAATTTTACTGTGGGTAGCAAGTGCTTTTCTTGGAATACCGTGTTTTTTTACCTCCATGCCTAACGCCTTTTTGTATGACCAAACAACTCAATCTTTGTTTCATCAGTCCACAGGACCTTCTTCCAAAATGTAACTGGCTTGTCCAAATGTGCTTTTGCATACCTCAGGCAACTCTGTTTGTGGCGTGCTTGCAGAAACGGCTTCTTTCGCATCACTCTCCCATGCAGCTTTTCCTTGCGCAACGTGCTCTGTATTGTTGACCGATGCACATTGACACCATCTGCAGCAAGATGATGCTGCAGGTCTTTGGAGGTGTCCTTGACTAGTCTCACCATTCTTCCCTGCTTTCTGATATTTTTCTTGGCCTGCTACTTCTGGGCTTAATAATAACTGTACCTGTGGTCTTCCATTTCCTTACTATGTTCCTCACAGTTGAAACTGACAGCTTAGATTTATGAGCCAACTTTTTGTATCTTTCCCCTGAACAACTATGCTGAATAATCTTTGTTTTCAGATCATTTGAAAATTGTTTTCAGGAGCCCATGATGCCACTCTTCATAGGAGATTCAAATAGGAGAACAACTTGCAAGTGGCCACCTTAAATACCTTTTCTCATGATTGGATACATCTGCCTATGAAGTTCAAAGCTCAATGAGGTCACAAAACCAATTTAGTGCTTTAGTAAGTCAGTAAAAAGTAGTTAGGAGTGTTCAAATCAAGAAATTGATAAGGGTGCCCATACTTTTGCACCAGTCAAATTTTGTTTAAATGCGGATTGCACATTTTCTGTTAGTACAATAAACCTCATTTCAATCCAGAAATATTACTCAGTCCATCAGTTATTAGATATATGAAACTGAAATAGCTGTTACAAAAACCCAAATTGTTATAAAGAAAAAAGGTTAACATGAATAGGGGTGCCCAAACATTTTCATATGACTTTTGCGGATCTCTGATCAGGAATGGAGCGACCACTTCAGCCCATTTGTCCACCGGTAAGCGCTTACGTTCTGCAATACGTTGAAACACTGCCAGATCTGCTTCCACATCATCAGCAGTCATTTTAAGTAAAGTCTTTTGTATGGCTTTCTGCGCACTGGCAGAGCTTTGTGCACGATCCTCCGCGTCTCGCGACTGCTGAACCAAGGCCTCCTTTATTGCATTTAACTGCTCTTGTTGCATTTGGTGCTGCTGCTCCAGCGCCTTCTGGAGGTAAGTATTGGTCTGTTGTTGCTGGACATTGGCCTGTTGTTGGTTAATGTTTGCCTGCACCAACTGTTTCAGCAGTTCCTCCATATTGCTGGTCTCTTGGCTCTTCAGCAGCACAGGAGCTTTCAGCAAGGACATCAACAAGAGACAATGTCCATAGAATGGTTTATCTGCAGTCACAGTCTAATAGCCACTAATGCCGGCATTCAAAACACCATTTGTGAGACAGGGAATATAGCTCAGCTGGGATCTTTGCTTTGGTCCAAGTGAGTGGCTATGGGGTCACAGTTGACAGCAGCAGACTGGCAGGTTCCACACAGATATGGCCACTGCCGTGTTTATTGTGTACACTTATCTCTCAGTGTTACACATTAAAAAAACAGGAAAATAAAAGTCTAAGGCCGTCTGGCCACTAACTAACAACAGAATGCTAACTACAAAATAAACCTATGTAACAAACAAAACAGTATTCTCTTACTGTGTTGGTTCCTCAGCACAGCAAGCGGAGGTATTGAGTCTCAGCACCAGCAGCCATGAGCCTGTCCTGCTCTCCTCAGCAGTCTCCTTGCACTGAATGCCTCCTGATTATTTCAGCTGATACAGTGAGGAATTGTAACGGTGGGCAGGGGGCGCCTCAGCAGTAGTCGTGGTCCTGTGCCCGGAGGGCACCAAGCGCACCCCAGCCGTGACCGTCACAGAAAACATGGGAGCATATGGAGCAAGCTGTAAGGGGAATATGGAGAGCTGGGGATCATCCCACAGGGAAATACCTGGTTTCTTCAGCACTTTGGTCCTCTCCTGATCACCGGCACCGTCCTTAGCAACAAGAAATCGTCCAAGATAACCAGGTAACTTAAACAGGTTTTCTTTATTAAAGTCCATCTTACAGCTGTACATTAGCTCCATCCTTCTGTCTTTCTCACCTCTGGTATGTTTGTATTGTTAAATGCTTTGAGACCGGTCACCATGACCTCACACAGGTAGTTCAGGGCCGCCACCAAAATGAACTACTGGATACAGTGCCCTCGGACACTACTCCACACCACAGTCCCAAAAAGGTGCCTGTAAGGCTTACCCCTATTTGCCGCACTGCTCCCCAGCAAGCCACAATCTTTCCTCAGACTTTCTCAGGCCTCCAGCTGCAGGATCCTGTGCCAGCCTCAGGGACTCAGTAGTGTGGTCCAAATTATGTCTCTCTTGGCAGCTCCCTCTCTCCTGTGTCTCCTTCTTTACTCCATCACCAGAAGTGTCCCACTTTCCTTCATTCTGGTGTCTTTCTCGTCCCCTTGCTCCTGCTCTGTCTTGTGTCCCAAACTTAACTAACTTCAACCATCTCTATCTGCACACCACTGTAACTTTATCTCCACTTTCCTTCTTATAAGTTCCACATAGCCAGCGACTTTGCTGCTCCACAGGCCTGAGGCCTGACTCCGACCCAGGCTGGGCCCTAACTCCCGTTTCCACAGAAACAGTCTCTACTTATGCCCTAGCTTCTCCCCTATAGGCTAATTTCAAAATCCCAACTGTCTGTTACCAGGCAGATTTAACCTTCAACTGCATACCTATGCCTGTTCCTAGTGTCAGTGTGCTACTCTTGGGTGACATCTAGTGGTGACCCCATAAAACTACAAATTATTGTGACAATACATTAATAACTCTATACAACATATTCAATAAATGCTTCACAACTATGTGATGTCTTCAGGGGGGCATCTTCTCTCTCTGGGGTTGCGACCACCCTCTTACAGAATCAAAACCTGGATTGAATGTGGAGAAGGGAGCAACCAGTCCCACTGCCATTCCTACTGATTGCTCCAGGAAAAACCGAGCCCAAAATTACACTGAAATAAACAGGCTTCAGTGACTAACTTATTGCTGAGCCAGATATAACTTGCCCAGCTTTTCCCAGCCCATTTGCATGGGCTGACTGCTCCACAGTCAGTACATGGAGGCATATGAAATGAGGGGAAACATACCTGTTCTCTAGTACTTCTCCCCTCGGCATCTCACAATACACACACCCTCTTTCATTCCTTATTAACCCCAGCAACACCCTTGAAGAACAATATTTACGAAGTCCCAAGACTATCCGGACGCTGCAACATTTTGATCTTGGAAAGAGAGAAAACATGTCTGCTCTCCGCAACCTCCAGGTCACACTGACAGCATCAGGAGGAACCTCACTGTGAGCTCAGTTCAAGGAAGGTCACAGCCGGGTTGCCACGGTATGACCTCTGGTGACCTGACTGTCGGATTGCAAGACATGGCTGTGATCCGCAATCCGACAGTCGGGTAGCGCCTTCACAGTGAAAGTGCTGCCAGTCCAACAGCCTGGCAAAACTTTACCTTTCAAGGCACTGGCAGACTGTGGAATTGTGGGTTACGGCCATGTCCCGCAGTCTAACATTCCAGCAGCAGTTTCACTTTCACTTTGAAGCCGCTACCTGACTGTCAGATTGTGGGACATTCCATGGCACAAAACCGCGCTTTTTTTGCAAGTAGATGCAGATTTGGGGCTGAAATTTATACACCACATGCCTGCTCTGAATCTCCATCTCCTGGCAATAAAAAGTATTATTATTATGAAACTACATCATGTTTGGATGTGGGGTTTTTGACTGAACATGCAGATTTGGTGCAGGAATTTGGCATATTTATTTCAACACCAAATCTATATATTTTGGCAAAAAAAACCCCGCACAAAACAGTTTTGATGCCGCTTTGCTGAGGGTTTATTTGCCAGGAGATGAAAAATTTGAGCAGAACTCTAGTTAAGACATTTCAGCATCACATATCCATCTCCTGGCAGAAAACTGCTCCAGAACGGCATCAAAAACGTTTTTGTGTGGGGTTTTTTTGCCAAGCGATGCAGATTTGGTGTTGGAATTTATACATCAAATTCCTGCACCTCTTGCTTCAAAATCGCATCCCATATTGATGCTTTTTTTGTCAGAAGATGTAGATTTTGTGCATGAATTTGGTGTATAAATTTCAGCACCAAACCTGCATCTCTTGGCCAAAAAAATGCATTTTTCGGCATTTCACCTGAGGTGAGGTCATTAAGTTCAATAGTTCAATAAGGTCACCTCAGTTGAGCTTACCTGCAGTCACAGGTGGGGTCCCAGCTGTGACCCCACATAAACTCATTGATGTCACCACTCACAGTTGCGGCTCAGTCTGTCTCTGTCTGCAGCTGCGTCAGGTGGTCATGTTTGTGCCCACGCGCTGCAACTTTAGTATGTAGAAGAGACAGGATCATCATGGCACCTCATGTGGACTATGTTGAACCTGGATGTTTATGGGGTTAATAAATTGAAGAAAGAGGGTGGTTTTTGCATTTTATTTCAAATAAAAGGTTTTGTTAATGTTTGTGTTTATTTCTTTTCACTTACAGGACTAGTAATGGGGGGCCTCATAGACCCTACCCATTACTAATCTAGAGCTTAGTGACAAATGTAAGATGTCATTAACCCCTTATATTACCCCAATTGCTACCACACTAGGGCAATCGGGATTAGCTGAGCAAAGTGCTGGGATTGACGCATCTAATGGACAAAAAATTGGGTGGCTGCAGGCTGCTATTTTTAGGGTGGGGAGGGCCGAATAACCATGAGTCTCCCCAGCCTGGGAATACTAGCCCCCAGCTGTAGGCTTTATCTTGGCAGGGTATCAAAATTGGGGGGTCTGGAGGCCAGTTTTTTTGGTGTTTGTGTTTATTTACTTTCACTGCTACATCTGAAGCTCACAGCTAGCACCAAAGAACATGACTGCCCACTTTGAGTTTCAGGTAGAGACAAAGGGAACCGTGCGATCAGCAGTGACATCACTCAGGTGAATTGCGGTCACAGTTGGAGGTTCTCATGGCCCTACACCTGTGACCGCAGGTAATCTGACCTCAGTAATGTCCGTGACCTCACCTCAGATGGGGTAACTGAGTTTAATGAAGTAACCTGATATCAGGTTATGTGCAGTCACAGGTGTAGGGCTGTGAGAACCTCCAGCTGTGACTGTAAATCACCTAAGTCAGCTCAACACTGATCATGCGGCTCCAGTCAGACTCTGCCTGAAGCTCACAGAGGGCAGTCATGTTCTATGATGCTTGCTGTGAGCTTCAGATGTAGCAGATCTGGAATTGTCATGGGACCTTGTGTGGATTACATCGGACCTGCAGGAGTGTTTTGGGGGTTAAGAAAGTGATAAAAGAGGGTGTTTTCTTGTATTTTATTTCAAATAAAGGATTTTTTAAGTTTTTGTGTTTATTTACTTTCTCTTACAGATTAGTAATAAGAGAGTCTCATAGACCCTCCCCATCATTAAGCTAGCGCTTAGTGGCAATTCACCTCTTATTACCATGACTGCCACAACACCAGGGCTATAGGGAAGAGCTGGGTAAGGTTACCATCTAATGGGTGCAGCAATCCTGGGCACTGCAGGCTACTATTTTTAGGTTGGAGGGACAATAAGCATCCTGAGAATACCAGCCTCCAGCTGCCAGTTTTCTTATGGCTTGGTATCAAAATTGAGGGGAACACATGCAGGTTTTTAAAATTATTTAAATATTTAAAAAAAAAACAAAAAACTTATGCGGTTTCTTTTATTTTAACACTTAGACAAGATAAGCACACAACTGGGGACTGCAGTCTGTAGCAGTAGGGTTTGTCTGTGCTGTTATCAGAATATGGGGGACCCTACGCCAAATATTTTATTTATTTATTTTATACCATGATAGACACATATAGCGTCTGTGATTGGAAGCAGTCAGCTGACACACTGACACTCAGGGTGGAGGCACATCTCACTGCAACCAATCACAGACGCCGGTGGGCAGGGAAAGCAGTGCATGTGCATGAAGGTAAATGAGCAGCCCCAGAAGTGAATGAACAGCTGTGGGAGCAGTTACAGCCATGCCGGAGCCTCAGTAAGTAGAGCCCACTTGCTCCAATCCCCCTATCCTTTCTACCACAATTTTTAATTGCCAGATTCTGGTCCCCATAGATGTATATGGGGATCGACATCCAGCCAGATACCTGTGATCAATTCAGAAACAGAACCAGATTTGTTTTTTTTAATCCAATTTGATCCGCCAGTCCCAGTTATCTAAAAGTCTGCCCATTACTAATACTGACCAAATCCCCAATTAATTTGCTCATATGTAGCTCTTAACCTGCAAAGTACCTCCACCATGCTTCACTGGTTGCCTGAGGACATTGATTATAATACTCTCCAGCCCTTTGGCAAACAGCAAAATATTTAAAATTTTGATTCCTCAGTAGAGATAAGCCACCCCCTAGAGTTCGAGTTCGGATCGGTTCGTCGAAAGGAGGACAAGTTCGTCGAACGTTCAACGAACCAATTCAAACCCCATTGAAAACAATGGCAGGCAAACACAAACACATAAAAACACATTATACATGTACACATACAGTTAATAAACATTGCCATTACACTTACAGGTCCCCGCGACGCGTCCTGCACTCTGTCTTCCACCACTTTTCGTTCCGATAATCGCTGCGTCCTCCCGGTAACCAGCACTGATGATAGGACCTTCCGTGACGTCAAAATAGCATGTGATCAGTCACATGTGTATTATCTCATTGGCTACAGACTGGTCACATGGGTAGACATCATGCTAGGTCCAGTCAGTGCATCTCTCTGGTACACGGTGCTCATTTGTGCATCTCCGTGTATCGGCGAGATGCTCTGGCACATGGTCGGCTTCCCCGTTCCTGCATGTGGGTGCGCTTTACAGAGTCATCCCACATGCAAGGACTGGTTGCCACAGCTGGTGAATTGCGGCACCGGGAATCACATGATTGGAGCACCATTGCTATAGTAACCCACCTGTCAGCGGTGACATCACCACTTACAGCATGCAGCCTCTGCTCACTCTCACTGAGTGATTAGACTGCACGGGGAGCAGCAGAGTCTTCCTCTCATGCAGTGCTGTCTGATGTAGCAGAGCTGCATGGGTTAAAGGAGAAAGAAGACAGAAGACCAGGATCGTAGAGGGATGAGAGGGAGTAATAAACATGGAGTCTCTAAGTGTGTCTGTGTATTTATTTCTATTAACGTATTTTTTTCTGTGTGGTGTCTTTTTTTTTAACCCTGTATTGGAGATTCTTAATGGCCGGGTCAAACTTGCCTGACATTAAGAATCTCTGGCTTAATTCTAGCTAGTAAAACAACCCATTATTACCCAGCAAGCCACCCGGCTTCAGGGCTGCTGAAGAGTTGGATACAGTGCCAGATGATGGCGCTTCTATGAAAGCGCCATTTTCTGGGGCGGCTGCGGACTGCAATTCGCAGCAGAGGGGCCCAGAAAGCTCGGCCAAACTGTGCTGCGGATTCCAATCCACAGCTGCCTAGTTGTACCTGGCTGGACACAAAAATGGGGCAAAGCCAATGTCGATTTTTTTTTTTTAATTATTTCATGAAATTCATGAAATAATTAAAAAAAGGGCTTCCCTATTTTTTTAGTTCCCAGCCGGGTACAAATAGGCAGCTGGGGGTTGGGGGCAGCCGTACCTGCCTGCGGTACCTGGCTAGCATACAAAAATATGGCGAAGCCCACGTCATTTTTTTGGGGGGCAAAAAACTCCTGCATACAGTCCTGGATGGAGTATGCTGAGCCTTGTACGTCTGCAGCTGCTGTCTGCTCTCCTGCATACACCAGTGAATGGAGCATGCTGAGCCTTGTAGTTCTGCAGCTGCTGTCTGCTCACCTGCACACACTAGTGAATTGAGCATGCTGAGCCTTGTAGTTCTGCAGCTGCTGTCTGCTCTCCTCCATACAGACAGACAGCAGCTGCAGAACTACAAGGCTCAGCATACTCCATCCAGGACTGTATGCAGGAGTTTTTTGTCCCCCCAAAAAATTACGTGGGCTTCGCTATGTTTTTGTATGCTAGCCAGGTACAGCAGGCAGCTACGGGCCCCAGCTGCCCCAGCTGCCTATTTGTACCCGGCTTGGAACCAAAAATATAGGGAAGCCCTTTTTTTTTTTTAATTATTTCATGAATTTCATGAAATATTTAAAAAAAAAAAATGACGTGGGCTTCGCCCAATTTTTGAGTCCAGCCAGGTACAACTAGGCAGCTGGGGATTGGAATCCACAGTGCAGGGTGCCCAAGCTTCTGGGCACCCCTGCTGCGAATTGCAGTCCGCAGACGCCCCAGAAAATGGCGCTTTCATAGAAGCGCCATCTTCTGGCGCTGTATCCAACTCTTCCAGCTGCCCTGGTGACGGGTGGCTCTTTGGGTAATAATGGGGTTAGGGCTAGCTGTATATTATCAACTGGCCCTAAGCCAGAAATTCATGGTGTCACGCCAATATTAGACATGGCTACCATGAATTTCTAGTACAGATAAAAAAAAACACAACACACAGAAAAATATCTTTATTAGAAATAAAACACAACACAATTAGTGACTCCATCTATATTGAAATAAAGAATCCCCCTCCGCAGTAATCCTGGGTCAAGGGTTCCGCATCGTCCAATCTGGATCCAATATCATTTGATCGGTTTGCTGGAAGGCAAAGCAATCAGATGATGTGTCAGGTTCAAGGGTCTGAATCACATGACACAGCAGCTGATTGTATAAATGGCTTTTATGCAATCAGCTGATGCATCAGTGCAAAAAAAACCAAAAAAACTACACACTTCTGTGCAGACTCCTGTCCGACAGCAGCAGCTGATAGTTTAGCCGGCCGGGCGGTAAAAAGCCGGCCTCACCGCTCAACTTTTAGTGTCAGCTGATTTCGTCAGGTGACTGCATCAGCTGATCATCGCCAGGTCTTAGAAAAAGAAAAGAGAGAGAAAAGAGAGAGAAAAGAGAAGAGAGAGGGAGAGAGAAAAGAGAGAGAAAAGAGAGAGGAGAGAAAAGAGAGGGAGAGAGAGAGAAGAGAGAGAGAAGAGGAGAGAAGAGAGAGAGAAGAGGAGAGAAAAGGAGAGAAGAGAGAGAGAGGAGAGAGAAGAGAGGGAGAGAGAGAGAAGAGAGAGAGAAGAGAGAGAGAAGAGAGAGACAGAGAGAGAGAAGAGAGAGAGAGAAAGAGAGAGAGAACAAGAGAGAGAGAGAACATGAGAGAGAGAGAACATGAGAGAGAACAAGCGAGAGAGAGAATGAGAGAGGAAAGAGAGAGAAAAGAGAGGAGAGAGGGAGAGAGAGAGAAGAGAGAGAGAAGAGGAGAGAAGAGGAGAGAAGAGAGAGAAGAGAGAGAGAGAAGAGAGAGAGGAGAGAGAGAGAGAGAGAGAGAAAAAGAAAGAGAAAGAGAGAGATGAGAGAGAAGAGAGAGGAGAGAGAGAGGAGAGAGAGAAGAGAGAGAGGGGAGAGAGAGAGGAGAGAGCAATGCAGCCTCATTCCGTGAACTGCTCCGATTTTAGAGGTGTGGCCCGTGGCTCACAGCTGATATCCGGCTCCTCCCCTCAGTGCATAATTAAATTAAATTATAATTGCAAATAAATAATAATTATAATTTAAATTCTTTACCAGGGCGGCCGCGACTTGAACTCATGAAGTAATGCTCCCTAGGCAATAGGTCTAACCATTGAGCCACTGCCTCTAATGAGAAACATAGAAAGATTTGGTTATCTTGACCTCTACATTGCACAGTGAAGTCCCCAGTGACAGCAAGGCTCACTTGAGGTGCTGCGTTGAGAGGACATAGATCGCTCATGTTCTACGGGGCTTCCTGTCATCTTCATGTAGCAGAGCTGACAGTGTATTGTGGATTACTTCGGACCTGGATTGTTGTTTGGGGATTAATAAAGAGGTAAATGGGTTTTTTTTTGTCTTTTATTCTAAATAAAGGATTTTTCCCTGTGTGTGTTTTTTTACTTTCACTTACAGGTTAATTATGGAAGTTGTCTCGTGGAGACACTTGTCATGATTAACCCCATGAGCTGGGTAGAGTTCCGGGACTGCCGCATCTAATGGATGTGGCAATTCCGGGAGGCTGCTGGGTGATATTGTTAGGGGGGTGGGATCCCCATAACGTGGAGCTCCCCATCCTGACAATACCAGCCTCCAGTCGTGTGGCTTTATCCTGGCTGGTATCAAAATTGGGGGGAACCGCATTTTTTTTTTAAATTATTTATTTATTTTACTGCACCCAAGAGTGGCTGTGATTGGTTGCAGTGAGACAGCTGTCACTCATTGTGGGGGCGTGTCTGACTGCAACCAATCATGGGCATCGGTGGGCAGGAAAGGCACAGAATACGTGATTAAATAATGAAGCGGCAGCCATTTTCAAAAGAGGAAAAGCCGCCGGAGATTTGTGACAGCCGTGCAGCGAGGCGCCCGTGATCAGTGAGTAGGAAAGAGAGAGGGATTGTGTTACGGTTGCTGTGGCACTGGAGACTATGTTAGGATTTCTTGCTACTGCACATGTGCGAGCACTGGAGACTATGTTCGGATTTCTTGCTACTGCACATGTGCAAGCGCTGGAGCCTAAGTCCTATCTTGGAGCCATTGCACATGTGCGGGTGACATCATCGCTGACACGAGGTCACATGTCTCTGACACCTTCTAAGATGATTGGTGGCTGGTCATGTGCTTGTGAGACGTGGTCACATGTCTCTGACACCTTCTATGCCGATTGGTCGCAGGTCATGTGCTTGTGACGCTTTGCTCGGTGATAGGCCAGCGTGACGTCATTGCTGTCATTCTGGCAGCGGAATGGCTCTGGTGTCCTCCATCTTTGATGAGGCACAGAGTCTATATAAGACCCTGACGCACGCCGCATGGCGCTCAGTCCTTTTGGTTCCTGGATAGGAGTAGACGCTCTGTGCATGACCCTTGCGGCACCTATTCTATCTAGGTGAGCGTTATCGGTAGGGTAACACTCTTGTACCTTGCAGCTTATGCTGTGGTCCGTATCCTCGCACCTTAGTGGAGCGGACATAGGCAGGTGCTTGCTGCACATGGTCTGACTGGGCCTTGTGGTTCTACTCTGAGTTGAGCGCTATCGGTAGGGTAGCGCTCCTGTACCTTTCAGCCGTACTGTTGTCCGTGTCCTCGCACCTTAGTGGAGCGGACATAGGTAGGTTAGGTGGTCGTTGCCTTCTAGGGTAATGCTCCACTACGCTGCCTTCTTCAGCAGTCCGTATCCTCGCACACTAGGGGAGCGGTCATAGGAGAAGTTTCAAGCTAGCAGCCTTGCTGCTGTCCGTATCCTTGCACCACAAGTGGAGCGGACATAGGTAGGTGCCATATTGCACACACTACACCTAGTCTCTGTGACTGTTAACTGAGACAGGTGCTTTCACGCTCACAGACTGTGAGACTTCTATGCACTTTTATGTTGTATTCCTCACTCTTTTGCATTTCCACTCCTATGTTATTCTAATAAGGTAGTCGCTGTGACTTAAACAGTATACGCCGCTATTGGTCTTGGTGACACTGTGACGCAACAGTCTCAGTACCGCTTTGGTGGTACAGGTTTCCCCTATCCTCTGCCATACTCTGCAGCAGAGCTCTGCACGGTGGACCCTGACTGTCGGATAGCCTTCCATTCCCTTATTATCCGACAGCCCCCGTAACAGATTGTTCTGGGGATGCAGGACGCATGCAGATACGCAACGTGCGCACATACTTACTGTGAAAAGCCACGCTTTTGGTAATCTCGAACGTAACTCGAACTGCCGAACTTTAAGTTCGTCGAACGACTCGAACACCCCCCAAAATCACTCGAACATGAAATTGGCGAACCTCGAACATCGCTCAACTCTATTCCTCAGTCCACAGCACTTGTTACCATTTTTTGCACCCCAGTTGTTCTTTCCAATTACAATGGAAGCAATTACAAACTTTCCAGTATTAAGAATTGTGAAAACTGATTTGATGTAAATCAAATTTTTGAAGAAAATTCAACTTCAAAGTAAAAAATAAATCTAATTTTTAAATCTAATTGAGCTAAAAAAAAAAATCCTTTCTTCTAACTCTTTTGTTACCCTGTCGCTGTTTTACTGCTGACTAGAGATGATCCAGCCTCTAGCCATCTTCTGGCGCTGTATCCAACTCTTCCAGTTGCCCTGGTGATGGGTGGCTCACTGGGTAATAATGGGGTTGGGGCTAGCTGTATATTATCAACTGGCCCTAAGCCCGAAATTCATGGTGTCACGCCAATATTAGACATGGCCGCCATGAATTTCTAGTACCGATAAAAAAAAAAACACAACACAAAGAAAAATATTTTTTTTATAAATAAAGCACAACACAATTAATGACTCCATCTTTATTGAAATAAGAACCCCCCTCCGCAGTAATCCTGGGTCAAGGGTCCCGCGCCTTCCAATCCGGATCCAATATCATCTGATCGGTTTGCTGGAAGGCAATGATGTGTCAGGTTCAAGGGCCTGAATCACATGACACAGCAGCTGATTGTATAAATGGCTTTTATACAATCAGCTGATGCATCAGTGCAAAAAAAAACCAACTACACACTTCAGTGCAGACTCCTGTCCGACGGCATCAGCTGATAGTTTAGCCAGCGGTAAGAAGCCGGCCACACCGCTCGACTTCGAATCAGTGTCAGCTGATTCCGTCAGGTGACCAAATCAGCTGATCACCGCCAGGTCTGAGAAAGAGAGGGAGAGAAAGAAGAGAGAGAGAGAGAGAAGATACAGAAAACAGAGAGAGGAGAGAGAGAGAAAGAGAGAGAGGAGAGAGAGAGAGAAAGAGAGAAAGAAGAGAAAGAGAGAAAGAAGAGAAAGAAGAGAAAGAAAGGAGAGATAGAGAGAAAAGAGAGAGAAAAAGGAGAGAGAGAAAGGAGAGACAGGAGAGAGAGAAGAGAGAGAGAGAAAGGTGAGAGAAAGGAGAGAGAAAGAAAGAGAGAGAGAAAGAAAGAGAGAGAATGAGAGAGAGAGAGAAAGAGAGAAAGAGAAAGAGAAAAAGAGAGAGAGAGAGGAGAGAGCAATGTAGCCTCATTCCATGAACTGCTCCGATTTTAGAGGTGTGTCCCGCGGCTCACAGCTGATGTCCGGCTCCTCCCCTCAGTGCATAATTAAATTATAATTATACATATATTATAAATATATTATAAATATAATCTTTCTTAATTTAGTTCTTTACCGGGACTAGAACTCGCGACCTAATGCTTCTTAGGTGAGCGCTCTATCCACTCAGCTACTGACTCCATTGATAAGGATAGGCAGTAATTTGGTAATCTTGAAGTCTGCAGTGCTGAAGTCTCTGCTGACCGCGCGATTCACTTCATTGCTACGTGGAGCTGATACAGAGCACTCGTGTTCTGTAGCAGAGCTGACAGTGTCATGTGGATTACGTCGGGCCTGGAGGGGTATTTGTGGATTTTAATAAAATGGTGAAACAGGGGTTTTTTTGTCTTTTATTCCAAATAAAGGATTTTTTGGTGTGTGTTTATTTACTTTCACGTTGATCATGGAAGGTGTCTCGGGGAGATGCCTGGCATGATTAACTCTTTATTATCTCGATTGCCACCGCACCAGGGCAATTCGGGATGAGCTGGGTAGAGTCCCCCAGGACTGTCGCATCTAATGGATGCGGCTATTCCGGGCGGCTGCTGGGTGATATTGTTAGGGTGGAGGGCTCCCCATACCGTGGCGCTCTCCATCCTGACAATACCAGCCTCCAGCCGTGCGGCTTTATCCTGGCTGGTATCAAATATGGGGGGAACCGTATTTCTTTTTATTATTATTTATTTATTTTACTGCTTGATATAGACCCTCCCGCCGGCGGCTGTGATTGGTTGCAGTGTGACAGCTGTCACTCAGCTTGAGGACATGTCTTACTGCAACCAATCATGGGCGCCGGTTGGCGGGGAAATCACGGAATAACTAATTGACTAATGAAGTGGCAGCCATTTTCTAAAGAGGAAAAGACACCGCAGATTTGTGACAGACGTGGAGCGAGGCGCCCGTGATCGGTGAGTAGGAAAGAAAGAGGGATTGTGCTGAGGACGCAGGACGCATGCAGATAGCAACATGTGCACATAGCCTTACTGTGAAAAGCCACGTTTATGGTGCTCAAACCATTCTCGAACCTAACTCAAACCGTCTAGCTTTTAGCAAAAAGCTCAAGTTCGAGTTCGATCTCGAGCACCCCCCAAAATCACTCGAACATGAAATTGGCAAAGCTTGAACCTCGAATATTGCTCAACTCTACTGCTGACCACTGATTAACTAGAGCTGTGATGTCCCATCAAGTTAACATTCTAGTTAAATACCAGCAATAGCAGTTATATAAAGTACTTATTGAGATCACTGCAGAGGGCAATACTTTCGCCATAGAATTTCCACTCTTGAATTGTAGACAATATAAAGGACGTATTTGAGAAAAACCTTACCCAATTACAAATCCCACCATCACACAACATGTCCTCGCACAGCTCCCCTCCAGTCAAGCTTTGTCAAATATGAAAATAGACTCTGTCTGTTCATAAAACGTCTCACTTCTGATATTCTCAAATAACTTTACAGTGGGGTGGGGGACTTATCCATTATAATAAATCATATATTATAAATACTAAAATTCTAGTATTAAAATAGAATCTCTTTATTTCAGATAGCTTGGTGAGATTTCAATCCAAAGTACATGTGAATGTGTTAAATTGTTTAGAAATTAGTTTAGCTGAATCAGATCTACCATTCTTCCACACAAACCTTTATACAGTATTATGTCCCACACAACTTTCTACACAGTCTATTGCCCCTCCATATCGTATAATGGCCCTCAATACAGAATAATGTCCTAGATCGCCCTCCAAACAGTATAATGTCTCCCCTCATAGCCCTTCAAACAGTATAATGTCCCTCCACATAGCCCTCCAAACAGTATAGTGGCCCTCCACATAGCCCTCAAAACATTATAATGGCCCTCCACATAGCCCTCCAAACAGTATAATGTTCTTCCACATAGCCCTCCAAACAGTATAATGGCTCTTGATATAGCCCTCCAATCAAAATAATGGCCCTTCACATAGCCCTCCAAACAGTATAATGGCCCCCACCATAGCCATCCAAACAGTATAGTGGCCCTCCACATAGACCTTGAAAACAGTATAATGGCCCTTCACATAGCCCTGAAACAGAATAATTGCCCCCACATAGCCCTCCAAACAGTATAGTGGCTCTCCACATAGCCCTCCAAACAGTATAATGGCCCTCCACATAGCCCTCCAAACAGTATAATGGCCCTCCACATAGCCCTCCAAAAAGTATAATGGCCCTCCACATAGCCCTCCAAACAGTATAATGGCCTTCCACATAGCCCTCCAAACAGTATAATGGCTCTCAATATAGCATTCCAAACAGAATAATGGCCCTTCACATAGCACTCCAAACAGTATAATGGCCCCCCACATAGCTTTCCAAAGAGTATAGTAGCCCTCCACAGAGACCTTGAAAACAGTATAATGGCTCTACCCATAGCCCTTCAAACAGAATAATGGCCCTCAACATAGCCCCCCAAACAATATAATGGCTCCCCTCATAAACCTCTAAATGGTATAATGGCCCCTCACACATAGCCCTCTGAACACTATAATGCCCCCCTACATAGTTCTCCAAACAGTGTAATGGCTCCCCTCATAGCCTTCCAAACAGTATAATGGCTCCTCTCATAGTCCTCCAAATGGTATAATGGCCCATCGCATAGCCCTCTGAACACTATAATGCCCCCCACATAGCTCTCCAATCAGTGTAATGGCTCCCCTCATAGCCTTCCAAACAGTATAATGGCCCCCCACATAGCCCTCGAAACAGTATAGTGGTCCTCCACATAGCCCTCCAAACAGTATAATGGCCCTTCACATAGCTCTCCAAACTGTATAATGGCCCTACCCTTAGCCCACCAAAAAGAATAATAGCCCTCCAAATGGTATAATGGCCCTCCACATAGCCCTCAAAACAGTATAATGGCCCTACCCATAGCCCACCAAAAAGAATAATGGCCCTGTACATAGCCCTCCAAACAGTATAATGGCTCCTCTCATAGCCCTCCAAATGGTATAATGGCCCCTCACATAGCCCTCTGAACACTATAATGCCCCCCCACATAGCTCTCCAAACAGTGTAATGGCTCCCATCATAACCTTCCTGTTCCATTACTTTAAACTGTATCTGCATCCAGGATACTGAAACAGTTGAAAATGTGACGCCAAGGGAGGGGGGCAGTGCAAGCAGCAGGCCCTAAAAGCTCATGGGCCCCATAGCGACCCCATGCTCTGCCACTATTATCAGTATGCCATTATGCCAGCAGCTGGTGGTAAGCATAACAAGCATGTGTACCGCCCCACGGGCTCAGCTGCGACCGCCAAGCTGCTCGGATCCGTGCTCGAACTGCGGGTGGTGGCTCGAGCCTCTCAAGGACCCGGGGGTCACGTCGCTCTGCAAGGGAGGTGGCGCTACACGTGAGGATTTGGGGTGTTTGGATTTGAGGTGATAGTTCGTGACGCCACCCACAGGTTTGGGTGATTGTAGACACCACCGCAATGGTGAAGGTGTAGGGGCCCCCCGGGAGCGGTGTAGTAGCGCAGCTAGGTGTTGACCCCTCCGTGGGTAGGGGATGTTGGTCCCGGAGTCCGGTGGGCCGGGGCCCGGGTGCAGGGTGTAGTGTTGCGGTGTATCGTGGCGCGGTGCCTGATGGCACTGGTGTACTCACTCTGACACAAGACACTAGAGTCACTGGTAAACCAAACGGAGTGATGAATGGGGCCCGCAGCTGGCTTCAACTTTTCCCAGGTTAGGCTGGTAATGTCCGCTTTTCTCCTGCACCTCTGTATGTGAATCTTGACTCCTGTGCCTAAGCACCGGTAGTCCGCTCCCCGGCGTGTATCTGTCATAGGAGCCCGTTTGACCGCAGACGCTGGCCCTTTGGATCTCTGGCCCTTGGAGGTGGCACTTATCCGGAATGGTTGGGCTGTTGCCTTCAATCGGGACTTAGGTGGGAATGAACCCCTGAGGACCGCAATCAGTTAATTTGACTATGGTAGAGGCTTCTAGCCTAGTTCGGGGTCTGAGTACCCTGCCTGGTGCTCCGGTATCCAGTTGCCTCCCCGGTTTCGGTTCCGGCGGCCACTACCCTGCTCCCATCCCTTACGGTTCCACCGGTCATCTTCCCAGTCTCCTGCAGGCGGCCACTACCGTCTGCCTCCTTGCCAATGGTGACTGGGCTCCAACCCAGCCACCCGAGTAGTCTTTGGCAGGCCTGAGCACAGGTCTGCCTCTGGACACAACCTCCCTCCTTCACTGTCACTACCACTCTCTCCACTAACTTAACCTTGACTACTAGGTTCCCGCCTACAGGCCTGTGAACTCCTCGGTGGGTGGAGCCAACTGCCTGGCTCCACCCCCCCTGGTGTGGATATCAAACCTGGAGGGTGGTGACAAGGCTTTTAGTTTGACTGCTGTTACCTAACTGGGAAGGGGGTGTGTGTAGTGTTGTTGTGTCTACCTGGGACGACCTGGATAGTCCAGAGCATCACACATGCACCTATGCCATTGCAGATCAAGGGGGAGCAGCAATGTGTATGGTGTACTGTTATGTACACATATTAGTTAAATACTTTTGATTTTTCTCTAGACTTATGGATGAAGAGCAAATGAGTTAATGAACTACAGCTCGATTTGATATTTAAGATCACTCATCTTTACATTACAGTATGTTTCCACAGGCAGAACAGGTTATCTTAAATGGGGGGGCTAAGGGGTGACATTTCTCACTACCTTGCAATTTTCCATTTTTCCCTTTTGTGTTTTCTTTCCCTTCTTCCAACAGACATAACTTTTTTATTATTCCATCCCCATAGCCATATGAAGACTGTTTTTTTTAGCAGGACGTGTTGTAATTTTGAATAATACCATTCGTTTTATCATGTCATGCACTGAAAAGCAGTAATAAAATTCCAAGTGCGTCGAAATCGCAAAGAAAAGTGTAATTCCTCAATTGTTTTTGGGGTGTTTTATTTACAATAAACACCAAAAAAGGAGGAAAACGCTCACCGCTCATTCCTTGCTTGATGGTAAATCCAGGATCGAAGCTCAGACCAGCTGCAGCAAGCCGCACAATAGTAGACCACAATTCCAAAAATTATCCAGCTAGGCATCCATAGATGGCAATAACAAAATATCCTTTATTTAAATCATTAAAATCATGTATAACGGAGTTGGCATAATTACACTGGGGAAAAATAATGGCTCAGTGTCAGGACAACGCGTTTCAGCGATAACGCCTTCCTCAGGTCCAGGAGGGCACCTAAGGAAGGCGTTATCACTGAAACGCGGTGTCCTGACACAGAGCCATTATTTATTGCCAGTATAATTATGCCAACTCCGTTATACATGATTTTAATGGTTTAAATAAAGGATATTTTAATTGCCATCTGTGGATGCCTAGCTTGACAATTTTTGGAATTGTGGTCTTTCATTTACAATGTTCACTATATCGTAAAACTGACCAGGCAGTATTATTCTCCAGGTCAGTTTGAGCATAAAGATACTAACCATGTGTAGGTTTTTTTTATTTATGTGGTGAAAATAAATCCAAAATTTGAAAAAAGAAATAAAATGTTGCTTGTGTCGCCTTTTTCCGAGACCCATATTATTCTCATTTTTCAGAATATGGGGCTGTGTGAGGGATTATTTTTTTTACACCCTAAGCAGATGTTTTTACTGATACCAAACTGGGATATATGCGATGTTTTGATCGCCTCATATTGCAATGTTGTGTCGGCCAAAAAAAAGGAATAATAGCATTTTGATTTTTTTTTCCTTGTGCTATGTTTACCGATCGGATTAAATTATTTTATATATTGATAGATTGGACTTTTAGGAATGTAGCAATACCAAATATGTTTATTTTATTTAAATTATTTTTTAATTGGGCAAAAAGCGGGTGATTTGACCTGTTGTGTTTTTTTTATTTTTTTTTCAGATTTTTAAAAACATTGGATATTTGCTTTTTATTGTATTTAATAGACCATTTAAAGGACTTGAAGCTGTAATCATCTGATTGCTTGTGCTGTACATCAGCACTGCTATGTAGAGCTAAAATGATGATTCCCTCTGAACGTCAACTCTGGGCTGGCTTTCACAGGGAGATCGTAATGACAGGCGCAGAGGTTTTCAGCAGGCCCCAGGCTGTTATGGCAATAAAATAGCAGTATAGTAAAGAGACAGAGACTCTGTATCCAGATATATATCACTTACTGGGTTGCTTGGTGCAGCTTTGATAAAAAAACAACAGCTTCCTCTGCACAAATCTAGCAGTTCTCAGAACCCACCTCACACCACTGATTGGCAGCTTACTGTGTACACTGTACATAGACAAAAGCTGACAATCAATGGTGGTAGAAATACAAAGCAGAAGGACTACTGTCTACTACTGGGATGTGACAGCACAACAGGAGATTAATCATATCGTGTGTAAAGTATTTGTACAGTATGTACTTTTTTATTTTTAATATTTATGTAAATGTTTGAATGACTTTTTATGTGTCTTGTATGCTTATATAAGTGTGATGTGTGTGCAGTGTGTGAGTTAAGTGTGTTTGTTTTGTGTATATTTACTGTATGTGTGTAACGTTTGTCTCTATATGTTCTGTGTATCTCATTCTAGCAATGTTTGTGATATAGCAAAATTATATATAAGTGATGTGTTCAATTATGGCCTTAAAACTGTTCCAGAAAATAAAGTAATTATCCCAGAAAATTATAACAATTACAAATGTTTTATTATACACATGTTTATTTCCTTTATGTGTATTGGAACAACACAAAAGAACAAAGGAAAAAAAGGCAAATTGGACATAATTTCACACAAAACTCCAAAAATGGGCCGGACAAAATTGCTGGCACCCTCAACTTAATTTTTGGTTGCAGACCCTTTGGAATAAATAACTGCAATCAATCATTTCCTGTAACCATCAACAAGCTGCTTACACCTCTCAACTTGTATTTTTGGCCACTTTTCTTTTGCAATCTGCTCTAGGACTCTCATATTTGAAGGCGCCTTCTCCCAACTGCAATTTTCTATCATAGAATCATAGAATGGTAGAGTAAAAAGGAACCTCAAGGGCCATCGGGTCCAATCCCAATGAGTGCAGGTTTTCCTAAATCATCTCAGCTTTTTTTAAGATCTCTCTACTGGTATTCAATGAGATTCAGATCCAGGCTCATTACTGGCTAGGTCAGAACACTCCAGAGCTCTGTTTCCATCCATTTCTGGAGTTTCTTGAAGTATATTTGGGGTCATTGTCCTGCTTTATAACCAATGACCTAGGACGTAAACCCAGCTTTTAGAATGTCTTGATTATGTTATGTTGGATAAATGAACATCAAGATGCCTAGAGATTGACTCATAATTGATATTGTTGATATTTTTCAATAAATTTGGTTCTCAAGTTCTCAGACAGTTACTGTATCTTCTCCTCTATCTATTCTCCATGCTACAGACACACAATGCATAGATTAAGTCAACTTCTCTCCTTTTTATCTGGTTTCATCACTCCAGCACCTGCCTGAATCTAGTACGATCTTCATCAAATGTGGTCAAATAGATTATGATATCATTGAGGTGTATCAGAGTTCCCTCAAAGTTCAAGTCCCCAAGACAGCTTTCCATCAGACACTGAAACATCTCGGTGGCACTGGTTAACCTAAACAGCATCTGATTGAACTCGAACAGTCCCATAGGAAGAATAAAAGCCATCTTCACACAATCTTGCTCGCCATGGGGATGGAGTGTGTCTTTCATTCACCACCCTCTTAAAAATATTTGGGTGAAAAGATTAAAACAATTCACAATCTCTCACTATAAATTAGGTGTAGTAAGGCTAGAGAAATGTCAAACTTTCATCTGTTCAACCTTTTTATTCTATTCTGTATTTTTAAAAAAATATACATTTTGTATTGATGCTTGATGGGTGGGAAGGCTCTTCCTAATGGAATATCAGACCTGTGAACTCTGAACAATCAACTTTCTGCTCCTTTCTCCCTCTCACATGATGAACATCACTAAGTTATACCACTTTCCATATAGTCACTTGTGATAGTAATGTATAAAAAAAAAATCAGCTAAGCTAAATACAGAAGGTAGGCAGACAGTAATTCAGCATTATAGCATATAAATGATGGCATCAGTCACCAGGATCCATAGATACAGAATATTGTATCTCTTAGATGCTCTTTAAAGGTCGAGTTCATGATGGCAAGTGATTTCCAAGTTGGAAATTATTTAGAAACAAACTGATTTTAAAAGGTTATTTCCAACAATGTTGTACCCCAAAGACCTATACCCTTCTCTAAAGTGGGGCTTTGAAATGCCCCAATAAAAATGGACTCATGGCCATGCTTGCATAACACCGGTCCACTCATTGAGCACTGTACTCAGTAGATCAAAGATAGATTTTAGAGCTCCATTCTTGAACTCGGTGTGGATTACAGTGGTGGAACCTCCCAGGAACCATCTTTGCTACTGGATAGGTGATGGCATGCCAAGTTAGAAGTAAACAATAAAGTCAAGTCTTTTGTCTAGGTTAATGCAGTGTTTGAATGGCTCGCACTAGGGGTAACAACAGCATGATCGGATTTAGTGTGCACCCAAAGATAAAAATGGAAAACACCTGCCCTCCTACCCCCAGAAGTGTTCTGTTTATGGCTGGCTGCATGTGGGCAGATACTCGAACTGCCCAATTAGTGACTTTTGTTGGAGTTGAGGTCAAGTCCGGGACCCAAACCGAACTTTAATTAAAGTCCGTCTGAAACAACCAAACTGAACTTGAATGGGTCCACTCATCCCTATTAGTGTCCAGAGGTTGAGGACTCTTAATAGTCGGAAGCTTGGATTTACATTGATACTTTTATAGTGTGTTTTATCTTTATGAATGGTGTTCCTAAAGAAAAATTTATTTACTTTACATTTTTTTGTTTTGCCCAAAAACATAAAATGGATAATTCGAAGAACAAGTTTATTTTCTATGTTAGGCAAAATATCCTCATGTTTAGCATCACACCAATCCCCAAAAATCACAATGTTGGCAAACAACATTATAGTAGGGCTAAGTCAATCTTTTGAGTAGGGAATTGAATTTGCTTCAAATGTTGAATTTTGATCCACCTTTCTAATCAATGGGGCTCTGCGTCCTGAGGATATGATTACTCATGAAATTGTGATGGCAGAAGAAGTGAGAGTGTCCGGTGTCGAGCAGCGAGAGGCCCTCTCTGACTCACAGGCCCCATAGTGACGGTGTAGGCTGCCGTTATGGACTATAAGGTACTGGACTTGCGCAATGTACATTGCGATGTCTGAGGTCAAGTTGCGGTCAGAAGCCCCAGCATCATGCACCATGTTCATCATGCTCAATGCTCTGGCAAGAGCCAAATAACGAACGTTCGATTTGCATCAAATAGCTTTGAAGCATATCAAATGTCCTGGTCATGTAATGAATTAGAATTTTTGCAGATTCTCTCATCACTAATTACAGCTCAGAATTATCACTACATAAGTACTGAACTGTTGACTGAGCAGCAAGAAGTAGCAGGTTGAAATTAGAATAGTAGCGAGAGCTCTGCTTTTCTATGCATAGACAGAAAGGATAAAACTTTAACTGCATATTCAGCTCTAGGTAAAGTTACTTTGACCCACATAACATAACACTGGGATATCATGGCACCAAAAAAGTGTTTTGTGCAGTGATAAGTTATCGTATTCCTCTTACATCTGCATTCACACATCAATAAAACTTTGAGCCAATGTGTTGTCTGAAAAAAAGAACAAAACACAGACCCATAGAATTCATTGATCCACACATCAGGTTTAAAAATCGATCCACATGTCCGATTCGTGAGACTCAGATCATGGCATATTCTTATCCGTTTTGTGGATGAAACAAGGAAGATACATTTTTCACTTTATTATTTAATTTGTTTTGCAGTGATCCATTTTTATGAATAAATTGATAAATAAACATTCAGACAATTCACATCTTTCAGTTTTTAAAACCTGATGAGAAAAAAAATGGAATCAATACGAAGGTAAAATAGATGACATCATAAACAAATTGTTTATATTAGTGATGAGTGAGCACTAAAGTGCTTAAGTGCTCGTTACTCAAATTGAGCAGGTCTGACGGTCTCGACTTAATTGACAAGTACAATGGAAGTCTATGGGGAACTCAAGCATTTTCACAGCAGCCCCCCACAAAGAGTGCTGGGGAAGACGAATAATCACTGAAATGGATGAAATCAGTGTTCAAATGGAAAAAGGAACAGCATTGGGAAGATGCCTGGACACATCGCTGACTCCCAGGTCATGGCTGGGAAGTAACGCTGCTGGGCAGTAAAAAAAATTAGATATTTTTTAAAAAAAATGTGGGTCCATCCCATTTTTAAAAACTAACCAAAGTAAATCAAACCTGTCTGCTTTACCTTGATGGGTTAGGAAAAATAGATGGGACCCCACGCCATTTTTTTAAATTCTGCGTGGGGTTTCCACGCTTTGATAACTAGAAAGGGCAATGCAGACAGCTCCAGGCTGGTATTATAAAGCTGGGAAGTCCAAGGGCTATTTGGCTCTTCCTAGCCTAAAAATAGCAGCCAGCAGCCATCCCAGAATTGGTACATCCATTAGATGTGCCAATGCTTGTGCTTCACTCCAGTCCTTACCAGTTGCCTTGCTGTGGCAACAATCAGGATAATAGATAGGTTAATGCGGTTGATGTAAGCTGTGAAATGTCAGCTGGCATCCATCCCAGTGGTTAATAAAGGAGAGGAGTCTATCAGACACTCCCATTACGAACGAACCCAGTAAGTGTAAAGTTAAATAACACAGACAGGAAAAAATTAGTTATTTGAATAAAGACTCTCCCATACTTTCCCTCAGTCACCAATTTAATAAAAAGAGTTCCCATGAAGCTCTGACATTTTCCCCAGTCCATGACTGCAAATCCAGTGACTGTGATTAGCAGTAAAGTACAGCTCTTCACATACATTGGGTGACGAATACGATAGCTCTCATCAGGTCCACCAGGTCTTGCTGAGCATAGCGTCTGAGAGGGCAGCTCTAATGAGCATTGTAATCACCTGGCGCCTGTGAATAGATGCACTTTACTGCTATTCACATTTCCTGGAGTTGCAGTTGTGGATAGTGTGTTATGTCGGAGCGTCTTGGGAACATTTTTTTAATAAATTGGTAAATGAGGGAAAATATGGGAGATTGTTTAGTCAAATAAACTATTCTTTTCTGTGTTTTTTTTTACTTTACACTTACTAGGTTAATAATGAGGGTGTCTGATAGATAACTCTCTATTACTAACACCAGAGCTTGATGTCAGCTGACAATACACAGTTGACATCAATCCCAAAAAAATTACCCTGATTGCCAATGCACTGCAATGCGCTGGGGCAATTGAGAAGAACCAGTGGAAAGACCAGAACTTGCGATAATGTGATGCGCCAATTCTGGAGAAACTGTGGGCTGCTAATTTTTAGGCTGGGAATGGCCAAATTGCCATGGGCCTCCCCACCCTGATTATACCAGCCCCAACCTGTATGCTTTACCTTGGTTGGTGATCAAAAATAGGGAGGGATCATACGCCGTTTTTTCACATTACTTATTTATTTATTATATTAAACTAGGCTAATAACACCCTTTAGTTCCACATGAATGACACTAAAGTGTGCAATTGTAAAACCTTGCCCTTATGCCTGCTCTATTCTAAACTTTCCCTCCTACATCAACTCTTCCTGAACTGCATTGTACCAATCATCGCACTCGCGGGTCTCATATAGGACCCGATGATGCGATGCAGTCAACTAATCACAGTGATGACTGTAGACAACATTGCTATAACATTAATGTGCTTGGTAGAAAATCCTTACACGTTTAGTGGCTGAAAAATAGCCGCAAAACATGAGGGGCAGGGACTTAGCTCGTGACACTTGGCCGAGTACCGAGCATGCCTGAGCACTCCGACTCTCAATGGAGTATCGAGCAGTGCCGAGCATGCTTGCTCATCACTATATGTCAAGAATAAAAAAATTCACATGGATGTGTGAAAGTAGACCTTAGTGAAATCATCTTCTATAGTCACCTCTTGTGAGAGAGTTAAAGTTAAGTTTATTTTACACGCTGCGATATCGGTAACGATATATTGTCGGGGTCACGTCGGTAGTGACGCACATCCGGCGCCGTTACCGACATTGCAGCGTGTGACACCAATGAGCGACGATCAACGAGCACAAAAACGTGAAAAATCATTGCTCGTTGACACGTCGCTCATTTCTTAACCCCTTAATGACCGCGGGCAGTAATATTACATCTTAAATATAGGGACCCCCAAACAGCAGTATTAAAAGTCATTCTGGGCAAAATCTAGCCCAAATTGGTCAATAAGACCATTGCACAGACTTAAACTGACATATATATAAGCAGGAGAACGAGAGTCAAAAGGTGCCAAAAAAGTAAATATAATTTTATTGTTTACAATCATAAATGTGCAACCAGCAAAAAAATATAAACAGATAAAATCACAGAGGGGTGTGAAAATACATAATCAGGACCGCCAGAATGAATGGTATTGAGGGGTGACCAGTTAAATGAACAAAGCATACAGGGGAAATATCAGAGCGAATGTTATGAGGACAATACATATAACGTGCATGTGCATGAATACATATACAGTTAGGTCCAGAAATATTTGGACAGTGACACATTTTTCGCGAGTTGGGCTCTGCATGCCACCACATTGGATTTGAAATGAAATCTCTACAACAGAATTCAAGTGCAGATTGTAACGTTTAATTTGAAGGTTTGAACAAAAATATCTGATAGAAATTGTAGGAATTGTACACATTTCTTTACAAACACTCCACAGTTTAGGAGGTCAAAAGTAATTGGACAAATAAACCAAACCCAAACAAAATATTTTTATTTTCAATATTTTGTTGCGAATCCTTTGGAGGCAATCACTGCCTTAAGTCTGGAACCCATGGACATCACCAAACGCTGGGTTTCCTCCTTCTTAATGCTTTGCCAGGCCTTTACAGCTGCAGCCTTCAGGTCTTGCTTGTTTGTGGGTCTTTCCGTCTTAAGTCTGGATTTGAGCAAGTGAAATGCATGCTCAATTGGGTTAAGATCTGGTGATTGACTTGGCCATTGCAGAATGTTCCACTTTTTTGCACTCATGAACTCCTGGGTAGCTTTGGCTGTATGCTTGGGGTCATTGTCCATCTGTACTATGAAGCGCCGTCCGATCAACTTTGCGGCATTTGGCTGAATCTGGGCTGAAAGTATATCCTGGTACACTTCAGAATTCATCCGGCTACTCTTGTCTGCTGTTATGTCATCAATAAACACAAGTGACCCAGTGCCATTGAAAGCCATGCATGCCCATGCCATCACGTTGCCTCCACCATGTTTTACAGAGGATCTGGTGTGCCTTGGATCATGTGCCGTTCCCTTTCTTCTCCAAACTTTTTTCTTCCCATCATTCTGGTACAGGTTGATCTTTGTCTCATCTGTCCATAGAATACTTTTCCAGAACTGAGCTGGCTTCATGAGGTGTTTTTCAGCAAATTTAACTCTGGCCTGTCTATTTTTGGAATTGATGAATGGTTTGCATCTAGATGTGAACCCTTTGTATTTACTTTCATGGAGTCTTCTCTTTACTGTTGACTTAGAGACAGATACACCTACTTCACTGAGAGTGTTCTGGACTTCAGTTGATGTTGTGAACGGGTTCTTCTTCACCAAAGAAAGTATGCGGCGATCATCCACCACTGTTGTCATCCGTGGACGCCCAGGCCTTTTTGAGTTCCCAAGCTCACCAGTCAATTCCTTTTTTCTCAGAATGTACCCGACTGTTGAGTTTGCTACTCCAAGCATGTCTGCTATCTTTCTGATGGATTTTTTTCTTTTTTTTCCGCCTCAGGACGTTCTGCTTCACCTCAATTGAGAGTTCCTTAGACCGCATGTTGTCTGGTCACAGCAACAGCTTCCAAATGCAAAACCACACACCTGTAATCAACCCCAGACCTTTTAACTACTTTATTGATTACAGGTTAACGAGGGAGACGCCTTCAGAGTTAATTGCAGCCCTTAGAGTCCCTTGTCCAATTACTTTTGGTCCCTTGAAAAAGAGGAGGCTATGCATTACAGAGCTATGATTCCTAAACCCTTTCTCCGATTTGGATGTGAAAACTCTCATATTGCAGCTGGGAGTGTGCACTTTCAGCCCATATTATATATATATAATTGTATTTCTGAACATGTTTTTGTAAACAGCTAAAATAACAAAACTTTTGTCACTGTCCAAATATTTCTGGACCTAACTGTAAATAGCCCGCTCAGACACCCCCAATGCATAAATAGAGTCTGGTTCAATCATATGAATAAGGCAGCATGTACAAAATAAAGTGGCCAGTGCATATTAAAGTGGCCAGTGCATGATCCTGAATATGCAAAGAAGAGGCTCCCCCATACCCCACCAACGTACGTTTCGCCTATTTGAGCACCGTGCTCAAGTTCGGCTTCCTCAGGGAGGGAGAAGGCAGCGCCATGCTTGTTGTAGCCTAGGGGTTTATGTTCTGGAGCGCACACTTACTTCCACGCGCGTCACATCCTCGAGTGGCGCGCACTCACGTCAGCGGCGTCCCGATGGGGGCGGGTCAGCCATCAGGCGGCAACGTGCACGCGCGAGAGCGGGGACGCGTCATACCGCTCCTGCGAGAGTGCGGCAACCATGGCGACGGCAAGCACACCCACAGCAGGAGGGAACAATCGTGCTGCGCGTGCAGAGGTATGCAACCGTGTAAACATAGGACTCTGAAAAAAGCACAACGACCAAGAAAAACAATGGAAATAGTATTAATATAGATGGCAAATCTGGTATCCTCATATACTTGATTTTCATCAGGTGCAATATATCCAAAGTAGTAAAAGTCCAATCACAAAAGAAAGGGATGGCAGCAGTCCAGAAACAGAATACTGAAAAATGTACAAAAAAAACATGGGGATTACTAAGCGCAGAAGATGTGTGCGCTAACTAACAATGCAACAAGGCTGAGCATGGCATGTGAGAGAAAGAGAGGGAAAGCACAACAAGAATAAAAAATGATTAAAAACAATAGAATATAAAAGCACACAAGCCAGAAGAGAGTGCATTTATCGGACCCCGTGCTCTCGGATTTCCTTCCACGGACTCCGTTCGTTGCAGCACGCCGTGCCAAAAACCTGCAGGACATTCTGGTGGCCAGCCACTATGTCCCCCCTGCCCGTAATCCATTTGGCTTTAGGGGCCCAACTGTGGGCTGCTACAAGTGCGGCCACTGTAAGGCCTGTAGAAACGTGGTCTGCAGCACGACGTTTTTTTCGTCTGATGGGGCTCAGACATTTCAAATCAGAAAATACATTATGTGTGGTTCCATACACGTGGTGTACTTTGCTGTGTGCCTCTGCTCCCTGATCTATGTGGGGCTCACCTCCCATGAGCTCTGCATTAGGGTCAGGGAGCATGCCCGTGACATTCATAGTATCATAGTATCATAGTTTTTAAGGTTGAAGGGAGACTCTAAGTCCATCTAGTTCAACCCGTAGCCTAACATGTTGATCCAGAGGAAGGCAAAAAAAACCCAATGTGGCGAACAAGTTCCAATGGGGAAAAATTTCCTTCCTGACTCCACATCCGGCAATCAGACTAGTTCCCTGGATCAATACCCTGTCATAAAATCTAATATACATAACTGGTAATATTAAATTTTTCAAGAAAGGCGTCCAGGCTCTGCTTAAATGTTAGTAGTGAATCACTCATTACAACATCATGCGGCAGAGAGTTCCATAGTCTCACTGCTCGTACAGTAAAGAATCCTCGTCTGTGATTATGATTAAACCTTCTTTCCTCAAGACGTAGCGGATGCCCCCGTGTTCCAGTCGCAGGCCTAGGTGTAAAAAGATCTTTGGAAAGGTCTCTGTACTGTCCCCTCATATATTTATACATTGTGATTAGATCCCCCCTAAGCCTTCGTTTTTCCAAACTAAATAACCCCAAGTTTAATAACCTGTCTTGGTATTGCAGCCCACCCATTCCTCTAATAATCTTGGTCGCTCTTCTCTGCACCCTCTCCAGTTCAGCTATATCCTTCTTATATATCGGTGACCAGAATTGTACACAGTATTCTAAGTGCGGTCGCACTAGTGACTTGTACAGAGGTAGAACTATATTTTTTTCATGAACACTTATACCTCTTTTAATACATCCCATTATTTTATTAGCCCTGGCAGCAGCTGCCTGACACTGTCCACTAAAGTGAAGTTTACCATCCACCCATACACCCAAGTCTTTTTCTGTGTCTGTTTTACCCAGTGCTCTACAATTAAGTACATAATTATAAATTTTATTTCCTCTACCCAAGTGCATGACCTTACATTTATCTACATTAAACTTCAATTGCCACTTCTCAGCCCAATCCTCCAATTTACATAAATCTCCCTGTAATATAAAATTATCCTCCTCTGTATTGATTACCCTGCAGAGTTTAGTATCATCTGCAAATATTGAAATTCTACTCCGCATGCCCCCAACAAGGTCATTTATAAATATGTTGAAAAGAAGCGGGCCCAATACTGACCCCTGTGGTACCCCACTATGAACTGAGACCCAGTCCGAGTACGTACCATTAATAACCACCCTTTGTTTCCTATCACTGAGCCAGTTTTTAACCCAGTTACACATATTTTCCCCTATCCCCATTATTCTCATTTTATGTACCAACCTTTTGTGTGGCACCGTATCAAAAGCTTTTGAAAAGTCCATATACACAACATCCACTGCATTTCCCTGGTCCAGACTTGAACTTACCTCTTCATAGAAGCTGATCAAATTAGTTTGACAGGATCGATCCCTCATAAACCCATGTTGATACTCTGTCATAAGGTTATTTTTCTTGAGATACTCCAGTATAGCATCTCTCAAGAAACCCTCAAGGATTTTACCAACCGTAGAGGTTAAACTTACCGGCCTATAATTTCCCGGCTCAGTTTTTGTCCCCTTTTTGAATATTGGCACCACATTTGCTATGCGCCAGTCCTGCGGTACCGACCCTGTTATTAAGGAATCTGAGAAGATTAAAAATAATGGTCTATCTATCACAGAACTCAATTCCTGTAGTACTCTGGGGTGTATGCCATCCGGGCCCGGAGATTTGTCAACCTTAGTGATTTCGAGGCGGCGGCGTACTTCCTGCTGGGTTAAGCAGGTAATATTCAAGGGTGAATTTATGGTATCACTGGTCATGTCATCTGCCATGGCATTTTCTTGTATAAAAACCGTAGAAAAAAAGTCATTCAGCAGGTTGGCTTTACCCTCATCCCCTTCCACCATTTCACCAAGACTATTTTTAAGGGGGCCAACACTATCGCTTTTCAGTTTTTTACTGTTTATGTAGTTAAAGAATATTTTAGGATTATTTTTACTTTCTCTCGCAATGAGTCTCTCTGTCTCAAACTTAGCTAACTTAATTTGCTTTTTACATATTTTATTTAATTTTCTATAATTATATAATGCCTCATCACTACCTACCCTCTTTAATTCTTTTAAGGCTTTCTGTTTTTCTTTTATTGCTTCCCTTACAGCTCTATTTAGCCACAGGGGTTTCCTCCTATTTCTAGCATGTTTGTTCCCATAGGGTATATTTTCTGCACAAGCCCTATTCAGGATGCTCATAAAAGTCTCCCATTTGCTTTGTGTACTTTTATTACTTAATACATCATCCCAGTTTATTGCACTAAGATCATCTCTCAACCGTTTAAAATTTGCTTTCCTGAAGTTTAGTGTCCTTGTAGCCCCTCTACTAGACATCTTACTAAAGAATACATTGAGGCAGCCAAATCAGTTACGGACAGTACGTTACTTAAAACGCTACCTCGGCACTTTAAGATCCACCACAACTGCAATTCTGCACTGTTGGAGGTACGGGGCATCGACATGGTGAGCAGCGGGTCCAGGGGTGGTAACCTTAAAAAGATACTTGCCCAATGTGAGGCACGTTGGATCCACCGCCTGGATACGCTGGTCCCAAAGGGACTCAACGAAACAATGAGTTTTGCCCAGTTTCTCTGACATGCATGACTTCTCATTTTATCATCACCGGATTGATTTTATTTTTATCTCTCAGGGCTTGTGTGCTTTTATATTCTATTGTTTTTAATCATTTTTTATTCTTGTTGTGCTTTCCCTCTCTTTCTCTCACATGCCATGCTCAGCCTTTGTGCATTGTTAGTTAGCGCACACATCTTCTGCGCTTAGTAATCCCCATGTTTTTTATGTACATTTTTCAGTACTCTGTTTCTGGACTGCTGCCCTCCCTTTCTTTTGTGATTGGACTTTTACTACTTTGGATATATTGCACCTGACGACAATCAAGAATATGAGGATACCGGATTTGCCATCTATATTAATACTATTTCCATTGTTTTTCTTGGTCGTTGTACTTTTTTCAGAGTCCTATGTTTACACGGTTGCATACCTCTGCACGCGCAGCACGATTGTTCCCTCCTGCTGTGGGTGTGCTTGCCGTCGCCATGGTTGCCGCACTCTCGCAGGAGCGGTATGACGCGTCCCCGCTCTTGCGCGTGCGCGTTGCCGCCCGACGGCTGGCCCGCCCCCATCGGGACGCCGCTGACGTGCGTGCGTGTCACTCGAGGATAGACGCGCACGGAAGTAAGTGTGCGCTCCAGAACATAAACCCCTAGGCTACAACGAGCATGGCACTGCCTTCTCCCTCCCTGAGGAAGCCGAACTTGAGCACGGCGCTCAAATAGGCGAAACGTGGTGGGGTATGGGGGAGCCTCTTCTTTGCATATTCAGGATCATGCACTGGCCACTTTAATATACACTGGCCACTTTATTTTGTACATGCTGCCTTATTCATATGATTGAACCAGACTCTATTTATGCATTATGGGTGTCTGAGCGGGCTATTTATATGCATTCATGCACATGCACTTTATATGTATTGTCCTCATAACATTCGCTCTGATATTTCCCCTGTATGCTTTATTCATGTAACTGGTCACCCCTCAACACCATTCATTCTGGCAGTCCTGATTATGTATTTTCACACCCCTCTGTGATTTTATCCTCTTTTATTGCTGGTTGCACATTTATGATTGTAAACAATAAAATTATATTCACTTTTTTGGCACCTTTTGACTCTCGTTCTCCTGCTTATTTATAAGTAATATTACATCCAAGCGGTCATAATGTTACTGCCCGCGGTCTGCTGCCGGCAGCATGCCGCGATCGGCGCACATCTCAGCTGATTTTCACAGCTGAGATGTGTGCCTGCCAGGCACGAGCAGAATCGTTATCTGCCCGTGCAGTTTAACCTCTGTTATGGCACTGTCAATATGTGACAGCGCCATTATAATTGCGATTGCAGTAAACTTTTACTTTGCGCCCGCTACCGGAAGTCAAGTGACGGCATCACGTGACTTCCGGTGGTTGTCATGGTAGCACAGGGTCATGTGATGACTCCTGTGTTAGACATGAACCACTTTCACTTGGGCCAAAGCCGAGTGAATCAGAACGTGACCGTATCTGCTGTTTACAGCAGATAGATAAGAGCGATTGGATTGCTGATCGCTATAGCCCCCTAGGGGGACTAGTGAAATAAAAAAAAAAGTTAAAAAAAGGTTTTAAAAAATTAAAAAAAGGAATAAAACCTAAAAGTTCAAATCATTCGCCCCATTGAAAATTAAAGGGTTAAAAAATTTAAAAATATACACACATTTGGTATCGCTGCATTCAGAAACGCCCGATCTATCAAAATATGAAATCAATTATTCTGATCAGTAAATGGCGTATCAGCAAAAAAATTCCAAATGCCAAAATGACCTTTTTTTGTCGCCACAACTTTTGCGCAAAATGTAATAACGGGCGATCAAAACATAGCATCTGAGCAAAAATGGTACAATTAAAAACGTCAGCTTGAGATGCAAAAAAATAAGCCATCACTGAGCCATAGATCCTGAAAAATGAGAACTTTACGGGTCACGGACTATGGCGTAAAACGTGTGCCACTTTTTTCGGACAAACTGCCGTGTTTTTTAACCCTTTATATAAAAGTAAACCTATACATGTTTGATGTCTACAAACTCGCACTGACCTAAGGCATCACACCCACACATCAGTTTTACCATACAGTGAACACAGTGAATAAAATATCTCAAAAACAATAGTGCTATCGCACTTTTTTTGCAATTTTTATGCATTTGGAATTTTTTTGCTGTTTTCCAGTACAAGATATGGTAAAACTTATGGTTTCATTTAAAAGTACAGCTCGTTCTGCAAAAAATGAGCCCTCACATGACCATATTGACTGAAAAATAAAAAAGTTACGTCTCTCGGAAGCGAAAAAACGGCCGGTTGT
This sequence comes from Anomaloglossus baeobatrachus, assembly GCF_048569485.1. Lineage (NCBI taxonomy): Eukaryota > Metazoa > Chordata > Amphibia > Anura > Aromobatidae > Anomaloglossus > Anomaloglossus baeobatrachus. The sequence goes on from NC_134354.1 coordinate 72,036,136, forward strand.
GAAGGGGTTAATATCGTTGTTTCTGCAGGTACAATGTTATTCATTGTTCCTGCGGCATTACACATCGCTATGTGTGACACCGCAGGAGCGACGAACATCTCCTTACCTTAATATTTTATTTTGTTGTTTAATCAAATCTGATTGTATTATTATTATTATTATTATTATTATTATTATTATTATTATTATTTGTGGTGGTGCTAAGACCAAGTAGCCATAATTTCATAATTTACCCCTATGTCTATGTAGAGGATTTGGAACTAAATTTCAGAAAAATTAAACTTGACTAAAATGCAAATATATTTACTACTACTTGCTAGAAATGTAAGAATTTAAGTATTCTCTCTCTTATTGATTTTTTTCCCACTTCTTGCTTTATTATAATATTCATGTACAGTATGTCATTTACACACAGCAATCCACATATTCTTTATCTAATCTAAAATGTCAAATATGTCTATGAGATTTAATATAATTTTATCATTTCCATAGCTTCTCCCTTGCGGCTCTAGATTAGGTTTGAGAATGCCTGAGAGGTGGCACTATTTCCCTACAAATGCAATCACCAGAGTTCTATTAACGAGCAGCTTCCAAAACTGATGACCATGTATGTACTGGAAATTCTGTACACTATATAGAGCACTGAATATTTCATTGTGCTCTGAGCTAACTGTTCATTTTAAAATAAAATAAATATTTATTTAACATTTAAATATTTTACATATGAATAATAAAAATAAAGTTTATGCACCTCTGTAAAAAAAATTCCTTTTTTTTGTAAAAATATCAAGTTAAATAATTTCAGAAGTTTTTCCACATTTAATGTCACCTATAATCTGCACACTTCAAGCAAAAATCAAAGAGAAATAATGTGGTTACATAATGTAAATATGTACACCCTTAACCAAATACTATGTTGATGAACCCTATGAATTTGGTCACCACAACTAGAAGAACATACACTATATATTGTGTTCCAAATTATTATGCAAACAATATTTTTTCATATTTTCCTAAATTAACTTTATGAATTGCAGTCATTGTTATTTTCCAGTCATCTACTTTTCGAGTATAATTGAAATGTTTTTGATCAAACTGCCTATGAAAACAGTATATTTTTGAAAATAATAAACACTCAAAATGCACTCAAAATGCATGTTCCAAATTATTATGCACAGCAGAGTTTTCAACCTTTTTATTTTTATTTTGACAACCAAAATGGTCAATTGTGAAATTATAAGCATTATCAGCTTATTACAAAATGAAATCAAATAGTTTTCAAGTCAAAACTTTATTCTAGGTGATGTTACATATGCACATAGGACCTCTTGTTCGAAAGAAGCTTCTGAACTCTCTCGTCCATTGAATTTGTCAGTTTTTGGATGGTTTGTGCTTCAATTGTTTTGCATCTGGACAGAATACCCTCCCAGAGCTGTTGCTTAGATGTGAACTGCCTCCCGCCATCATAGACACTCCTTTTGATGATGCTCCAGAGGTTCTCAATGGGGTTGAGGTCAGGGGAAGATGGTGGCCACACCATAAGTTTGTCCTCTTTTATGCCCATAGCAGCCAGAGATGCAGATGTGTTATTTGCAGCATGAGACGGTGCATTATCTTGCATGAAAATGATCTTGCTGCGGAATGCACGGTTCTTCCTCCTGAATCATGGCAGGAAGTGCTGTTTTAGAAACTCCACATAGATTATGGAGTTCATCTTTACCCCTTCAGGGATCCTAAAGGGGCCGACAATCTTTCTCCCCATGATTCCAGCCTAAAACATTACTCCACCTTCTCCTTGTTGGCGCCTTAGCCGTGTTTTCATGAGGTGTCCATCAACCAGCCATCCTCCACTCCATCCATCTGGATCATCAAACGTTGCACGGCACTCATCGGTGAACAAAACAGTTTGGAAGTCAGTCTTCATGTATCATTTGGCCCACTGGAGCTGTTTCTGCTTGTGTGCAGTGGATAGAGGTGGTCGACAGGATGGCTTATGCACAGCTGCAAACCTCTGAAGGACCCTGCATCTTGTTGTTCGGGGGACGTTGGAGGCACCAGCAGCTTCAAAAACTTGTCTGCTGCTATCACAAGGCATTTTAGCAGCTGCTCTTTTAACCTGACGCAATTGCCTGTTGGAAAGTGTCCTCAATTTTTCCTTATCAGCACGCACACGTGTGTGCTGGGAATCAGCTACATACTTCTTGATTGTGCGATGATCACGATAAAGTGTCTTGGCAATGTTGATTGTAGTCATGCCTTGACCTAAATACTCCACAATTTGTTGCTTCTCAGCAGCCGACACATCCTTTTTTTTGGCAAAAAATGTAGGCTGCTTAATAATGTGGAACAGCCTTTTTAAGTAGTCTTGCCTTTATTTGGACACACCTGCCAAACTAATGTGCACAGGTATCTGCAATTGCTTTCAGTGATATAAAGAGCCCTGACACACATCACCAGCAATGAGTTTAAATGACAAAAAATTTCTAACCTTCTAAACTCTTTTTGCATAATAATTTGGAACACAGTGTAGAATTAACAGCAGTACAGTGAAATGCATATATTCAATGTTAAACAATCCTGCTCTGTCCTCTTTCCTAACTGGTCTCCCCTAAAGGGTACTGCACTCTGACTGAGGCCTAATATAGTTCCCTAACTGCTGCATCTGGGCATACACTCATGACACTGTACACAGGACCAGTCTGCTCTGAGGCTTGACGATGCGGTGTTGCAGGACTGGTCCGCTCTGAGGCTTGACGATGCGGTGTTACAGGACTGGTCTGCTCTGTGGCTTGACGATGCGGTGTTGCAGGACCGGTCCGCTCTGAGGCTTGACGATGTGGTGTTGCAGGACTGGTCCGCTCTGAGGCTTGACGATGCGGTGTTACAGGACTGGTCTGCTCTGTGGCTTGACGATGCGGTGTTGCAGGACCGGTCCGCTCTGAGGCTTGACGATGCGGTGTTGCAGGATCGGTCTGCTCTGAGGCTTGACGAGGAGGTGTTGCAGGACCGGTCCGCTCTGGGGCTTGACGATGTAGTATTGCTCACTTGACTCGAGGAGGACGAGGCTGGACTTTTTTTCTCTCGATCCACGGTGGAGATGTGCTCATCCAGGCGAGGTCTTCTCACACTGGGGCAGACCAAACAAACACAAAACAGTAGGGGAGACGTGGGCCATTCCATTGTACTCTGCAGGGGAGTCTCGTCTCTTAAAGCCACAGTACAACATAGTCTTAAATTCACAGTAAAGCCACATCCATAGTAGGGTCTGCACTCTTTTGCACATCTAGAATGGCAACCTTCACCCACTTTTCCTTAAAAAATTATTCCCATCTCCAAGATTCTATCTTAATATGTAGTAGGTATAATAATACTAATATTAGCAAATGCCTCCAATTAGACATGTAGTATAGTTCTCCTGATTAGCTATGTCACTTACCTCATGTGCAGGGCATTATAGGACCTTAGGTATCCATGATTAAGACCACTAATATAGTGACAGTTAGTTGCTAGTGGTCAAAACCATGGATACCTCAGCTATTGCAATGCCCTGCAGATGAGGTAAGCAACATAGCTAATCAGGAGAACTATAATACATTTCTAATTGTAGGTATTTGCTAATATTATTATTATTACACCTACTACATTCTAGGATAGGATCTAATAGATGGGATACCCCTTTACAACAGTTCTCCAAATCTGGCAGATAGAGAGGACATCTGTATACAGCGCACTCTTCAAGTCAACCCACAATTTTTTTTATTAAATTCAGGTCTAGGCCATTCTAAAACTTTGATCTTTTTCTAGCAAAGACACTCTTTTGTTAATTTTGAGGTATGCTGAGGGTTGTGCTGAAAGTGAAATTCCTCTTCATCGTCAGCATTTTAGCAGAGGCTTGAAGGTTTTGTTGCAAAATTGACTGTTATTTGGACTGGTCGTAATTTCCTCTACCTTGATTAAAGCCCCAGATGTAGCTGGCAAAAATTACCCCAAAGCATACAGTAGACTTAGTGAAGCTGTGTTGCCGAGAGCTATGGGGTACTCTGTTACGGGCGGTGTACTGCTGGGGAAATGTCACTTGCTGGCCGTTGTCCGGTTCAGTGTCCCTGGGGATGCTTTTTAAAAGGGGTATATTTACAGGGGAGATTAAATGAAAGTTTATCACTAGACACCACTTGCGGATTGCGGCTATGTAGATGGAGCCGCCGCTGCACAGTCTCACTGCTGGGGCTGGTGTTAATGATAGCCTGGATGTTAGGTCCTCCGCAAGCAGGGCCGGGCCCTTGAGGATAGGTGATGTTGATGGGTGCAGAAAGAAGGTAGGCCACACAAAAGATTTCAGTACAACTGGTGCCTTTACTCACAGTCTGTTGCAAACTGGTCAATCGAGGAAGGCTGGTCTTGACCGCTGGTCCCCTTAGTCCCCTTAGTCCCAGTGCTGGTTTAGTGACCTGGTGGCTTCTTTCCCCTGCACCTGTCTTTATTTGGTGCATCGCCGTGGCTTGGAGCATCTGGGGGTCCCCTCCTGGTAGTCTCTCAACGGTAGTCCGTATGACGGTAGCATGAACCCTGTGGGGTCGGAGTCTCTGGTCCTGTTTCCCGATTCTCCCATTGCTACTGTGTCCCGAACTTCAAGGTCAGTGAGGTCCAGTGTGCAGATTTTATCAGGTCTGCCTGGAGCGTTTGCCTGACCTATGATTCTGTACTCCGTTTGTGCTATAGTTCCGAGACTACACCACCGTACTTCACCGGCAACCACACGCCTGGGTCCTCAGATCACCGTCACACTCCTGTCAGTGCTTCCAATCTCTCTCTCTCTCCGTCAACGACCAACTCTCTCTCTGTTCTGACTCTGGCTGTCCACTGTCTGCCCCTCCCACCTGGTCATCTAGTGAACTGGATTAGCTCCACCTCTAGATAGCCATCCATTAGGTCCAACCCTAGTCTGTCACCAGTCTTTGGGGATTTGGGGAAAAACAGGGATTAACTGGAATGTTGTTGTTGTTACCAGCACTGGTCTCCTTGGGTCCCTGGGGATAGGCCCTGCATCCTGGTGGGGATGCAGTACCTTGTAGCTCCCTGATGGCTTCAAGGGTGCTGTATATCCTATGTGATGAATATACCTCAATCAATGCAAGTGTGTTAAGCAAGGCTGCGACAAATCTAGTCAGATTCTGGTCATGGGTATAAATATTGCATACTTGTGGTCAAGTGACCACCGTTCCCAACTCAGAACTCACAGCGGACAGTGTGTGCAATGTGAGAATTCATAAGTCTGCAGACACACAGAGAGACTGCAGACTTGTCATTTTAGACCGGACAATCCCTTTAACATGAGTTTACTTGTGATTGGCTAATTCTTATCACAACCAATCCCCAATTATAAGAGGATGTTTACACTTATGCAACCACATTGTTTTACTTGTTATTTTTATTTTGGCCATTAAAATGATTGCAATTTGTTTCTCAAAGGATTGTACAGATGGGTGTCAATAAAAGTGGAAAAAAGTTTTAAATACTTCCTCTTGATATAATTTTTTACATGACAAAAAGCTTAACCAGTGTTTGCAGATTTTTTTCTATATATTCAATAAATATATAGTACCAGTCAAAAGTTTAAAAACACCTTTTCATACAATTTGTTGAATGTGCCCAATGTAGATTTAGAGTAAAAGCAGCAAAACCCTTTGGGAACACATATAGAAGAAATAATAAAGAAGTGTGTGAAACAAGCCAGAATATGTGATAATCCTTAATTATAAATGATAATTATTTCTATTTCCATAGCACCAACATTTCTGCATCACTTTACAATTCAGAGGGGACATGTTCAGACAATATCAGATCTTACAGAGTAACACTTAATTCAATACATAGAAAAAGGAATGAAGGTCCGGTTCACAGGCTTGGAATCTATGAGGCAATACGGGGGAGACAAAAGGTAAATTGTAAAAAGTGCTTGTATTGTTTGGTCCAGACATTAATATAATAAATAGTGTGTTCAAGTAACGCAGCATGCACTGGTCACCAGCCAGTAAGTACAAGCACAGATATACAATGCTATAAAGTGCATGGAGAGTGTATAAACAAATAATAAGAGTGACCAGATTCTGAGGATAATTTGGGATTGGAAAAAAGGGATTGGTTAGGCTAGTTAGAAAAGATGATAGGCTAGTCTAAAGAAATTGATTTTTAGAGTTCCCTTAAAACTGTGGATACTGGAAATTAATGGAATTGTCTGGGGTATCGCAATCCAGAATCATGGCGCAGCACGAAAAAGTCTTGAAGACAGGAGTAGGAAGTTTAGATTACTGAAGATGTCAGATTTAGGGTCATTAGCTGAATGGAGAATACAGATAGGGTGGTAGACAAAGATGTAGGACAGTGCAGCACTGTGGTGAGCTTTGTGGGTGAGAGTGATGTTTATTTTGTCCTCTGTATCAGATGAGTAACCAGTGCAATATCTGGCACAGGGTGGAGGCATCAGTGTAATGAGTGGACAGGAATATGATGCTGGCTGCTGCACTGAGGATGAATTGGGGAGGAGAGAGTTTAGAAAGAGAGACTGATTAGTAGAAAGTTGCAATAGTCCAAACAAAAATGACTAAAAGCAACAGTAAGAGTTTTGTTTTTATGTAGTTTTTTTCAGTAAGAGTTTTTTGCAGAGTCAAAGGTAAGAAAAGGTCACATTTTAGAAGTGTATTTGACACGAAGGTGTCATGAGTGAGTGAGTGGTCAGATATAGGAGGGAAAAAAAATCAGAGCTAAATACATAAACACATAAAGACAGTAAACGTGCTGAGAGTTATGGTAGTACTACATACAGAGATGGAAAGATTGTGTTTAGGTATAGATATAGATTTATAGATATAGATTTAGATATAGATGGAGAAACACAGGGAGTTAAGGTTGTGAAATTCTGTTTTAGACCCCCCTCACTTATCCGTTAAAAAAATTCACTTGTGGCACATTCCATTTTGACCATCTGTGTGGCCATTCGTGTGTACATCCATGTGTCATCCATGTGCTATCCATGTGTACATGTCTCCAGTATGTGTGCCGTGCATGTGACATATATTTGACACATACCAGAGAAAAACACAAAACATTGAAATGAATAGTATTTTTTATGTGTTACAGATATGCAAAGATAGATAGATAGATAGATAGATAGATAGATTTTACAGTTATTAGCCAAATAAATAATTTATTTATTTATTTTTAAAAATGATGTGGGCTCCTTAACCTTTTTGATAACCAGCAAAGGTAAACCGATAGCTGAGGGCTCATATTATCAGGCTGGCAAGGTCTATGGTTATTTGGTCCTTCCGAGCCCAAAAATACCAGCCCACAGTTACCTCAGAAGTGGTGCAATACATAAGATACACTAATTCTGGCATACACTTCAGCTATTCCTGATTGCCCTGGTGCGATGGCAATCAGGGTAATATATTGGGGGGTTGATGTCAGCTGTGTAGTGTCAGCTGGCATCAATTACACCTCAATTACTAACTCAGTAAGTGTAAAGAGAAAAAAAAACACTCAAAAAATATTTTATTTGAAAAAACACTCCCCAGCTGTTTTTCTCGTCCACCAATTTATTATAAACAGAGCGTCCACAAATGGCAGCCTAAACAGACATAGAAAGAGAGAATTAAAGATATAAAGACAAGAGACTATCCCTCATTCACCAATTTATTAGAAAGCCAAGCTTCCAGCCCTGACGTAGTCCAGCAGTTCCCACGACGTTCCTCCATTGCACGATCAAAGGCTATGAAGCCTCGATCCCAAACTCCATAACCATTGAAATCAAATTATACTAACAAAAATATAAACTCAACACTTTTGTTTTTGCTCCCATTTTTCATGAGCTAAACTCAAAAAAATCGAAGACTTTTTCTATATAGACAAAAGGCCTCTTTCTCTCAACTATTCACAAATTTGTCTAAATCTGTGTTAGTGAGCACTTTGTATTTGCCAGATAATCCCTCAAGCTCAGAAGTTTAGAAGTATGTCATATCAAGATGCTGATTAGACAGCATGATTATCGCACAGGTGCGCCTTAGGCTGGCCACAATCAAAGGTCTCTCTAAAATGTGCAGTTTTATCACACAGTACATTGCCCCAGATATAAGTTTTGATGGAGCATGCAATTGGCATGCTGACTGCAGGAATATCAACCAGAGCTGTTGTCAGTGAATTGAATGTTCATTTCTGCACCATTATCCATCTCTAGAGGCATTTCAGAGAATTTAGCAGCACATCCAACCAGCCTCACAAGTGCAGACCAAGTTTATCCATCCCAGGAGATCAACATCCAGCATCTACACCTTCAATATTGTTCGAGATCGGCCACCTGAACAGCTTCCTGGAGATATTGCAACGAGCCATGAATTTTACATGCCAGCTTCCTTGCACCTGTTATCCACAAACCACAAGTTTCCTGACTGTGGAACTGTAAACATTACTTCCTCATTATCGTGGTTTGCTTAAGATCTGTCTGACACGTATTCTTTAGTCATAGTAAAAATGGGTCAGCCAGAGGACATCTCTCTCTGATACTGAATTATTGATGGATCAAATAATATCTGGGATCACTATATCTTTTGATTATGATCCCTATCTAAATCACACTCATTCTTCAGTCATATCACATTGGTATCACAATCGGTCCTTGATCCCAGGGATTATTTTCCATCATCAGTATTCCACTAGAGGAAGATCACTCGGAAAACACCATACCATGACAAAGAAATATCTTTTGCCACAAATTTTATTTTCTTGGTTTGTTTAGATAAACGTTGAATCACAAAAATAATCACTTTCACTACTATGTACAGTATATTAAAACTAAAAGCAATATTATCTGAAAAGCCCCCTTGAATATCATGTGTTTTGGCATTTGCTCAATATTCAAAGGAATCATTACACATTACATTTCCCGATATGTTACTACAAGTTTTATTAGTCCCATTTATGAACATATTGGCATAAGGCCATAACATATTATGAATTGTCCTTTCCACTAAGCTGGGTTTAAAAGCATCTACTGTATTTATATCTGTCCCAAAACTTATTTTTATATTCTCCATATGGAAGAAACCCGGGTTAGTCAGTCCAGTCTTATTTCTTGGTAGCTAAATTCCTCCCTTAAAAGCCAGATATTGTAAATTGGTGATTGTTTCACTCAAATTGCCTTGCCACCATGGAAGATTGATCCATCCCACTACGGGAATGGGTAGTATTCCATAGACGAACATTTTGAGTGTCTTTATCAGCAAGATGATCAGAACAATGTTTCCACTTTAAGATTTCCTCCATCGATACCAGGATATCCAGATAAGGGATACTGGTGGCTGTAACCGGAGAATGTGTACAGATCCAGCAATCTGTGTGTTGAAAATGTGATGGTGCATCAGAAATTTATTCGCCACAGGTTCCTCCTGATGTAGACTTGTCCATCCAATGACCAAAGAGGCAAACATCAAACACAGGAATTTCTCAATCTCATCACTATCAAGCTCTTCCCAGTAACCGATACCATGGATTCCGCTTATATACAACACCATCTGCAAATAGAGATACACTATTATTCTCGTAAATAACATTTTTCTTGTGGAACATATTCCCACCTCTCCACTCCTGGTCTCATTATCTGGACAGTATGATCTTTTCCGACCACTATTACCTCTGCCTCTGAGGGCGGTCCTTGGAGGTTTTGAATCCACATTTTTGCTTCTACATTTGTAATATTAGAGGATCCAAAACCTTTAGTACCCTGTATTGTTAATTCTGCTGGGGCTGTTCCTTCTCTTATTTCAGACGGGATTATCAACATCTAAGCCACCTTCTGGTGTTTCACCAATATCAAAGGTTAATTTCCCAAATTTAGCATCAGTACCTTGATTTCTCCCTGATAATCTGCATCTATTACCTCTCCCACCACTATGGCTCCTTTTAACGCTAAACTAGAACAATTTGACCATAATGATCCTTTGGTATCTGGCAACCCAATCCTGTTGAAATTGGTTTTACCTTACCTGGGGGTACCACGACAGTTTCCAGTGTACTAAGGTCTAAACCTGCTGAATAAGGTGTCACTCTTTCTGGTGTGCCCAAAGAGTGGTACCTTGCCTTGTCAACTGTTGGACTGATTTGTCTGATGGCTGCTGCTTTATCTGCTTCTGAATTAAACAAATGTTCAAGTGAGTTAGTAGGGACATGACCATTGACATGAAATACAGTGGTCTTGGTAGATTGCATAATCTCTTCAATGTCTTGCTACGCTTCCTTAACCATCTCAAACACATTTTGCTGTTCCTCTCCCCAGTGGAACTCATATTTGTTCCTCGTTACTTTGTACAAAGGAGCCAATATTTGTCCCAAATGAGGGATATGTTGTCTCCAAAAATCAAACAATCCAATATAAGACTGAGTCTCCTGTTTGGATTTAGGGACCGGAAAATTAATAATTTTCTGTCTGGCAATGGGCAAGATCTCTCTGTGCCCCTTATTCCACTGAATCCCTAGAAATGTTACCACCTGAGACAGTCCTTGAACCTTGTCATCATTGATTTCCCATCCTTTACTCCTCATATGAGCAACCAGTTTTGTCAATTGATCTTTCACACTTTGCTCCTCTTGTCCTTGTATCATTATATCATCGATATAATGTGAGATCTGCATTTCTGATGGTAGATCAAATCCATCCAAATGCTCTGCCACCATTCGGTGACAGATTGTTGGACTATGTAGCCATCCTTGGGGTAACCTGGTAGAGGTATATTGTCTCCCTAACCAAGTGAATGCAAATTGATCTTGAGCCTTCTCTTCTATAGGTATAGTAAAGAAAGCATTTGCCGAATCAATTACTGCATACCAAGTTCCGGAGTGAGTCTGAATATTTTCCACAATCGTTATTGTATCCGGAACTGCAGCTGTCAAAAGAGGAGTATTCTTGTTTAACTCCCTATAATCAACTGTCATGCGTCAGGAGCCATCACTCTTTTTAACTGGCCAGACAGGATTATTCCATGCGGTAGTAGTAGGGCGCATTACCCCAGTTTCTACCAATTCTTTAATGGTTTCTCCTATCTCTCTGTGACCTCCTGGTATTCGATATTGTTTCATAGCTACCATTTTTGTAGCTGGAGGTATATGTACAGGGGGCATTTTAACTTTGCCCACCACCACCAGTCGCATTTCCTTATGACAAGACTTAACCCCAAAGGAGAATTTTCCTTCTGTTAGATTAAGAGTCATCCCTTTTAGGACATCAATTCCCAAAATATATTCTGGTATAGGAACTACCAGCACCGTATACTTCTAAATTACCTATCTTCAAAGCTACCTGTGTCTGAACGCCGGTGATCACTTGACCACCCAGTCCAGCAATTTTTACTCGAGGTCCTTTTATTTTTTCTGGGTTTCCATGAATTAAAGTAGCCTCCGCCCCCGTGTCAATCAAAGCTGGGACTCTTTGAACATTTCCCCCTTTCCAATGTATGCTAAGATTGACGTAGGGACATTCGTCCCTTTTTATCAATAGGGGGGGCTTGGCTGGCTACCTATGGTTATTCACTTCCTTCTAAACTTTTCATTTACACAGACTTCAGTCTGTGTATTAGCCCTTCCTTCCGTGACTTTTGTGGCCACGGCTGCAGCCAGTTCTTCCCATGGATAAACTGACTGAAAATCTTCCCAAAATACTTTCTTTGGGGGTTTTTCCCCTTTTCCTTCTGATTTCTTTACTTTGGGGGTTTTTGAGCCCCCTTTCACATTTGTAGTGGTCACTTTTAGTGATGAGCGAGTACTAAAAAGCTCGGGTGCTCGAAGCTCGGGCCGAGCCTCCCAAGATACTCGTGTACTCGGCCCGAGCAACGAGCCCAATGTTATCCTATGGGAGACCCGAGTATTTTTGTGAAATGACCTCCCGGCAGCATGGAGAAACCCTAAAAATGTCACAAAAGTCTCAGAAGAGTGCTCAAATGACATGGCAACAGCATGGGGAAGACCCCTTGAAGCATTTATCACTGAAAAGTCACAGCTGTGAACAATTTTGTCCGCGTTTTACGCCATTTTTACGGACTCACCAGAAAACCTTCCAAAATGACCCCAAAATGATTTTTCATGGCGGAAATGTTAAGGGCACATACCCAATAGTGAGATAGAGCTGGTGTATGTTACTTTTTGAGATCAATACATGAAAGATTTTACGTGAAAACATTGTGTGGCACTCCGATGTCCCTGAGAAGAGACGTACATGAAGGCCTCTTGAGTCTAATGTGCCCATTTTGAGGAAGTGAGTCTTTGTAGTATTTTCCTTTGCCAGGGCAGTCCTAAATTGTGAGGTTCACCAATGCCCCTGCATACAGACGTGCATGAGGGCCTGTAAACCTGAAGTGCCCATTGGAAGGAAGTGGGTGTATTATAGTATAGCCCTTAGGCAGGGAAGCCAAACATTGGGAGGCTCCACGTTGTCCCTGGATAGAGACGTGCATGAAGGCCTGTAAACCTGAAGTGCCCATTGGAAGGAAGTGGGTGTATTATAGTATAGCCCTTAGGCAGGGAAGCCAAACATTGGGAGGCTCCACGTTGTCCCTGGATAGAGACGTGCATGAAGGCCTGTAAACCTGAAGTGCCCATTGGAAGGAAGTGGGTGTATTATAGTATAGCCCTTAGGCAGGGAAGCCAAACATTGGGAGGCTCCACGTTGTCCCTGGATAGAGACGTGCATGAAGGCCTGTAAACCTGAAGTGCCCATTGGAAGGAAGTGGGTGTATTATAGTATAGCCCTTAGGCAGGGAAGCCAAACATTGGGAGGCTCCACGTTGTCCCTGGATAGAGACCTGTTAGGTTCTTAGTGCCTCTGTGCTTGCATTTAAAAACCGCACGTGTGTGCCTGTTGGTGGCAGCTTTCCGCTGCATTTGTGTGAGTTTTGCACAAACTTGGATATAACACACAAGTCTAGTGAATACACATCAGCACAGCATTGCAAAATGCGCAAGGGCGTTGTCAACGAACAAGGAAGTGGACGTGATGGTGGTGCAGGCAGACACCGAGGTTGTGTGCAAGCTCTAATTTCGCCACAACAAAGGGCCACATCTAGTCGCTCGCACGTCCTGTCCCAAATTCTTGGGGACCGCAGCAGTACACCCCTCTTGAACCAAGACCAGTGTCAACAGGTTGTTAGTTGGATAGCGGATAATGCTTCCAGTCAGATTGGCACCACCACAAACACTCTGTCTTCCACACGGTCAAGTGTCAGTAGCCGTGATACTGCACCGCACATTTCAGAACCTGATCCTCCTTCCTACCACCAGGCCGAGTACACGTCCACGGACATTACTGATCCCACACTTGGACACTCGGAATAGCTGTTCGTTCACGTTTCCATTCACAAATTCTGGCCTCTCGCCAGCTCCTGTTGAAGTGGGCCATGACGAGATTGTATGTACAGATGCACAAATATTTGAGCAGCCACGTTCTCACGAAGTTGGCAACGTGTCTCAACAAGGGGTGGCCGATGATGAGACACAATTGTCAGGAAGTCAGGAGGAGGAGCAGGGTGCGGAAGAGGAAGACGACGTGGTGGATGATCCAGTAACTGACCCAACCTGGCAGGAGGATATGCAGAGCGAGGACAGCAGTGCACAGGGGGAGGGAGGCGTAGCATCACAACAGGCAGTAAGAAGCAGAGTGGTGGCCCCAGGCAGACGTCAGTCAACTGTTCCCCGGAACAACACGACACAAGGTGCCTGTACAAATGTTAGGTCTTCCCGAGTCTGGCTGTAATACTATTGTATGTATTGAGGATTTCGATTGCGTTAGGGCAATGACAACCAGAGACGAGTTCTTGGTGCAAGACATTTATAATATGCAACCAGCAAATATGTACATAAACGGAACAAAAACACAGTAGAACATAAATACAGGAAATACCTTCCAGGGACTGAGCGAAAGGGAATTCCCGGTACCGCGCACCGGACTCCCCCAGGGAGACCACCAACAGCAAACCCCTATACAGGGACTGTCTGGCAATCACCCCAGAAGCCCTAAATGCGCAGCAGCCGGGACACAAAAGGGCAATAGGTAAGTCGAAAAATGTCTGTACGTGATGTGAGTCCAGAGTGGTATTAAACGGAAGGAACCGGGCAGAAGTTCCGACCAAAGACGGCAAACGGAGTCCAGGTACAGCTAGATGATACCAGATGAAGTCCAGAGTCGGTGTCGGTTGTTTTCCAAGAGGATCCGAATAACAATCAGGAACCAAAAGCAGCAGGGCAGGAGCACACAGGAAGCAGTATACTCAGGCACTGGACTAAGCTTTAGGGGCGGCTTTTAAACAGATGGACAGGAAGTAGGGCAACATAACAGAAAACTCCATGTTAACAAAGGGCAAGCTCTTTCAAAAGAAAACTGGAAAACCAGGAACTCTGACACTGGCAGTTTTTTAAGTTGGCTCCAGATGATTCTAAAAAGGCCATTTGCAACACCTGCCATGCCAGCATCAGCAGGGGTACCAAAACTAGCAGCCTGACCACCACCAGCATGATCAGGCACATGTCAGCCAAGCACCCGACTTTGTGGGAAGTACAACAGAGTCGAGGAGCAGTGCTTGCTGATGTCACTGCTACGTCTTCGCTGGTTGTGCATGCGAGCCAATCCCCTGTCCATGCTGCCTGCGAACAAGCCTCCTCCACTCCTGCACCTGCAGTTGCCTACGCAGAAAGAACACCATCATCAAGCACGTCCTTGTCCCAGCGCAACGTTCAGTTATCCATTCAGCAAACCTTTGAGCGCAGGCGCAAATACACTGCCAACACCCCACATGCCACAGTTCTAAATGCTAACATTTCGCGACTGCTTGCGCTGGAAATGTTGCCTTTTAGGCTGGTTGAGACAGAAGCATTCCGCGAACTGATGGTGGCAGCTGTCCCACGTTACTCGGTCCACAGCCGCCACTATTTCTCCCTGTGTGCCGTCCCCGCATTGCATAACTAACCACGTGTCACAAAACATCACACGTGCCCGGAACAACGCTGTTTCAGCCAAAGTCCACCTAACCACAGACACGTGGACAAGTGCATGTGGGCAAGGCCGCTACATCTCGTTGACGTCACACTGGGTTAATATTGTGCAAGCTGGGACCCAGTCTGAGCGAGGGACGGAATACGTCCTTCACACACCAAGTTTTGCAGGCCCTACCTCAGTCAGGGTTTCACACACACTCTACAGCTCCGGAATGTCATGCTCCTCAGCCTCCTCCTCCTCCTGCGCATCCTGATCCACTTTACCCTCCACACCAGTCCCAAGCTGTAAGTGTCGCTGGCGGAGGAGGGGACGGTGCGCTCTCCCACTGCTCGGGTCCGGCTGACGCAGCTCTACGGCTGCTGCTGCTCGTTGGCTCGAGCGATGGCCGGATCCCGGGGACTCGAGCGGCGCTACTCGCCCGTGAGTGAAAAGGGGTGGTTTGGGTTTTGGGGATATTGTCCGTGACGCCACCCACGGTTGTGGTGATTGTGTGGACACCACCGCTGCTCTGGACGGGGATCCCGGGAGCCTGTGACAGGGAGCAGCTTTGTTGTTATTTCTCCCCTACGTGGGTAGGGGGGTTGGTTGTCCCGGGGCCTGGTGATGGGGTAGAGATGGATGACAGGCGGGTTGCGGGGCCTGATGAAGTGCATGGTCGCAGGGGCAGCGCTGTGCCGCACGGCACGGAGGTACTCACTCAGCCCAATGATGATGACACAGTTCAGGGTAAAACAAGTGGCTGGATGGACAGGTCACTCGGACGGCTGCGGTTGTTCCTCCCTGCAGGTTAGTGATGACTGTCTCTCCCTGCACCGAAGTTAAGTGTTGGTAGTGATGGTTTCCCAACGGTAACCCGCTCCCTGACCTGGATATGGGCCGGAGGAGCCCCTTTTGCCCACAGGCGCTGGCCCTGGGAGACGGTTGCCCTTGCCGGTGGCTGTGTCTCCCCTTCACGGTTGTACGGTTGCCTTCTATCTGGACTTGGCTGTTTGGAAACCCTGAGGTCCCCTTCAATAACGGATTTGGCAAATTCACGGCGACACCAAGCCTTGCCGGGATCCGAAAGTCCTCTGCCAATGGTGCTGGCTTCGCTTTGTATACCGGTCCGGTACGGCCGGGTCACCACCCGTCCACGGTCCTTACGGCAGACTCCAATCGGCCTCCACTGCAGACGGTCACCACATCCTGCCAACCTTGCTGTCCTGTCCAGGCCACACACCCGGACCAACTTCAGGCTCTTTGCTGTCACTTTTCTCCTCTCTACTACTTTCCTCCTTCCACTTCCTTAGCTTAACTCTCACTGCCTGTGTTTTCCCTCCTCCTCGGTGGGTGGAGACCAACCGCCTGGCTCCACACCCTGGTGTGGACAACAGCCCCTGGGGAAGGCAACAAGGATTTTGTGTTTTGACTATGATATGCCTGCAGGGAGTGTGGGGTGTTTAAGTGTTGTGCTCTGTGGCCCCTGGCTTGTCCAGGGCGACACAGAAGCACTGCAGCACTGCCTCGGCGAAGCGGCAACAGGCAGTGCTGAAGCTAATCTGCATAGGTGACAAACCCCACAATGCAGAAGAGGTGTGGACAGCTCTGAAACAGCAGGCAGATCACTGGCTCACAACTCTGAACCTAAAGCCAGGAAAGGTGGTGTGTGACAATGGCCGGAACCTGGTGGCGGCTTTGAGGCGAGGCCAGCTGACACATGTTCCATGCTTGGCCCATGTGCTCAACCTCGAGGTTCAGCGGTTTCTAAAGTCATAGTCAGAGCTGTCTGATCTGCTGGTAAAAGTTCGCCGCCTGTCTGCACATTTTCGAAAGTCACCTACTGCTTCAGCCGGCCTTGCCGCCTTAAGACGCCGTTTGCATCTTCCGGCACACAGACTGGTGTGTGATGTCCCCACGCGTTGGAATTCAACTCTGCACATGTTGGTCAGGATATGTGAGCAGAAGAGGGCAGTTGTTGAGTACCTGCATCACCTAAGCCGTCGGGAAATGGGTCAAACTCCACACATAACACCTGAGGAGTGGAGATGGATGTCCGACCTATGCACCATCCGCCAAAACTTTGAGGACTACAACAAGATGGTGAGCGGCGATGACGACATTATTAGCGTCACCATACCGCTTCTCTGCCTTCTAAAATGGTCTCTGCTCAGAAAACAAACATGATGCATTGCAGGCGGAGCGCGATGAGTTTCAGCAAGAAACAGTAGTGGGTGTGGGTGATGATAACACACAGCCCAGCCTCGTCTCATCACAACGTGCAGTGGAGGACTATGACGAGGAGGAGGATGAAGACATGGAGCAACTCTCTGGCCAAATTGAGGATATGACATGCAGTCATATCCTCGGTTCAGCGTGGCTGGCCAGAGGACAGGGTAGATGATGAGGAGGAGGAGGACAGCATGTTCAGTCATCGTGTCGTTCAGGATACTGAAGTGATGGCTGTTAAGAGTCTGGCACACATGGCTGACTTTATGGTAAGCTGCCTGTCTCGTGACCCTCGCGTTAAGAACATCTTGGCCGACAATCATTACTGGTTGGTAACACTGTTAGACCCACGCTAAAAGGAGAACTTTATGTCTCTTATTCCCGAGGCGGAGAGGTCAGGCAAAATGCAGCAGTTCCAGAAGGCCATAGTCACGGAAGTAGGCAAAGCATTCCCCTCACAAAACGCTAGCGGCATAGGTCATGAATCAGTGGACAACCGAGGCGTACAGCCGAGAGAGGCACAAGTCCAATCCGCCAGAGGTAGGGGAACAGTCTTTAAGATGTGTGACAGTTTTCTCAGCCCCTCACGTACCACAGCCCCTGAGGTGCGGGGTAGTGCCACAAGAAATCCTAAGTTTGCCCAGATGCTGAAGGAGTACCTTGCAGATCGAACAACTGTACTCCGACATTCCTCTGTGCCTTACAATTATTGGGTATCCAAGCTGGACACGTGGCATGAATTGGCTCTCTACGCCTTGGAAGGCCTGGCCTGCCCTGCTGCTAGCGTTTTGTCAGAGCGTGTTTTTAGTGCCGCAGGTGGAATCATTACAGATAAACGCACCCGCCTGTCAACTGAAAATGCTGACAAGCTGACTCTGATCAAGATGAACAAGGGTTGGATTGGGCCAGACTTCACCACACCACCAGCAAATGAGAGCGGAATTTAAAGTTTGCCATGTACCTCCACTCACCCATGGGTACACACTTCTGGAGTTTGGCTAATCGCTGGACTGCTCCTCCTTCTCCTCATGCGCCACCATGATGATGACCGTTACAAATTGCAATACTTAGGCCTTTGTTTCAGGTATACCCCCAGTGGTAAATTTTTTCGCCCATTCTTTGCAGAATGGACATTACAACGACAGGAGACCCACTCCTTTGCAATGGGAACAATGTTTTGAGGCCCTCATGCACGTCTCTATCCAGGGACAACGTGGAGCCTGACGCTGCCACCGACTGCCACACACGTGCTGTTTTTAAATGCAAGCACGGACGCAATAAGAACCTAACTGGTTTTTAGGAGCGACAATTACTGAGAAGTCTGACACTATCAGACACTGCTGACTGACGTGTATTATACACTAGACTTGTGCGTTATATAATAGTTTGTGCAAAACGCGCACCTGTACCCTGCCACCGACTGCCACACACGTGCTGTTTTTAAATGCAAGCACGGACGCAATAAGAACCTAACTGGTTTTTAGGAGCGACAATTACTGAGAAGTCTGACACTATCAGACACTGCTGACTGACGTGTATTATACACTAGACTTGTGCGTTATATAATAGTTTGTGCAAAACGCGCACCTGTACCCTGCCACCGACTGCCACACACGTGCTGTTTTTAAATGCAAGCACGGACGCAATAAGAACCTAACTGGTTTTTAGGAGCGACAATTACTGAGAAGTCTGACACTATCAGACACTGCTGACTGACGTGTATTATACACTAGACTTGTGCGTTATATAATAGTTTGTGCAAAACGCGCACCTGTACCCTGCCACCGACTGCCACACACGTGCTGTTTTTAAATGCAAGCACGGACGCAATAAGAACCTAACTGGTTTTTAGGAGCGACAATTACTGAGAAGTCTGACACTATCAGACACTGCTGACTGACGTGTATTATACACTAGACTTGTGCGTTATATAATAGTTTGTGCAAAACGCGCACCTGTACCCTGCCACCGACTGCCACACACGTGCTGTTTTTAAATGCAAGCACGACGCAATAAGAACCTAACTGGTTTTTAGGAGCGACAATTACTGAGAAGTCTGACACTATCAGACACTGCTGACTGACGTGTATTATACACTAGACTTGTGCGTTATATAATAGTTTGTGCAAAACGCGCACCTGTACCCTGCCACCGACTGCCACACACGTGCTGTTTTTAAATGCAAGCACGGACGCAATAAGAACCTAACTGGTTTTTAGGAGCGACAATTACTGAGAAGTCTGACACTATCAGACACTGCTGACTGACGTGTATTATACACTAGACTTGTGCGTTATATAATAGTTTGTGCAAAACGCGCACCTGTACCCTGCCACCGACTGCCACACACGTGCTGTTTTTAAATGCAAGCACGGACGCAATAAGAACCTAACTGGTTTTTAGGAGCGACAATTACTGAGAAGTCTGACACTATCAGACACTGCTGACTGACGTGTATTATACACTAGACTTGTGCGTTATATAATAGTTTGTGCAAAACGCGCACCTGTACCCTGCCACCGACTGCCACACACGTGCTGTTTTTAAATGCAAGCACGGACGCAATAAGAACCTAACTGGTTTTTAGGAGCGACAATTACTGAGAAGTCTGACACTATCAGACACTGCTGACTGACGTGTATTATACACTAGACTTGTGCGTTATATAATAGTTTGTGCAAAACGCGCACCTGTACCCTGCCACCGACTGCCACACACGTGCTGTTTTTAAATGCAAGCACGGACGCAATAAGAACCTAACTGGTTTTTAGGAGCGACAATTACTGAGAAGTCTGACACTATCAGACACTGCTGACTGACGTGTATTATACACTAGACTTGTGCGTTATATAATAGTTTGTGCAAAACGCGCACCTGTACCCTGCCACCGACTGCCACACACGTGCTGTTTTTAAATGCAAGCACGGACGCAATAAGAACCTAACTGGTTTTTAGGAGCGACAATTACTGAGAAGTCTGACACTATCTGGACTGTTTTACACTGTGTACACCAGCCCCAGATATGATGAAGGCTGGTATACGGTCACCACTAGGAATGGCTATATATACCCTGCCTGCCTGCCTGTATACTGCTACAATAGTCCTGACAAGGACTCTTCTGGTCACTAGCCTGTATTCCGACCTGGCTATACCCTGCCTGTATATAGCAACAATAGTCCTGAGAAGGACTCTGCTACTGTACTCCGACCTGGCTATACCCTGCCTGCCTGTATACAACTAGAATAGTCCTGAGAAGGACTTCTGGTCACACTGTTTGCAGCCCTGCTCCGGAACTAACTATAAAGGGCCGCAAAGCTTTCCCTGAATCAGCGACACTCTCCCTACACTCACTGTCAGAATAGCTGTGAGCAGAGCACAGCGCGCCGGCCTATATAAAGGCTCGGTGACGCTGTGCAGGCCGGCCAATCACTGCAATTCCACAACTAACAGGGCTGTGGCATTGCAGTGGTCTGCCAGCCAATCCCTGCATGAGGGCTGGCTCTCAAAAGAGCGCCAACATGCAGAAATGAAGACCACGAGTAAAGCACGAGTATCGCGAGATTACTCGGTCCCCGCCGAGCAGCCCGAGTACAGTGATACTCGTGCGAGTACCGAGTAGTAACAAGCATGCTCGCTCATCACTAGTCACTTTCTTTGCGGATAGAACTTTCTGTTTTGTACAACTTCCATAATTCTCCTGTCTCCTTTCCATCAATCCTTTCCTTATTGATCCCGGCTGTAAGCAAAACCTGAAAAATGACTTTGCGAGACACCCGTGGGGCCTCCCCTACTGATTTCCCTTTCCAATCAGGATTGTCTGGCTTACTGTTACCAAGATGGCCTCCAGGGGACGATTTATCCCACTGTCCCATATCCTGTAACTCCCTCATCCTCCCTAGAAAAAATAACTGTTTTGTATGATGGCGGAGCATGTTTAACCAGCCTATTTCTTATGCTGGCTGTCAATGGGTACTGGAGATAATCATCATCCATTCCCAATAGAGGAAGAGCATTCCTCATTGCTTCTTCCTTCAGCCTTTCCATACCATCTTTTAAGGTATACCAAGGTTTATCATTGATAAGAAAGTCTGCTTCTGATGGATATTTGTCCAGAAAAGCATGGGTTAGGATCATGATTAAGTTTTGAGTACCATGCTCATTATGATCAACAAAATAATTTTTTATTGATCTCTGAATTACTGGGTCCTGAGACATGGTGACAAATGTTGCAACATCTCCGGCGTCAAAGTGCACTCCACCTCCTCCGAGATCGTGCACCCTGACCAACCAGGATATTTCTCCTTCTCCTGGTTTTTATCTAAACTGTGTTAAAATGCTATCAACTTCTCCCTGAGAGTAATCTTCAATGGGTACTCGATTTTTTACATGAGGAATCGTTCTCTCATTTGTTATGGCATTACCATCTTCGTCATATTGCAGATTTCCCTGACCATCCCAGACATGTTCTCGGATGATCTCATTCTCTGTCCTCTCTAGGCGCCTCCTTGCTGGATTAGCCTGAATTTTCCCTTTATGGTAATCCTCCTCATCAGATGATGAAGATGAATCCCACAAATCACCATCCCAAGTATCGGGATCCCAGTTTATAGAAGCTGAGGCGATACTTTTATGCACTTTGGTTTTATTTACTTTTCCTCTTCTGTTCTTGTACTTATTTTGAGCAATATTTACGGCAGCTTTTTCTGCCACATTCTGATAATGTTCCAATTTATCCTTCAACAGTCTGGTATTACATTCCAGAACTGTTTTCTGGCCACCTAATTCTATCATGTTTTGTTCCATCTGGGAACTTTTCTTCTGCATCTTTAGATTACGCTCATGCATCTTGCGATATGCACTTCCCAAAATCCAGATGCGCCGTCCTAAAGACACTACATCACCTGCTTTTACAGGGATACTACTGAGTACATTCACAACATCAGTAGGTACACTACCCTTGACATCACCTGCTTTCACAGGGACACTACTGAGTACATTCACAACATCAGTAGCTTCACAACCCTTGAGCTTATTCTGCCATTGTTCTGCCAATCAACAATTGACCAATTCATGTGCTATAAGATTGTAGGGAGCCTCAGTCCAGCCGGGGAACTCTACAACAACCTTAACATTATCATTAAGTTTTCTGAACATTTTGACACTATGGATTGAAAAAATATCTGGAAATTTGCCAAATATATGTTTTTCATTTCTAAATTACAAAAATTCGTTAATTACTTCTTATAGAAGTAATCCTGCCAACTACGCCAATTTATATCTTGCTAAATTCTCCTAAAAAGGGGGCTGAAAGCCCGTACTTATGAAGCGCTAACTGATATCCTAATCAGGCACGAATACTAAGATTCTTTACAGCAAGATGCTATTTATTTTAATAGCACATGAATAGTCAATGGTACATAGGCATTAGAACTACTTTATAATCATAGAGTCTTATACAATAACAGAAATATGCATCAACATTACCGTTTATGTTGTAGCAATCCTTTCTCATCGGAGGGACTCGATTAATGAGTAGGAAACAACATGGTATCTTGCATCACAGGAACAGTGCGTCCACTTGAGCGTCCTGGAAATGTCCCTAATCATTAAGCGAGTCCTGTCTTTTTGTAGGAAAATTTGTAGTCATGTGCAAATGCAGTATTGCAATTGTGACCAGCATGTGACAGCTGAGTCATGTTCATGTAACTTGACCACAAACTGCTGTGGGAACCAGTAGCTTCCTGCACATTTCCTGCACATTTAGCCAGTTGATAACTGGCCGACCACAGTTTCTTGGAGATATTGCAAGGAGCCGTGAATTTTACATGCCAGCTTCCTTGCACCTGTTATCCACAAACCACAAGTTTCCTGACTGTGGAACTGTAAATGTTACTTCCTCATTATCGTGGTTTGCTTAAGATCTGTCTGACACGTATTCTTTGGTCAAAGTAAAATGGGTCAGCCAGAGGACATCTCTCTCTGATACTGAATTATTGATGGATCAAATAATATCTGGGATCACTATATCTTTTGATTATGATCCCTATCTAAACCACACTCATTCTTCAGTCATATCACATTGATATCACAGTCATTCTCTGTCCACCTAGCCTAATTGGCAGCTCCTCAGTGCTCCCCTCCTCTTGGCTAGTAAAATCAGATACTGATCAGTAGAGGCTATAGATGAGGGTTCATTTGTTTGGGTTGAGATTTCATAGACTCAAACTTCTCAGGTCTCTTACTCTTTAGATGTTCATTTTACTGATCAGGCTTATACAGATATTCAGCATGAGCAAAGTAAGTAATCCAGCTTCATCGATCCAAAAGATTTACTCAATAATGTATAGTTGTATATTTTTTAATGTAAGTCAGGGACTGCAGTGTTATGCTCGCCGGCGAGCAGAGATGTTAGTAAACCCACTGGGCACACACAGAAAACCCAGAAGGATTTGACTGTGGACCTGAGCCTGGTCTTCTCCAGAGCCCCTAATGGTGAGGGTGTTATGCTGCAGGTTTGAATCTGGGTGCTACTTGGGAAGACTTGTGCTGCATCGGCTGGCCTCAGGGGTACGAGAGTGACAGTCTCTGGCAATAGGTGGTGGAGGCAGCAGGTGTTGGGAATCCGTACGGAATGGATGGATGGACAGATGGATGATACAGCAGCAGCATCCAGCATGAATAGTTATAAAGACAGGTATCATATAAGTCAGCAGGCGTTTGACGATACTTCATGGCAGCGGGTATTGTGTTAGGTAGCCGGGGTTGCGGCTCGCAACAGCAGGTAGGGATACGGCAGCAGCTCTCTGTAATGCAATTAGGTATCAACAAACAGAACTAGTACAATGTATCAGCGGCAGCACAATGCTAGGGGACGTGAGAACTAACAACGTATTAGGCTTGTTTGCCCAGGCACCACTGATAGGGCAAAGGTGCCTTAAGTACCTGCGGCCTCCCAGCTGACCCGGGATGTACATCAGGATTAGCAGGATGCTGGCCTTTTCAGAAAGTGGGCGTGGCAGCGGGCACGCTCTACGGGCAGAGACTGGGAACTTGCCAGGTGTACAGACGCTCTGAGAGACTGCAGCATAGGACGGGGATGGGACCACAGCCGCAGAACACCTGGACAGGTGAAGGAACAGACGTCCTTGCTGGAGGAAGGAAGCAGGAGAGTGCAAGGATGCCGGCATGGGAGTTACACGTAGATATCTGGACCAAGTCAAATTATGTGACATGCATACTGTTGGGTGTACCTTCCTCTATGTATCCCGATCAAAACTGAGTAATTATATGCATTTACCCATGTATAGAACCACTTTATTTTTTTCAAGACCTCTATGATTTGCAATAATATTGACTTTACTTCCTATAGCATAGTATGCCATTTAAAAATAAAAAAAATCACTAAATGAAGGAAAATATGCAATGCAGCTATATTTTTAGAATAGTTATTTCCTTTATGAATAATAATTCATAATTGCATATATAGGCATGCAAACATAGCATTTCAGAAATTACATTCAAGACCTTGATAAATTATACTCATATCTGGATCCTGTTTCCTAAAATTGCTTCATTTTCTTAAGTCACAGGCAATGAACCTCTTTGTTAATACATGTATCTCCATATGGTGGCGGATCGATGTTAGTGCAAACTTGGAAATCAATGATAATCATTCAGCAGGTTATTTAAAATGCATTTCTTTTGTTGTTCTATTGCCCTAACACACTGACAGACATGATGAATAATGCAAGTGTTAAAATGTGATTGTCTGTATTAAAACTTCATACGTATACACACTGAATGGTGCTGACCTTTGCCACGTCTTCTACATCATAACTTGAGTTAGGGTCGTTTATATGAGACATCTTAATTACGGTATCCCAGGCAATCAGAAAAATCATTTTCTTCACAATTGCCTCATGCTTCCAAATATAATCCCGAAGACTGCATATAGGAGCCAATGGAAATAATGTAATTGAAATGTGAAGGAATATAAAGGAAAAATATATAATTATATATTAGAAGCAATATTTTAATAAATTTGCAATGTACTAAATAATCTAATGGAATCTGAACAATTAGGATGTACAACCCCAATTCCAACAAAAGTTGAGATGCAAAGTAAAATGTGAAGAAAATAGGAGTGATATGATTTGGAAATATCTTATAGCCATATTTTATTCACAACAAAACTTAGAACACTGATCAGAAGTTGAACATTAGAAATTTTTCAATTTAACTTAAAAAACTTTAACTCATTTAGAAATTCATGGCAGTAACACGTCTTAAAAACGTTGAGTCAAGGCCTTGTCTATCATTTTTTAGCATCCCCTTATAATGGGGTGTGATGGGATTAATGGGGACCGGGGCTCCTAAAGTTGCCCTCAAGCTAGGGGGGCACTAGCTGTCCCTGATCCCAGAGATACGTGTAATGGGGATGATATCTGGGCCACCTTCCTTGCCCTGCTCCTGAACAGCCCTGATTTAATATCCTCTCTCTCTCTTCCCAGGGGGGCTGATACGCTAGTAGTTGAATCCACAGATAAAGACAAACAGTAGAAACCAAAACTTGATCAGCATGCTCACACAGAGGTACAGTGAAGAGGAAGAAAATAGGAGCAGGGAGGAAACAGTGAGATAATGGCAGGACTCCACAACAACTCCCCCCACAAAGCAAAGCAGTCACCAGCAGGACTGGGATACAACAGCACAGGACTGGTGTAGCTAAAGCTATAGTCGCCATAGGAAGACAGGCTTCTTCATCTTAAAAAGGCGAAGAGTGACTGAGATAGTTCTCCCACAATATGAAGTAACCAGCAGGTTAGCAGAAATTAACTCCTGCAAGCCTGATCACTAATGAGAGCACAGCTGGTCAACCCAGAGTCTGTCTATGTAACTCAGAAGCACCAAAGGAGGCATAATGAGGAGTATCAGACTCTCAAGTGTGAAGAGCATTAGATGCAGCAAAGACCCTTGATGAGTTTAGAGCTGAACAATGTGTGACACCCTTCTTATTTTTACAATTTATTTTCTATTGGTAAGGTCTAGATTATCAGTGTCCAGTTCATGACCCAAACTCATCTTCTGCAGAGCCATGATGTTATTATGGATGCAGAATATGATTTTCCATTATTCATGGCTTTCCATGAAATTGATGTTGTCTGGATGGTATCCTACATTGTTCTAAAACCTCTATGTAAAGCTCAGCATTTACACTGCTATTCCAGATGTGTAAGCTTCCCATGCCATAGGCATTCTCTCTAGCTTAGACTCTACAAGGGACCAGATTTGAAAGAAAATTTTGTAAGGGGAAAATAAAAATAGTTAGATAAGTGAGGTGAGGTGATAATTTAGTCTAAAGAAATGTATTTTTAGGGAACACTTAAAACTGCTCTTGAGAAGTCTTGCACATGGGAATGGGAGGTTTGCATCATAGGAGATGTCAATCTTAGATCACTATCAGGATGAAGGGCACGAGCACAGTGATAGACAAAGATGAGGGAGGAGATGTAGTGTGGTGCAGAAACATCTATGTTCAAGAGGAATATAATCCTGGCTGCTGAATTTAGGATGGATAGGAGAGAGGAGAGTGTAGAGGGAGAGCAATTAGTTGAGAGTTGTAATATTTTAGACAAGATTGAAATAAGAGCAACTGTAAGAGATTTTGAGAGTCAATGGTAAGAAAAGATCAAATTCTAGAGAAATGTTTGATGTGTAGGTTATATGAGCGAGCGAGTGATCGGATGTAGGGAGTGAAGGAGAGATATGAGTGAGTCAAAATGATCCCAAGACAGTGGACCTACTGCTGGGTAGTAGAGGTAGAACCACACATAGTAATGACTATATTGGAATTATGAAGGTTAGTAAGAGGGAGAAAACATTAAAAGTTCAGTTTTTGACAGATTCAGTTTTAGATAAAGGGAGGACATGATGTTGGAGAGAGCTGACAGACAATCACTGGTGTTTTGTAGTAATGCATGGGTGATGTCAAGTGCAGAAGTGTATAATTGGGTGCCATCAGCGTATAGATGGTACTGAAAACCAAATATACTGATGGTTTGTCCAATTGGGGTAGTGTGTAGAGAGAAGAGAGGGTGTCAGTAGAGTGTAAGGAGCATAAAATGGATTGTAAGAGGTCAAGAAGAGAGTTATATGAAAGATAGTGGAGTATAATAAAGTGGACAAAGCATTTCAGAAGTTTAGAGATGAAGGGGGGATTAGAGACAGGTCTGTAGTTAGCCGCATAGTGTTGGTTGAGAAATATTTTTTTAATAATTGGTTTTATGCTAACATGTTTGAAGGAGGAGGGAAAAACACCAGATACAAAAGAGGGGAAAATATGTTATCTTAGGTGAGTGGTGACAGCCAGGGAAAGGGACTGAAGGAAATCTGAGGAAACAGAGTCACTGGTTCAGGTAATAGGGAAGAAGATGCAAGGAGCCTGGTAACCTCTTCTTCTGTGACTGTTTCAAAGACAGAAAATGAGCTAGATAAATTGCAGGAGGGAAGAGAATGCATGACATTAGGAAATTGGGAGAAAATTTCCTGTTGAATATGGTCAATTTTTATTTTAAAATCATTAGTCAGATTGTCAGTGCTGAGGTTGGTGGTTGAGGCCTGCACACTTGTACCGAGGAGGGAATGAAAAATGTCAAAGAATCCATTAGGATTTTTGGATAGTTAGGTGATGTGTTGAAGGGTGTTGAAGTAAGCTTGTTTGGAGAGGTTAAGGGCAGAGTTGTATGATTAAATAAAAACTTATAATGTTAGAAATCTTAGGCCAAATTGGATTTCCTCAAATAACGTTCAGAGTAACTTGGAGCACTGCCGGAGAAAAACGTGTTTGCAGTGTGTGCCTGGATTACCACTATCTGTACCAAGTTGTTCTATGTGTAAGAGGTGCAACTCATCTAGGGCACTTTGCATTATTTTTTAGACAGGACATGACTGGGAGAAGATTGCGTCCAATGATTCTTAGGTTTCTAGGTATTAAGGATTCGTATATTCCAATAACTGTAGTAAATGAGGGTGTCCTCCTGAGTAGAGGTGAGTGAACACGTGGAAGTTCGATTCAGCAGGTGCAGCCGAACCGTACCCCTATGGGTTCGGACTTGGCCCGAATCGCAATGGAAATCAGTGATTGGCAGTTTAGGTGTCCGCCCACATACAGGCAGCCATAAGCCAAACACGTCCAAGGAAAGGCGGGCGGGGATTTTCCATTTTTGGGGGGTTGCACACTACATTTTATAATGCTGTTGTTAACCCCAATGCAAGACAATCAAGCTCTGCAACTCTTTGATTAAAACTTGCTAACTAATTCCTCAGAATGCATTTCTTGCCCACTTGGAAGGAGTGGAACTCCTAGACTGTTAAAGCATATGCACGATCTGCCAGAAATTAGGAGGCACTCTGATACATTCAGGAAAAGCCGTAGCGAAGGGCCTCAAAAAGCATTTTTTCCCTATTTGGAAGGAGTGGGACTCCGAGACTGTTAAAGTGTATGCACTATATGCAAGGAAAGCCAAAAATTAGAAGAAGGCACTCCAGTACACTCTAGAAGAGAGGTGGGGGGGCCTCAGAAATTTTTTTTTCCAATTATTAAGGAGTGGGACTCCTAGACTGGTAAAGCCTATGCAATATGTGCAAGGGCTAACACAAATTAGGAGGCACTCTAATACACCCTGTAAGAGAGGTAGAGGAAACATTTTTTTACCATTTGGGAGGATTTGGTCTAATACACAGGTAAAGCCAATGCACTAAGTGCAAAGGCAGAAAAACATTTACTCCTATGGGGATACATAAACGGTTGAAACCAGAAGTTTATATATACTATCTAAAGAGACCCATATACAGTTATGTCCAGAAATATTTGGACAGTGACACAAGTTTTGTTATTTTAGCTGTTTACAAAAACATGTTCAGAAATACAATTATATATATAATATGGGCTGAAAGTGCACACTCCCAGCTGCAATATGAGAGTTTTCACATCCAAATCGGAGAAAGGGTTTAGGAATCATAGCTCTGTAATGCATAGCCTCCTCTTTTTCAAGGGACCTAAAGTAATTGCACAAGGGACTCTAAGGGCTGCAATTAACTCTGAAGGTGTCTCCCTCGTTAACCTGTAATCAATGAAGTAGTTAAAAGGTCTGGGGTTGATTACAGGTGTGTGGTTTTGCATTTGGAAGCTGTTGCTGTGACCAGACAACATGCGGTCTAAGGAACTCTCAATTGAGGTAAAGCAGAACATCCTGAGGCTGAAAAAAAAGAAAAAATACATCAGAGAGATAGCACACATGCTTGGAGTAGCAAAATCAACAGTCGGGTACAATCTGAGAAAAAAGGAATTGACTGGTGAGCTTGGGAACTCAAAAATGCCTGGGCCTTCCACGGATGACAACAGTGGTGGATGATCGCCGCATACTTTCTTTGGTGAAGAAGAACCCGTTCACAACATCAACTGAAGTCCAGAACACTCTCAGTGAAGTAGGTGTATCTGTCTCTAAGTCAACAGTAAAGAGAAGACTCCATGAAAGTAAATACAAAGGGTTCACATCTAGATGCAAACCATTCATCAATTCCAAAAATAGACAGGCCAGAGTTAAATTTGCTGAAAAACACCTCATGAAGCCAGCTCAGTTCTGGAAAAGTATTCTATGGACAGATGAGACAAAGATCAACCTGTACCAGAATGATGGGAAGAAAAAAGTTTGGAGAAGAAAGGGAACGGCACATGATCCAAGGCACACCACATCCTCTGTAAAACATGGTAGTGGCAACGTGATGGCATGGGCATGCATGGCTTTCAATGGCACTGGGTCACTTGTGTTTATTGATGACATAACAGCAGACAAGAGTAGCCGGATGAATTCTGAAGTGTACCGGGATATACTTTCAGCCCAGATTCAGCCAAATGCTGCAAAGTTGATCGGACGGCGCTTCATAGTACAGATGGACAATGACCCCAAGCATACAGCCAAAGCTACCCAGGAGTTCATGAGTGCAAAAAAGTGGAACATTCTGCAATGGCCAAGTCAATCACCAGATCTTAACCCAATTGAGCATGCATTTCACTTGCTCAAATCCAGACTTAAGACGGAAAGACCCACAAACAAGCAAGA
The DNA here is from genome assembly GCF_048569485.1 of Anomaloglossus baeobatrachus. NCBI lineage: Eukaryota > Metazoa > Chordata > Amphibia > Anura > Aromobatidae > Anomaloglossus > Anomaloglossus baeobatrachus. Next base: position 72,066,493 of record NC_134354.1, read on the forward strand.
CCTGAAGGCTGCGGCTGTAAAGGCCTGGCAAAGCATTAAGAAGGAGGAAACCCAGTGTTTGGTGATGTCCATGGGTTCCAGACTTAAGGCAGTGATTGCCTCCAAAGGATTCGCAACAAAATATTGAAAATAAAAATATTTTGTTTGGGTTTGGTTTATTTGTCCAATTACTTTTGACCTCCTAAAATGTGGAGTGTTTGTAAAGAAATGTGTACAATTCCTACAATTTCTATCAGATATTTTTGTTCAAACCTTCAAATTAAACGTTACAATCTGCACTTGAATTCTATTGCAGAGGTTTCATTTCAAATCCAATGTGGTGGCATGCAGAGCCCAACTCGCGAAAATTGTGTCACTGTCCAAATATTTCTGGACCTAACTGTACATGTTTTTCTCACTATCTGACATTGAAATTAGAATAAATCTTTCCCGTTTTAGGTCAATTAGGAATTAAAATTATTTATATTTACCAAATGCCAAAATAATGAGAGAGTGTTTTAAGGCATTTTTATTACTTTCTGTAAAGTCAAAAGTTTACATACATTTCATTTGTATTTGGTACCATTGCCCTTAAACTGTATGACTTGGCTCAAACATTTTCGAAAGTCTTCCACAGGTTTCTCACAATAGTTGGTAGGAATTTTGGCCAATTCCTCTGGTGTAACTGAGTCATGGTTGCAGGTCACCTTGCTCGCACCTGCCTTTTCAACTTCGCCTATAAATTTTCCATAGGAATTTCTAGATCAAGCATCCAACGCCATTGGCTCTGAAATTATTCCATATTCTCATGCCTTCTCCACCGAACTTGACATTTCCTTCAATTTTTCGATCTGTTAGCCACTTTTTCCTGGTTTCTTCTAGACCCATTTGCACCAATCAGAGCCTAATCTATTGGCTTTCATCTCATCCCTCCAAATCGCCCATTTCCAATCTTTTACTGTCCACTTTTGGAACTTTTTTGCAAACTCGGTCCAACACTTCTTATGACAATATTGAAGTCTAGACTTCTCCATATTTTGTGCAAGCATTCCAGACTTGTGTAACATGCGTCACAATGACGTCTGTGAGCTCACTATTATGAAGCATACAAGACACCTCCACTGCCGTGTTTGTCGCACCAGAACTGATAGACTTTGTGATGAGCAAACTTGTTGATTCATATTCTTCTAATTGTCATGGCACTCATGTTGTAGTTTGGCAATTTTCATGGCAGAGAGACTGCTATCGATAAGCTGAAAGATATGATTTCTCTCTTTTTTTTGGGGAACTCCTCTTTATGCCTGCTTTTTGTTTCAAATCAATGACCTTTTGCTCGGGAATCAACCAAATAAGACACTGAGCTATTAGAGTATGTGAGAACAGGTTGGAATTTTTAGTATACAGGAAGAAAAAGATTCTTCCACAAACTGGAGCAAAACAGTAACAATGCAGTGACATGACAAGAATCTGCATAACTAATCTTATGCAAGTCAAAATTATGAATAATATAGTCAAGATGATTGTCTATAAAATTCCGGTAGTCTTAAATTTGAAGCTGTAGTGGATGGTGAGATATGGAGCCTGAAAGCAAAAGTTCAAAACATTGGTACCCTTTTGCTCTTTAGTGAATTAAAATACAAAAGTTATGTTTTTTATTAGGGCTATTTTCCCTATAAGGTGCTGTGCTTAGGACACTCCTTTTTGAGCTGACAGGTTTTGTGATGATTTTCCTATTGGTTTCCAAATATTTTACAGTAGAGACAGATGATTGTATGGATCAAGGTCATCATTTTAAAATCTGGTGACCAATTATTCAGATCTTTGAGAACTGAAAGGGGGTTTACCCACAAACAAAGTTAATTTTAAAGTACATTTTAATTAAGAGATGTTGGAAAAATTTTAAGATCCATGATTGGATGTAGTTAAAAAAAAAATGTTCCTGTGCTGAGATAATCTGAAAAAGGTGTCCCTGCTTTCCAGTATACTGACCATACAAGGATATGGTTTGATCATACCACACCTTCTGGGCCGGAGAGGACAGAAAAGAGTATAAAGACTTTACAGCACTGGATTATATCTGATTTTTTTGTGAGGTAAAACATTTAATTATTTGTTTTTAAAATTACTTCAAGGACAGAATAATTAGTGATCCCGTGCTGTAATGTCTCTATACTCTTTTGGATTCTCTCTGACCCAGGAGATGTGATGTGATCAGACCATGTTCCTGTACGGTCAGGCACAGCCATTACACAGTACATATCAGGGGCACATTTATAAGATTATCTCAGCATAGGAACATTGTGGAACTTATTATTATTCCAAGATCTATTAATTAAAATAAATTTTGCTCCTGGGAAAGCCCCCTTTAAAACATTTAAGAGGTTTTCCACTACTTTTACATTGATGGCCTATCCTTAGGATAGGTAATCCATATCTGATTGGCAGGGGTTTGATTCTCGGCAACCCCACTGATCAGCTTTTCTCAGTGCCGGTGGAGGCAGCAGTTAGCCGGAAATGCTCAGTTCCGAAGCTGCCGCGTTCTCTCATAGTGGACACGGTCAGGACATTCGTCTCCTATTGATATAAATGGGAGGTGGATGTGCAGTATCCAGCAGCAGCCACTATCATCAGAAGATGGGGCAGCTCCGGAACTGATCATTTGCACCCGCCTGTTAACGCCGCCAGTATTGAGAACAGCTGATTGGCATGGGTGCCGGGTGTTGGATCCAGGACGATCAGATATTGATGACTTATCCAAAGGATAGGCAATCAATGTAAAAGTAGTGGCCAACCTCTTTAATATCCACAACCAAAGTGTAACTGTGTTTTATTACGTTTAGTTGAAAACCCTGTATGAATCATAGTGGGAAACTACTGAGTGAGAGTGTCCTCTGCTCTAGTGATTGAGACTATCCATATAGCTAGTTCATCACCCGTGGTAATAAGAATCAATAACATGGCAATCATATGATCTGTGTAACTGCTATCTTTGGATAATAATTTGGCTTCCTGTTGGTTTCAAAATATTGATATTATTGACTTGTATGAATCAGGGTAATCATTTTAAAATCCTGTGGAGCAGTTTTCAGATCTTTGTGAACCTAGAATAATATTATCCTCCAACAAAAGTGTTTTGAGCTGAGAATCCCTTGTATGAATCAAAGAAGGAACTTGTGAGTAAATCTGTCTTTTGATCTGGCAGATTGAGACTGCCCATGTCCTAGGCAATAAATAACTCATCACCCAGGGTACCAGTAGTCAAATCCATGGCAGTCATTTGATTGATGGGAATGAAAACTTGGCATAGTCAACAGACTTCACAAGACAACTCCTTTCATAAGACTGGGATGGAACAAAATATACTGTATCTTCTCAGTACCGCAATATTATCATAGTATCATAATAGTATCATAGTTTTTAAGTTTGAAGGGAGACTCTAAGTCCATCTAGTTCAACCCGTAGCCTAACATGTTGATCCAGAGGAAGGCAAAAAAAAAACCAATGTGGCAAACAAGTTCCAATGGGGAAAAAATTTCCTTCCTGACTCCACATCCGGCAATCAGACTAGTTCCCTGGATCAATACCCTGTCATAAAATCTAATATACATAACTGGTAATATTAAATTTTTCAAGAAAGGCATCCAGGCTCTGCTTAAATGTTAGTAGTGAATCACTCAATACAACATCATGTGGCAGAGAGTTCCATAGTCTCACTGCTCGTACAGTAAAGAATCCTTGTCTGTGATTATGATTAAACCTTCTTTCCTCAAGACGTAGCGGATGCCCCCGTGTTCCAGTCGCAGGCCTAGGTGTAAAAAGATCTTTGGAAAGGTCTCTGTACTGTCCCCTCATATATTTATACATTGTGATTAGATCCCCCCTAAGCCTTTGTTTTTCCAAACTAAATAACCCCAAGTTTAATAACCTGTCTTGGTATTGCAGCCCACCCATTCCTCTAATAATCTTGGTCGCGCTTCTCTGCACCCTCTCCAGTTCAGCTAAGTCCTTCTTATATATCGGTGACCAGAATTGTACACAGTATTCTAAGTGCGATCGCACTAGTGACTTGTACAGAGGTAGAAGTATATTTTTTTCATGAACACTTATACCTCTTTTAATACATCCCATTATTTTATTAGCCCTGGCAGCAGCTGCCTGACACTGTCCACTAAAGTGAAGTTTACCATCCACCCATACACCCAAGTCTTTTTTTGTGTCTGTTTTACCCAGTGTTCTACAATTAAGCACATAATCATAAATGTTATTTCCTCTACCCAAGTGCATGACCTTACATTTATCTACATCAAACTTCAATTGCCACTTCTCAGCCCAATCCTCCAATTTACATAAATCTCCTGTAATATAAAATTATCCTCCTCTGTATTGATTACCCTGCAGAGTTTAGTATCATCTGCAAATATTGAAATTCTACTCCGCATGCCCCCAACAAGGTAATTTATAAATATGTTGAAAAGAAGCGGGCCCAATACTGACCCCTGTGGTACCCCACTATGAACTGAGACCCAGTCCGAGTATGTACCATTAATAACCACCCTTTGTTTCCTATCACTGAGCCAGTTTTTAACCCAGTTACACATATTTTCCCCTATCCCCATTATTCTCATTTTATGTACCAACCTTTTGTGTGGCACCGTATCAAAAGCTTTTGAAAAGTCCATATACACAACATCCACTGCATTTCCCTGGTCCAGGCTTGAACTTACCTCTTCATAGAAGCTGATCAAATTAGTTTGATCGATCCCTCATAAACCCATGTTGATACTCTGTCATAAATTATTCTTCCTATAACTTTTTATATAGACTTTAAACAAGTTATATGGTCATATATAGCAAAAAGTTAGTATACAAGAGGTGTACACACTCTTTTTGCATCTGCTGTAGATTCCTTACCGGTCCATAAGACAACACATTGGAAATGTAGTACATTAGAGGATGGTGAGAAAGAAGTACACCAGAATTATACCAATAACAATCTGACTTGAGTCCACTGTATGGCATGAGTATATATGGGATAAGGACACAAAGGTGTAGTCCTCTTTCAGGAAATTTATATCTGCATGCTCATGTGTGAATAAACTGAGCTTAACTTTGTTTCCCTGGGTCCAGCAATGCGTCTCCACTTCTGGCTCTATTCTCTTTTGGTTGTCTACAGAGGTGACAGCACACTGACAAAGCTGCAGTCAATCACGGAGTTCAGCAGCTCATTCCATTTACATTGACAGAGCCGGTGAGCTCACAAATTGGCTGCAGTGCTGTGAAGGTGACATCACCATTGAAGCCAACTAGAGAAGACTGGCACACAGGCACCTGTGGAGGGAAAGTAAAACTCAGATTGTTTATTTACTTATAAGTATACTATCCAGAGGCGGTTTCTGCACCAAACTGTGCAATACCTTATAGCCGGGTTTATAGGTCAGCTTCAGTCCTCCTTAATAGAAACAATGGTCATGGGTGCACGTAGACAGAGGAAAGAAGATCCAAGCCAATGTCCAGGAAGCAGGAATCTACGACAAACACCATACACTTTTCCAAAGTGCTTTATTCCAATATCATGTGCAGTTAAAAGTAGCGGGAGAGAGCCGGGTGCAGGCCCCTTAATGGACGACGGCCGTTTCGCACGTCCTTGTGCTTGTACAGGTCTCTGGAAAATTGAATGGTGTCTGCCATAGATTCCTGCTTCCTGGATATTGTTTATTTACTTAACTGAGCCTGTATTTACAGTGCTGCAGCCAATCACTAAGATGAGCAGCTCATTCCATCGTTACCAATAGAGCTGCTGAGATCAATGATTTTAAGATTACAAAACTTACATGCACTAATAAAGCAATAGAAGATCCATAGAACTAAAGGTATTTTTACTACCAAGAGTTATTAAACACTCAGTGCAAAATGTTGAACACTAATAAGTAAAATACATGAATAGATAAATAAGTAAATAATTAAACAGCAAGACCCTCTCCTGAACATTACAGTAGGGGCAAAAATATAAACATAAAGAACATAAACATGTGCCAACTTAGTCTCCTCAGCTCACACGGAGGTGTTTTTTTGATAACTTAGCCTACTCAGCTCATATGGTGGCCCTTTTCAATAACTCAGCCTCCTCAGCTCACAGGGTGGTCTTTTTTTGTAACGGAGCCTCCTCAGTTTATATGGTGGCCCTTTTTGATAACTCAGCCTCCTCAGCTCACACAGTGGTCTTTTTTTGGTAACTTAGCATTGTCAGAGCACAGAGTAATAACTCGGCCTCCTCAGCTCACACGGTCATCCTGTTCAGAAACTCAGCCTCATCAGATCACACTTTCGACCACTGTGGCAGCTCGGACTCCTCAACTCAAAATTCTGACATCACCAAGGGACTGCGCACTATTACTTTTGTGCTCCCGTGTATGGCTAATCAGGCCGATGACTGTCTCTCTGCCATGGCCTCAAGGGGGGTTTATATTTTCCAACCACGTCACAAATAGTCACATATTCTGGTCCCCTATTGACTCTCCCCATCCCGAGAATAGATTCTCCTTATTTCCATTCCTCAATAAATCTACGAGAACCTACTCTTCAAACTCTGTCCAGCAGATGATGACATTCATTCACACAAGTTTCACTTGTGCATTTTCGGAAGTATCAACCATCCACTTCCTTACAGATGCTTGACCTGTCAATAACTAGCTGAGAATCTTATAAACCTGTTGTACACAGTAAAGCCGCATTTACACTGACAGATTAACATGAACGAGCATTTTTAAGAAGTCAGTTATGACAATTTTTCAGGGTAAACATGTTGCTAATCACCAGATGAACAAGTAAAGTTGCAGTTCAAAAGATAATCGTTTTTGACATTGCTTCATCCTGGTTAAACAAGACTTACAATGCCAAGAATAATAGCAACTATGTGCACCTCCAATCTGTAACTGTTTATTGATCAGAAGCAGTTTAGTGCCACCGGTTAGTCAGTGCAAACAGACATAAAGACTTACACAGTTCCAATTTATTCATATTGCATTCTTGTGGGTGAGGTGGGAGAAGCACATACAGTAGATAGATAGATAGATAGATAGATAGATGGATACACACGTTACACACAGGGTTTGAAGAGTTATGTTGACGTTCCATAATGTGATATGACTATATTTGAATAAGTGTTGATTTTTTTTCTTGTTCAAGTATAAATGTGGATTGCTGCTTATGAAAAATAAAGACGACATCCCCTGCAAATAAGCTGTTACAAATTGGCGCCACCATAGCCGGAAGAAGCCTGCTGCAGCTCCTGCTACATCCAGGCGCCGACCGCCATTTTTGGCCATACCTTAGGTCATTAAGCTGGCTGCTTTTTCCTCCACGTCAAAGTGTGGAGAGACAGCTAGTGTGCATGCGCATGCCGATTTTCTCCAGCCAGAGCCTAAGGGGCACTTTGCAGACTACGACATCGCAGGTGTGATGTCGGTGGGGTCAAATCGAAAGTGATGCACATCCGGCGTCGCAGTCGATATCGTAGTGTGTAAATCCTTTTTGATACGATTAAGGAGCGCAAAAATGTCCAAATCGTATCATCGGTGTAGCGTCGGTCATTTCCATAATTTCGGAAGGACCGATGTTACGATGTTGTTCCTCGTTCCTGCGGCAGCACACATCGCTGTGTGTGAAGCCGCAGGAGCGAGGAACATCACCTTACCTGCGTCCTGCGGCTCACGCCGGCTATGCGTAAGGATGGAGATGGGCGGGATGATTACGTCATGTCAGCTCCGCCCCTCCGCTTCTATTGGTCGCCTGCCGTGTGACATCGCTATGATGCCGCACGACCCGCCCCCTTAATAAGGAGGCGAGTCGCCGGCCAGAGCGACGTCGCAGGGCAGGTGAGTGCATGTGAATCTGCCGTAGCGATAATGTTCGCTACGCCAGCTATCACCATGATATCGTAGCTGCGACGGGGGCGGGGACTATCGCGCTCGGCATCACAAGCATCGGCTTGCGATGTCGTAGTGTGCAAAGTGCCCCTAAGTCTAGTGTTTCGCCTTGTCAGCATGCTCAGCCTGATAGTGCCATTCCTGAGGCTAAGTCCTTAGTTAAGGCTACTGAGCATGCTCACAGACTTGATGTGAAAAGCATCTTTGCTCAGGTGCTTGGACTCCGAGCGGTGTCGAAGTCCTGTGTTGTGCCTACTGAGCATGCTCAGCCTGATAGTCTTGTTTCTAAGTCTAAGTTGGTTGTTCAGGCTACTGAGCATTCTCATGCACTTAGTGCATCAGAGGCTAAGTCCGGTAAGGTGAGGTGCTGGATCTGATAGGCTGGATAGCGTCAGGTGTACTGATGATGTAGCCACTTCAGACTGGCTCGCAGAAGTCCACCCCTATGACCTGGCATCCCATCATTGGTCATCAGACACTGACTGGTAGGGTGTTTGGGGCGGTACTGCCTTTGTGTCATCAGTGACGTGGTGGTTTAGGAAATGGTGATGTCACTGATGATGTGGCACTCCGCTATTAGCCCTTGGAGGTGCCATTGTGGTTCACACTGGGCTTTGGCCGGACCCTAGGTGTTAAATGGGCCTGGAGACTGCACCATGGTGTGCAGTCTTTACATGTTCTTGCACATGATATTGCCACATTTCGGCTTCAGCCAATAGTTCTGGAAGTGGTAGGTAGGGATAGGCGTCCAGTGCCTGTCACGCCAAGATTTCGTGACTTGGCTCATTAGGATCAAGCGCAGTACTTCCCCTCCTATCGCTTCAGTACAGTTGTGTATTTGAAGCATGTATTGAGGAATTCTAGCCTTACAGACTTTGCTGCTGCAACCTAAAACCAAAAGTCCATTTTTCTTCTTTAATTGTGAGCAGCAAGCATTTTTAGTAGAAACAGAGGCGGGATGGTTACTCTAATTATGGGGTCATCGCTGCTCAACAACTTTGTTGATTCATGAAAGTTTTGTCAGTTCATTGAGGGTGGCCCTCCATAATTTATGAGTAAGGGCCACCTGATGGCCCTCTAAAAAAATTCGTAGCAAGGGTCACACGATGACCCTGTTTATATGGTGCAGGAGGAGGACAAAAAAAAATAATAAACCATGAACTGTATACCTTTTTTGAGTGGGAAGGGGAGCATGGGAATACACTGGAAAAAAGAACACCTATCTCTTACCCTGGGAACTTGACAAATGTAGAGAACAGTTGTCCGCCTTATCCCTCTAATGCATCTGGATTCAAATGCTTGAGTCTGTATTCTGTGGTTGGCTTCCCTGTCCTCCGGACCACAGTACATTCACCTTTTCTTCAAGTGTTTATTTTCTTAAACCCATGCTTTAGTTTTATTAGGGTAACAGGTGTAATAAGTTACTTGTTAGCCTGCCCAATCAGCATTTGGGTGTGGCTTTAAGGGAGTTACTCCTGCTGCTGTTTCCTGCTAGTGATATTCTCCTTATGAAGTCCAGCCATATTGCTGTTAGTTTCTGCCAGTCGCTGTAATACCAGCTAGGATATTTATCTCTGCTGTTTTTGTTCTCCACTTTGCACTTATCGTATGTATGTTGTCAGTAAGTATGTGACATATTCTTTAACAATATTCACCTTCCCTGTTATTTTGTATTTGTTATTTTTTACTACTCAATCTGGGATCACTTTCTACTTCAGCACACCTTAGGTGTAGGTAATTTGCAATCTGCTCTGCCCTCCAGTTCCTTAGGAGGAACGTGAAGTGCTTTATGGTCAATCAGGTAGCACAGGTCCTAATTGCCCTTGTTTGGTCTGTGGTCAAGGCTATTCCAATTCCAACAAGAACCACTAGGGATTGCAGTTTTGGGATCTCTAGTCTGTGAGGGAGCAGAGATTGTGACCTGCGATCCTCAGATTTGCCTCAACTCCATGTAAAAAAAAATAAAGATGCATTCATGCAATGGTAGATAGGCCCAAATATACCTCTTTTGTGAATAAATACACAAAAGACGTCTGGAGTTCTTTCCACTCGATGGGTTGGAGAAGTTCCCCCCACATGGTTCATGAATTTTCATTGGCAAAGGTCTCAGAGGAGAATAAAAAATTTGGAAACCTCTTGTTCAATTTATTTCAAGCCTCGGGGCTGTCTGGTGATCTCAGAACTGCCGCCCACCTTAAGGTCCTTGTTGTTCCACTCTTACTCTGAGTACTGACCTGTAAGACTTCTTGTTGATGGTCAAAGAAGTCCCATTCTTAAATGTAAATGTTTTCTGAGGCCCTACTCTATGATTGTTCCAAGGTGTATTGGAGTTCCTCCTTCTAATTTTTGGCAGGCCTTGCACATGGTGCATATGCTTTTCTAGTCTATGAGTCCTACTACTTCCAAATGCCGAAAAAATGTTTTCTGAAGCCATCCTTTATGTGTATTCCAGGGTGTATTGCAATCCCTTTTTTCAATTTTTGCTAGGTCATGCACTTACTGTTTTGGCTTCACCAGTCTATAGTCCCACTCCTTATAAATAAAAAAAAATTAGAGAAATTTCATGCACACTATTCCTTTTTTTGCTTGACTGAAATGGAAAAATTCTACATTTTTGAAAGAAGGACCATGTCAATGCTTTCAGCATTTACGCAGCACTTGTCACCATTGAAAGCAATGGTAAAGTGCAAAAATACTATGCGTGAACATAACCTAAAGGGTGGAGGAGGTTGTTTTTTAAATGTGTTTTATACAAGTCATTATACAGGAAAGAATGTTTCCTAACATTTATTCCTGTAAAATCCAAGGTACCTTTGGTTTGTTGTGTTTTATTGTACGACCGTAAAAGTGGAGCAATGCTCTGACAACATTGTTTCCAGAGAGACCTGAAAGTCAGAGATGCACTCTGGCATCTTCCCCATGTTGTTCCTATTTGAGAGCTGCTTCAGTCCATTTCAGTGATTTTCCTACCCCCCAGACTTCCTCAGAGTGTCTATGGGAAAAATACTCAAGTTTCTCATTGACTTCCATTATGCTCGTTGCTCAAGATGAGCACCAGAACATTTTTATTTGCTCGATTCGAGTACCTAGCAGCCGAGTATTTTAGTGCTCGCCTATCACTACTCGTCATAACATATAACACTTTATTTTTCAAGAAAGGCATCCAGGCCCTCCTTGAACACAGAAAGATGTGGAAACACTCCCTTTTTATGTTAGGGATAGCACTGATGTTTTGAGAAAACTTGATGGTGTACAAATCGAACATGATATGTGGCTGCCTACGTGGCTTTTTCATGCTTTTTTCCTAGCTTATTTTAATCAATAAAAGCAAGGAAAAAGCATCCCAGCAAAGTCAATGAGAATCTTGACCTGCTGTACACACGCTGCTTCTTTTTTCCTTGCAGTTTTTGTTGCTGAAAAAAAAAACAGCATGTTGAATGTTTCTTTTTTTTTCCCGTGTTTTCCTATCTCGATAGATAAGAAGAAGCATGAAATAAAGCACCGTTCTTTTTCAGCAGCTTTTTTCCTGCAAAAACATGCTTTTTTGTGCAGAAAAAATCTGCCTCGTGATCACATAACATTAGAGGAATTATTTCCAAGCTTTTCCATCTTTTAACACTTTCGTGCCAGAGCTTGTTTTTGCCTTTGCGACTGGGCCAATTTTTTTCATTTCTTACCAGTGTCACTTTTACAGGTTATAACTCTGGAATGCTTCAACGGATCCAGGTGATTCTAACATTATTTTTTCATGACATATTGTATTCATGATAGGGGTAAAATTAAGACAATAACTTTATCGTTTATTTGTGCAAATATTGAAAATTTGGCAAAAAGTTTGAACATTTCTCAATCTTCAAACATTTATTTTTATACCCTTAAACCAGAGAGTTATGTCACATAAAATAATAAATGTTATTCCCCACATGTCTACTTTACATCAGCACAATTTTTGAAACATTTTTTTTTTTTTGCTTAGGAAGTTAGAAGGGTTTAAAGTTCATCAGAAATTTCTCATTTTTCTAAGCCAATTTACAATTTTTTTAGGAACCACATTTTAAGTGACGTTGAGAGGTCTCAGTGACAGAAAATACCCAAAAGTTACATCATCCTAAAAATTGATCAAAATCACATCCATGAATTGTATTAATCCTTCAGGGGCTTCACAGGAAACTAAAGCAATATGGAATTAAAAAAGGAAAATTTTACCTTTTGCCACAAAATATTACTTTAGTCTCAAATTTTGCATTTCCACAAGGGTAACAGGAGAAAATACACCATACAATTTGTTGTGCAATTTCTCCTGAGTATGATACCTCATACGTGGTGTAAATCTGCTGTTTGGGAGCACAGCAGTGTTCAGAAGGAAAGAAGCGCCATTTGAATTTTTTTAAAGCAAAATTAGCTGAATCGTTAGCGGACACCATGTCGCATTTGTAAAGCCCTTGAGGTGCCTAAACAGCGGAACTCCCCCATAAATGACCCCATTTTGGAAACTAAACCCTTCTATGAATTTATCTAAATGATTGGAGAGCACAAGGAACCCCTTGGGACTTCCCAGAAGTTTATAATTTTAAGCCATGAAAATATAAAAATACATTTTTACCATAAAATTATTATTTCAACCAGATATCTTTTTTTCACAAGGATATCAGGAGAAAATGCACCATGAAATGTATTGCACAATTTCTCCTGAGTACGCTGATATCTCATATGCATTGGTTTTCTACTGTTTGGGTGCACGGCAGGGCTCGGAAGGGAAAAAGCGCCATTTGTCTGGAATAGATAGTGGACACAATGTCACATTTGGAGAGCCATATAAAGTATTGCTTTTTGCAGGATGAGTTGACATATCTATTGTTCCCATCCATAGTTCCCATTTTTGGGCACATAACATTTTTGGATTGTTTTTTAACATCAATTCATGAATTGGGATTTGCGATTTTTGTTTTATGCCATTCACTGCTTGGTAAAAGTAACAGCACAGGTTTATTCTTTTGATCAGTACGATTATAGTGATACCACATTTATAATTGTTTGTTTTGCCGCTTTTATACAATAAAAAAAAAATAAAAAAAAATAATTTTGGGGGGCATTGCTGTATTCTCAGAGCTACAACTTTTTTATTTTTCAGCTGATGGAGCTATGTAGTGGCTTGTTTCTTGCGAGACAAGATGTAGTAATACCATATTTGTTTATGCTCAACTTTTTGCTTGCATTTTTTTCCACTTTATTTCTTCAGTATAATGAAAAATAATTTTTTGCTGCATTTTTTTAAACTGTTTAATGAAGGGATTAAATAGTGTGACAGTTTTCTAGATCAAGTCCAGCTGGATGTGGCGATACCAAATACATGTACTTTTTTGTTTATTTTTGTTTTTATATAAATAAATGTATTTTTGGCATAATTTGTTTTTAATTTTTTGTAATTTTTTTTTACATTATGTAATTTTTTTTTTAACTTTTCTTAACTTTTTTTACTTAGTCCCTATATGGGACTTTCACTTTTCTTAGTCTGATCGCTGGTATAATGCATTGCCATGCAGCAGCAGCATAGCAATGCATTATAGAAACAGCACCAGACTGTAGATTGCCCATCAGACCCTGCCGCAGGCTGGGTCTGACAGGCCACCATACATGGCAAACCCGGAGGTGATTATGTGACCTCCGACTGCCATGACAACCCTCGGCACCCCTGTGATCGTGTCACAGGGGAGAAAGAGAAGAAAGAAAAGGAGCACAATACTCCTCCCTAACTTCTATGTGCCACGATCGCTATTGATCGGTGCGCATGGAAGATTATAAAGGGTTAACATCATCAGGACCTGATCCAATCAGGTCCTGATGATGTCTCCCGGCAGAACAACCACTCTGCACCTGAATCCCGACGATAGCGGCATGCAGTGGGGTGCGATCCCCTCCGGACTGTAATTAAACGTCAGCACTGCACAAAGCCCAGCAAGTACCGACGTTTATTTACAGTCGGCAGTCTTGAACCGGTTAATATCACCCATAATTTGTACAATGCAGCTAAAAGATAAACTAAAATCATTTAGAGGATAAAAAAACAAAAAAAAACCCCTAAAACTAATTTCCGTAATAAAAATCTCCCATTTTAACAGGGGTATAGACTTTTTATATCCCCTATATGTTCCATCTTGGCAGATTTAGACTTCCAGACAAGCAAACTTGCACATAGAAAATAGGAAGAAACATTTGCCAAGCTAAGAAATAAAGAATCTTTACATAATTAAGCAGCATCATGCAAAAAGCCTCTGGATATAGATTCCATTATTCATGACTGCTCCTAGGATCACTAATGGTTTGTGTAACAAGAGCTTTACTAATAACAAAATAGAACATTTTCCAAACCTGCTTGTAATGTCTCTTGTTTTATTAAGCACATATTTGAAAATTATACAAGTGAATCATGTTTACAGCCTCCAGATAATTGCACAAAAATATAAATTTGCAATATATTCCATAAGCTAAATGGAGAGAATAAATATATGGCTTTAGCTATTGGAGCAAAATCTTTTTGGCATAAAAATGACTGCTGATCATACACAAGCCCTTCCACCGCGATAATGAATTTCCTAAAGTATTAGCATATTTTTACACAACTCCTAAGATTGCATCTATTTTAGCAAATATAATTGGATTCTGCTAATAATTAGAACCATCATTTAAGAGGAGACACTTCTATCTTTATAATGTCCCATTTAGATTATTTGCCATTAAAGTAAGATCCCATCTTTAAATAACATCTGCATGTAAACTATTTCGCCTTACAAATGCCTGCTTTGTGATCCCATAAATACTTTTTAGACACATTTCTACATTTGAATACCAATTTTCTGGCAAAATGCAATGCTCGTGAAGAAAATAGTCTTTTGGGATATGACAGCATTGAGCTTAATAGCAGAAAACAGCATTTACCCTCCTGCATTACTTTCGGAGCAGTAGTGATAAACAGTGGTTGTGACATTATCACCAAGTTTTCTGTACTTTGGATCAAGTGTTTGACTCCTGCCTGCAAAACGGTAAAGTTCCAAGAAAGGTTAGGAGACAGGGAAGGGAGATATCGACAGTCAGCATGTTCTTTAACTCAAACTGAGCTTTATCAAGCAATTTATTCAAGGGGGTAATCATATTCATGCTTGTTCTGCATCAGCTAATCAGAATAAAACACATAAGCAGTAGCAAAAATATGTATCCGGTTTAGCTTAAAAGTTATATTAAAGGAACAGTATCAATTTCATGGTAAAGTTACAAAATTGCTTTGTGTATTGCTTCTATGCACAAAACATTATTCATTAAATCTTTTGGATCTACGTTCACAGTGTTGTGGTATGTTATCACTGGACACCCACTTTCATAGTGGCAATCAATATAGCCACACCCCACTGCCAATGACTAACAACGGTAGCATAAGGCTGCTTTCACACATCCGGTTTTTGCTGAGATGCACAATACGGCGCTTTGCAGAAAAAATGCAACCGTTTTTTTGCCGCTGGTTGCGTTTTATTCTGCATAGACTTGCATTAGCGCATGGCCTTGCGTTACATCCGGTTTTTGCCGCATGTGGCATATTTAGCCCATGCGGAGGCCGGATGGAACGTTGTCTGGCACATTTTTTTGTGCGGCGAAAAAACTGCATTGCGCTGCATCCGGCGCTATTTACAATGCAAGCCTATGGGCGCCGGATACAGCGTCATGCAGCAAAAACCGGCCGGATGCGGTTGTTTGCACTGCGCATGCTCAGTATCAAGCCGCATCCGTCAAAAAACGGACGGGCCGCATGGAAAAACGTATGCAACGGATCCGTTTTTTTCGCCGCATCCGTTGCATAGGTTTTTGAGCTGGATTGAGCCGCATTGCAAAAAAACGGATGTGTGAAAGCAGCCTAAGGGATTCACTCATCAGCAGCAGTCGAGGTAGGCACAGGCAGTTTTGCACAAACTTTGCCAACTGTTATGGCAGCGGTGGCCTCTGTTCAGATTGCAAATCCTGACACTCCACGCGCTGGTTTTACTGGTGCCTGGGATCAAAACAGGCAAACTCAGGTGTCGACCTGCTGCGTGTTGATTTATAGGCAGGCTATTTATAGGCAGGTGTATCTGGCGGGGTTTACCGCGAAAATATGGGCATCTGTTCGTGGTTACCTCACTGCGCAGGAGCGGAAGTGACGTTGTACCCTTCCGTTGTCACTTCCGGTGTGGCCACGCGGTTTTAGTAAGGACGTATTTTTTGCATAGCGGCCACTTCCAGTTATCTGCCACGAGGACAGGAAGTACCTCCTAAGTGGCAGTTGTCTTTCATATATAAAGACACTATAGAGATGGCTGCGCTGCTTTGCATCCCAGTATACCATGGGCACTGTACCTAGAGTATGAACTGGGAATACCTGCCAGACGACTTGCCCTTCACCTTAGGCCATTGATGTCGGTCTGTTTGCATTTCTAAAGCCAAATTCACCAAGGTATTTAAATTGACAATCCTTTATATATTGCCTTTTGGAGAATGTATGTTTTTTTCTGTGGATGTCATTGTATATCTTAATTTGGGAAATCGATCTCTGTTTCTGTCTAGATATAATAACTTATGAAATTGATGTATTCGGATAATGAAATCCTTGGTTTTTCTTCCCCTGATGAACCCCTAAGATGAGATTTTTAGGGGGGAAACGCGTCGGGATGTTGGATTTCCACCAGTGACCTCAGCAGATAAGTTCCCTGCTGGGATTATTTGTTATTATTATACATCATTGGTACATTGGTATCTTTATATCATCCTCTTTAACTGTGCATGATATTACACATATGTACAGTGAGGATTGGCTACTATTGCATGAGGAGCGTACGAAAAAACTGTGTATGGATTCCCAAATGTTATGCAAAAAATTTTCTACATAGTAGTTGCTTTGTTTCCTTATTTAAGGAGAAGCTGTATCATGGTTACTAATATTTCTGGGTAACCATCTTTTATAATGACCTATTGACTATTTGCACTTCCATTCTTGGTGGTGGGTATTCTGCGACTTGCGGGTTAAAGGGACAGCTTAGGGACAGCCGACGAGGAGCGGGGGGTACCCAATACCTTAAGGTGCACCTCCGCTGGTAGGTAGCTATAAGGGAGGGAAAAACCATCCCCTAGATACCCCTAGGACAATAGGCTAGGCATATTTTCCATTTAAAGACTTGGAGCCATGCTACCTAGGGCTCATATATTAATGTTGAGATAACGAGTGCCCCTTCCCTCACTAGCTGGTTCCGTACCCTTCTTGTCCTCTCACTTACTTCACGTGACCAGTAAACTACTTTTTGACAATATAAGAGTTATTATGCTCTGTATTTTTGAGCATTTTTAATATTTAACTTTAATAAATATTATTTTAGGAGTATTTTTTCTTTTGGTTTTTGTGCACGAACACTCCTAGTCTTATTGTGTTTGGTTGTTAATTGATATGGCCGGCTTCCTCTCAGGGGCTCCTAATAGCAACCATTGGCTCAGCGATGCTGAGGAGGTTTTTTCTGATAAAAACCTCGAAACATCAGACTCGATAAAAAGAAACCTTAGAACCGTCTTTTCAGACTTACAAACAGCTTACATTGATAACGCCAAAAGCTGGTGGGAAGCGCAGTCCCTGGAACACTATATAAAAAATAATATAGTGCCCAGAGGACTGAGAATCAAATTTGTCCCAGCAGAAAGAGTGAGAACAGCCCTGCTTCTCAAAAGGTGGGAAGAGGAGTCACTGGCCTCTTCACTCCGTTTCATGAATATTCTCCTGGAAGAGGAGAGAAAGAGACTTGAGGACACTAGTAAATGTCTTAACACCTTAAGAGAGGAAGCCCTCAACTTTAAGACTGATCCTGATTTCCAGATAAAAGAATTGGCACTACAAGGTGCAGTAGAAAAATACCAACTTAATTTAAAAAGTCGCAAACATAAGCACTTTATCAGAGATCTGGAGGATTTTAAGCAGAAGAGGGCTTTCAGTATTACGGAAAGGGTGGAGGATATTTCCTCCTCTGATCTCTCTGATTCTGAAAATCGATCTAGGGAGAGAAACGTTGTAAGAGGCAGAGGTAGTTCTTACTCCACCGGACGGGGAGGGACTAGAGGATGTGGTACCTCAGGGGACAGACCCCACTTTGGAAATCAAGATTTACCAAGGGGGGACAGGCCTCATTTTTGGAATCATCCATTTCCTCTGTGCCGTCATCTTCCTCTGCACAACAGAGCAATTTTTTAGGCACAAGGGACCCCTATCCAGTTCGGAAAAGATACAACAGAAAACCAAAGAAATGGTAACTAGGGGTTATATGGAAGGCCAGCAGATTGTTAATCTTTCCAGCTATAAGCTATCGGCTATGGAGGAAAGAGTTTTGAGTTATGGACTATCCTTTGTCCCGACTACACGCTTCGACGCATTTGTTTGGGTCAAGGATCTTGAATTATTTTTGAGGAAGCTCCGTTGGAGAAAACATTTTAGACACAATGACCTTGATGAATGCCACAGATTAGGGATTCCTCTCAACATCCTCCCTGATGTTAGACTTCTGGCTGGCTTGGCAGAAACTGATAGTAGCTACACTGGTAGGGGCCCGTTTACCAGTTTGAGACCAAAAAATAGGAAGATTCCACCGCCAACTGAATGTACCAGCATTGACATCTTCTCTACATTGGTAACTAAGGAAATTCGAAAGATCAATCCAGGCTTTAATAGCATTAGAGACAACCTTACACAAACTGAGAGAGAAGCATTATCAACACTTGATGCTAACCAGTCCATAACGATAAAGCCCTCCGACAAAGGGGGCAACATTGTTATCATGGATACAGAAAAATACCGTCGTTTATGTCTTCAGCTACTATCAGATAAAGACACCTATGCTGTTCTGCCTGCAGACCCGACCCCCAAATTCAAGGTTGCCCTGCTTGAGATTGTACATGAGGGTTTTGAGAGGGGCCTTATATCTAAGGATGAGAGGGACTTCCTTGTCCCTAAGGAGTCTATGATTGCTACCTTTTACTCTACCCCTAAGATCCATAAGGGCCTTGACCCTCTTAAGGGTCGCCCTATAGTGTCAGGTATTGACGCTATGGGGCAAAATCCCAGTATTTATCTGGACAAGGTCCTTAGGAATTTTGTCAACATACAGCCATCCTTTATACGTGACACGTCAGATCTCCTGAGTAAACTTGACGGTATACAAGTGGATGATGATACTATCCTTACATCCATTGACGTTGAGCAGCTTTATAGTTACATACCGCATGAGACTGGTATACGGGCTGTAAGTTATTATTTGGAGACGAGGGGGATACAGTATAGGGAGCACAACTCTTTCATTCTCAAGCTCCTCATGTATATACTTACTCACAATTATTTCCTCTTTCATAACAAATTTTACCACCAGCTCAGGGGTACTGCAATGGGGAGCCCTTGTGCTCCCACATATGCAAATATGTACCTGGGCTGGTGGGAGGATGTAGTTGTGTTTGGGGACGAGGATGTCGTCTGGAACCCCCAGATATTGTTCTGGGGGCGCTACATAGACGACATCCTCGTCCTCTGGAGAGGGGGAGCAGACTCTTTCCGTGAATTTGTGGCACACCTGAATGACAATAACCTCGGACTTAGGTTCACTTGTGAGGTGGGGGGGACAGATTGCCCTTTCTGGACATCCTCCTCACGAAAAATAGAGATGGCACATTGGACACTACGATTTATCGTAAACCGACAGCGACTAACAGCTTGCTAAGGTGGGAAAGCTATCACCCTGTTGCCCTACGGAGGGGTATCCCTAAAGGGCAGTTCCTCCGTCTTAGGAGAAACTGCTCGTCCCTTCACGACTTCCACAAAAAATCTGGGAGTCTAGGGAACAATTTTAGGGATAGAGGATACCCTGAGTCTGTTATTAGATCGGCATATGAGTCTGCTCGGGACCATAGGAGAACTACACTTTTAGTTACTAAACCAAAACGTGAACAGGAACAAATCACCAGGTTGATTGGGTCATATGATGATCAAAATATCAAGGTCATGCATATTCTGAGAAAGCACTGGGGAATTTTAACATCCGACCCCGATCTGAGTGATTTCATTACTCCATACCCCAGTATTACTTACAGGAGAGGTAAAACGATTAAAGACCATCTAGTACACAGCCTTTTTGTGCCAGAAAAATCATCTGGCACATGGCTTGATAGAAAACCATGTGGTACCTTCAAATGTGGCTCTTGCAAATTCTGTGCGTATATTGATCAAAGCAAAACATTCACTAACTTGGAATCAGGTAGAGTTTTTTATATTAGGGATTTTGTTAATTGTCGGACGGAGGGTCTAGTGTATAGGTGTACATGCACATGTCCACTCAGTTACATAGGGAAGACGAGACGCCAATTTCGCGTCCGTATTGGGGAGCATTTGGGCGATATTGCCCACAAGCGTGACACACCTATAGCTAGACACGTTAACAACTGTCACCAGGGGGATCCCAAAAGTATTCGTTTTCAGGGTATTGAGGCCGTTCCGATGCCAACCAGGAGGGGCAATTGGGACAATAAAATACTTCAGAGGGAAGCCCGATGGACCTTCCTCCTTGATACGGTGCATCCGAAGGGCCTCAATGAGGTCTTGAGCTATATTAGCTTTATTTAGGATATTGGGCCATCTTTATGCTTGGTCAATTCTGCCATCTCCATACCCTCATTTTTTCGTATTTTTGGTTTTTAGTTTATCTTTTGTCTTTGGTTTCAATCAGTTGGGTCTTTTCAGGTTGCTCTAGCCTCTGCTTTTTTCCTGAGAGGTATTTAATTATTCATATAGCCAGGTTCTATTTGATCACTTGTGGAGTATTTACTCTATTAAGTTCATTATCTGTGCTGGTATATAGTCAACATACATTCTCCTTTGATTCCATTGTGTATTTAATATGCATGGCGACTAAGTTCGCTTTTTACATTGGCTTTCGCTACTATCTCGTCCTTCTTTTAGGCCCATTGTTCAACAATTAAGCTTATGGCAGATATGAGACATGTCTTTCTGTATGCCATCAATATTATATTTATTAGATGGCTACTTATCTCAAGTATTGTGTTCCATTATGCCGATATTGAGATCATCAGACATGTAGAATCACTGCGCATGCAAGCAGATCAGATAAGTGGCTCACTTACGCAACTTTCGTTTCTGCCTATTAATTTAAGATAGCGGTATTGACCGTGTTATTATTGGGGTCGCAGTGTTCCTGTTCGCGCAGGAGCGGAAGTGACGTCTGACTTTCCGATGTCACTTCCGGTTTGGCCGATGTGTTTTCTGCGCATGAGCGGAGGTGACCTCTGGCGTCGCCGATGTCACTTCCGGGGGTGCCGCGCGGTCCGCCTATTAGAGGTGTATCTGGCGGGGTTTACCGCGAAAATATGGGCATCTGTTCGTGGTTACCTCACTGCGCAGGAGCGGAAGTGACGTTGTACCCTTCCGTTGTCACTTCCGGTGTGGCCACGCGGTTTTAGTAAGGACGTATTTTTTGCATAGCGGCCACTTCCGGTTATCTGCCACGAGGACAGGAAGTACCTCCTAAGTGGCAGTTGTCTTTCATATATAAAGACACTATAGAGATGGCTGCGCTGCTTTGCATCCCAGTATACCATGGGCACTGTACCTAGAGTATGAACTGGGAATACCTGCCAGACGACTTGCCCTTCACCTTAGGCCATTGATGTCGGTCTGTTTGCATTTCTAAAGCCAAATTCACCAAGGTATTTAAATTGACAATCCTTTATATATTGCCTTTTGGAGAATGTATGTTTTTTTCTGTGGATGTCATTGTATATCTTAATTTGGGAAATCGATCTCTGTTTCTGTCTAGATATAATAACTTATGAAATTGATGTATTCGGATAATGAAATCCTTGGTTTTTCTTCCCCTGATGAACCCCTAAGATGAGATTTTTAGGGGGGAAACGCGTCAGGATGTTGGATTTCCACCAGTGACCTCAGCAGATAAGTTCCCTGCTGGGATTATTTGTTATTATTATACATCATTGGTACATTGGTATCTTTATATCATCCTCTCTAACTGTGCATGATATTACACATATGTACAGTGAGGATTGGCTACTATTGCATGAGGAGCGTACTTCCATTCTTGGTGGTGGGTATTCTGCGACTTGCGGGTTAAAGGGACAGCTTAGGGACAGCCGACGAGGAGCGGGGGGTACCCAATACCTTAAGGTGCACCTCCGCTGGTAGGTAGCTATAAGGGAGGGAAAGACCATCCCCTAGATACCCCTAGGACAATAGGCTAGGCATATTTTCCATTTAAAGACTTGGAGCCATGCTACCTAGGGCTCATATATTAATGTTGAGATAACGAGTGCCCCTTCCCTCACTAGCTGGTTCCGTACCCTTCTTGTCCTCTCACTTACTTCACGTGACCAGTAAACTACTTTTTGACAATATAAGAGTTATTATGCTCTGTATTTTTGAGCATTTTTAATATTTAACTTTAATAAATATTATTTTAGGAGTATTTTTTCTTTTGGTTTTTGTGATTTATAGGCAGGCTAGCAAGAGTTAACCTCTGCTGGTCCGCTTGCTCCTTTGATCACACGTTGTGGGGAGGCCAATCACATCTGCTTCCCTCATATTTGCGCTGGTGGAATCCTTCCAGCCATGCCAGCTATAGTTTGCTCTATGTTAGTCTGCGAGGTATGGTGACCCAGACGGTCTTTTGAAAGTTGTGCTTCTTTGCTTGGTTGAGTTGTGGAGTTTACCCCTGTTGTTTTGTAGCTCCTTTCCTGCTCTTATTTTCCTCCTGAATCTCCTATTGTCTTATCCTGTGTATGTGCATGCTGTTTGACAGAATTGTGGTTTTCCCCTGTCTGTCTTTATCTGTGGGTTTCATTACATACCTGTCCTGTCACTCCTTGGGGGAGGTGGAGAGGGAATCAGATTAAGACTGGTCAAGAGCAAGGGGAAAAAAGGGGACTCAGGCATCTCCATCATCAGAAGTATCCCTGAGATTAGGGATAGCATAGGGTCCCCTTAGCATGAGAGACAGATTAGGAGCTCTAGTTTCACGATATCCCATAGTCATCGTGACAAAAACACAATAAACAAATCAGTCCATATAGGTCTGTCACACTTCCTCAGACTCCGTCAGCCTTTAGCAAAGCTGAAAAACAGAGGTGTTTTCCCCTCCACTCAGACAGCGAATGAGGCAGGTGAGCTGCCTTTTATCAAATCTTGAATCCAACCCAGCTCTAGTGGTCGCTCCTAAATCCCGGATCCAAAATCCAGGCTCATTAAAATATACCTTTCAGCATTACACAGCCTCCAGTACATGTATTAATATGTACTGGAGTAGTACTGGCTGGAAATCAGGAACAAAATATGCTAGGAGTGGACTAAAAATTCATAAGGCTAATACGAAAATGCTCGATGAGTAACGGATATTCCGAATACCTTAATATTCATACGAGTAATGAATAGTGCCGAATATATTCGCTCATCAGTAATTATAACCTAAAAGCTACAAGCTAATTTCTCTACAATGAAGGGGATAATTAAAAAAAAAACCACTAAGCTTTGCAGGCATGATGTGGCCTATTAAACATACTGAGAATGGTGAAAGGTCTTCTTTAAAAGGGTTGCCTATTTTATGCTATTAAGTAGATTGGTGACATGATTTTGGGATCACTTAGATAATAATTGTAAGCATAATGGGTTCTCCCTCCTAACAGTACAAAAGAAGGTTCTTTATCACCTAAAATTGTTAATGCTATAAAATGAAATCCCCAACATATTTAATGAAAAATAAAGTGCCCAAACCCCTTATTTTCCTTAATGGTGAAACAGCATGGAAAATAAATGATTGCTGCTAAATTTTTCTTCTGATTTAGGCTCATTACTGGTGGTGGTATAATAGCACACCTTGTGATCAAATTCATTTCTGGGACTTTCCAACGTATAGTGATTATAGCTGATTAGAGAGTAAAGGCCGCTTTACACACAAGAACATCGCTAACGAGATATCGCTGGGGTCACAGAATTCATGACGCAAATCCGGCCTCGTTAGCGACGTCGTTGCATGCGACACGTACGAGCGACCGCTAACGATCTCACTTACCTCAAATATCGTTGACACGTTGTTCATTTTCCAAATGTCGTTGAACTTCTGGGACGCAGGCTTTTCGTCATTCCTGAGGCAGCACACATCGCCACGTGTGACATCCCGGGAACGACGAACAACAGCATGCCTGCATCCTCCGGCAACGAGGTGGGAGTGTCAATAATGCGGCTGCTCTTCGCCTCTCTGCTTCTATTGGTGGGCCGCTGTATGACGTTGCTGTGACGCCGCACGAACCTCCCCCTTAGAAAAGAGGCTGTTCACCGGCCACAGTGACGCCGTTAGTAAGGTATGTGCGTGTGACGCGCAGTACCAATATTGTCCGGCACCGGTAGCGATTTTCCCGTGATGCACGAATGATGGGGGCGGGTGCTATCGCTAGCGACATCCCTAGCTACGTCGCTGTGTGTAAAGCAGCCTTAACAGAGAACCAGGTTGAGCCTGCGGTACAAATACAGGTTAGGGCCTTTACCAACAGTTTATGTTGATAAGTTGGTAAATGTATGATCTGATCACTGGGAGCCTCCTACAACTCTGATATCTACCACCTGCAGTGAATATGGGCCATAGCATATTTTTTTAACTCTCCTTCAATCTCTGCTCTCTGGCTGTATGAACTGGCTGCTTAACAATTACTCAGATCTCTTGCTATCCTCAACCCATTCTCCTTGTGGTCTATCCCTCTACAGCAAACGTCTTTCTACTTAAGTAGCTTCGCTCTCACTTTCAAAACACCAACTAACTAGAAACAGGAACTAAGTTTCAAATGCCCACTTAACTCCTCCCAAACCGTGGTTTGGCCCAATTGTTAACTCTGGAAGTACCAGGCTAACTAAATTGTTGCAGGCCATGTAAATGATAAAACATACAGATAAACAGGTCTATACTTTATTTTAATCCCTCCACATCTATACCCCAATCAGGCCTCCTGAACCTGAAACACAGGAGAAATACGTTGAGGCCAACTTGTGAATGATGACATCTACAAGAGAAGTGGTTTTTGGCTTTTCTCTTCATTTTTTCTGTTTTGATTTTATAACCTATATTGTGGGCTCTTGAATTCTTTTTTGTGGGGTGCTGTTGTGCACACCAGTAGCCCAGGCATTTTGACTTGTTGTTGCATGTGGTATCTATTAGGATCTAGCATGGCATATTAATAGTGGACACCACCGTTCTTATCTCCTTTGAGCCTGGTTATTAAAACTTATTTGATCAGACTTGGTTTTGTTGATAATTTCTGATAGGATCCAGTTTAGGGACTTATCAGGGTCTTTAAGGGAGAGTCATGGGTGAGAGGGGGCGCCAATTGCACTTTATTAGGGTGCCAACCTCCGCAGCAAGGTAGGGTGAGACCATAGGGACAACGGTAGGGCCCTTCAGGTTTATCAAGATCTTTGCTTATCTCACTTTTTTTTGGTCCTTTTCGCCTGTTTTTTGGAGTGCTCTCCTCACATCTACTAACTGAGTTTTTAAATATATTAAATAAAATTTGTAACTTTTAGGAATTTTTGTTTCTGTTAATTTCCATTGGGAGTTCTCCTATATCCTTGATTGTTAGCCAACTATACATTATTTTACCACAAGGCCATCTGAAGTGTGCTGAACAGCTTTCCACTCCTTCACACACACACACACACACACACACACACTTTAATAATTGCTGTCCTCGTCAATCCAGGACCTGCAAAATAATAAATTCAGTGTTACAATAAAACACAATAAAATACAAGCTAAGACTTTGGATGGTCTGGATTATCTGTCGCGGGCGGGGAGGAGGGTGTCAGCACACTACGCTCACCCCTTCTGCTCGGGTCCGGCGGTTGCTGCTCAGTGGTGGCTCGACCTGTGGGCCGGATCCCTGGGGTTCTCGAGCGGCACTCCTCGCCCGTGAGTGAAAGGGGGGTGTTGGGTGTGGGGATAGTTTATTGTCCGTGACGCCACCCACGGTTGTGGTGATTTCACCACCGCTGCTCAATATGGGGATCCCGGGGATGGTGATGCGGAGCAGCCAGGTGTTGTGTTGCCCCTCCATGGGTAGGGGTTGGTAATCCCGGGGCCCGGTGATGAGATGGGAGATGCAGGTCCTGGTGGGCACAGGGACGGGGGCAGCGCTGTGCCTTGCGACACTGTGGTACTCACTCAGCCTGAGACGTTGACACAGTTTTACGGTAAACCACACTGCTGGAAAGACGGTTCCCACGGACGGCTGCACTTGCTCTCCCAGTAGGTGACGGTTATGTCCCTTTGACCTGCACCTAGTGTTTTTGTGTTGGTAGCGATGGGTCCCCACCGGTAACCTGCTCCCCGGCTTCAAGCTGGACCGGAGGAGCTCTACTTTGCCCACAGACGCTGGCCCTGAGGAACTGGTGCCCTGGCGGTGGCGGTGTTCCTCCTTAATGGTTGGACTGTTGCCTTCAATTGGGACTTGGTTGTTGGGGGATCTACGTCCCCATCACTGACGGATTCGGCAAATTATGGTGACTCCTAGCCTTGCCGGAGTCCGAGAGGCCCCTGCCCTGGTGCTGACTGTCCTTTGCACGCTGCTCCAGACCGCCGGGTCACCACCCGTCCGCGGTCCTTCCAGGAACTCCCGAACAGTCACCCCTCTGGACAGTCACTGTCGTTGCTGACCTTGCTGACCCTGTCCTGCACACAGCTGGACTCACTTCAGGCTTTATTTCTGTCACCTTTCACCTTCCTTTTCTCCTTCTTTACCACTTCACTTCCCTAGCTTAACTTCTTGTTTACTCCTTTCACTTCCTCCTCCTAAACTCAACTGCCTGGTTCTTCCCGCCTCTAGAGCTGCGAACTCCTCGGTGGGCGGAGCCAACCGCCTGGCCCACCCCCTAGTGTGAACATCAGCCTCTGGAGGAAGGCAACAAGGATTTTGGTTAGCTTTGATGTACCTAACTGGGATGTAGGGTGTGGTGGTGCAATGACCTGTGACCCCTGGCTTGCCCAGGGCGTCACATTCCCCCTTAGCAAAATGCAGACCGTCCGCGGGCTGCCCGTCCAACACCGGTTTTATTTTTCTGCAAAATATGACATTGTAAACGGTAACATATTTACATTTTTAATGAATCTTCCCATAACGGGAGGCACTTTTACTTAAACGTTTCAAACGGTTACGGTTACGGTTTCCGCTCTCTCCCACCCAAGCAACCTGGCCCTGATGCTGCCCCTAAAGCCCAGGCAGCACCCCTTGACCCACAGTCCAGCACACGGTACCCGAGCGGGATCTGTCCTTCCCCTCCAGAGGGTAGCCACCGGTTCCTTTGGTGGCTGGGCCCCAGCCTGCTCTACTGAGGGCCCTCCCCCCAACCTGCCTCTCCGGAGGCGGTAACTGCGGAAAACGGTAACGGTAAACAACTTATTTACAAGCCACTAACGTTTGTGGTTGCCCTGCAAGTTCACGGGCTTGTCCATGGATAGTTCCCATGCAAAATAACTTTTTAAACGGTCCCCACTGGGACAACGGTGCCGGCTCCAGCCGGTTGCAAATCACTTTTTGACAATCAGGTGAAGTACACGGTAATCATTTTTCTTATCATTTTTGCAAACTTAAACTTTTTCAACTTTCAAACACAATGGTGGTCCCAACGGGGACTGGACAACGGCGCTCCGCTGCCCTACTCCAGGCCTTCAGCTTCATCCGAGGGAGGGGGTGCAGGACTCACTCTGCTCTCCTGGCTGCCCCGCAGTTTCACATCCAGGGCAAACCACCCCCTCTCTCCGCAGTGTCGGGTGTACTGAACAATGTCTCCCGGCATTAGGTTGCGGCCGGGATGCTCCTCAGGCAGGTGGGCATTCACATCCCGCCGGGCTACAAACACTTCGGCCTCCAGGCCCGGTTCATAGATAAACCCGTAGCCCCGGCGGACATCAAACCGCCTCACCTGCCCCTCGTACAGCGGTCCCCGGACACGGAATGTGGCTTGTCGGAGGTTCTCCTTTTCTCTAATGGCTCTGGCCACCAGCTCGGCCTTCTTTCTCTCCCGTTCACCGATCTCTAGGCCCAACGGTACCGGCTCCCTATCCCAATATGGCGCTGCTGCAAGCTCCGGCGCACGGGTCGGGCCCCGCGGGACATTCTGGACGTTGCCCACTGTCAGGAATCTGGGCAGCGTGTCCCGCGGTGTCTTGGCCTTGGGCGCTGCCTTACAGCAACAACCTGGCGCTACCTCAGCCGAGGTGTGGGGGATGGGCATAGGGGCTTTCCGCTGCTGGGCCTTCGGCTCGGAGCGGGTCATCGGCTCCGGCTCGGGGGACTTTTCATGGGATGCCTCCGGTTCAGTTTTCAGGACCTTCCAGGGCAACACCTCCGGTCGACTACGGGCTCCGGCTACAGGTCGGCCCACCTGGGCGGGGACGCTGGGTATTGCTACCGGTTGCGGTGGTAGCAGGCCTAGTGGCGGGGCCACAACCTCCGAGACGGGTGGCGAGGGAGGCAACGGGGGAGAGGGCTTGGACCGGGTCCCGCAGCCGCGATGACCGGCCCTTCCAGGGCATCGGGGCGTGGGTCACTCACCCTCCCTTCCTCCGCCTCCTCCTCGCGTCTCCGCACGGCTGTTAAAACGTCCGCCATGTCGGCCTCCCACTCCTCCATGAGGAGCTGCATCTTGACCTGCAGCCGTTGGTAGAGCTGCGCGGTCCGGATCTCCACCCACGCCGCGGTCCCAGGCGCGGGGGCTACGGTGTCGCGGGACAGCATCCACATGGTGACTTCTTCTTCCAGGAACGGTATATCTGCAGAGTCCTGGCGTCCCTGCTTTTATAGCTGCAGCTACATGCAGCCAGCCGCCATCGCGTCCCCCTTAGCTTCTTTCCGGCCACTCCTCTATTGGGGCGGAGTTTTGGCCTTCGCGCCTCTGCTACTCGAGAAGACGCTCGAGCGGGAACTTTTCGCGCCAAAGATGGCGACTTCTGAAAATTTTCAGCCGGATACCTCCGGCGGTCACAAGGCGCACCTCTACCCAACGGCAGAGCGGTAAGATCCTGTTCGTGACGCCAAGTTGTCGTGGGCGGGGAGGAGGGTGTCAGCACACTACGCTCACCCCTTCTGCTCGGGTCCGGTGGTTGCTGCTCAGTGGTGGCTCGAGCTGTGGGCTGGATCCCTGGGGTTCTCGAGCGGCACTCCTAGGCCGTGAGTGAAAGGGGGGTGTTGGGTGTGGTGATAGTTTATTGTCCGTGACGCCACCCACGGTTGTGGTGATTTCACCACTGCTGCTCAATATGGGGATCCCGGGGATGGTGATGCGGAGCAGCCAGGTGTTGTGTTGCCCCTCCGTGGGTAGGTGTTGGTAATCCCGGGGCCCGGTGATGAGATGGGAGATGCAGGGCCTGGTGGGAACAGGGACGCCTAGGCAGCGCTGTGCCTTTCGGCACTGTGGTACTCACTCAGCCTGAGACGTTGACACAGTTTTATGGTAAACCACACGGCTGGAAAGACGGTTCCCACGGACGGCTGCACTTGCTCTCCCAGTAGGTGACGGTGATGTCCCTTTGACCTGCACCTAGTGTTTCTGTGTTGGTAGCGATGGGTCCCCACCGGTAACCCGCTCCCCGGCTTCAAGCTGGACCGGAGGAGCTCTACTTTGCCCGCAGACGCTGGCCCTGAGGAACTGGTGCCCTGGCGGTGGCGGTGTTCCTCCTTAATGGTTGGACTGTTGCCTTCAATCGGGACTTGGTTGTTGGGGGATCTACGTCCCCTTCACTGACGGATTCGTCAAATTATGGTGACTCCTAGCCTTGCCGGGGTCCGAGAGGCCCCTGCCCTGGTGCTGACTGTCCTTTGCACGCTGCTCCAGACCGCTGGGTCACCACCCGTCCGCGGTCCTTCCAGGAACTCCCGAACAGTCACCCCTCTGGACAGTCACCGTCGTTGCTGATCTTGCTGACCCTGTCCTGCACAAAGCTGGACTCACTTCAGGATTTATTTCTGTCACCTTTCACCTTCCTTTTCTCCTCCTTTACCACTTCACTTCCCTAGCTTAACTTCTTGTTTACTCCTTTCACTTCCTCCTCCTAAACTCAACTGCCTGGTTCTTCCCGCCTCCAGAGCTGCGAACTCCTCGGTGGGCGGAGCCAACCGCCTGGCCCACCCCCTGGTGTGAACATCAGCCTCTGGAGGAAGGCAACAAGGATTTTGGTTAGCTTTGATGTACCTAACTGGGATGTAGGGTGTGGTGGTGCAATGACCTGTGACCCCTGGCTTGCCCAGGGCGTCACATATCCACTTCTTCAGTGTGCAGCAGTCCTTGGTATGGCATCTGGTTGTTCTTGGTAAGAACCCTGCAATGAGATAAAACACAGTCCTTGTAATCAATAACAGTCCATAATATGTAACAACAGGTCTGTGGATATGGCTAAGTCCATAGCTTATGGAGTAGGACTCTCCAGCCTCAAACACCCTTAATTCAGCAGAAAAGGGTGAAATAGGTGCAACAAAAATAAAAAGAAAATAAAAGTTCATTCTAGCCATCCAATAAGACCTATCTTTAGCCACAAGGGTAAAATGGGACTAGTTCCTCCATAAAACAAAGGCTCTTCTTCAGCCTTCAATTAGAGCTTTTCTTCTAAGACCCTATGGATCTAAGGACATCCATCAGATAAGGGGATCTCTGGAACTGCAACTTAGTCCCCTTCTAAGGTCAACCTCTGGACTGTACAGCATATGAACGGATTAAACTCAATCAACTGGACATAAACACCATACTCCTCTTCTTAGGTCTTCATTATGGTGCCTTGTCCTGATGAGGTTGTTTCTACCACCTCCAAGTCTTACCAGGATACCTCTTTCAGACTGCATCACTGTCATCTGAGTGGTATTTCCCAGATTCACTATGGCTCTATGAGACGATAAAAAAATTGGTCTTTTTACTGGTAGTAGGTATCATACTGACATTATCGACTGTCTAGCCTCAAAAACTGGGAGTATGTTTCCTCTCCTTTGGAGTTTTATAATATTGCTGGTACTCCTGACCTTCCTGTCCTGTGAATGACTACTCCCAGTGGGCAGGAACTCCCCAGTCTATATGCTGTAAAGTTGTGTAGCCAGGAAGGGAGGGGTTGTTTCTTAATGACATTATGGTTGACATAGATTTGATCCTGAGTGTAATTCCTCCAGGAACCCATAAACCTTTGTCGACCTTGAGTACCCAGCCTTCTGAACATTTCTTTTCAAAAAACATCTTGTTAGGCCCCGACAACTACTTTCCCACCATGGATTTTGCATCTTTTGTCTCCTTTACAATATCAGTGGACCAATCTATAGGTGCGCGCAGTTTCATTAAGCGGGCTTTACACGCTGCGACATCGCTAATGCGGAGTCGTTGGGGTCACGGAATTTGTGACGCACATCCGGCCGCATTAGCGATGCCGTTGCGTGTGACACCGAAAAGCGATTTTGCATCGTTGCAAAAACGTGCAAAATCACTAATCGGCGACATGGGGGTCCATTCTTAAAAATCGTTACTGCAGCAGTAACGAAGTTGTTCCTCGTTCCTGCGGTAGCACACATCGCTGCGTGTGACACCGCAGGAACGAGGAAGCTCCCCTTACCTGCCTCCCGGCCGCTATGAGGAAGGAAGGAGGTGGGCGGGATGTTACGTCCCGCTCATCTCCGCCCCTCCGCTGCTATTGGGCGGCGGTTCAGTGACGCTTCAGTGACGTCGCTGTGACGCCGCACGAACCGCCCCCTTAGAAAGGAGGCGGTTCGCCCGTCACAGCGACGTCGCCGGACAGGTAAGTAGTGTGACGGCTGTTGTGCGACACGGGCAGCGATTTGACCGTGTCGCACAACAGATGGGGGGGGTACCCACACTAGCGATATCGGGACCGATATCGCAGTGTGTAAAGTAGCCTTTAGTCTTATGCCTGTAACGGAGATGTCAAAGTTGACAGACCGAGTTCTCTTTCACCAATACTGCCTGGCGATCACATAGCTTTCCAAATTACTTTGTCTCCTTCTTTTCCAACTCACTGCTCCTACGAGATGATGTCATTATAACGGTCTGCATAGGTAGCACTGCCATTGTTGTGGAAACGTCAGGTTTCTCTGTCTCTTTGACTTTGGACATCTAATTCCAACATAGCATCCAAAACTCATGTAATAACGTGCGTATCGAAGTCTGGGGCAAGGTTGACAGCTGTATGATCAGCTGGTTTAGCCATCCATGGCTTTTTACGGTTGTCTGCTGGGGCTTCATATTTGTTATGGCTCTGGATGGCCACCTCCTCTTCAAATATGCTGTGGAAGCCCATTTCTTCACTATCGCTCCTAATTTCTTCCACCCCTTGTTGGCAATGTGCAATATTGTCACTTTGTGATGTAAGCTGTTTTGTCCTCAATATATAGTAGGCTAATGACAAGGGGTCTCTCCTCACCACCCTTATTCTCTTTAGCTCCAGTCAACAATCAAAGTGTCAAGTGTGTCACTCCACCTTCAGCCAATTCTACTGTGTCTTCTCTACATTGCATTATCTTCTCTGGGCTGACTTTCTGGTGGGCTTGGAAAATCTTTACACTCTTCTGTTCTCTCCTCTGCCACCATGGGTGGTCTTTCCTTGCTGTACTCTGACACAAATTACCTTATCGACACATCTTGCTGCACAACTTCCACAATTTTTTTTTTCCTGCAGGTCAAACCAATCCTGCCAACTACGCCAATTTAGTAGTAAGGAGCCATTTGTGGTGAAGTGTGCTTCACGGTCCCAATACACTAAAGCCTGCTTTACACCATACGATCCAGCATACGATATCGTATGCGATTGTACCCGCCCTCATCATATGTGCGGCACGTTTAATTTGTTGAACGTGTCGCACAAACGAGTAACCCCTCGTCACACGTACTTACCCGTCCATACGGCCTCGATGTGGGCGGCGAACGTCCACTTCCTGGAGTGGAAGGGACGTTTGGCGTCACATCGACGTCACGCGGCAGCTGGCCAATAGAAGCGGAGGAAGGGAGAGGAGCGGGACGTAAACATCCCGCCCACCTCCTTCCTTCCGCGTTGCCGGCCGGGAGCCACTGGACGCAGGTAAGATCTGTGCATCGTTCCCGGGGTGTCACACACTGCGATGTGTGCTACCCCGGGTACGATGAACAACCTAACGTTCAATATTTAGGCATTGAAAGACGTGCGTGCGATGAACGTTTTACCGTTCAATCGCAATCGCACGTAGCTCTTACACACTACAATGTAACTTACGATGCCGGATGTGCGTCACTTACGACGTGACCCCGCCGACACATCGTAAGATATATTGTAGCATGTAAAGCGGCCTTAAGTCACAGTATACTTGAGGCTATGTATGAAGGGGTTTGATATATACATCTTTTAGCCATAAGTGGTTTGCTGGAATGAGGACTTGAATTTATTCGATGCATCAGAGAAACCAAAGTCCAATGTAAAAGATAAAAACATCTTTACTGGAATTACTTAAATATAACTCTATCAGATGTTAGCAGACACAATACATTTAGTAAAATGTTTTCTGTCATACAGAGGCTCTCTCTTTATACGTATTAGATATGGCCTTTTGATAGTATTGATATATTACACAAGTGACTGAGTACTTTTCTAGCTTCCTAGCTCTGGTCTTCACTATCTTTATCCACTACTACAGGTGTACTCCTTGTATCCCCTCTTGGTCAGAATAGGATTCACCAATTTTCCAGGACTGGCTAACACAGCATCCTTGTTGCCCACTTCTACTAGCTGCCTTTGAGAATTACGCATCACAAAACTCTGATATGTTATGGCACATACTCTCTACAGATGATAGATATCTTCTTAATTCTCTTTCAATCTCCACACTCTACCTGTGTGAACAAGTTGCTGAACAATTCCTCTGACGCTGAACTTGCTATCCTATCATCTCCAAAATTAAACACTCTCCTTTGAGACCTTTCTCTCAACAGCAAACTTTTTTTCTCCTTCAGTAGTTTTTTTCTCACTGACTCCAACTGACTAGAAATAGGATAAGTTTTACTGTCCACTTAATTCTTCCCAATCTATGGGCTGTGGCCCAGTTGTTAACCCTGGAAGAACAAGACCTGTTGCAGCCACCTAAATAATAAAACACACACACATAACCAATAAATTATTCTACTACAAAGCATTTAGAAGCCGTGCCGAATAGCTTTCCACTTCTCTACACATTCAAAGCTTGGGTATAAATTCAGTCCAAATAAAGTAAATGTAATGATGGTCAAATATTCTCATATAGGTGACTTTAGGACTAGATGAGTGAATACATTTCTCAGGACCCTGAGTCGGAATTCTATAGCCTCTGGATGGGAATCCTTGGAGCAACCTACTTACTAATCTTGAACAATGTCATGTGTCTATGACGTTATCCCAGGCCAGCTAATCAGAGAGGGGTTCCGGATGCTAGCAGGTAGGAGGTGGTTCACAGATCTAGCATCTACAAAATACTAACTTGGCCACTAGACCAATCACCTGGAAGTAGATTTTCTCATCTCTATTTTATTTAGCTTTGTTGTCATAATCAGTTGGGGCCCCAGTGATCCAACTGTCAGTGATCATTTATTAACTATCCTGGGATAGGTGATGAATCCTATTAATGGCAGAAAACCCTAACCCTAGCCCTAATTTTGGGATTACAGAAATAGCACAACTATAGATCTATTCAACTTTTCTTTGTAGGCACAGATGAGTACATGAGTTTTGCTTTATGTCAAATTAATTTCTTTAAAATTTTTTATGAAGCTCAAATGATTCAAAATGCATTAAATTATTCAGTTCCTCATATAATAAATTATTCTTAGAGATTTATAAAAATTAGAGGTGGAACATTCAGTATCAGAGATGAATAACAATAAATGAGATTAAGGAACATCCTTAATATGCATGGACAGTTCTTTCCTAGAATCTTCATGTGGGAGAACATTGTACAGTTCAACCTGATTAACAAAAACATCCCAACATCCTGTGATAACTTGCTTGATAAGTTACTGAAATAGGTTGTCCGTAACTTTAATATTGATTAGTTATCTACAGTATAGGTCATCAATGTCTCATTGGTGGGGGTGCATCACCTAGAACCCCGCTGATTAGCTGTTTTCAGACACCCATGGTCATACTCACCAGTAGAGATGAGCGAACTGGTCCCGGTTCGGCTCGAGGCCGGTTCGCCGAACGGGGATCCCGTTCGAGTTCGGTTCGTCGAACGTTCGATGAACCGAACTCGAACGTATAGGCTAGCATGGGAGGCAATCCAAAACACATAAAAATGCATGATAAATGTACACAAACAGTTAATAAACATTGCCATAACACTTACCGGTCCTCGCGATCCCTTCTGCACTCTGTCTCCTGCCGCTATTCCATCCGATGATCGCTGAAGCCTCCCGGTGACCTGCACTGCCAGCAGAGATGCAGGACCTATCGTGACGTCAAAATAGCCATGTGACCAGTCACGTGGCTATTATCTCATTGGCTACAGACTGGTCACATGACTATGACACGTCATGTAGGACCTGCGAGTGCATCTCTCCGGTACACGGTGCACATATGTGTATCGCCGTGTACCGGCGACATGCTGTAGCACACGGTCGACTCCCCGTTCCGTTAGGGACCGGCTGACACAGCCGGTCATTAACGGAGATCACCGTTGCCATAGCAACGCAGTTAGCGGTGACGTCACCGCTAACCGTGGCTCCGAGAGCACCGTTGCTATGGTAACGCGTCTGTCAGCGTTACCGCTAGCAGCCAGCACTGATCACTCACGGAGTGAAGGCTGCACGCTGCTTCCCGATTGTAGTGATGATTGTAGTGAGGATGGAGGTTCCCCAGCCCCAAGTGATTGGCTGGTGAACCTCATCCTCACTACAATCGTCACTACTACTACACTAGAAAGAAAGAAGACAGAAGAGCAGGATCGTGGAGGGCTGACAGGGGGTAATAAAGATGGAGTCTCTAATGTGTCTGTGTATTTATTTCTATTAAAGTATTTTTTCTCTGTGTGGTGTCTTTTTTTTAACCCTTTATTGGAGATTCTTAATGGCCGGGTCAAACGTGCCTGACATTAAGAATCTCTGGCTTAATACTGGCTGGTAAAACAAAGCCAGTATTAACTCATGATTACCCAACAAGCCACCCGGCTCCAGGGCTGTTGGAAGAGTTGGATACAGCGCCAGATGATGGCGCTTCTATGAGAGCGCCATTTTCTGGGACGGCTGCGGACTGAAATCCGCAGCAGAGGCGCCCACAAACCTCGGGCTAACCTGTGCTGCGGATTCCAATCCCCAGCTGCCTAGTTGTACCCGGCTGGACACAAAAATGGGGCGAAGCCCACGTCATTTGTTTTTTAATTATTTCATGAAATAAGTGAAATAATTAAAAAAAACGGGCTTCCCTATATTTTTCGTTCCCAGCCGGGTACAAATAGGCAACTGGGGGTTGGAGGCAGCCCGTGGCTGCCAGCTGTACCTGGCTAGCATACAAAAATATGGCGAAGCCCACGTCATTTTTTTGGTGGGCAAAAAACTTCTGCATAGAGTCCTGGATGGAGTATGCTGAGCCTTGTAGTTCTGCAGCTGCTGTCTGCTCTTCTCCATACAGACAGACAGCAGCTGCAGAACTACAAGGCTCAGCATACTCCATCCAGGACTGTATGCAGAAGCTTTTTGCCCCCTGAAAAAATTATGTGGGCTTCGCCATATTTTTGTATGCTAGCCAGGTACAGCAGGCAGGTACGGCTGCCCCCAACCCCCAGTTGCCTATTTGTACCCGGCTGGGAACCAAAAATAAAGGGAAGCCCTTTTTTTATTATTTCATGAATTTCATGAAATAATTAGAAAACAAATGACGTAGGCTTTGCCCCATTTTTGTGTCCAGCCAGGTACAACTAGGCAGCTGGGGATTGGAATCTACACCACAGGTTGGCCTGAGCTTTCTGGGCCCCACTGCTGCGAATTGCAGTCTGCAGCCGCCTCAGAAAATGGCATTTTCATAGAAGCGCCATCTTCTGGCGCTGTATCCAACTCTTCCAGCACCTGCCTGCTATACCTGGCTAGCATACAAAAATATGGCGAAGCCCACGTCCTTTTTTTGTAGTTTTTTGGCAAAAAAAATAAAAAATGCTTCCCTGGATTTTCCATTGCCAGTGAAGGTAACACCAAGCAGTGGGGGTTAGCAGCCAGTAGCTGCTTGGATTACCCTTAGCTAGCAATACAAAAAATGCAGCGGGAGCCCATATATATTTTTTTTAATTATTTATTTAAATAACTAAAAATAAAATGGGCTTCCCTGTATTTTGATTGCTGGACATCACAGTGCTGTAAAAATAAATCTTTAAAAAAATGACGTAGCGCTCCGCGGTATTTTTGATTCTCAGCGCAGATAAAGCAAACAGCTATGGGTTGCCACCCCCATCTGCCTGCCGTTACCTTGGTTGGCAATCAAAATACAGGGAAGCCCATTAATTTTTTCTATTTAAAAAATAGTTAAAAAAAAAAAATGACGTTGGGTCCCCCCATTTTTGATAGCCAGCTAGGGTAAAGCAGACGGCTGTAGCCTGAAAACCACAGCTGGCAGCTTTACCGTGGTTGGGGATCCAATGTGGAGGTCCCCTCAGGCTCTTTTTTATAATTATTTTATAAATATTAATAATTACACAATAAAAGTAGGGTCCCCCCCAAATTGGATCACCAGCCAAGGTAAAGCGGACAGCTGTGGTCTGGTATTCTCAGGGTGGGAAGGTCCATAGTTATTGGGCCTTCACAGCCTAAAAATAGCAGGCCGCAGGCACCCCAGACATGGCGCATCCACTAGATGCGCCAATCCTGGCGCTTCACCCCAGCTCATCCCGTGCCCTGGTGCAGTGGCAAACGGGGTAATAAATCGGGTTGATACTAGCTGTAAAGTCACCTGAGATCAAGCCCAGCAGTTTGTGATGTCATGGCGTCTATTAGATACCCAACATCATAAACTGTCAGTACTAACAAAAACAAAAAATCGACAAAAAAAATTTATTTGAAAAAACAGTCCCCAAAACATTTCCTCTTTCACCAATTTATTGTAAGTAAAAAAATAAAGGGGTCCCACGACGACTCTGGACCGTCTAGAATATGGGGGGGAGACACTCAGGGAACGTATCCCCCATTTTCTAGGAGTGCGGACCCTTCATGTGAGGAGTGTGGGTGCAATGAATCTGCACTCACTCTCCCCGGGTCCACAGCAGCAGAGTCCATGTCGTAATGGTTGCTACCAAAGCTGCAATGCCCTGCTCATGAGGTAAGGGCATGCCTAATCAGGAGAACTACTGTAGAGGAAGCTCTGCTCACTGGTATATAGGTGCTCAGAGGTAATAATAGATAAAATTAGTGAGTAACCTCGGCACTCTATATCTCCCAGACTAAGTCAGTAAGTCACAATGGATAGTAATGCAAAATCACTCTTTATTGGTCCGTATTAAGAAAAAAAACATTTTCATAAGCATATATGTTTTTGTCCAAAACAAGTTACAAATGACGTTTCGGCCTGAGCCTTCGTCAGATTGGACTTATCTGCATGTAATCATGAAAAATGACAATAATCAGTATCACATAAGAGTGAGAGAACAATAACATAAACTCGAACAATGTAGAGGTACAATTGGGATGCAGCAAAAAAATTGCAACACAGCAAGAAATGAAACACATGATACAAATGTCATAATACAGTACAAGGACAATATAGTAATGACAAATATGGGGTCAGAGTAGGCTTAGACAGCTCTTGTACGAAAGAGATGTCAATCATAAAGTAACATGTGCAGTAGGTGTAGAGCTACACTATGCATGGCAGAGCTAATGGGTAGACCGACCATAGAAAAAGAACGGAGAAAAAGTGGAGAAAAAGTGGAGAAAAAATGGAGAAAAAGTGGAGAAAAAGTGGAGAAAAAGTGGAGAAAAAGTGGAGAATAAGTGGAGAAAAAGTGGAGAAAAAGTGGAGAAAAAGTGGAGAAAAAAATGGAGAAAAAGTGGAGAAAAAGTGGAGAATAAATGGAGAAAAAGTGGAGAAAAAGTGGAGAAAAAAATGGAGAAAAAGTGGAGAAAAAGTGGAGAATAAATGGAGAAAAAGTGGAGAAAAAGTGGAGAAAAAAATGGAGAAAAAGTGGAGAAAAAGTGGAGAATAAATGGAGAAAAAGTGGAGAAAAAGTGGAGAAAAAAATGGAGAAAAAGTGGAGAAAAAGTGGAGAATAAATGGAGAAAAAGTGGAGAAAAAGTGGAGAAAAAGTGGAGAATAAGTGGAGAAAAAGTGGAGAAAAAGTGGAGAAAAGGTGGAGAAAAAGTGGAGAAAAAGTGGAGAATAAGTGGAGAAAAAGTGGAGAAAAAAATGGAGAAAAAGTGGAGAAAAAGTGGAGAATAAGTGGAGAAAAAGTGGAGAAAAAAATGGAGAAAAAGTGGAGAATAAGTGGAGAAAAAGTGGAGAAAAGGTAAAGCAGACAGGTAAAGCAAGGTAAAGCAGACAGCTGGGGCCTGATATTCTCAGACTAGGGAGGTCCATGGTTATTGGACTCTCCCCAGCCTAAAAATAGCAGGCCGCAGCCGCCCCAGAAGTGGCGCATCCATTAGATGCGCCAATCCTGGTGCTTCGCCCCAGCTCATCCCGCGCCCTGGTGCGGTGGCAAACGGGGTAATATATGGGGTTAATACCAGATGTGTAATGTCACCTGGCATCAAGCCCTGGGGTTGGTGAGGTCAGGCGTCTATCAGATACCCGACATCACCAACCCAGTCAGTAATAAAAAAAAAATAGACGACAAACACATTTTTATTTGAAAAAACACTCCCCAAAACATTCCCTCTTTAACCAATTTATTAGAATGAAAAACAAATCCAGGTCTGGTGTAATCCAAGGGGTTGCCATGACGATCCACACTGTCCCAGTCAATGAAGAGCAGGATGTTCCCCATTGACTGGGAGAGCAATGCAGTGACCTGAGCTAACATCAATGGGTCAGTCCAGGTCACTGCAGGGGATGACAAGTGCTGCTGTCAGCGAGGTACATTACCTGCGCTGATCTCCAGCACTGCCGACAGCCCCTGTCACTGAGGTCAATGACCGGCGCCTTCACATCAAGTATCGCGAGAGGTCCGTGACGTCTCGGGTCGGAAACGAGAGGTGATGTGACAAGCGGCGGCCATGGAGGACAGTGACAGCGCTGAGGTCGGGAATCGGATGGCGGGACTTCATCACCGCAGGTAAGCCGAGCGGGAAGGGGGATGTGTGTGTGTGTGTGTATGTATGTGTACGTGTGTGTGTGTATATGTGCACATGCCGCGGGCAGGAGGGGGCGGAGCGAGCTGAGCGGGAAGTGTGCGCTTCCTGCACGTAACTAAGATAAACATCGGGTTACTAACCAAAGCGCTTTGCTTGGATACCCGATGTTTATCTTGGTTACCAGCTTGTGGCAGGCTGCCAGCGATGGCTCCTGCACACTGTAGCTGTAAAAAGCCCTGCTTTTTGCTGCTAGAACCGTTCTCGAACG
Source organism: Anomaloglossus baeobatrachus (assembly GCF_048569485.1). Lineage (NCBI taxonomy): Eukaryota > Metazoa > Chordata > Amphibia > Anura > Aromobatidae > Anomaloglossus > Anomaloglossus baeobatrachus. Next base: position 72,107,036 of record NC_134354.1, read on the forward strand.
TATCTAGAACTATCGAGCTTTTGCAAAAAGCTCGAGTTCTAGTTCGATCTCGAACAGCCCCAAAAATCACTCGAGCTTAGAACTGGAGAACCTCGAACCACGAACCGCGCTCAACTCTACTCACCAGACATTGAACGGGAGCAGTGGAACGCATCAAGGACATGTGGCGGAATGCACACACACACACATATCAGATCACGCACACACATCAGATCATACACACACATGAGATTGCACACACACACACACACACTGTACAATGGAGCGCCAGCACCTGCGAGTGGAACGCATGGAAGACCCTTTGGTGGAATGCATCATAGAGACAAGAGAGCAGAGAGTCCCCTGCTGGCTGGAAGCAAGTTGTATCACCAGATGTCGTGAGGGTGTGTGCGTATGATTGTATGTTCGATCTCATGAGTTTGTGTGTGAGTGTGTGTGTGTATGTGATCTGATGTGTAAGTGTCAGCTAGAAGTAGGGAATGTCAGCGTGCAGCATATCTGCTGGGAGCACCCACCGAGGATCACAGAAGGACCTGGGTGCCATGCAGATGCCTGGGGTCTGGTAAGTATAATAATCCTGGGAAAGGGAATCTGCATTTTTTGGGGGGTAAACTTTACCCGAATCATGTTTCCCCGAGAATAAGCCTTACCCCAAAAATAAGCCCTATTGCTTTTTTTCAGTGCAAAAAAACGAATTACCGTGTTTCAGGCAAAAACGGTAAGTAGTTCCAGCCAGCAGCGGCATCAGGGACAGCTGATCAGCATGGATGCCGGATGATGCACACCCACCAATCAGATATGGATGACCTATTCTAAGAATTTTGGAAAGAGGTTTATTGCACACTTGGAAATATGGATGGTTAATATGGGTGCTGACGAAGGGCTGAAACCCAAAAACAGAGCCACAGCAAAAGATAGCCACAGGGTATATATAAGCAGAAAAACCTCAAAAGAAAAACCCTGTTAAAAAATAACTTTTAATAATTAAGTTAAGTTAAAAGGCCCAAAGAGGACACACCGTTAAATTAAAATTGAATGAGGTACCATAATAGGTCAGGGGGCAATGACAGTCAAATGAAAATATCGTTAATACTCAAAGACATATAATGACATATACTAACGTGCTAGGAAGGAAAACAAAGAGTAACCCCTTCCAATCAGTAGGTATTTAAAGGGAAAATGACCCTAACGAGCCCTAAAAATCCCTATCTAGCAATGGAGGGTGTGACACCCTAACTGTTTTGGGCGCACCCATTCACCGTCGGGAAGCCCTAGGCCAACCCTACAGTGACCCTGTCCAAACTGACACACCTATCACCAGAGGTAATAAAAATTACTTATCTGAAATTTCATATCCAAAAACATCCCGACGCGTTTCTCCCTAGTTTTCAGTGTACCAAGGTTCATCAGGGGAACAGAAACAATTGATATTCAGGAGTCCCAAATCCGGAGACTCCAGAAAAAAAAACAGCTGTGTGCCAAGATGTGGAAATGAGGATGATACCCGTCATTAGATACAAGAGGACTTGTCACACTAAAATTAATAATAGGACTTTATTGTACAAGCAATAGAAAAAAATATAATGTTTCGACCACTATTTTTGGATCTTCATCAGACACAACAGATTCTTGTGTAGGAATATGCCTTTTGGTGATACTATCAAAATCACCGTGATATTTATAGATAAATCAGATTGCTGTACTGTATAGACGTGATGGTGCAGTATAGCAGAGCATCTTACACGCTGTTGGAGGGCGTTTTCTAGTATCCTAAGGATAGGTCATCAATTTAAAAGTTTTGGACTTTAGAGCCACAGGTTAGAGATCAGTATAAGCAAGTCTCCCACATTAGTAGTTTATAGGTATGTGCTACACATAGTATAGACATCATAAATGTAAAATACATGATTGCTATTTTTACTTTTCACTTTGTGCAGCTGAATCTCGGATTACTTCTGAGATTTATCTCATTCATTTTAATCTATCCACAGTAAGAGGTAGCTCTACTGTTGTGCGAACAATTTAATTCTTTTTACTAGTTGAAAAGAATTAATTAAAAATATTTAGGAGTAATTATGAAAAAAATCATCAAGCTGGGGAGCATGTGGCGCAGCGAAACGGCTTCATGTGTTCCCAGCCTACGGAGCACGGAAACATTTGTTATGATAAAAAACGATGGTCTATAGGGAAATAAATCACAGCATGCACTAGTGTCGTCCGCTGTACATGACAGATTGGGCATTGCAGTTCATGCAATTATATTTGATCCTCAGAGGGTTAAATAGAGAGGTAAGAACATTACATTTCCAAAAAAGGGCTATAGAGATTTTAGCTGAAGATAATATTGCAATGATAATGTCTGGTGTGGAATTAGGAACCCATGTTTGGTCATTGGGCACCATTAAGTAAAAGAAGATTTATACATATTATTCATATAAATAACAAGATGAAAGTCACCTAAACATGCTTTCAAAATGGGATTATGAACAGATAGTCCCATATGGTATGATGGAGTCATCGAACAGAGATGCAACGATAGCACTGGCTGATAGAGTACATTGTTCAGCACATGTGATAAAACCATTATATTCTTGTAAGAACAAAGACTAGAAGCACAAAGGCTTGTATGGGTCTCAAACTATTTGTAGGTCTATAGCAGGCTATACACTATAGATAGATATTGGTATTGCTATTCCTTCCAATACCACTATCAACATGTAGAAATGAGGGATTAGAATATACTTCAGTAAAAGCTTCTAGAGATGAGCAGATCTTTTGAAATTTGATTTTGCCAACTTCATCAAATTATTCCCAACCGATTGATTTGTGTTGAATAAATTTACACAAATCTTAATACTGGAAAGCTTGTAACTGCTCAGAAAATAAACATTTCATAGAAGAGAGCGAGAACCCTGCTTATCATAAGAGCGTATACTATTCTAGAGAAGAGGGCATGGGAGCAGGAGAGAAAGAAGACAACATTGACTATAAGAACTTACACTCTGCAGGAGAGAGAGAGGACCCTGCTGACCATAAGAGCTTACACTCTACAGGAGAAAGAGGACTCCGCTGACCATAACAGCTTACACTCTACAGGAGAAGAAGAGGTCCCCGGAGACCATAAGAGCTTATACTCTATAGAAGAGGAAGAGGTCCCCACTAAACATAAGATGTTAAACTTTGCAGAGAGAGAGAGGACGTTGCTGATCATAAGCGCTTACACTCTACAGGAGAGAGGAGACCCTGCTGATCTCAAAGCCTTACACGCTACAGGAAATATGGACAGTAACTCAGGAGATGGAAAATTACGCTACCATACAAAGAGTAATCAATGGGAGCCGCCAATCTGTACTGACGATCCCTGTACAAGGAGTGATAATCTGTAAAATGCCATAGTTGAAGTTAGAACAAATAACATACACGGGTTATCGAGCCGTGCCATAATGTGTACATGGATAGAGCCATATACAGAACATAAATGCAGAAAAAAGGAAGAAAAACTGTACAACGGCAATTTTGTGAAATTAGAAAATGAGTTTATTGAGTATTTAATATAAACCGGAAAATTGCATAAAAGGATTAAAAGAGACTTTGGTGAGAGGACCAGCAGGTGGCATACTCACTCTACAGCTCAGTAGTATTTTAAGAAGAAATAGAGTGAAAGAGACATAAAATTGCAGCTAGACAAAAGCACCATACAAAAATGTCCACCAGCCACCACTTACAAAGTTAAATGTAAAAGGCTACTGCCACATACCATAGAGATTAGGTATCCAAGGTACCAAATTGTGGTATTTGGAGGACATCAAGCAGGTGCAATTGAAAAAAGCAAAAAAAACCTCAAATTCAGTAATAATATAACATATACCTGAGTCGTGGAGTGAGGATCCAGGAATCCAGGAAACCCCGACCTATAGGTTTCGATCTAATGCCTTCTTCCGGGAGTCGCCTCATGTGCAGAGGAAGTGCCTTTTTATACCAGAATGCACCAATGGGAGTGCGGAAAGGAAGCACCAATCAAACCGGTCCTTAAATCAACCGGTATGTCAGAATAAAAAGCTGTCTCACCATTGGTGTTTCAAAAGGGTGTGTAAGCCCAGTGACGTGTTGCAATGTCATGGCAACATGGAAACACTGCATCACAGCGTCTATACTCCGCCCTAACTACAAACGTCAAAGACTTCTCTCTAATGCTTCAGCAGTAAGAGAAATCGTGGAAGAGTTTTTTGGGCTTTTTTGCATAGTACAATTTGAATCTCAAACTGTTTGAATTTATGTGAAACAGGGAGTTTCAAGAAATTTGACTCAAACTTGCAGATCAATCTACTCGTATCCAGTGGATCCATCTATACTGTGTATAGTAGAGCTATAACAAAATCATACTGTGTATAGGAGAACTGAACAGTGAGGACTCAAGAGACCTTATTACATATTAAAGGGAATTGGTAAGCAGGTTTTTGCTATGTAAGCTGAAATCAGCATGCTGCAAGGGTTAACACAGAAAGTTTAGGGCTGCCTGTCTTATCATGGTATGATCTGTTTATTTGCTATGTTTGTTTAAGCAGCAGGACTTTTCATTGCTGGGACTACAATGTCAAGTGCAGGGCAGTCAGGCACTCCCCCTCCTCTGATTGACACCTAACTATCAATGTACAATCTCTATACAGAGCCTGGTCTGGACAGGAACACCTCTCTGAACTCTGCTACATAGCTACACCTAAAAATTCTGATTGTCAGAATGGCTGTATCCAGTAATCTAAGTGATACATCATTGGATTCAGGATCTCTTGCCTACAACACACTGCTCTCAGATGAAAAAAACTGCTGACAGATTCCCTTCCAGTGGGTATTTATTGTTACATAGGCGCTTTGGGTATTGTGATTGTCAAAGGTGCACACAGGGGGCATTATTACTTTCTACAGGGCAAAATGTGGGCACCATTTTCTAGGGCACTTGCAGAAGGCACTAATATATTTTAGGGTTGAGTTTTACTATTTAGAGGACACATACTAGACTTTTTTTGAACGAGCACAGTGGTTGGCATTATTTTGTGGGGCACCAGGAGGAGCATGGTTTTTGTACCTAAGAGCAGGTGCAGTAATAGGCACACATATAGCAGCATTATTACTTTCTACAGGGCAAAATGTGGGCAACATTTTCTAGGGCACTTGCAGAAGGCACTAATATATTTTAGGGTTGAATTTTACCATTTAGAGGACACAAACTAGACGTTTTTTGGAACGAGCACAGTGGTTGGCATTATTTTGTGGGGCACCAGGAGGAGCACGGTTTTTGTACCTAAGAGCAGGTGCAGTAATAGGCACACATATAGCAGCATTATTACTTTCTACAGGGCAAAATGTGGGCAACATTTTCTAGGGCACTTGCAGAAGGCACTAATATATTTTAGGGTTGAATTTTACCATTTAGAGGACACAAACTAGACGTTTTTTGGAACGAGTACAGTGGTTGGCATTATTTTGTGGGGCACCAGGAGGAGCACGGTTTTTGTACCTAAGAGCAGGTGCAGTAATAGGCACACATATAGCAGCAGTGGCTGAGTATTGGGGTATCAGTCAGTGGGATGAGGAATTTGCACAGATTAGGAATGGGTAGGGAAATGAGAGAAGTGAAATGTGTTTTTGTTTTCCTGGATGGAAAGACGGAAAGGTGAACAACTATCAGAAAGAACGTCAGAATGTAAGTGACTATAACTATACTGTAATCTCTTACATGTTCTTCAGGTCTGGTATCTACCATTATGCGGTCACCATTTGGCGATGATATTGGTGTTGGGTCTTAAGTTAATGATTTATTTTCCATAAAAGCCAGGTCATCTGATGAGGTACCACTATAACCACTATTAGAATGCAACACCTTTGTTTCAAACATGGTTACTTGGTTAGGGGAACCAACCCCTTGCTGAGCTTAAAACCAAGCTATGTGTTTAGTGAGATTAGAATCCAAGTGTAGAACAAGTAGTAGAAAAAGTCACAAAAGACAAAACCATTGGGGCATGATAGTAGGCACAGTAAAATACACACGTGCCAGCATTGAGGTCCTGCGCAGCACTTCAATGCCGGTGAGTGTGGATGATGTAGAACGTGTCATGCACACAGGCTTCAGAAGAAAGAGGACAAAGATGGCTGAAAGAGGAGGTGCTGCACCGGGAGACACCCATCTGACCCATCTGTACCATACCGAGCCTTTAGGTAAGTATTATCAAGTCATTTTTACATTTTACACAGCGGCCTGGACTCTTATATACAGCATTTTAGAATGCTGTATATAAGAGCCCACTGGTGGTGGCTGCAGCTTATAGCCACCAAATCTGGTGACAGGTTCCCTTTTAAAAGTTTCATCGTAAAAGCAACCAATGAAAGGTGTTACTGCAAGACAAAGATCACAGCACTGTAGAAGGTAATAATAGAATAGAGCAGGTTGAGAAAGGAGCATAGCATTCTTATAAGATACCTGCAGGATCATATCGGTCAGTGACATCTGTAGTGCGCACCAAATGCATAGTGACACCATGCCACTGCACCAAGGTCATAGGAAAACATTGCTGAATGCAGAATAGTAATATTTTATTAGATTTATTACTAAAAAAAACCCTTTATCAAAGACTGCTGTCTGAAATTTTAACTGTTGGTATAGGACCTAAAATTTTCCCCATTTACAGATTTATATGTTTTCTTTGGTCATTTTTGACATGCACGTTACGATTTTTGTACATGTTGTAATCTTATAATCTGATTTAATACAGCAAGCTTTGAGTCTATTGGTTTGTGGTTATGTCCTATATGATTATTGACTGTGTGCATAGTTGTGACTAGAGATGAGCGAACCGGTCCCGGTTCGGCTCGAGGCCGGTTCGCCGAACGGGGGTCCCGTTCGAGTTCGGTTCGTCGAACGTTCGACGAACCGAACTCGAACGTATAGGCTAGAATGGGAGGCAATCACAAACACATAAAAATGCATTATAAATGTACACAAACAGTTAATAAACATTGCCATAACACTTACCGGTCCTCACGATCCCTTCTGCACTCTGTCTCCTGCCGCTATTCCATCCGATGATCGCTGAATCCTCCCGGTGACCTGCACTGCCAGCAGAGATGCAGGACCTATCGTGACGTCAAAATAGCCATGTGACCAGTCACGTGGCTATTATCTCATTGGCTACAGACTGGTCACATGACTATGACACGTCATGTAGGACCTGCGAGTGCATCTCTCCGGTACACGGTGCACATATGTGTGTCGCCATGTACCGGCGACATGCTCTAGCACACGGTCGACTCCCCGTTCCGTTAGGGACCGGCTGACACAGCCGGTCATTAACGGAGATCACCGTTGCCATAGCAACGCAGTTAGCGGTGACGTCACCGCTAACCGCGGCTCCGAGAGCACCGTTGCTATGGTAACGCGTCTGTCAGCGTTACCGCTAGCAGCCAGCAGTGATCACTTACGGAGTGAAGGCTGCACGCTGCTTCCCGATTGTAGTGAGCATTGTAGTGAGGATGGAGGTTCCCCAGCCCCAAGTGATGAGCTGGTGAATCTCATCCTTCCTCACTACAATCGTCACTACTACTACACTAGTGATGATTGTAGTGAGGATGGAGGTTCCCCAGCCCCAAGTGATGAGCTGGTGAATCTCATCCTCACTACAATCGTCACTACTACTACACTAGAAAGAAAGAAGACAGAAGAGCAGGATCATGGAGGGCTGACAGGGGGTAATAAAGATGGAGTCTCTAATGTGTCTGTGTATTTATTTCTATTAAAGTATTTTTTCTCTGTGTGGTGTCTTTTTTTTTAACCCTTTATTGGAGATTCTTAATGGCCGGGTCAAACGTGCCTGACATTAAGAATCTCTGGCTTAATACTGGCTGGTAAAACAAAGCCAGTATTAACTCATGATTACCCAACAAGCCACCCGGCTCCAGGGCTGTTGGAAGAGTTGGATACAGCGCCAGATGATGGCGCTTCTATGAGAGCGCCATTTTCTGGGACGGCTGCGGACTGAAATCCGCAGCAGAGGCGCCCACAAACCTCGGGCTAACCTGTGCTGCGGATTCCAATCCCCAGCTGCCTAGTTGTACCCGGCTGGACACAAAAATAGGGCGAAGCCCACGTCATTAGTTTTTTAATTATTTCATGAAATAAGTGAAATAATTAAAAAAAACGGGCTTCCCTATATTTTTGGTTCCCAGCCGGGTACAAATAGGCAACTGGGGGTTGGAGGCAGCCCGTGGCTGCCAGCTGTACCTGGCTAGCATACAAAAATATGGCGAAGCCCACGTCATTTTTTTGGTGGGCAAAAAACTTCTGCATACAGTCCTGGATGGAGTATGCTGAGCCTTGTAGTTCTGCAGCTGCTGTCTGCTCTTCTCCATACAGACAGACAGCAGCTGCAGAACTACAAGGCTCAGCATACTCCATCCAGGACTGTATGCAGAAGTTTTTTGCCCCCTGAAAAAATTATGTGGGCTTCGCCATATTTTTGTATGCTAGCCAGGTACAGCAGGCAGGTACGGCTGCCCCCAACCCCCAGTTGCCTATTTGTACCCGGCTGGGAACCAAAAATAAAGGGAAGCCCTTTTTTTATTATTTCATGAATTTCATGAAATAATTAGAAAACAAATGACGTAGGCTTTCCCCATTTTTGTGTCCAGCCAGGTACAACTAGGCAGCTGGGGATTGGAATCCGCACCACCGGTTGGCCTGAGCTTTCTGGGCCCCACTGCTGCGAATTGCAGTCTGCAGCCGCCTCAGAAAATGGCATTTTCATAGAAGCGCCATCTTCTGGCGCTGTATCCAACTCTTCCAGCACCTGCCTGCTATACCTGGCTAGCATACAAAAATATGGCGAAGCTCACGTCCTTTATTTGTAGTTTTTTGGCAAAAAAAATAAAAAATGCTTCCCTGGATTTTCCATTGCCAGTGAAGGTAACACCAAGCAGTGGGGGTTAGCAGCCAGTAGCTGCTTGGATTACCCTTAGCTAGCAATACAAAAAATGCAGCGGGAGCCCATATATATTTTTTTTAATTATTTATTTAAATAACTAAAAATAAAATGGGCTTCCCTGTATTTTGATTGCTGGACATCACAGTGCTGTAAAAATAAATCTTTAAAAAAATGACGTAGCGCTCCGCGGTATTTTTGATTCTCAGCGCAGATAAAGCAGACAGCTATGGGTTGCCACCCCCATCTGCCTGCCGTTACCTTGGTTGTCAATCAAAATACAGGGAAGCCCATTAATTTTTTCTATTTAAAAAATAGTTAAAAAAAAAAAATTACGTTGGGTCCCCCCATTTTTGATAGCCAGCTAGGGTAAAGCAGACGGCTGTAGCCTGAAAACCACAGCTGGCAGCTTTACCGTGGTTGGGGATCCAATGTGGAGGTCCCCTCAGGCTCTTTTTTATAATTATTTTATAAATATTAATAATTACACAATAAAAGTAGGGTCCCCCCCAAATTGGATCACCAGCCAAGGTAAAGCGGACAGCTGTGGTCTGGTATTCTCAGGGTGGGAAGGTCCATAGTTATTGGGCCTTCACAGCCTAAAAATAGCAGGCCGCAGGCACCCCAGACGTGGCGCATCCACTAGATGCGCCAATCCTGGCGCTTCACCCCAGCTCATCCCGTGCCCTGGTGCAGTGGCAAACGGGGTAATAAATCGGGTTGATACTAGCTGTAAAGTCCCCTGAGATAAAGCCCAGCAGTTTGTGATGTCATGGCGTCTATTAGATACCCAACATCATAAACTGTCAGTACTAACAAAAACAAAAAATCGACAAAAGAAATTTATTTGAAAAAACAGTCCCCAAAACATTTCCTCTTTCACCAATTTATTGTAAGAAAAAAAATAAAGGGGTCCCACGACGACTCTGGACCGTCTAGAATATGGGGGGAGACACTCAGGGAACGTATCCCCCATTTTCTAGGAGTGCGGACCCTTCATGTGAGGAGTGTGGGTGCAATGAATCTGCACTCACTCTCCCCGGGTCCACAGCAGCAGAGTCCATGTCGTAATGGTTGCTACCAAAGCTGCAATGCCCTGCTCATGAGGTAAGGGCATGCCTAATCAGGAGAACTACTGTAGAGGAAGCTCTGCTCACTGGTATATAGGTGCTCAGAGGTAATAATAGATAAAATTAGTGAGTAACCTCGGCACTCTATATCTCCCAGACTAAGTCAGTAAGTCACAATGGATAGTAATGCAAAATCACTCTTTATTGGTCCATATTAAGAAAAAAAACATTTTCATAAGCATATATGTTTTTGTCCAAAACAAGTTACAAATGACGTTTCGGCCTGAGCCTTCGTCAGATTTGACTTAACTGCATGTAATCATGAAAAATGACAATAATCAGTATCACATAAGAGTGAGAGAACAATAACATAAACTCGAACAATGTAGAGGTACAATTGGGATGCAGCAAAAAAATTGCAACACAGCAAGAAATGAAACACATGATACAAATGTCATAATACAGTACAAGGACAATATAGTAATGACAAATATGGGGTCAGAGTAGGCTTAGACAGCTCTGGTACGAAAGAGATGTCAATCATAAAGTAACATGTGCAGTAGGTGTAGAGCTACAGTATGCATGGCAGAGCTAATGGGTAGACCGACCATAGAAAAAGAACGGAGAAAAAGTGGAGAAAAAGTGGAGAAAAAGTGGAGCATAAGAGGAGAAAAAGTGGAGAAAAAAGTGGAGAAAAAAGTGGAGAAAAAAGTGGAGAAAAAGTGGAGAAAAAGTGGAGAAAAAGTGGAGCATAAGAGGAGAAAAAGTGGAGAAAAAGTGGAGAAAAAGTGGAGAAAAAGTGGAGAAAAAGTGGAGCATAAGAGGAGAAAAAGTGGAGAAAAAGTGGAGAAAAAAGTGGAGAAAAAAGTGGAGAAAAAGTGGAGCATAAGAGGAGAAAAAGTGGAGAAAAAGTGGAGAAAAAAGTGGAGAAAAAGTGGAGAAAAAGTGGAGCATAAGAGGAGAAAAAGTGGAGATTAAGAGGAGAAAAAGTGGAGAAAAAGTGGAGAGAAAGTGGAGAAAAAGTGGAGAAAAAGTGGAGAAAAAGTGGAGCATAAGAGGAGAAAAAGTGGAGAAAAAAGTGGAGAAAAAGTGGAGAAAAAGTGGAGAAAAAGTGGAGCATAAGAGGAGAAAAAGTGGAGAAAAAAGTGGAGAAAAAGTGGAAAAAAAGTGGAGAAAAAGTGGAGAAAAAAGTGGAGAAAAAAGTGGAGAAAAAGTGGAGAAAAAGTGGAGAAAAAGTGGAGAAAAAGTGGAGCATAAGAGGAGAAAAAGTGGAGATTAAGAGGAGAAAAAGTGGAGAAAAAGTGGAGCATAGGAGGAGAAAAAGTGGAGAAAAAGTGGAGAAAAAGTGGAGAAAAAGTGGAGAAAAAGTGGAGAAAAAGTGGAGCATAAGAGGAGAAAAAGTGGAGAAAAAAGTGGAGAAAAAGTGGAGAAAAAGTGGAGCATAAGAGGAGAAAAAGTGGAGAAAAAAGTGGAGAAAAAGTGGAGCATAAGAGGAGAAAAAGTGGAGAAAAAAGTGGAGAAAAAGTGGAGCATAAGAGGAGAAAAAGTGGAGAAAAAAGTGGAGAAAAAGTGGAGAAAAAGTGGAGAAAAAGTGGAGCATAAGAGGAGAAAAAGTGGAGAAAAAGTGGAGAAAAAGTGGAGCATAAGAGGAGAAAAAGTGGAGAAAAAAGTGGAGAAAAAGTGGAGAAAAAGTGGAGAAAAAGTGGAGATTAAGAGGAGATTAAGAGGAGAAAAAGTGGAGAAAAAGTGGAGCATAAGAGGAGAAAAAGTGGAGAAAAAGTGGAGAAAAAGTGGAGAAAAAGTGGAGCATAAGAGGAGAAAAAGTGGAGAAAAAGTGGAGAAAAAGTGGAGCATAAGAGGAGAAAAAGTGGAGAAAAAAGTGGAGAAAAAGTGGAGAAAAAGTGGAGCATAAGAGGAGAAAAAGTGGAGAAAAAGTGGAGCATAAGAGGAGAAAAAGTGGAGAAAAAAGTGGAGAAAAAGTGGAGAAAAAGTGGAGAAAAAGTGGAGCATAAGAGGAGAAAAAGTGGAGATTAAGAGGAGAAAAAGTGGAGAAAAAGTGGAGAGAAAGTGGAGAAAAAGTGGAGAAAAAGTGGAGAAAAAGTGGAGAAAAAAATGGAGAAAAAGTGGAGAAAAAGTGGAGAATAAATGGAGAACAAGTGGAGAAAAAGTGGAGAATAAATGGAGAAAAAGTGGAGAAAAAGTGGAGAATAAGTGGAGAAAAAGTGGAGAAAAAGTGGAGAAAAAGTGGAGAAAAAATTGAGAAAAAGTGGAGCACCCTTTGGTGCCTTTCATGTGGCACTAAGGGGTGCTTAGCTTTGTATTTAGCCAAAAAAATGAAAAAAAAAATGACGTAGGGTTCCCCCTAGTTTTGTAGCCAGCTAGGGTAAAGCAGACGGCTGCAGCCTGCAGACCACAGCTGGCAACCTCACCTTGGCTGGTAATCCAAAACTGAGGGCACCCCACGCTGTTATTTTAAATTAAATAAATAATTTAAAAAAAAAAAACACGTAGGGGTCCCCCAAAATTGGATCACCAGCCAAGGTAAAGCAGACAGCTGGGGCCTGATATTCTCAGACTAGGGAGGTCCATGGTTATTGGACTCTCCCAAGCCTAAAAATAGCAGGCCGCAGCCGCCCCAGAAGTGGCGCATCCATTAGATGCGCCAATCCTGGTGCTTCGCCCCAGCTCATCCCGCGCCCTGGTGCGGTGGCAAACGGGGTAATATATGGGGTTAATACCAGATGTGTAATGTCACCTGGCATCAAGCCCTGGGGTTGGTGAGGTCAGGCGTCTATCAGATACCCGACATCACCAACCCAGTCAGTAATAAAAAAAAATAGACGACAAACACATTTTTATTTGAAAAAACACTCCCCAAAACATTCCCTCTTTAACCAATTTATTAGAAAGAAAAACAAATCCAGGTCTGGTGTAATCCAAGGGGTTGCCATGACGATCCACACTGTCCCAGTCAATGAAGAGCAGGATGTTCCCCATTGGCTGGGAGAGCAATGCAGTGACCTGAGCTAACATCAATGGGTCAGCCCAGGTCACTGCAGGGGATGACAAGTGCTGCTGTCAGCGAGGTACATTACCTGCGCTGATCTCCTGCACTGCCGACAGCCCCTGTCACTGAGGTCAATGACCGGCGCCTTCACATCAAGTATCGCGAGAGGTCCGTGACGTCACCGCCAGTGTCAGTCTCGGGTCGGAAGCGATAGGTGATGTGACAAGCGGCGGCCATGGAGGACAGTGACAGCGCTGAGGTCGGGATGGCGGGACTTCATCACCGCAGGTAAGCCGAGCGGGGGAGGGGGGGGGTGAGAGTGTGTGTGTGTGCGTGTGTGTATATGTATGTATACATGCCGCGGGCAGGAGGGGGCGGAGCGAGCTGAGCGGGAAGTGTGGGCTTCCTGCACGTAACTAAGATAAACATCGGGTTACTAACCAAAGCGCTTTGCTTGGATACCCGATGTTTATCTTGGTTACCAGCTTGTGGCAGGCTGCCAGCGATGGCTCCTGCACACTGTAGCTGGGAGGGGGGGGGTGTGCGTGAGTGAGAGTGTGTGTGTGTGTGTGTGTGTATATGTATGTATACATGCCGCGGGCAGGAGGGGGCGGAGTGAGCTGAGCGGGAAGTGTGGGCTTCCTGCACGTAACTAAGATAAACATCGGGTTACTAACCAAAGCGCTTTGCTTGGATACCCGATGTTTATCTTGGTTACCAGCTTGTGGCAGGCTGCCAGCGATGGCTCCTGCACACTGTAGCTGTAAAAAGCCCTGCTTTTTGCTGCTAGAACCGTTCTCGAACGTATCTAGAACTATCGAGCTTTTGCAAATCTCGAACAGCCCCAAAAATCACTCGAGCTTAGAACTGGAGAACCTCGAACCGCGAACCGCGCTCAACTCTAGTTGTGACATGCAACATATTTGGCATATCACTCTTAAAGAGGATCTATCACTAAAAATTACACCTGTCATCTTTTATTTAAATATATTAGTAGTAAAAAAAAATATGTTATTAAAAAAAAATCAATGAGGAAAGGCCTTTATTAATGTGAGAATAATAAGCACATTTTATGCTTAGCTGAATATCAGTAAAAGGTCACCACCATTTCTCGACATACCTAGCAAGGTTCTGTTACTCTACAGTATGGGAGTGACACATCTCTTCTGGGCAGCAAGGTCTTCTGGCTCAGAGCAGATACCATCTTCAGTGCTGTGCAGTGCATCACCGGGATCAGTATGCTTCCGGCCTCTCCACCTGCGCATGCACATTAGGTGCATGCACACTGCAAAGGGTTCAGTGAGAAGCCGTAACAATTACAACATGACAGCACACTTTAATTGGATAGCAGGACAAAATAATATTTTTTTGATAGATACAGACTTTCAAAGCAGTAAGTAGCCATCAAAAATATGTAAATACACAAATATAATTGCATTTTTCATTTTTCAATAAAACTACATTTTTGGTGATAGGTCCTCTTTAAGTATTTATTAACTGTTATTCAAGGTCTTTAAATAGAATAAGGGCAGTGCTTTAGGCAACAATAGCCATATTATTCCATACAATCCAGTAATACACATGGCGGCCTTCTTACATAGAGATATTGATGTAAAATGATTGCCTGCGCTAACACATTATATTATTTCATACCTTCACTAGCACATTTTGGAATGTTGTAAGACCCATTCTGCGTCTACTGTCTAACCCTGGAAACCATTTTGCCATGTAGAAAGGTTCAGGCTTTTATATGTTAATTTCTTGGAACTGAACACACATCACAAAGCGAAATAATCTAACATACAAAAGAATCCTCAAGAACATAATTAAAAAATGAATCAAGAATGGATGTAGTGGTCGATACAGTCCATCAAGATATGTACTAGTGGGAATATATTAAGAGAAATTACTGCGGTCTAACATCAGCTCTGGGGATTTTCTTGCTCTTTTCATCTCATTTTCGTGTAGTGAAGTTAAAGTGGATGGGTTTTTTAAACATACATTAATTACATATCTACTTTTGTATTTTCATGAATGAACTGAATGACAATTCGCTCCTATATTCTGTATGGTTGTAATATTGTATTATAGCATCTATAGTTACAACTACCAAAGAACATTTAATGACAGCCATGTTAAAACTGTTATTTAAAAATTGCCCGCAAAGTATTAAAGGATTTTCTGTGATGGCGTCTCCTTAGAATAGGTGGAGGAATGGTATTTCACTTCTGAGTTCACTATATTCTTGTCTGAACTCTCTTCTTTTACAGACCTTTCTACCGAAGACATGTTGGCTATAATTTTAAAAATGTCCAAAACATTACTGTAGTATATAGAGTTACATAGTTACTTAGGTTGAAAAAAGACCTAGGTCCATCTAGTTCAACCTTCCTCCACCAGTTCTACATTTAGTCACTAAGTCATTTATAACCAACAATGTTTTGTGTACTGAGGAAATCATCCAGCCCTTTTTTAAAAGCTGTTATAGTATCTGCCATTACTACCTCTTGTGGTAGGGCATTCCACAGTCTGACTGCTCTAACTGTAAAGAACCCTTTCCTATTTAGCTGTTGGAATCGCTTTTCTTCCACTCGCAGTGAGTGCCCCCTGGTCCTTAGTACTGTCTTTGGAAGAAATAAGTCATGTGCCAGTCCTTTATATTGACCACACATGTATTTATACATATAAATGAGATCTCCTCTGAGACGTCTTTTTTCTAAGCTAAACATATCTAACTTTTTCAACCTGTCATCATATGGGAAGCCTTCCATTCCTTGTAATAGTCTAGTTGCCCGCCTTTGAACTGACTCTAAGTTCTGAATGTCCTTTTTAAAATGTGGAGCCCAAAACTGGATCCCATATTCCAGATGTGGCCTTACAAGTGATTTATAGAGGGGTAACAATACGTTGGGATCACGTGATCTAATCTCTCTTTTTATACACCCTAAAATCTTGTTTGCTTTAGCAGCTGCTGCTTGACATTGAGTGCTGCTGCTCAGCTTATTTGTAATGAGAATACCCAAGTCCTTCTCCTGTTCTGTAGTCCCGAGTTTACTTCCATTTAATGTATACGCAGCTATAGGATTACTCCGTCCTAGGTGCATTACTTTACATTTATCAACATTAAATCTCATTTGCCAAGTATCTGCCCATTCTGACATCTTATCCAGATCTTTTTGTAATATTGTACTATCCAGGTCAGTTTTTAATATCCTACATAGTTTGGTGTCATCGGCAAAGACTGACACTGTACTATCAATCCCATCCACAAGTATCCATCTCTATGGCCTCCCAACTAACACTCTCGCACCTCTCAAGGTCACCCTTAATTCTGCTGTCTGATTAATCCCCCTTACTTATCCGCTACCTCTGTGCTCGGAAAATCCTTCCACTAGCTTCCAAATCCCAACAAATTCAGTTTATACTACTAACACTAACCTAGAAAGCCATCCATAATTTGTCTCCTCCAAACATCTCCAAATTATTCTTGCAGTACCAGTCTCTGCAGGGTCGCCAACGATTTCACCATTGTAGCCAGACTGCGCCCTCTACCACCTCTCTGCATGGTCCATATGCTTCTCTGATGGTGCTTCCAGCTCCCAGGGCCTGCTCACACAGCACAGGTTTCCCAGGAGTGCGCTTTGGGTGCACAGGATCCCTATTTCAGGCATCCTCCTACTAGGGGAAGTGACTGAGCAACACGGTCATTTAGATAGTTGTTAGGTCTTATTTATTTTGTTCTTGTAATCTGTACCTGTGCCCACCTTTTCTTACCTGTCAGTTTCTGCTGTACTCTCCGTACCTGCCTGCCTCAACTGCCCAGTCTGCATCAGCCGTCCTGGTTGCACCTGCCTGCACTTAGAGATTATACCTGTCCATACCTGAGCCCTTCCCTGCCCTGGAGGTCAGCTGTCTCAGTCCCGGACACTGCCCTGTGAGTGGCACCTAGCCCATCCTCACCATCAGAGGCTCTGGAAAATACTTGGTAGGTGCTTAGTATAGCTCCACAAACATCAGGGTAAGCTCAGGTCCCTCCTGTGGTCCAGTGAGTTCACTCCTGCTCACCGCCTCAACACCAGCGAGCAAAATACTGATTAATAGTTCTCATGCTAAAATAGGCTGGTCTCCTCTAGCAATTGAATCTTTTTTCTCTAGACGGAGGAAAAGCTCTCTCATCTTTTGACAACCCATAGTCTTTAATATGCCGCAGATGAGTAATGGAAGCATTTATGTTAGCTTAGGTCAGTACGGAACAATTTAGGGCATTGTTGAAATTTGACCAAGAAGTAGCAAATATCTTTAATTTTATAAAACTACTACCATGAAGTGAAAACTGTAAATTGTCAAGCTAAATAGATTTTCACTTGGAAATGGTCAAAGGCAGTAAACACTGCCAAATCTTATAGCTACACGGACGGGCACAGGTTGTCATTTTGTTTCAGTCAGTTCTGAATGGAGATCTTCCCGGAAGGAAAAAGAGTTGTCCAAGCTCAAAGCTTTTCGAATTTGCTATTAAAAGTAAAATGTAATTATTCCCGAAGTCTGTTGTCATTTGTTAGTATCTTAACATGAAAATGTTAGTAGTTTTTTTAAGGAAATAAGGAACATGATATCCTAGTTCTGTTGAGGGAGTTTAATGAACTTACAGTTAAGGCCCCGTCACACACAGAGATAAATCTTTGGCAGATCTGTGGTTGCAATGAAATCATGGACATATTGTTCCATTTGTACACAGTCAAAAACCTGGCACTGATTGTCCACAATCTCACTGCAACCACAGATCTGCCACAGATTTATCTCTGTGTGTGACAGGGCCTTTACTCTGTGGTCTGTCGGAAAGACTAATGTGTCAAAAAATTGCTCTCTCCCCTCAACTCACTTTATGGTCTATTTGACTAGAAAATATTAAGCCTATCCATTGACACATAATTTGCCATATTCTTCTGGTAGTAAAACATCTAATAGCCACTAAATGGAGACAAACAACAGTACCATCAATACTTGAATTAATAGAAAGAATATCAACACAATATATACAATTTCATAATGCCTCGGAAAGGAAGTCAACATACTAGATACAATACAAGATAGTCTTTATGGTCTAAAATATACTTGCCAAAACTTCAATATCCATAGCCCAGTGACATTGGTTATGTAGTCAACACCTCTTAGATACATGCATCATAGTATATATACTTTAGGGTGACTAAGATGGTAATTTTATTTCTCTGCTGTATGACCAATGATAAACATTTTGTAATCTTTTTTTCCTATATGTCTTTTCACAGTTTCCCCTTTTCTAATTCCCGTACCCCATTTCTGTTTGTTCTATATATATTCATGCATTTTTACAGTCAAAATATATAGATAGGTTAATTAAAGAGTTAAATTTGATAAATGGATAACCTCATAAATATGGACATTGGCATATGTGATGTAATATATGGCCCTAACAGTCAACAAAGGTTGACTGTTTTATTGTTCATTGTCCCATGCCTGTCTATTTTAGGTTCCCTTATTCTAATGCAATCCCTTTCTTTTCTGTACCCTATTAAACTGCAATCCAATTATCGAGAACATGGTTAGGCTAGGTTGACACACTGCGTTTTTTTGGCGCTGCGTTTTTGTGCTTTTTTTGCAGCAAAAAACGCACAAAAACACACCCACGTCAAAAAACGCGTAAAAAAACACGCGCGTTTTGCCGCGATTTGGTGCGTTTTTTGCTGCGTTTTGCTGCGTTTTTGCTCACTGCGTCTTTATGCGTTTTTTATCAGTGAACAAAAAAAAAAAAAAAGGTCTGATGTCATTTCCTTCTTCAATATGTTCTTCATTCTCCACTAGTGTATGCAGGAGAGCAGACAGCTGCAGAACTACAAGGCTCAACATACTCCATCCAATAGTGTATGCAGGAGAGCAGACAGCAGCTGTCGAACTACAAGGCTCAGCATCCTCCATCCAATAGTGTATGCAGGAGAGCAGACAGCAGCTGTCGAACTACAAGGCTCAGCATCCTCCTTCCAGGACTGTATGCAGGATTTCTTTGCCCCCCAAACAAAAAAAATGACGTGGGCTTCGCCATATTTTTGTATGCTAGCCGGGTACAGCAGGCAGGTACAGGCTGCCCCCAACCCCCAGCTGCCTATTTGTACCCGGCTGGGAACCAAAAATATAGAGAAGCCCTTTTTTTTTAATTATTTCATGAATTTCATGAAATAATTAAAAAAAAAATGACGTGAGCTTCGCCTAATTTTTGTGTCCAGCCGGGTACAACTAGGCAGCTGGGGATTGGAATCCACAGTGCAGGGTGCCCATGCTTTCTGGGCACCCCCGCTGTGAATTGCATTCCGCAGCCACCCCAGAAAATGGCGCTTTCATAGAAGCGCCATCTTCTGGAGCTGTATCCAACTCTTCCAGCTGCCCTGATGTCGGGTGGCTCACTGGGTAATAATGGGGTTAGGGCTAGCTGTATATTATCAGCTGGCCCTAAGCCCGAAATTCATGGTGTCACGCCAATATTAGACATGGCCACCATGAATTTCTAGTAAAGATAAAAAAACCACCACAAAGAAAAATATTTTTATTAGAAATAAAACACAACACAATTAGATTAGTGACTCCATCTTTATTGAAATAAAGAACCCCCCTCCACAGTAATCCTGGGTCAAGGGTCCCGCGCCGTCCAATCCGGATCCAATATCATCTGATCGATTTGCTGGAAGGCAAAGCGATCAGATGATGTGTCAGGATCAAGTGCCTGAATCACATCACACATCAGCTGATTGTATAAAAGCCGTTTATACAATCAGCAGATGCATCGTTGCAAAAGAAAAAAAAAAATACTCACTTATGTGCTGATTACCGGCAGCTCCTAGAGCGAGTTTGATCCTGTCCGATCGCTGCAGCAGCTGCCGGTAATCAGGGATGAAGTCTCCTGACGCATCCACTGATAGGTTAAACCGGCCGGGCGCTGGCGTCAGCCCGAAACATACGATCAGCTGACGCGTCAGGTGACTGCATCAGGTGATTCATCACCAGGTCCTGCATCCTGCAGGCATACGTACCCGGAGCGGCGGTACCGGGAGGAGGAGCTGGGAGCGGGCATGGCACTGGGACCCTGCAGACAGGTGAGTATGACTTTTTTTTTCTACTGTTCACTTTTGATTTCGCAGCCGCTTCCACCTCCCGCCCGAACATGGCGCCGCACGGCAGCATACATGCACAGGACGGGAGGTGGAAGCGGCGGTGACGGTACTGGGAGGATTCACGCTTCTGTGTTTACTGACAGAAGGAATCCTCTTCCTGTACATGTCACTTTACTACCCACCTCCTGCCTTTATAGCTGTGTTTTTGGTCTTAGAAACGCACCAAAACGCAACTATTTGCGTTTCTCATTGCATTTTTCAACATCCCATTGCACTCAATGGATGAAAAGCGCAGTGAAAAACGCGGGAATAATTGACATGCTGCATTTTTGTGGCACCAGAAAAATGCAGCTGAAAAGAAACGCTGTGTGCAGACAGCAAAAATGAAAACTCATAGACTTTGCTGGGGAAGCAAAGTCATGCAGTTTTCTGAGCAAAAACGCACCCGAAAACTACGCAAAAACGCCGCGAAAAACGCACTGTGTGAACTTACCCTTACAATGACTACAGTTTTTATAACTGTGACCCTATTTGTCTGCGCACTCTTCCTTCAGCAAATTTATGAATACAAATGCATAAAGAAAAGATTATAATATTGGTGAATTTAAGTAACTCAAGAAAGTGAAACTTTTGGCACCTGAAAAATGAACAATACTAAACCCACTCGGTAGTATGCTATAATTTTAGATTTTAAATCCGCCTTATTAATTTGCTAGTAGCAATCAAACCCCTCTGTTGTATCTATATTTCTTTGCACGAAAGTAGCAATTGTAAGATTTTTTTCTCTTTTGGGAACATGAAGTATATTAGTTCTCATAATTTTTGATCTCTTAATGCTATATTGTTATTGTACCTGCTGTCAAGTAATACAATGGCTTGTTTTAGATATTATAAAGCTGTAAGTTTTATTGAACCTAGTGAATCATGGCATACTATTGTGTATTGTGAATGACAATTACTGTACTTTGTGCTTCAGTCTTAAAAATAAAACGAGTCAAGAAAAGGAATCTAGGAAGATGGTCAGAAAAAACGTTGTCTACAGAAATGACCTGAAATCCAAACCACTTAAGAAATATTTTTTGATAAGTGGATTTCCTTAGTGCCATAAACTATTTTTGAACAAAAGTAAAAACAAGCACAATAGGGTTTTATCTGAGAGATCGTTGGAAAAATACCGACTAGAAACATGGCATGATACTGGCATTTTGTAGACCCAAGGCCGTAGAAATATAATTTTTGGAATAGAAAGGGATATACACCGTGCTGCCTTTGTGAAGAAATGAAGACCTGACTTCTCAAGCCAGGGGTGATAAATTTTCAATGCCTTCGTCGGGATAATCACCTTTTTCCGAAACGCGCTGAAAATTAATCACTGGCTCAAGAATTCAAGTTTTTGTTTCTTCACTGTGGCAGCGCAGTGTTTGACCCTTTCTATTCCAGAAATTATATGCAAATGGTTATTGGTAAAAGTCAATTTTCGGGCTTTGTCCTTTTAAGAATTTATTTCAAGATGTATTTTAACTCTTTACTGATTTGAGGTTACTGTTTTACATTTCTTCAAGTCAATAAAAAATATCATAATATTACATAGATAACAGTTTAAAAGTTAAACTACCCATTGAAGTAGTGGGTAACAGAAAGCCAGTAATTGGCCAGAACTCTAAATTTATGACTGATACAATATACATAAGCCTTTTGATGATGCTTATACTATTAGATCAGGCAGGCTGCCCAGCATATATAAGTACACCCCACAGTACAGACACCCCAATTCATCTAAAAACACTAAAGGGCCTAACTGCATCTAGAATAAAAATGGAAATATGTGCAATACAAAGATGAAAAATCATTTATCAATCAAGTTCAGCCTTCCTCAATTAAATATACATTATCTATTGCTTATAACCCACAATGCCATTGGTTATTGAGAAAGCTTCCATTTCACGAGAGTGTCACGGTTGACAGACAGTCCTGTGTTCTCCGGATATTGAAAGACACAGCATTTGGCGGCACAAACTGCTCTGATCATGCGCAGTGCGTGTCTGAAGCTGACAAGCAAACATCCGGATAAGAAGGCTGCGGGAATGGTAAGCGCGCACCCGCGGGATTCTGAAGAAGCAGACGGGACATTGCTCATGTAAATCCATGGTATCACGTCCACAGGGGCATGATACCATGGAAAGCATGCCAACACCCATGGGGTGATGCAATGCCCAGGGGCCTAGACCTTATGCTATTTACATAGGGAATATGTAAGTAATAAAACATTTTTTATTACTTTCATATTACACAATATTACAACACGGGGATGGGTAGGAAGGGGTTATTAGGCCAAATATGCTCCTGCTTGTAGGTTAGAATGCATTTGGGACCTGACAGGTTCCCTTTAATGAGTCTTTAGTGCAAGCATACATCTGGAGAATCTTTGATGTTGCAGCTCCTTTCCCTGAGTCATCTGGAGATAAGTTGTTTGTTCACTTTCCCCCTGTTTGTTATTCCTGTGTCTTCTTTAGGGTTGACTTAGCTCATCTCATCCACTCCCTACCTAGGGCCTACTTTAAGGTCAGCCAGGGTAAGGTATATGGCTCGACATATAGATACGGAACCAATCTATGGTGGTAAAGGAAGTCAGGGCCCAGCGGTTGGCTTTGCCAGGGGTCACTTTCTTCCCCTTCCCTAGACACAGCGATTCCCTTTCCTTTCGGTGTTCGCTTGGTACTTCCCCAATCCAGCTCTTTTTAAATGCTAAGACAAAATATTTTATTAGTACCTCTGTGGTTGGACAATTCACAGTCTACTCTAACTGTGTAGAACCCTTTCCTATTTAGGTGCACCACTCATTTTTATTTTACATACAGTACATTTTCGCAGTGCAATATACAGTCAGGGCCAGAAATATTTGGACAGTGACACAAGTTTTGTTATTTTAGCTGTTTACAAAAACATGTTCAGAAATACAATTATATATATATAATATGGGCTGAAAGTGCACACTCCCAGCTGCAATATGAGAGTTTTCACATCCAAATCGGAGAAAGGGTTTAGGAATCATAGCTCTGTAATGCATAGCCTCCTCTTTTTCAAGGGACCAAAAGTAATTGGACAAGGGACTCTAAGGGCTGCAATTAACTCTGAAGGCGTCTCCCTCATTAACCTGTAATCAATGAAGTAGTTAAAAGGTCTGGGGTTGATTACAGGTGTGTGGTTTTGCATTTGGAAGCTGTTGCTGTGACCATACAACATGCGGTCTAAGGAACTCTCAATTGAGGTGAAGCAGAACATCCTGAGGCTGAAAAAAAAGAAAAAATCCATCAGAGAGATAACAGACATGCTTGGAGTAGCAAAATCAATAGTCGGGTACATTCTGAGAAAAAAGGAATTGACTGGTGAGCTTGGGAACTCAAAAAGGCCTGGGCGTCCACAGATGACAACAGTGGTGGATGATCGCCGCATACTTTCTTTGGTGAAGAAGAACCCGTTCACAACATCAACTGAAGTCCAGAACACTCTCAGTGAAGTAGGTGTATCTGTCTCTAAGTCAACAGTAAAGAGAAGACTCCATGAAAGTAAATACAAAGGGTTCACATCTAGATGCAAACCATTCATCAATTCCAAAAATAGACAGGCCAGAGTTAAATTTGCTGAAAAACACCTCATGAAGCCAGCTCAGTTCTGGAAAAGTATTCTATGGACAGATGAGACAAAGATCAACCTGTACCAGAATGATGGGAAGAAAAAAGTTTGGAGAAGAAAGGGAACGGCACATGATCCAAGGCACACCACATCCTCTGTAAAACATGGTGGAGGCAACGTGATGGCATGGGCATGCATGGCTTTCAATGGCACTGGGTCACTTGTGTTTATTGATGACATAACAGCAGACAAGAGTAGCCGGATGAATTCTGAAGTGTAATGGGATATACTTTCAGCCCAGATTCTGCCAAATGCCGCAAAGTTGATCGGACGGCGCTTCATAGTACAGATGGACAATGACCCCAAACATACAGCCAAAGCTACCCAGGAGTTCATGAGTGCAAAAAAGTGGAACATTCTGCAATGGCCAAGTCAATCACCAGATCTTAACCCAATTGAGCATGCATTTCACTTGCTCAAATCCAGACTTAAGACGGAAAGACCCACAAACAAGCAAGACCTGAAGGCTGCGGCTGTAAAGGCCTGGCAAAGCATTAAGAAGGAGGAAACCCAGCGTTTGGTGATGTCCATGGGTTCCAGACTTAAGGCAGTGATTGCCTCCAAAGGATTCGCAACAAAATATTGAAAATAAAAATATTTTGTTTGGGTTTGGTTTATTTGTCCAATTACTTTTGACCTCCTAAAATGTGGAGTGTTTGTAAAGAAATGTGTACAATTCCTACAATTTCTATCAGATATTTTTGTTCAAACCTTCAAATTCAACGTTACAATCTGCACTTGAATTCTGTTGTAGACGTTTCATTTCAAATCCAATGTGGTGGCATGCAGAGCCCAACTCGCGAAAATTGTGTCACTGTCCAAATATTTCTGGACCTAACTGTATAGTACATCGAATGAATTAATTATGTGCCAGTTGTTTATGGAGGAATGAAGGAAGATCATATCCATCACTAATAATAAAAATCTTGTTTATTTAAAAGAATGTAAACTACGACAAATGTATGAGATTACTTCTGAAAAGTCTTAGTTTCTAAGCTAAACAAGTCCAACTTTGCTAACCTCTCTTTACAACAAAGGCATTCCATCTCGTGGCATAATCGAATTGCTCATCTTTTAGTAAAGTAATTTTCCATATCATTTTTAGAATTTGGAACCCAAAACTGTATCTCAAATTCAAGATGTGGCCTTAAGGGTGTTATGAAGCAATATACAAGCAGTAAAGCTCCATTTAAATGTTATGGAACAAAGAAAACAAAGCTGTTTTTTCTCCTTTCCCTAATTGGTAATTGTAGAGGGTGATATTTTTCTGCATCTTTATACTATAATTCATTGATTTTATAATTGTTTTACTCCTGAAACGCTCTATGGAGAATTTTGTGTCAATGAAATATTACTCCAGTCCGGAAGAATTACTTATATTTCCAGCATTGTGGGACTACACGAAGCTTTATCGTCAGTTTGAGTTATAAACAACCGTCCAATTAGGACATCTCATGAGTATGCAAAACTTAGCATTCAAAATAAATAATCATATCTTTATTAAATGGAGGCATAACACGAACATGTAATTGCTTCCTTTGGGAAAATGAAATTAGGCTAACTCACATAATGCAACAGTTTTACTATGTATGAGATGTAAGGAGGATAACAATGTAAAGTATAGAGGAGGAATTTGGTCTACGATGTTCAATGTCACTGTATGTAAGAATAGCCTCAATAATAAATCATAGTAAACCAACCTGCAGAGTTGAAAGAACAAAAGTGAGCAGATAGGAACACATAATGCTGTAGTTATTAAAAAAAATATATATATATATATATAGTCCTATTCCTTATATTGCGTCAACATATTCTGCCTTGATCTAACTTTGAGGCCAAATGTCTTTGAAGCCAATGAATTAACCAATTAGACACAGTTAATTGGCTAAAATTAAAGTTAGAGATATTTTCTCACCTTCCTTTTGGCTAAACATACAATATCTACTAGCACCAAAGAAGAGAAAAATATGCAAGCCAAAAAGTAAAGATAAAAATGTGTATATCCTTTACTAAACAATGATTAAAACAATAAACACAATAAGAATGGAACAACCAAAGGAACAGATGGTATTAACTGGGAACATCCGGTACCAACCCTAATACAGATTAATGGAACCCTTTTCACACGTGTGTGAATCAACCAACCAATTAGAATGTCACTAAGATGTAATGTCCCAATAGTGTAATTTCAAATGTATATAATATAAATTGTGAATTAAATGCTCACAAGTGTGATAGAAATCAATAGGGAAACAATATTGAGAAATCACATTATATTAGCAAGGCAATAAGGTAAAAGATAAGAGGTGAAATACCAACATACAGGGTCCCAAAGCAGGGTAAAGGAGTGGTATCCTTGTGCACCCGACGCGCATTTCGCAACCTCAGTGCTTCGTCCAGGGCATCAGAATGAGACACCAACTCACAGTTCCTTTTAAAGTTCACTGTTTCAAACAATCAGTGATGTAAGCTTCCGGTGCATAATGATCATATCTAGGATGATAAGAGGTAATCTAGTCTATCCACTAGATTACAAGATTTACGATAGTAAGTCGGGAGATATTTATGCTACGTATGTCTTTTTGGCCCTTTCAATACATGTGTTGTAAGTTCCAGCATGTTGTGCATTCTTCTAGCATAATGAGATAATCTGACAGGCCCCTCACAAAAACTAATTTATGGAAAAACACTGCAGTGTATTATTGAACTAACAAGATCAGATCTTCAAGTACTCCAGGAAAACTAAAATTACAATGTGAAAAAAAAAATATTGTTAAAAAAAAAAATAAATCAATTATTACAAACCAGTGTAAGAATTCTAAGAATTATCACCATCTATTCCCAAATTTCTGTTTATTAGCTACTTAGACTAACAAAAAATTGCAATAAAAAATGGATAACAATTGCACAAATGAGAACTACAATTAATCCCAGTTAAAACAGAAGTTTATTGACACAGACCTAACTGTCAGAGGGTGAGGAGACGCCGCCGGAGATCCGACTATCCGACTAATCAGCTCTGTCCTTGGTAACTATTATAATTTTGTTTTTCTCTTAAATGTCGCAGTGTTTCAGAGTGGAACATACCTGGCTGTGATTGTACAGCTGTAATAGGGGGAAAAGGGCTAAACATTTCAGGTTGTCAGTATTTTCATCACACATGAGGAAAACGTCTGGCCACTAGGTGTCAGTAACACTCACTATTGGTCTGAATTTAGTAAGTGTTGAAAAACAAAGCTTGAATAATTTTATATACTGTAAACCGTGATGTATTTAAAGAAAAGTTATTCTGATTAGTCTAAATACCTATCTACCCCTAACTAGCTTGTTGGACCTGTCAAATAGCCTTCAAAACAGTTGGATGAGAACAAGGTCCCTTAGGCCCCTTTCACACTGCGTTTTTACTTACATTCAGTGGTCCCGGGGTGGTGGAGGGGCGGTTTGGACGGATACCCCGACGGGATCACTGAACGCAAGTAAAAACGCAGTGTGAAAGTAGCCATTTACCCTCTACAGGCGCTAACATCACTCCTCACAAGTTGGCCACCTTCTTCCATTGCTAGCCTGCTGGTGGGCCTCTCCACTCTCTCCACTAAACAGAGGCAGGGTTGACTGTTCCAGGTGTCACCGTTCACAGAAGCACACACCTGCTGCAGTATGCAAGGAACCAGGATCGCTAGTTCAGATCCTTCCCTTCCTTTTCCTTCCATCTCTTTCAGGAGCTCTCCTAACTAGAGATGAGCGAACCGGTCGCGGTTCAGCTCGAGTTCGGTTCGCCGAACGGGCGTCTCGTTCGGTTCAGCGAACGTTCGACGAACCGAACTCGAACCGCATAGGAAACAATGGCAGGCAATCACAAACACATAAAAACACCTAGAAAACACCCTCAAAGGTGTCCAAAAGGTGACAAACAACTCACAACACAACACAAACACATGGGAAAGTGACAAGGACATATATTCATGCGAAAACAAAAGAGCTGGACAAGAAAAAAGAGGAGGAGACACAGATATAGGCATGGCACGCCCTTCTAAAATCATGTAAAACACCGCAAGGTGACTCTAAGCGGAGTCTCCCTTTTTTCCAAAAATTGGGCCACACACACACCCACCCCTTCAGTGGCAGCACTTGTGCCCCAGTTGTACACTTCACAGCTAGATTTGCATCAAGCACATTCAAAAATACGCCGTACTTAACCATCCCCAGGATGACCCCGGGGTAGGTAGCAAAGTCTTTCCTGATCCCAGCTCTGTTCATCTTGGATCATTTTTAAAAACAATGTAAGGGTTACTCCAAGCGGAGTCTCCTTTTTTTTCCAAAAATTGGGCCCCACACACACCCACCCATTCAGTGGCAGCACTTGTGCCCTAGTTGCAAACAGGATGTTTTGATTTGCATCAAGCACATTCCAAATCCACAAGCATTTACTCTCCCCAGGATGACACAGGGGTAGTAAATTCCTTGTGGATCCATGACTTGTTCATTTTGATGAACGTTAGTCTGTCCACATTGTCACTGGACAGACGTGTGCGCTTATCTGTCAGCACACACCCAGCAGCACTGAAGACACGTTCAGAGACAACGCTGGCAGCTGGACACAACAAAATCTCCAAGGTGTAAGTGGAGAGCTCTGGCCATTTTTCAAGATTGGAAGCCCAAAATGAGCAAGGCTCCATTTGCAAACTCATGGCATCAAAGTTCATTTGGAGATACTCCTGTATCATCCTCTCCAGCCGTTGACTATGTGTCAGACTTGTTGTCTCTGGTGGCCTTGCAAAGGAGGGTCTAAAAAATTATGAAAAGATTCAATAAAATTGCTTTTACCAGCACCAGATACAGTGCTACTGGTACGGGTAGACTGTTGAAGATGACGAGACCGTCCCATGTTTGTCAAGTTACAACTGGGAGATTCACTCCCTGCACCTGCACGGTTGTTTGGTGGAAAAGCCGAGCTAAGATCGAGTAACAGCTTTTGCTGATACTCCTGCATACGTGCGTCCCTTTCTATGGCTGGAATTATGTCACAAAATTTGGACTTGTACCGGGGATCTAATAGTGTGGCAAGCCAGTAGTCATCATCACTTCTAATTTTGACAATACGAGGATCATGTTGGAGGTAGTGCAGCAAGAAGGCACTCATGTGTCTTGCGCAGCCATGCGGACCAAGTCCATGCTGTGTTTGTGGCATAGAGGTGCTAATCGTTCTTTCTTCCTCTGACATCTCCCCCCAACCTCTTTCAACTGAAATTTGACCAAGGTCTCCCTCATCCGCTGAGTCTTCCATGTCCATGGACAGTTCATCCTCCATTTCATCATGTTCTCCTGCACCTTCCTCAACATTTCGCCTGCTACCATGCGCCCTTGTTAATCCCTGTCCCCCATGGTCCAATGCCTGCCGCGTTGGAGATGATGAACATCTGGACCTTGGTGATGTTGTTGTGTCTTGCACATATGAATCCTCCTGTAGTTCCTCCCCTTCCTGTTGTCCCACCCCCTGACTCCGAATAGTGTTTAGCGTGTGCTCCAGCATGTAAATGACTGGAATTGTCATGCTGATAATGGCATTGTCAGCGCTAAACATATTCGTCGCCATGTCGAAACTGTGCAGAAGGGTGCATAGGTCCTTGATCTGAGACCACTCCATCAGGGTGATCTGCCCCACCTCTGCATCTTGTTGGCCCAGGCTATACGTCATGATGTATTGCATCAGGGCTCGGCGGTGCTGCCACAGTCGCTGTAACATGTGGAGAGTCGAATTCCAGCGTGTCGCCACATCGCATTTCAGGCGATGAACCGGCAGGCCGAAAGACTTCTGGAGCGATGCAAGTCGCTCAGCTGTGGCGGTTGAACGGCGGAAGTGAGCAGACAGTTTTCGTGCCCTGGTCAGAAGGCCATCTAGGCCGGGATAGTGTGTTAAAAATTGCTGGACAACAAGGTTCAACACGTGAGCCATACAAGGCACGTGTGTCACCTTGCCCAGGCGAAGGGCCGCACCCAGGTTTGCAGCAGTATCGCACACGGCCTTACCAGGCTGCAGGTTGAGTGGAGACAACCATTTATTAAACTAAGTCTCCAGAGCTGCCCACAACTCAGCCACTGTGTGACTCCTATTTCCAAGACATGTCAAGCTAAAGACCGCCGTTGCGCTCTGCTGCCAGCATAGTAATGAGGGGTGCGTGATTCCTTCTGCGCAGTGAGAACGCTGGTGGCCTGACCAGGCAGGCTTGGGGCGGAGGACCCAGATGAGGTGGAGGAGGCAGAAGCAGTGGCGGAACTTGGACAGACAGAGGATTGACACACAAGTCGTGGGGACGGCAAGACTTGTGCAGCAGACCCTTCACCATCTATCACCATAGTTACCCAGTGCCCAGTCAGTGACATGTAACATTCCTGTCCATGCTTACTGGTCCAAGTATCGGTGGTGAAATGCACCCGTTCACACACAGAGTTTCTCAAGGAAGCGGTGATGTTGTGTGCGACATGCTGGTGTAGCGCGGGCACACCTTTCTTAGAGAAGTAGTGGCGACTGGGCATCTGGTACTGGGGCACAGCGACAGACATAAGGTCTCTAAAATCCTGTGTGTCCACCAGGCGGAAAGGCAGCATTTCGGTAGCCAAGAGCTTACAGAGGGATAAAGTCAACCTCTTAGCTTTGTCATGGGTCGCAGGAAATGGCCTTTTATTTGTCCACATCTCAGGGACAGAGATCTGGCTGCTGTGTGTAGACAGTGTTGAGTAGGGTGTCCCTGGAAAAATGCAGGTTTGTGAGGAAAGTGCAGGCGTAGACATGATGTTGCCTTGATCCAACGTTGGTGCTATCGATGTCTGAGAGAACTGTACACACGCACTTGTTTCCCCTTCCAAACCAACTGATGACCTACCAAGCAAACTTCCTGTTGTGGTTACAGTGGTGGAAGTTGTGCGTGGAAAACCAGGTGTGACAGCTGTCCCCACAGTCCTAGAAGATGAAGAGCGTGCGGATGCACTGGAAGGGGCAGGCGGTGGATGGTTCGCTCCGCTAGGCCGAATTGCAGCACGGTGAGCTTCCCACTGGGACATATGATATTTATTCATGTGACGATTCATGGAAGAAGTTGTCAAACTGCTGAGGTTTTGCCCTCTACTAACAGAATCACGACAAATTTTACAGATCACATAATTTGGGCGATCTTTTGCTATGTCAAAAAAGGACCAGGCTAGGCAAGGCTTAGAGGGCATGCGACCTGCTGATCCACCCCGACTAGTGCTCAGAGGCACAGTGGTGGCTGAGGATGCAGTTGTAGACGTGCTACCAGTACTCCGACTCTGTCCAGGAAGGCACAAGGTAACTTCGTCGTCAGTTGCATCCTCCTCCATCGTCTCTGTTGACCTCCTCGAGGGCCTGACTGTGGGTTGACAGTAGGTGGCCTCTTCTTGCCCTGACCGAATATTTAAGTTGTCATCCCAATCTGGTATCTGCATCTCATCATCATCAGTATGTTCCTCATTGTCTATAACAACAGGTGTTACAGTTTGTGAAAAAGGGTCAACATTATGCTCAGAAACTTGGTCCTCACGGCCTGAATCAGAGTCACAAAGGTTCTGGGCATCACTGCAGACCATTTCCTGGTCTGTACTCACTGTAGCTTGGGAGCAGACCTCTGATTCCCAGGCTATAGTGTGACTGAACAGCTCTGCAGACTCAGTCATCTCAGTTCCACCATACTGTGCAGGGCGGATGGAGACTTCAGAGCTGGGAGAATGCAAGTGTGATTGGGTTGACAACTAAGAGGACTGGTGTTTTTTGGATGCGGTAGTTGAGGTGGCGGAGAGGGCCCTTGTTGGACCACTTGAGATCCATTCAAGCATTTTTCTTTTTTGGCCAGCATCTACCTTTTTTCCAGTTGTTCGTGTCCGTAAAAAAGGGAGCACATCGGATTGTCCACGGTAAGTAGTAGACATCTTACTTTTGCTGGAAGATGGTCTCTCTTCAGCAGATGTTAATGGAGCTTTGCCACCTTCCCCACGGACAAACCCTTTTTTTCCTTTTCCAACATGCCTCTTCCCCTTTCCACCAGCATCTGTCATTTTTCCACTCATTTTGATTGCGACAAGATGGTGCACTTAAAATGTGGTAGTAAAAATTGAGAGGTGGTGTAGATTGCAGCGGTGGTCTATCTTTATTAACAGCAGAATAAACAACAATAACTATCCCTGACAATGCAACTACGGCCCTTAAACTGGCAGGATAGTTTGCTAGTATAATGGCTTAGTAACAATGAGTTTGAGTGTGCAATGCAGAGGTGATGCACATAGATTTGCACCAGTGGGACACTAATGGAAGTCCAACAGCCACTTTTAGGATGCCACTAAGTTTACTCAGTGTTTGCTAGTATAATGGCTTAGTAACAATGAGTTTGAGTGTGCAATGCAGAGGTGATGCACATAGATTTGCACCAGTGGGACACTAATGGAAGTCCAACAGCCACTTTTAGGATGCCACTAAGTTTACTCAGTGTTTGCTAGTATAATGGCTTAGTCACAATGAGTTTGAGTGTGCAATGCAGAGGTGATGCACATAGATTTGCACCAGTGGGACACTAATGGAAGTCCAACAGCCACTTTTAGGATGCCACTAAGTTTACTCAGTGTTTGCTAGTATAATGGCTTAGTAACAATGAGTTTGAGTGTGCAATGCAGAGGTGATGCACATAGATTTGCACCAGTGGGACACTAATGAAAGTCCAACAGCCACTTTTAGGATGCCACTAAGTTTACTCAGTGTTTGCTAGTATAATGGCTTAGTAACAATGAGTTTGAGTGTGCAATGCAGAGGTTATGCACATAGATTTGCACCAGTGGGACACTAATGGAAGTCCAACAGCCACTTTTAGGATGCCACTAAGTTTACTCAGTGTTTGCTAGTATAATGGCTTAGTAACAATGAGTTTGAGTGTGCAATGCAGAGGTGATGCACATAGATTTGCACCAGTGGGACCTAATGGAAGTCCAACAGCCACTTTTAGGATGCCACTAAGTTTACTCAGTGTTTGCTAGTATAATGGCTTAGTAGCAATGAGCTTGAGTGTGCAAAGTGCAGGAGGGTACAGTGGCAGGGTTGTGGGTCTGGGTAGAGGAAAGGAAGCCTGCCTTTCTATCCCTCCTAATGGGGAAATGCAGCGAGGAAATCCCTGACCTTAGCTACACAGACGCTGTCATCTTGTGTAGCTGTTATACTCTGTTTTCACGGACCTGACTGTCACCTATGGCTCTGACCCTGCCGGTATTAGCCCTTAAAAGGACTAATAGAAACTTCTATCCCTATTCTGTATAGCGCTGTGTATAGAGCGTACACAGCAGTATCGGAGACAGGAGCTACGCCAGCGGTGACTGACACCAAGACGCAGAAGGCAGATAATGGCGTGCTGGAGGAAAATGTCCGTTTTTATAATGCAGGGACATGTGACATGGACATCCTATCACACATGCCGTTGCTTCTCTGGCTAAAAGTCCACTTAGCTATGTGTGTGTCTGGGATTGGCTGACATGCTGGCCCGCCCCACTACACGTGCGCGCTTAGGGAAGGAAGACAAGGAAAAAAAAAAAAAATGGCCATCGCCATTATCCATACAGCAGTGATCTGAATGCGCTGTTCCCGCACACTATACGCTGAAATTTCATAATAGTGTGAGTCACAGAGTGACTTACACTATTACAGCGGAAAGCCAGCTAGTAATTAGCTTGTCTTTTTGCTGCTAGAACCGTTCTCAAACGTATCTAGAACTATCTAGATATCTAGAAGTATCTAGTTCGATCTAGAACAGCCCCCAAAATCACTCGAGCCGCGAACTGGAGAACCTCGAACTGCGAACCGCGCTCAACTCTACTCCTAACACACGTCCAGTCCCAGCTCCATCTCCGTAACAACCACCAACTGCTCCCGAACATCAGCTTAAGTGACAGAGTGATGATGCATTAAAAGTATTTTACCTGTCCCACAACAAAGTTACATTTTTACTTCACAGCTCTTCTGTTAAAAGATGTGTCAGAAAAACCTGAACTGTGTTTACACTGTTGACAACTGCGAATTGCACGGTGTGAAGATCCAAAAGGCCTGTGGTGAAGCTCTCAAAGCACCCAACTATCCAGATTGGATCATCTGCAGAGACTGCTGATTGAGTAAAAGTGCTAACAAACAAACTCCTGTGATTGGGAATGAAGTACTGTTGTTTTAATGTTATAGTTGTTATGAAAATCTGATGTTTAATTGGCCTAGCTGTGCAGCTGAGATAGGCTACACCAGGATCCCCGAGGGTTATTTGGTTAGGGTAGAATTAAGATTGTGAACCAGGAGAAAGGACACATATCACGGCTCCTCTGTAAAAACTAGCCCTGTTTAGGTCCGGTCACATTTAGGGGAGGGAGCAACATTGTGGGCCTAAGAGAAGATCCCCTCTCACTGGGACCAGAGATATGTGGGTGTTCTTCTGGAATGGAAAGATAAAATAAAGACATAGATTTCTTGTTGTATATACAGTATGTTGCTGGAATTAGGTTTATTGTTTAGTCTATATACTTAAGTAATTAAGCTTAAGAAATTTGATTTTATTCCTTCCCATAGAAATAGGGGAGAGTTTGTTTAATAAATCTTGTTATTGTTATACCACCGGCTTGTAGGCTTGCCTTTCCTGTCAGTGGCATCATTGTATTACAATGGATCCAGGTCCCCGCAGTTATCGGGGACGATTACACAGCCAGTGCCTGATACCTGCTGCCTACGGTTTCAGCTGTCAGGTTTCCTTAAAGGGAGCCTGACCTCTAGAAAAATGTTATTAACCTGCAGATATGGGGTTTATCTGTAAGTTAATAGCATTCTGAACCTGCCCGGTGCCTCCATTTTAAAACCTGCTGCCAAGAGGAAATTATTTTTATTCGTCCAGGCAGCGTTCCAGATTCAATAATGGAGGCAGCGCCGGCACGGGTTCAGTTACCGCTCTGTGTATAGAGAGCGATGGCTCTAACCACACACCCCACACTGACTGACAGCTTTCTCTAATGCAGAGTGGTTGTCATTCAGTGCTGAAATCGTGGATACGACCACCGCTCACCATAGACAGAGTCACTGAAACCGCGCCGAGGGCGCCACTGGGACTGAAGCCTGAATACTACTGGGAGGATTAAAGTTCATTTCCTCCTGGGAGTGGGGCAGTTTCCAAACACTACTAAACTGCAGGTTAACCCATATCTTCAGGTTAATAACATTTTTCAAAATTACAGGTTGCCTTTAAGACACATTGTATTCTAGACAATAGTATGTACTGTTCACTGAAGGTGTTGATCTTTAGGATCAAGAACTGAAGTCTTATAATGACATACAGAAAAAAAAGGTGTGGAAAAATAAAAGACAGTGCACGTTAGGTGGAGATTTGTATTCTTTTTTAAGTACAGATTTTTTGGGGGGTTGGAACAACGATGCAGACTTCCCAATGTTATTATAGCCACTAAAATAACATGTTTATGGATAAATTGCAATTTTTACTTTAAAACTTCAAAATATGCGATGCGATGATGTTACTACACCAATGGATAAAGGGTTTTAGTTTCAGACTGAGGTAATTTCTCAGAGATTTGCACTGTTCTGGTACCTAAGGCTTTCTTCAAATGTGACATGGTGCCCTAAAAACATTCCATCAAATTCTTCCCAAAAGCCAAAAGGGTCTCCTTCAGGCTTTTAGACACAGCCATGTCATATCTATGCCCAAACCACAGGCTGTGAGTATACATGGGGTCTCAGGATAAGGGTCATAAAATTTTGGTATCCTTTTCTGCTATAATCACGTGTGAATGTGAAAAACATTCAGATAAAACTACAAAATATTGTAAAAAAGTATATTTATTTTATTCATGCAGACCAGTAATAGAATTTAAAATACCTAAGGAGTTACCGTGTTTTTCCAAAAATAAGAAACTGTCTTATATTTTTTTTGCCCCCCCCAAAAAAGCACTAGGTCTTATTCTTGGAGAAACACAGTTGGGGGGTAAGATTTAACCCCCCCCAAAAAACAGACACCCCCCCCCACACTTCCCAGGAGACTCACACTTACCAGACCCGGACGTCTGCGTGGCTCCTAGGTCCTCCTGTGATCTCTGGTGGGTGCTGCATGCTGTACTCCCCTGCTGCTGGCTGACACGCTGACACACACACACACACACAGTATAGCTGGATATGGTGAGTATGTGTGTGATCCGATGAGTGAGTGATCTGATGTTTGTGTGTGCAATTTGATTATGTGTGCGCAATCTGATTGTGTGTGTGATCCGATGTTTGTGTGTGACATCGGATGTGTGTGTGTGAGATCGGCGTGCGATCACTGCAGGTCCTGTGGCTTAGCGTCAGGTGAGTGTGATTACAGGGTGCTCGCTGTGTATAATGAAGTGTCCTGCAGTATCTGTAACTTTTTTAGCTGCACAGACACTTCATTATTGATTTGCGACTAGGGCTTATTTCGGGGCAGGGCTTATTTTTTGGAAAAACACAGTACAATACTCACTACACCCCTAAATATATGTATTCATGGGGGTACCCTGGCACACATGGGCTACATTTTCTTTATGGAAAAATTAAATATCAGCAAAAAGCTGAAATGCTACCTCTTCTTGCAATGTTTAAGAGTTAAGAAACAAAAGAAAAATCACATTTAAATTTTTTAAGTAGTGAAGTTTTTTTAAATAAGGCGATTTATGATGATGTTGGAATATTTAGACCCTGCAGTGCGAGGCAAATTTTCTGCACAAAATAAGGAAAAATACTTAATTTTATAGGCCTTCTAAAGTTCATTAGAAAACAAAGTAGACATACAATAAAAGTTAATTAAAGCTGTCTTTTAGAACTTTTTATGAATGACATTACCAAAATGTACAAAGTATTGCGTGACACAAAAAAATAGTATTCTTAGGCGGGCTTTGCACACTACGACATCGCAGGTGCGATATCGGTGGGATCAAATCAAAAGTGACGCACATCCGGCGTCGCAGTCGATATCGTAGTGTGTAAATCCTTTTTGATACGATTAATGAGCGCAAAAGCGTCGTTATTATATGATCGGTGTAGGGTCCGACATTTCCATAATTTGGCAGCAGGTAAGATGTTGTTCCTCGTTCCTGCGGCAGCACACATCGCTGTGCATGAAGCTGCAGGAGCGAGGAACATCTCCTACCTGCGTCACCGCGTCTAATACCGGCTCTGCGGAAGGAAGGAGGGGGGCGGGACGTTTATGTCCCGCTCATCTCCGCCCCTCCGCTTCTATTGGCCACCTGCCGTGTGACGTCGCTATGACGCCGCACGACCCGCCCCCTTAATAAGGAGGTGGTTCACCGGCCAGAGCGATGTCGCAGGGCAGGTGAGTGCATGTGAAGCTGCCGCAGCGATAATGTTTGCTACAGCAGCAATCACAAGATATAGCTGCTGCGACGGGGGCAGGGACTATCGCGCTCGACATCGCAGCATCGGCTTGCGATGTCGCAGCGTGCAAAGTACTCCTTAGAATCATATGCGTGATTAAAAACCATCAAAAAGTTTTTTCCCACTTAACGTGACAAGTCAGACTTGACAAATAGGTTAAATCTGTCTGCAGTGGCGAAGAGTTAATGAGCATACGACAATGGAAAAGTTACCGGTGGACAAATTAGTCCAGTCCTAACTTTAAGCTGCCAAACTGAATTCTTTGTAGAAGACTTTCTCTGAACAATGCACTGTACAACAAATGTCCATTAGCACCAAAGGCAATTATCGAAGTTCATAAAAAGATGTTCTATAATCTCTCCAGCTTCAGGAACTTATTTTTCATTACTTGACTGAGGCTTGAAACTGGCTGGTCACTTTTAAGACATTTCACAAAACTGCAATCAATTAGTAAAGAAACCAGATACATTAGTGACAGAGTTTGAAGAGAGGTTATGGCAGCATTATCATTATACAAGCTGTAGAGAGAGTTCAGAACCTGAAGAAATACTTTGATTTAATGATTTCAAAGAAACATACAAGTGCAATACTTCAGAGTACAATTTCTGGTCGATGGGCTTTACTTAAATACA
Organism: Anomaloglossus baeobatrachus; assembly: GCF_048569485.1. Taxonomy (NCBI): domain Eukaryota; kingdom Metazoa; phylum Chordata; class Amphibia; order Anura; family Aromobatidae; genus Anomaloglossus; species Anomaloglossus baeobatrachus. Next base: position 72,144,990 of record NC_134354.1, read on the forward strand.
TGTTCTCAAATATGAAAATGAGAAAGGGAAATAACTATAAATTTTGGACTAAGCAATTGTTTTTATATATCTTTTTTAATGCTAGTTCTAGAAGAGCCTGAATGCATACAAATCTCTGCGACAAATGATGGAAATATTCTATAAAGTATGTTTCTAAGGTGGTGCTTTAAAGGGAACCTGTTATGTAAAATAAAATGCTATTAACCTGCAGATATGGGAGAATCTGCAGATTAATATTATTTTGCTAACGTGTGGCCACTGCACTAAGAGCCTTGCTGCTGGGAGGAAATTAACTTTATTCCTCCTGGCAGCCTTGGGCTTTCAGTCATAGGGACATTGCTCTAGTGGTTATAGTCAGCGCTCAGTATATAGAGAGTGGAGGCTATAACCACACCCACAGCACTGACTGACAGTTAGTACAGCTCTGTACTGATGCACTTCTGAGCTGACTGTCGGTCACTGCCGCAGGTGTGGTTACTGCTACCGCTCACTATGACTGAAACTGCACTGGCCGTGCCCCTATGACTGAAAACCCAATGCCACTGAGAGGAATGAAGTTTATTTCTTCCCAGCAGCGGGGCCCTTACTGCAGCAGCCACACAGCATCAAAATGCTTATATCCTACAGATTAACCCCTTATCTGCAGGTTAATAGTAAGGTTTTTTTTCCATGACAGGTTCCCTTTAAGGGTACTGAAATTTTTTTGTTGGAAAAATATTAAATAAGAGGGTAAGGTTATTATTATTCTGTTATCAAATATTGCCTATATATGGCCAAGATCTGTTGGCGTTACTAAAGGAACTGGTTCCCAAGAGACTTCTCACCTTCTGCACAGAACCTGTCAAATTTAATCACAAACTATTGTCGTTATCATTGTGTCACGGGCGGGGGACAGACCACAACCGGGGAAGGCCGCTCGAGGTGCTCAGATTCGGGCGGTGGCTGTGACTCGAGTGGCAGCTGGATCTGGGGCTCGCGCAGCTGTCTGTCGCCTACGAGTAAAAAGGTGTTATTTACAGGGGACAGAGTCTTTGTCAGTGACAGTGGTTGCGGTGAGGGATGGTGCCACCGCCGCTGCCTTGTATGTGGGTGCCTGGGGCTGATGGAGTGGGGCAGCAAGGTGGGATCCCCTCCATGGGTAGGGGAGGTGTAGTCCCGGCACCCAGAGGATGGTGAGGAATTGCAGGAGCAGGCAACTCACAGTTTGTTGTCGTGGTGCTGGATGAGCTGGTGCTGATTTGTACGGTCAGTAAACACACCGTTCGTATTGTAAACCAAGTTGCCAGTCACGTTTGGCGGGTATATTTGGGTCCCACACCCAGATACACAGCCAGGGGCCGTTTCTTCTGCACTCTCTGTCTGTCTCTCTCGTCTGGACTAGTCCGCTTGAAATGGTCTCAGACCGGATCCCCTCTCTCGGCACTGGCGGGCTACAACCCTGTCCCGGTCTACCTCAGGTTCCCTGCACTGGATCTCCGTCGCCTGTGGTCCTGCTTGCCGTCTGCCACCAATTCAGTAGTCCGGTAGTCCAGGGGCCCCTACCCCTGACTCCGCTGTCACTCCACACTCTTCTACTCTCTGGACTGTTCTCTGACTCAGACTGGTCTGTCTTGTTCTCTCCCAGGACACCTCAGGACCCCTAGGTGGGCACTCCCATCTGCCTGGTCCCGCCTACTGGTGTGTTCCTATTGTCATGGGGGCTGACTAGGCTTTACTGGCTGGTGTTGTGCACCTGGGTGTGGGTTTTGTGTTGGTGCCAAGGAGGAGAATGGCCTGCACTTTGGTGGATTTGTGCAGGCTCTGTGACAACCTGGTTTTGCCAGGGCATCACAATTGCATTATATTATATTTAAAAAATGTCTAATAGGTACCACCGTTTACAACAATGGTGAAACTTGCCTTGAACCATTGTTTATCTTTTCCAATTTATTAACACCTTATTTAAGCTGCTTATTACTATTACTTATGCATTTATGAGTCACTGTATAGAGCCTAATATTTGTAATCATTATAGACCATAAACACCCTTATGTTCATGCAAGTGATTCAGCAGGCATTTCTTCCAGATCAGTTGATAAGGAAGTCAAACTTTACATTTCTAGTGGTTGCAACCACACTCAACTTCCAGAAACAATCGTGAACATGCTGAGCTGTTTAAGTGACTCTGGATGCATCAGCAATTAGGAGCATCAATATTGAATTGGAAGCCTTTATGACCAGCCAACTATATAAAGTTACAGAGCGAGTTCTAAAAGAGAAATGCAAACACTGTGCAGATGTAGCCAATATTCTGCTCACTCAGTAATAGCAGAGCTTCAAAACTGTGTGCCTGGGTGAGCGGCTACATGCAAGTCTTGTATCATCAGGCACATTGCCAAATATCGGATGGAGTGGTGTAAAGCAGTCACAACAAGGCTATGGAAGGGTGGAAGCATCATCGGTAAAGTGATAAATCATGTTCCTCTATTCGGCAGTTTGATGAATAACTTTGGCGAATGCCAGGAATTTTTTTTACAGCATTGTGCCAACTGGAAAGTTTGACAGAAGAGGGATAATGCTTTGGGTTGTTTGCTTGATTAAAGCCCCTTATGTGTAGTGAAAGGAAACCTTAAAGAGTGTCCACTACATTTACACTGATAGTTTATATTAGGAGAGGTCATCAATGTCTGATCAGCCGCGGTCTGACACCCAACATGCCCGCAGATCAGCTATTCTTGGTGCCGCTGGCAGCAGCTGGAAATGCTAAGTGCTCAGTTCCAGAGCTGCCTGGACTTCTGATAGTGGCTGCATCCAGGTACTGCACATCTGCCTCCTATTGATTTGAATGGGAGATAAAAGTGCAGTACCTGCTCACGGCCACTATCAGTTAATGGGGCAGCCCCTGAACTGAGCATTTGCGACTGCCAGCTGCCACCACTGTAGACAGCTTATCGGTGAGTGTGGGGTGGGCCAATCAGATATTGATAACCAATCCTATGGATATGGTGCACCACAATAAGAAAGAAAGGAATATCCATCCAACAGAGAGAAAACTAGGCCATCAATGTAAAAGTAGTGGGCAACCTCTTTAATGATTCAGAATGACAAAACATTTTGGACAATTGTAGCTTTAATTTTTTTTGGTTCAATTTGAAAAAGGCTCTTTTTTTGTTACTCTATGATGGTCTACAAAACAGGGCCATAAGGACATGGTTGGCGGGAGTTTGACATGGAAGATCTTGACTGGAAACAAAGAGTCCTGACATCAACTGCATCGAACACCTTTGGGATAAACTAGAACGGAAATTGTGCACCAAGTCCATTTATCCAACATCAGTGTCTGACCTCATAATTGCTTTTCTAGTTGATTGTCCAAAAATGTACACAGACGCCTCCAGAATCTTATCGAAAGCCAGAAGAGTGGAAAATGTTTTAGCTGTAAATGTGGAAAGGGGTGAGCAACTCCATATTAATGCTTATGGAATTAGAATGGGGTGTCCTAAAAGCTCCTGTATGTGCAAAGTATACAGTAGGTGCCCCAATACTTGTGTTTATATGGGTACCTGTAACTAGCAGTTCATTGGCTTTAAGCTGTTATAGCTTGGCAGTGCCTAATGATATACAGTATAGAGAATGTAAGGTAGAAGTCAATCATAAAGTATGAAACTGCTCAACTGAGTAAAGACCAGAACTTTAAGGACAATTTTTCTGTTCTAAATTTGGTATCTGTCAACCTTTAAACAATATTTCTGTGATATTGTGAGAGGACATATATTTAACTACCAGTTTAGAGATAACGGATATCAGGCTAGTACGCTTTATGAAAGTGCTCACTGACCTTTAGGAGAAATTAATGATTTTGTCTAGGATTTAGATGGATGCTGCACTTGTCTCAATCAATAAATTCAAAGAAGGTATGTGTCATTGTCGAGGATTTCTTTTCACAGCTTGTGCTAAAACTATCTGGAATAATGGTATAATTATTACTGAGATTACATTTTGGACAGGTAAAAAATAATTTTTTAAATTTACAATTATTTACTTCTTTTTTTTTGTTACTTCATTTGTTAAATATCTTCAGATCTTTAAATTATTTCGAATGACCTAAATCTGTCATCTTCGTTCTTAAGATGTACGTGATGATGGTTAGTTGCTAAACACTTTCCACATCAGAATGCAAAATACATACCTGTATATGATATTAAGTCAAAGGAAGCATGAATTATTTTAAGAAAATAACAATTATATTACTACTTAACATTTGTACATTTACAGTCAAAATTTCAAAGGAGCCCTACATAGTGTGAAAACTGTGTAGATAAAAGAGAAGGAAATATACTAAGCAATGAGTGTTGTGCGAAACCAGGCAAAATGCTGAAGAAAGACGTACGTTGCCAGTTTTGGGGCTGCAGCTCCACTTTCGTTAGGGTTAAACAAATAACCACTTGCTTGCCCCTAGTGCTTGGCCCTAAATGGGGAATGGGTAGGATGAGATCTTTGTCAACCCCACTAAACACTAAAGGAAGACAAAAGAGAACAATACAGGGGAAACACAACTGCAATCACCAGAGCCCTGGTAGATAGCAAAAGACCAACACTTTTCTGAACAGCACCAACCACAGAAGTCTCAGAAGCATCAGAAGATGACCTCTCCAGAGCTTAGCAAGGAACAAACTATAAACTGCACCCAAACCACCCCAGGGTGAGGTTAATAAAGGAAGTCAGAAGATACCAACTGCTATGAAGGACTGACAGTTTCCCAGGATCCTGGAGTCCACTGGCTTCGGAAACAGAGAACTGGTAGATGACACGTACCACCAATCTCTGTGATCTTCTAGCACTTGCTGCCACTGGATTGTCAGCCAGCCGTGACACATCCGTGACACATTATTTTTACATCTATGAGTGTTGTAACAATACAATGCCTCTACACATGTTCTATTGAGGTATACAAATGATCCCTGTGTTCTAAATCTTCCTTTATTTTACCTCTTTGGAAAAAACAGCTCACAATATGTTGGGTATAGCTCATGTAGAACAGCAAAGGCCTTGTTTCTTCAAAGACTCAGTGTAGTGCTATATTTGAAATTTGAGGTCGCCTTCAGCTTCTTGTAGTGGGAATGGTTTAGACAAAACATTTGAGTTTTCCTGGCAATTTCTGGAAAAAGCAGTTTTGACAGACCATTTTGAAAGTCGGTAGTTGAGGAAATTTATGTACAAAGTTAAGTATTCAAAAACATTTAATCTTACTACTGCTTGATCCATTGTATAATTCAGGAGATTTCTAGCCTTTTTAATGCTTGATTATTACTATATATTAATTTACGTGACTTAATCACCAGGTAACAATACAGTGGGTTGCTAGATTATCATGCAGTGACAAACAGGGTTTTACCAGGTAGCAGGAAAACCCCCAGCAGGGGCCACAACACAATGGATGGCTCTGGAACTAGTGAGTGGGGAGCGGCGTCACAACCTGCATTCACCTGAGGCTGTACCCTCCACTCCGTGACATCTCTATATGGGTTCTTTCACCCAGTCGACGATCATGTTCCTGAGCCCTTGTTTGCCCTAAACCCATCCTGACTAGTGAGCAGGCCAGCAAAATCACTAGTCTCACCTCCCCAATATAGAAACAGAAAAGTAGTAAAACAGACAGGGGAAATAGACACACATAGGGAAAAAACAGACAAAGCAGCTATAATGCAGCTAACATCACAGCTGTAAAATGACACAAGATAAAAACCAAAAACCTTCTTCCAAAGTGAACCACATAGAAATGATGATTCAGTGTTTATCACCGGCATCAGCGGATCAAACACATGACTCTATATAGTGAAGGGAAGTGGTAGCAAAAAAGCTGCATCTGGGATTAAAGCTATAGCCAGCAGTCAGACAGGAAAGGGCGCTTAACCCTTACAGCACAAGTACATAAATGTTATTCAATTATCAGTGATGGATCTGTGAGTAATAAGGCACTATAACCTTCTGATTCTAGACTCACCAGAGATCTCCCACGGGTGAGACATACTCATGATATAGATAGGAAATTGCTCTATAGAGTTAGGTGGAAAAATGTTACTTTAAAATGTTAGGGTTAGGAGACATCCACCAATTATTAGGGAAGAAGGACTGGCAGAGGTCTGAACACCAAACAAGCAGTACTTTTAGTCTGGTATCTGTTCATTATTAAAG